>NC_066377.1:623125-1246250 GCF_013377495.2 Cygnus atratus
CCCTAAACAATCTGTACATACATTTGAGTTGGCTTGGTACAATGTTAAACTCTCTAGTGCACAACCTGAAATTGTTGGTTTTTGTTTGTTTTTGAAAATGTGCTGTTGGTAAGTTGGTGCTGTTGTTATTTGAAAACCGTAACTCTGGCAGAGGCAGAAATGGAATCCTGAAAATTTAGCAGTTCCCTGAGCAAGCTGCTTTGTTGATAGGAATAATCCTGTGGGTGGTAACGGGATGGGTTGCTTGTACCCTTTTGAGTAAAAACACATTTTTTACTATGTTGGAAACTAAAGAATGATTTTATTAAATCGTTCGGATAGTCTGTCATTCTGCTGAAACAAGGTGGTCTTAGTACTGTAGAAGTCTAAAATTCTTTGCAAGAAATGCAACTCCAGTATTTATTCAGCATGAGGGCACAATTCATGTCAAATCTCATATCTTAGCTGAGGCATATTGCCTGATTAAAGCACTCTGTTGTTCTTGAGTGGTGGAGGGTTAATAAATAACGGAAAGTGTTGGTTACAGATGTGGCAGGCCATATCTACTTATCAGTTTTGTTTGATGTTCTCACGGAAACGCAATTGATAAGGGCCTGGATTTTTCTTTGTAGCACTAATAAGCATTTTAATAGAAGTACCAAAATTCTTGCAGCAATTAGGGAGTGTATTAAAACCCCAAACATTTTTTTAAGGAAAGGCTGAAATAAGGAAATAATTTAAAACGTTCTAATTTTAAATATCTTCTTACTGAATGGCTTGCTCTCAAGATATCTTTCCCAGAATCTTTGGTGCTATTGACTGTAAGTTTTGCTTCTTGTGAAGTAAGTTTCCTAACTCTCGAATGAGACAGCACTTTCAGATAGAAAGTGGATTGTTTACTTCACTATCCAAATCTAGTCAGGGCTGCTAGTTGGGGAATGGGGGTTTCTGGTGTTAATGTGACTCAGGGTTTTATTTTAAGGTATGTAAGTGCCTGATTCAAAAATCACCGTGGATATTGCTTGCATTCTATTTGCATGCACAGTGAAGTCTTTCACTGTGATAGTAAAGAAGGTAGGTAATCCTTATCTATTGAAAAGCAGCTTTTGCTGTATAAAGAGCTGCAGTCGTTCACTAATCCTGTTAATGCTATCCCTCACGAAACACAGCAAATTCTCAAAGCATATACATAAACTCAGTATGTTTATGCCTACTGAGCTAGTGCTGAAAATACTGTGTGATGCCAAAACGCTGAGATGCAGAGCTCTTGTCATCAGTTGTAGCAAAGCTGATTATCAAAGGACAGTATGCTGAGCAAGGTGGTCTTGGACAATGAATCACTCTGCAGCATAGATGAAGACTACCATGAGTAAGGGTCGAACCAGCATAGCACTAAGAAACACTGGTAGTTTGAAGGGAGAAATCTAAGGCAGAGCCTGGAGGTCATAACTTACATACGAACTCTGCTTTTGAGATAGCGATTTCCAGGGTGCAGCTGAAAACTTGGAAGTGTAATAATTAGGGTTGCTTTATTGAAAAAAGATTGTGGTGATTTGATTGGAGAATAAGGGAAAAATGAAGTTGGTGCATTCTTTGTAAATGCATGGCAGGCAAATAGAAAAAATCCAGGGAATCAGTTTGTGTAAGAGCTGAAATGTGGGGGAGATCTGAGAGCACTCCCATGATGCTGTACCAAATGACTGAAATTAAGTCAACTAAATAGATGGGACTGGAAGATTCAAGTGAAAGTAGTGCTAGAACATGGCAAATCCTGGAAGCCTGGTGGTTAGTTGAAATAACTGCTGACAATAGAAAATTCAGAGTAGGCGAAGATGGGTATTTCAGTCTTATGGGGAGAAGGAAAAAAGGAGAGAGGAGCATGTGCATTCAGAATTCTTACTTTGGCTTGCAGCCAGTGGTGCTGAGTTGTTTTTTTTTTTCTGCAGGCCTTCCACATGTCTTCTGTGCCTGTGTTTGTAAAAAAAAAAAAAAAAAAAAAAAAGGTGAAGTGAGGAACATGCCGTGGTATATAGGGGGGTGTATGTGTGTATACATAGAAATATAAATATAAAAGAACATAGTGTAACATAGCGTATTTAAAATCCAGTTTAGAGGAATATTTTTGATAGTTCACTACACCAGAAAAATTGTGACTTAAAATCTTGCTTAGAGCTGTGGGTGTTCTTAGTTTTGGGCTTTTCTTAATGGTCATGGTTTCAAGGCATCTTTGAGGTGTTTGAGCTGCGCCCACGTGAATTTCCAAATCCTCTTTGCTAATGGACCTCTGAAGGGTGAAGTACCTCAGCAGTCTCAGGGTTCTCTGGACTACCCTGCACAACAGCTTTCTTGGAATATATTTTAGTTCTGCAGGTTAATATGCAATTTATTGTCGTATTGCTTCCAGTGCTTAGGTTTTTGTTGCTTGTCACTGTTGCCACGTCTTTGTTTCCTCGCAGACAAGAATTTTGGGCTGTGGTGTATTAATTTCAGTGGTCTATGCGGGGAACAAATGTCGAAGTTTTAGTTTTTTGACCGGGAAACGGGTGTCAGCATCTGGCATCCATGCGAGGAGCAGGAGGTGGCTGTGGGAGCCAGGCAGCAGAGAGGTCCCCTGCTCTGCACCCTGCTGGGGCGAGAGGGCAGTGCAGAGGAACACCCAGGCAGCGTTGTGCTAGAGTTGGTGGAACTGAACTGCCTGGGTAACGTGGTCAGGAGTGACTGACGGTGTGTCGGTACTCCGAGCTGTGAGCCACGGTCATGGGTGTGGGTGTGGGATGAGAAGGGAGGGCTGTTTCGTAGTGTCCAGACAAACTGTGCCTGAGGACCTTGGGCTCTGGATCAGACCTTAAATGTGTCTCATCTCTCACTGCTGTGCAGTTGGATTCGGATAGAAATAAGCAAGTTTATGGGTAATTCATGTTTTGTTTCCTGTTCTTTTCTCTCTTGATTTTTGTGTAAATGCTTGTCAGCTACCTTCTTTTGACTAAGACTGCTTCTGTCCCTAGGACCGTAGGGTTTCCGTACGAGGCAAAATCATGTCTCCTCTGCTTGCAGACAAGCCCTTTAAAATTTGCATTCTGTGAGGTTTGGTTGGTTATAACTGATGTGGAAAATGCTGTTTTTTTTTTTTTTCTGTCATGTTGATATGAGCCAGTTTTGTAGTGTTCTAGTAAGGCGGCTTTTGAATGAAACGCTTCCCTCAGGTTCATTCAGGGGTGTTTAATTCTGATTTTGTGATTGTTTCAAGGACTGAGCATCTAATTCACTTGGACAGTGGGGATGTAGAATCCAGCATACTGAAAGGGAGTGTTGATTAGTGAAGGCATTCATGTAGCGCAGTGCCAGATTTTCTGTATCAAAGTCCTGCTCACAGCAAAGATCTCATTATTTTGCCTAAAAAAGGCAAACAGCATCCAAATACTATTAATCTTAATAAAAGCCTACTACGCAGCAAGGCAGTTAGCTAGACTCATGGAGGACAAACTAAGACCTCAGAAAGCAGCGATTTCTTCTAAGTGCACTTCATTTTTGGGTGGGGTTTATAGGCTAGGTGGACTTTATGCAGAAATCTGCAATGTGCAGTTTCAAAGCATGTCATGTAAGGTGGCTGAATTTAAACTTGCTTCCAGAGTCTGTGTTGCAGAATCTGGCCGCGACTTGGGTTGTGGAAAAAGAAAAGCCCGTGAGCCTGAAAGGAGGTTACGTGTCCCTGCTTCTTACGCGTGCTCCTGAAGATGACAAATGGCAAATGCAGATGAGCGTGCCTTGCTCTGCCTACGGAGATAACAGGATCCAGGATAACATCTTGCTGGTAGCATTTCTTCCATGTCGCAGAGGGACCTCAGCGAGCAGCTGTCCAGAAGCAATGGCTGCGTCTGGGCTCTGTCTCTGACACCCTGCCTTTAGGTCATTGCCTTGTGCCTGCTCTGTTCCTCCCAGGTGCTTCAGCTCAGTCAGCAGCCCCTGGCCCAGGGGTGCTCCCCAGCCGCTCTCCTTCGCCGCTCTGCGGTTGTCAGCACGTTTCGGTACCAGAGTAGATGGAAAGTGTTAAGCACATAGGAGACAGTTCTCAGAACGCAGTCTGTGGTGTGTATCAGATCTGTCCAGCAAGTGTTCATCTCTGCTAGGAAATCTTGATTCCTGGATTACTCCCTTAGAACGTTGTTCCCATTCCTGAATGTAGTGACCTTTTTCCTGAGCCAGTGTTTAATGTATTTGAGGCTGGTGCTACTACTTTCTTGTGAGTTTGTTTTTCTTGAAAGGATTTAGGCCTTCCTGCTTTAACCAAAGCTTTCGTGTAGACTAGTTAACAACTGCATTAATCAACTCGTAAGGTAGAATCGCACAGATGTGGTTTTCAAGGTGACTTGATTTTTTTTGTCATCATATGTATTAAAGACTGTTCAAAGTAAGAAGGTATTTCTGGTAGGATATAGGTTTGAAATAGGCTGTTAAAGGATATTCTTATGTGGGGCTGGCTGGGAATTTACAGAATGTATTTACATAGCCATTCCAGGTGTATTCTGAGTTGTTGCAATCGGTTTTGCTTCTCACTATTCTAATTCAAAGTAATGAAACAAAGAGAATGTAAACTCATTGCTTGTAACCCTGCAGGATCTGCTCGCTTTGATATTTGGGAGGAGGTGAAGAGAATTTCCATCATTGAGAAGGTTAGAAAGATTGGATTAAAGTTGTAAACCCTTCAGAAAGACGTTTTGATTAAATGTGCACCTAGTTTTATTTGATCTTCAAAGATGAAATTTTGTTCTCTGGTAAACTGGCTTCTCTTTGCCAAATAACTAAGAAATAAAGTATGTTAATGCTACAACTGGCTTTATGGAAACATTTTATGTACTTTTTTCTTAGTTTCATTGTTTCCTGCATTTTGGGGATGCCCCCTGCCAAATGACATGCCTAATCAAGTAAAAGCTGGTGCATTCGAGAAGAAATGACGTAATACTGTTGTTTTAATTATTTAAAGAGCTGTTTTTTGTGATTCCAAACACTTACATAACTCAAAATATTTCAGAACTTTGAAAATGATACAAATATCAATCTTTAATTGTGATTCTGTATTTGATAACTTGAGTATGTGTTTGCCTGTTCTTAAACTGCCTTTAAACATAATTTAACAAGGTAACATACTTTCTTTCATTTTCAGGGTCCAAACTCTTCCTCTGTCTTCTCATTATGAAATACAGATCACTGTTATCTGGTTTCTTTTAGATTGTAGAGACTTCTGAGAATAGGTAGAAATTTCATAGAACCATAGAATGTCCTGAGTTGGAACAGACCCCCCAGGATCACCAAGTCCCACTCCTGGCTCCGCACAGGACCACCCAAAACCAGACCCCGTGTCTGAGCGCTGTCCAAACGCTCCTTGAACTCTGGCAGCTCGGTGCTGTCACCTGGGGAGCCTGTTTGGTGCCCGACCACCTCTGGGTGCAGAACCTTCCCCTGACACCCACCTGACCCTCCCCTGCCGCAGCTCCGTGCCGTTCCCTCGGGTCCTGTCCCTCTCTAACAGCTTTATGTCCTTGTCCCGGGGTGCCACCCCTGCAGCTCACTGCCTGACGGAGCCCCCAGATCCCTTTCCGTGGGGCTGCTCTCCAGCCTCTTGTTCCCCAGTCTGAACATAGACCCAGGGCTGTCCCGTCCCAGGTGCAGAATTCACCACTTGCTCCGTTGAACTTCCTGCGGTTGGTGATTGCCTGGCATTCTAATCTATCAAGATCTCTCTGCAAGCCCTCTCTACTCTCGAGGGAGTCAACAGCTCCTCCTAATTCAGCATCATCCACAAACTTGCTTAGTGTGCATTTGGGTCCTGTGTCCAGGTTGTTTATAAAAACAGTGAGGAGCACTGGATGTAAAATGGGAGTTTGAATGTTCAATCCAAACCTTGTTTGTGGAAAAAAAAAAATGCTTGCAAGTTTTGTCAGGGGTCTTTAACTTACTGCTTTTCTCTCTTTGTAGTAGAATTCTGAAAACTTTGGCGAGTATATTTTGCTTGGTTTTAACCTAGTGTGCACATATCTTTCTCTGATTTACATTTTGTGATCATACATTTATTTCTGTGTTGTTTGCTAACGTGCCAGTCTAATGCTAGAGCCGTTGTGGTTGCTAACGTGAGTCTTCTATCTGATGGCAAGAAGAGACCGTATTTCACAACAAATGTTTTAGATTTAATGACTGAAAATAGAAGATCTGATTATCTGAATATTCAAAATTGATCAAGTTGGAGGGGGGAGCATTTCAGCATAATAGTAATACCTCTGGTATTCCTCATCCTGCTGCCTTTGTCAGTAGGATGTATCTGAGCAGCGGTATGTCTGTGTTGCTCCTTTGGCTGTGGGCAAAAGTCAGTTGTCTGGGAAGAACATAAGAATAGAGCAGCTATATAATGACAGTTCTATCAAATATTCTACCAGGCCCCAGTGGGTGCAAATTTTTGAGCCTTTACATGCTTTCTGTTGAAGTAACACATCAAGAATAAGGGTTCTGGGATGCCAAAGCTTGTGGACTTCCCGTTGATACCAGGTTATGAATTTGGGTGCAGATGCTAGGTGTGCCATGCTTAGCTAAAAACACTGTAAATTAACTTTGTTTTTAATTTTTGGTCTCTTCTCTCTTCGTTTCCTCAGGAATATAAACAGAAGCTTGCTCGGGTAACCCAGGTCCGCAAGGAGCTGAAATCCCACATCCAGAGCCTTCCAGATCTGTCACTGCTGCCCAATGTCACAGGAGGTCTGGCACCTCTGCCATCTGCTGGTGACCTGTTTTCAACAGACTAGAACAAATGATGTCCCCCAGTTTCCATTATTACCAGCAAAAGTAAGAAGACTGGTGTTGGCTTGAAATCCAGTCTTCCAAGATCTACCGTAGGAAGGAACTTGCAGACCCTGCTTTGAACCTCTTGGCTGCTCGTGCTCACACTCTCTCTGTGTACACTGGCTCACACTGAGGGGAGGATAAAGAGCGAGCTTTTGTGAGCTCTGAAGGGAGTGGGGACAGTCCATATAGGCAAACCTTTTTCATGTTTTTTCCATACTCCTTTAGTTTGTTTGCTCTTAGCACTTGTTACCCCCACAAAAGTCATGAGAATCATGTACGTATATATCTGGAAAGTTTTCAAGGAAATGTTGACCATATAACATTTTTCTCTGTAAAAGTATTGTATTATTTCCGAATGTCTTGTCTGTTTTAGTTGGGTTTCTGAACCTCATATCTGAAAGCAGTAGAGTGGCTAGTGGGCTTCATAGGGGTGCGTGTGTGTGTGTGTGTATGCAGGTACTGTACCATGTCAGTGAAAGATGAAGGCATCTACTGAACAATAGCACAGAAATATTTTTCTTAAATCTACAGTTCTTCATACTGTTTTAGGCCTGACATAAAAGGTAGTGCCTATTTGGCATGAACATAAATTGAAACTCACCACAGGCAATAAAAATAAACAGCTTTTCTTTGTGAATTAGAGAGCTTCATAATTTACACTCTGCTGAGCAATGCAGAACTGGATATTACCTAAACAAGAGTGGAAGTAGATTTTGTTCTAGCTACCTTAGATTTATACCACATTTTTCTTCTTCATTACACAAACGTAAATGGTCACAGAAGCTTTGGTTTACCTGAGAGGTTAGAATGGTGGACTGCAACTGGTGATATTCCAGTGACAGGCACTGTCTGCTCTCTGTAGCTTTAGTGATTTTATTTGATGAACAGAAGTTAAATGTGTTATAAATATTTATATAGAAAACAGACCCATATATATGCACATACCCTGCATGCACATGTGCCATGTCCATGCATGTAGATATTAGGATGTACTTAATTTTGTGTCACAGATTATTGTGAGTTGATTTTAATACTAGGGGGAAAAGAAAATTTAAAATACTCTTAATTCCATTAACTTGCTAGCTAACGTTTTAGCTGCCATGGATGTAGTTAAATTTCGGTTTGTGTGTTAGGTCTATCAAGCTGGATTCTGATCACTGAAAAGCATTCCAATTTGGATAACAATTCTGCTTAAATTTATCTGTCACTCTAAAACACCTTAAGCTTCTGGAAACACTTGATCTGACAACACAGGCTCTGTAACACAGAGGCTGAAATTAGTCAAAGTGATGTGCTGTGTTTGTGCCTCCCTATAGTCTTAAGCTGCTGTTCTCAAAGACATGAGAGGAAACCTACAGAAATGCAAATCTTGTTCTGTGTTCGCATTAATTTATTTTACAGGGTATTCAGTCGCCTATTCAGCATTCAGTTAAAGCAAATAATACATTTTTGATCATTTAATTGTTAAAAAGCTCATGTGCTTTTTCTTACCGACACTTCACTGTCCCTCTTTTCTTTCTTTTAAAAAAAGAAACTTCTTGCATCCATACTGCCCAGCCAAGAAACGTGCTTTTCTTTTTAGTTTACAGGAAATTTTCTAGTGGCAAAACTATTTTTTCCATGAATTGGTTTGATCATAAAACCATTTATGGTCCAAACAATATTTAGATAAAGCACTGTATATTCTTTTTGCTTTTGCCAAAAAACAACAACCCCCCCCCCCCAAATCAAACCCAAACAAAAAGATTAATTTCTATCCTGTATCAACTCATGGAGTTACCCTGAGATTGTTTTAACCAGTTATTGTTTTGACTATGGATTGAATGTGTCCATTATAAGACAGAAAAAAAAAAAAAGCTGTTATAAAAAAAAATGTAGACGTGTTGACATCTCATGCTGTTTTTTTGGGCAGATCTCGTGTGAGAAAGTTGTATGTCTTTTTTTTTCTTTTTTTAATTGAAATGTTTTGATTTTTTTTCCAAATATATGTGTGTGTTTTATTTTGCTTAATTTAAAAGAAGTCTCATGGTTTTTAATTTTATTTGTTTTACTTTTGGGGCAAAGGGCCTCTGGTGAAGTGGGTTAACATTCTCTCAAGGTTAAAACAGATTTCCCTGAGGTGCGTCCTTTTTTAACAAAAGTTTAAATCTGTATATTAATTGATTTAGGAATTTAGACATATAGGCTGCTATTTGTGACAGCAGTATATTCTGAAATGTCTCATAGATATATATTTTTGAATAAAGAGGGTGTCGTTGAATAGTAGTGGTTTTACTTTTTTATTCACAATGCAGGTGTTGCTCTGGCACGCCGTGGGTTTTGCTCTGGTTTTTTCTTTTTAAGCAATAAAGAGAGTAGTGACTGCTGAACAGACCGTATGTTAATATTTGTAGCTGTAGGTTATCATTTGTCAAATTGGTAGTTACATTTTCTAACAGCATATAAACCAAATCAATGTACAACTTTCTCAGGTCATTTCTGCAACAAAAATAAAATATGTTCCCCAGGACTAACCTCAGATGTGAGGGGCACAAGATATAGAATACTAGTTTCTTGTGTTTTTTTTTTTTGTGAATTAATTTAGGTTTTATGGAGGACAAGTAAATAATTAGTCTTGAAATGGTCAAACAGATGCCAAACCTAGAAGCCAGGAAGCTGGCTTTCCTGTGCAAGCATCAGGGGCTGCTTTTACAGCAGCGTTTTTGATGCTGTATAATTGAAGTATTTCTGCTTTAGAGTACAAGGATCTTTGCATCTTATGTATTAATTCTCCTAGAGTATTTTTTTGGGGGGTGGGGAGGGAGGGCAGGGCTTTTGAGTTCTTTGCTCCAATTAACTACTATACAATAGTCTCTGGGTGAACTTGGTAATTGTTTCTTATGCCCTGGAGAGTATCAGTAAAGCTGTGTACGTTTTCATAGCAATTTACAAATCTTCCATTACAGAGGCTATATTTAGCGCTACTTTTGTAAGAAGCTTGCAGGAAGTTTGATCTACAGCGTTCTGTGAGTAGGAGGGAGTCTGATGCAATTCCTTCCAGTGAAAAACCTTTGTATGGGGTTTGTAGGGTTTTTGATGACCTAGAACATGACTAGGTACTGGATGTCCTTTCTTGCCTTTGAGATTTTTTTTTCCGGAACCGAAACAAATTCCTCCAAAATTATCTGCCTATTTTTCAGCTTTCTATGCAATTACCTACTTAAGTGCATTGGGGTATTCCCTTCACTCTGCGTGCTCGAGGTATTTCTGTATAATGAATTAATGGCAGCTTACACATCTGTAGAAGGTGAAAACTTGATCCTAGTTAGCTAATGCTCAAGTCTGTGGGATGACAGGTTATAATGAGGATAAAGCAATGCTGGCATAGCCTGTGCCAGTCTGCCTACCAGTCTTCTGTGAAAACTGTCTGCAGAGAGTGTAAGGGAAGATCCTCAGATTTGGGCTTGTCTGTAATACAGCTGAAGCAACATCTTACTTTCAGGGGATGAAGGAAAGACTAACATGAAATAGAGGTGAAAAAATAATCGTCAGAGGGAATGAAAGTTGTAACTTTTGGATTGCATTAAAAGCAACCAAAAAAACTCCTGGGGATAACTGCAAGCTTTGACTCTTGTGTATTAAAGAGTTGAAATTAATCTCATTATGAACAGCAGCGGGGGGGTAAATTGACAATCTGTGTTGAGAGAAGTGAATGCTGTGGCACCAAAAGGAAGGTGAGTACTGCTGCCAGGTGCCTACAAGGGGAGAATCGCGGAGACAGGCAGTTCTCTGGAAACTGGAGGCCAAGAAAATGCCCTAAATACTTCACAAGGTTGGTATGTATCAACAGGTTTCATACCTCGGGCAACGTTTTATAGGTCAGAGCCTGTCCAGGGCTGTAGAAATAGCTTCAGAAGAAAGCTGGTGAGAGAAGTGGCGAGGCATGCTGTGCCTGTGAGCGTCACCATGTGCTCCCCGTCCCCTCGCAGGGCTGAGCCGTAGGCTGCCTGCCCAGGGCACAAGGGCTGCAGCCTCTTCCCAGCCCCTTGCTTGGGCCGGCTGCTGACAGTTGCCTGTCAGTTCTACAGCCTGTGGATGTTAGTCTTTAAGACTAGATGGAAAAAATATAAAATGTACCTCATGCCATCAAAAACAAAACAAAAAAAAGGCCTCATGAACCACTTGAGTGAAACACCACGTAGGTGTTGAGTTTTGACGGCCTCTTAAGAGGAGTGAGGTCGGGATAAGCATTTTCCAATAATTCCACTTCAGGGAAGTGCCAGAGGCATCAGCTGCTTTTTTCCTACCTGGACTTTGCTATCACCTGCAAGTTTGGGACCCACCAAATTTCCTGGGGCTAATTAGCTGGAGATTTTTGGATAAACAAGGAAGGAGAGCGAGCCATATCCAGAAGAACAGGGAAGCTGGAAGAACAGGAGGCTTAGTTTTACTGCAACAAAAAGATAACTAAATTCGCGTTAGCACTGAATGTGTTATCTTTGTATCATCTTAGAAAGTTCTTGTTTGAATAGCCGAGTAAAATGGAATCAGTTCTTCACAGGGAAGAAGGAATGGAATGTTCCCCCTCAAACATGGCAAGTAAAGAGTTTCAAATTCCCAGCTTTGTGATGCAGGAAATACCAGAGGGTTTCACAATGCAGAAGGCAGTTTGATGGATGGCAGGGAGGGCTGGGAGTGAAGGAATCTGGTTGTGATGAGTGGCACCTGATTTGGGATGGAATAATCATGGTTGAGCTTCTGCCTACCTGCAGGCCTGCATTTGGGGGATTTACTGTGCTGCTGAGTGCTAGGCCCTGCAGGGGAGAGCGGCTGAGCCACGGCGAGTCCTGGTGAGGCGGCCAGCTCAGGGCCCCTCGAGGGTGTCCAAGAAGCAAGAAAGCTTCTTGCAGGGATTATTCTGCGAAGAGCGAGTGCTTGTGGAAAGAGGATTGAAAGGAAAGGGGTGCAAATTATAACATATATGCTTTTTGTGTCTTGCAGGGAGCTGCTGCAGTTCCCAGTACCCTGCTCCTTTTCTCTCTTTCCACTTCATGTGAAACGTCTGGTGTAGGCAGCAAATTGTTTGTTTATTTGCATTTTCAGTAGGAGCTTCACACAGCACCGCTAAGTGACAAGCTTAATGAAGGCTGACACCATACCGAGCCTCTCCTTGGCGTATGCTGGAGCAGATGAAACATCGAGGCTGTGCTGGAGCAGAACGCAGGACGCTGCCAGCAGTGTCCGTGCGGAGGGGACGGGGCTGGCGGCCGCAGGAGCCCTGCGCAGCCGCGGGGTGCGGGAGGCAGCACGGAGCCCGGCCTCGAGAATGCCCGAGTCTGTGACTGCCTTCCTCCTGCTCCTGAGCAGGCTTCTGCTGTGCGAATCAATGACGCGGCCGTTCCAGCGAGATGGTGGGACATCTGCCACTGTAATTGCTACAGCAGATGACTATCATCTACTCTACTGCAGTAGTCAAATACGGTTTTAGAGATATTTTGTGTGCTGTCCAGGGAACTGAGGGGAAAGCATGTGTCAGTATAGGACACCCACGTTGCACTGTCCCGCACCTGCCTTGCGTATAATTTGGCAGAGGCTATGAAATGGTTTTCTTCACCTAATGTTGTTTAAGTGTTTTAGTTTCTGTGATGCTCTGGGGCTAGGGAAGATTAACGTTTGTTTTGGGACTTGGATGGCTTCGGATAGGTCTCCTGTTTTCTTTTGGATTAGCTCTACTGCCAGCAGCTTGGGGGGGGCGAGCAAAACCCACACCTGGCTCCAACCTGGTTGCAGAGGGGGTGCTGGGGAGGAACCTGGCCAGGCAGAGCCCCGCAGGCACCGCGGCCGCTGCTTGGCACCGCTGTGGCAGCAGAGCAGGTGGCTCGCGACAGCCAGCGCGCAGGTTCTAGCAGCGTGGTGCTCCGGGGCCTACGGGCCTCTCGAAGCCTTGCACGGTTGCTGGTGAGCGGAGGCAGCCTTTGGCCTCCTTCGGCCTCCCCGTGCCCGCCCCGCTTCTGGCAGTGGTGGCGGCGCTGTCTGCAGAGGTTTGCGTGGGGGAATGAGCACTTTGTGCACCTGAACGGTGCCCAGCACGCACCAGTCTGATTGCAGGTGTTTTACGGCCCCAGCTGGAGCCCGAAGCCCTGAAAATGATTGTAAATGCACCTCTGAGTTTTCCTCTGCTCGTGGAATTAACGTGGCACTGCAGCCTGACCGGCTCCTTATAGTCAAGCTCGGTGCTGCTGCTGAAATGGGTCAGTGTGGGAGCTGACGATCAATCCTAAGCTGATTTGGGGCTGTTTCTTTCTGGGGACGAACGAGTGGCTGACAGGAGACACTCACCTTGTCCATGGGTGCTGGGTGGCTCCCACAGGGTCCTCGCTGGTTTGGGGCTGAGTCCGGCCCTGTGAGAGCAGCGCTACCTGCGGCACTGCAAGCAGCACAACCGGGGCACAGCACCGACAGCCTGGGGCGAGCCCCGGCACCGCCGTGTCGGCTTCTGCCTCCCAGGGCCACACAGGGCGGGCATGGCAGGCACCGGGCTGTGTGTCCCCATTGTCACCTGGCCGAAACGGCCGCGCTGACAGAGGGGCTGCTCAGCGCCGTTCCCTGTGGCTCCCGTGAACGCAGGCCGGCTTCCCGAGGAGCTCTCGCCAGCTGTGGCTTCTTGTTTGCTGCTCTCTCTCCCCTGCCAGGCCCCAGGTACCCGGCTTGTTCGGGGAGTGTAAAAATGCATCTGTGTTTGTCGAGGGGGCAGACCTTTGGTGAGACTTGAAAATCTCACAGAAGTGTGTGTGTGCGCACTCTAATTTAAGGTAGGTTTTTCCTAGTCTCGGTCCATCAGCAAAGGTAAATTGGAGGTCCTCAAGTCTAAAATGAGTTTACAGTTGTTTCTTGGTAAGTCAGCATCTCCAGCCAGCTGAGATGTATTAATAACCTCTCCTCCACATGTAAACAGTCTCGCCTTGCTTTGGAACTTGGGCTAATGCTGAATTATATCTTTTCCTGCGCAAAGAGTGCTTTAAATGTTCATTTCATAATTTATTGCTTGCATAGCAGCAGTGCCTAATGCAAGGAGTCTCAGGGCTGCAGCCTTGTCCCCGGGAGGTGCTGAGGGAAGCTCGGGCAGGCGCCTGCGGCCGGTGGCGTGCTCCCCCAGCAGAGCTTCAGGGCTGGTCGCAGTGCTCTCGGTCCATGGAAAACATCTTAGAAAATGTGTGGGGCAAACACCCATGGGCTCAGAGGTGCCTTAAGTGATTCATTGGGCTCTACAAACAGTGTGGAAGGAGGGTGGGGTGGGGTGGGGGTTAATGTGGGAGAAACCAGCCTTGGAGAGAGCCAAACCCCAGAGCGAGATCATAAATGCAGCATTTGGTGTCTGTCATACGAGCTTTGTTCCTTGTCAAAGCAGCCTTGCTCCACCATGCTTCAGATGGATAGGAGTGACCTTCAGAAATAGCTGTGCTAATGTTTATTTTATCAGGACCCAGCTTCGAACCAGAGGAGATGGTTATTTTTAAACCAGGCATTGAGCAGCTTGAAGCCTGGCTCAGCAGAGCTGTGTGTAACAAATGCTCTTTAAAGTAAGGCTGTGCATCATCCCTGGCTCTGAGCAATATTCCTGACAAGGGAAAGCAGCGTGGGGCTGGTGCCTGTTAACCCCTGTGTGGCACCGCTGCTCCTCGGGGCTGAACTCTGCGGCTCCCGGCCCAGAGGCTCCGCGGTGCTGGGGGCTGGCTTCAGATCCACTGCTGGTTCTCCCGGTTGTGGGAGGACAAAATCCCCATCCCATGGATGCCAGAGCTCCTGTCTGGTTCGTGCACGGTGGGGTGGGCACTCCCCATCTCTGCCGGAGCCAGCTGGACCCGCGGGACCATGCTGATGAGCTTCTCCAGCACGCTGCAGGGCAGAGCCTGGTCTTAGGCTCCAGCAGGAGATGGAGCTTGGCCGCTGCCCCCGCAGCGCAGTGCAAGCATCCAGCAGCCCTGGCCTGGCCTGGCCAAGAGCTGTACCGTGCAGAAGGTATTCCTGTAATTTCCTCTGCGGGGTTGTCTCTGCTGCAATTTACCCCCTGTGGCAGGTGCTGCTGGGAGCCACGTGATGGGTGCAGGCGAGCTGCAGGGCCCTGGCCATGATGCAGCCCCAATGGCCCTGGGACCCCGGGAAGGCACTGTGCAGCAAAGCGCCAAACTGAATCCCCAGCGTTGGCACTGGGCTGGACATGGATGCGGAGAAGCCTGGCGGAGGTCAGGGCTTCACCCCCACCTGCCCCAGCACTGGGCGAGGACCTGCTGGGTGCCTCCCTGGGGAAAGGATGCTCGAGAGCCAGGTCTGGCTTTAGAAGTGAAAAATAGAGTTTTTATTCAGTGCTTGCATAGTTAATTCATGTAAAGGTAACGTCCCATTCCTCACCACACAGTCTCTGCAGTGACAGGAACAGTCGTTAAAGCAAATAACCTGCTTTACCTATGCAGTAGGGCTCTATGCAGTATGTATTTATATAGCCATAAATAGGTTTATGCCATATGCCTATATAGCATATAAGCAGCCTTGTGCTCACAGTATACAATCTTTTCTCTACCAAATTGCATTCAGAGAGTTTTAACTGGCACGTGTGAACGCTGCTGCTGCGCAATCAGTGCTGGAGAAGATTGTCTTTCTATTGTTTGCTTTATAAAATGTGCTCTGCTTCCCAGGGGTATGTTTAGAGCTGCAGAAAAAGGAGCGAGCCTCGCTGCCGCCTGGCTGCTGCGGGAGGGGACCCCAGGGCTCCCCTACGCCCTGAGCAGGGACAGGTGGATGGGGACGCTTCCACCTCTGCACGGTGAGGGAGAGGTGGTGAGGGGGGGGGCTCAGACCCTGCTCCCCAGGGGAACTCAGCCGGGGTTATCACTGTTATCCCGCCTGGGCCATGTCAATGTCTGCCTGCCCGTTCCCCACGGTGTGGGGTTGGCAGCGCTGGCCCAGGCCAGTGGCTGGAGAGGGGCTCAGTGGGCACCAGGGTGGTGGGCAGCGGGTGGGCGGCTGCTGCAGGAGCCCCTGGCCCCTCTGCCCTGCTCCCCTCCTGCTGCCTCCCCCACAGCACTGAGCGCTCCCGGGCAGGAGCGTGGCACTGCAGCCTTGGGGTGGCTCAGGCAGGGTTTTGCAGTCGTTCTGTGGGTCCGCAGCATCGTCCTGGGCTGAACTGAGGGGGGCCGGCCAGCCCTCGCTGCAGCAGGGAGGCAGGGGCTCGGTGTGAGGGGTGGCGATGGCCTGGGGGGGGACAGGGCCCCTCACTTGGGCAGGGGTGCGATGATGACGTTGCGGTAGCCCTTCACCCCCGTCAGCTTGTCGCTCTCGAAGTCCACCATCAGCTTGCGCAGGCCCGCCTGGCGCGGCACGAAATCCAGCCTGAACTTGGCCTCTGCCTGGGGCTCGACAGGGTCCTCGCTGTGGGGCGGGGGGGGGTCAGTGGGGCACGGACCTCCCCGTGCCACCACCTGCCCCGTGCTGGTGCTGACACAGGGCAGTGGCGGTGCTGTGGGACCCATGGGACCCCCTGCAGCACGGCTGAGCCCCCACGCCCCCTGACCAGCTCAGCCCCCTGCTCCCACGATGCCCACGTGGAGCTGGGCCCCAGGCTGCCTCTCCTGGAGTCTCCACGTGCAATCCCCCCACACCCCCCCAGCCCCTTCCCCACTGCCCGGCTGGGGAATGGGAGAGAAAGCTCTTACAACTCCTTGATCCTCTGCCCTTCGGTGAGGCCAGCTCCCTCCACCACGAACACGCAGTTGTTCAGCGGGACTGCGAGGGGGTTCACCAGCGTGATCTCTGCCACCAGCTTCCGATTCTGCATCGGCTCCCCTAAAACCTGCGAGTAAAGGGCACTGAGCCACCCGGCAGCGCTGTGCAAGCACCAGCGTGCTGGGACTGTCCCAGCCCCGCTCCCTGGGACCGACCCTCCCGGGGCCGAGCCCTCACCCTGATCTTGATCTCCGGATTCTGGATGTAGACGTCCCTGATGGCCAGCACAACGTCACCCGTCTCATACTCGGTCAGGAGGGCCACCACCTTGATGATGTTGTCCTGGGTCAGGCACGGCCCGTACTTCTCGTAGAGGATGCGCAAGGGCACGCTCTGCACTGGGAGGCGAAGCAGAGCAGGGTCAGCGCTTGCCCCCTGAGCCCAGCACGCACCGGGGAAGGTTGGATTAAGGCTTTCGAACGCTGCTCCCATCCAGCCCAGGCAGCAGGCTCAGGAGCAGCTTTGTAGGCACCCAGAGAAGCTGCTAAGTGCCCAGTGCTGGTGCTGTGGGAGGTTTTGCAAGTGTGAAGGTGCCTGCAGGGCAAAGGCAGCGCCCCGCTTCCCTTCGAGGCAGGGAGAGCAGCCCCGTCCCTTATTCGCTTAACAAACAGCACACAGCTGACTGCTGCATTTGTTATGGGCCCCATTAGGAGATCAGAGCTTGGCTCAGGCTAAAAATAAGTCTGTTCCAGCACATCAGCTGTACTACATCTCCAGGCCCTGAAGGTTTGTAGAAAAATGATCTAAATCTAAACTGTTTAATTACCAGGCAGCAATGTTAATTTGTAACAACCGCAAACCAAGGTTCAGGTTTTTGTGCGCTGGGCTGGTGCCAGGACAGCTCAGGGGCCAAAATAACGCGAGGGTGGGAGCGGCCGTGCCCTCCCCAGGAGGAGGGCTGGGAATGTCAGCGCTGCGGGCAGCAGTGGGGGACTGCGGCGCTGGGCACTGGGCCCCCCAGCCCGGGGATGGCAGTAACGGAGCCGTCCGGGACCAGGCGCTGCCCTCCCTGGGGGAAATCCTGCACAGCCCTGTGGGAGAAGCCATGGCCTCCACTGTGCAATCTCGCACTGAGCGGTACGAGGGGGACGTGATGAGTGCGGTGCAGCCCTGGGAGGAGAGCCCTGCCTATAGCACGGCTTGCTTCCTCCGCATAAAGAATGCAAGAGCAGTAACTTTTGTCCTGCTCTGAATGCATTTCCAGCCCCCTGCCTGAGTAATGTTCTTTATCCTTTCATCAAAGATTAAAAACCCACAGTGGTAAATAAATAAGGACAAAGCCCCCGAAGGAGGCATCGATCACTGCGCAGCCGTGTGACAGCGCTGCAGCTCGCACAGGCTCCCGTGTGTGGCGCGGTTTGCACTGGGACGTGCCACGGGTGAGCACACCATGGGCTGCCCGTGGGATATCTGCCCCCCACTCTGCCAGCCGGTCCCAAGCGGGGCCTTAATGCCGCCGTGATAACATGGGATCAAACAAAGCTCAAAGCGCTGCGCTGTGCCAGCCCCAGTGTGGACCTGGTGACCCTCCGGGTGGTTGTATAACGCGGGTGGGTACAACATGCGCAGGGTCAGGCAGTGCTCTCAGCAGGCTGGAAAAGCCAGGAGGGGGAGAGCTGCAGGCGAAACCCTGCCCGTGGCTCATGCTTCGTGTGTTGGGGGCTAGCATAGGCACCCAGGGCCTCGTAGCGGCTCGGTGCCTTGCGCGTGCTTGCAGCGGTTTCTGCTTGTCCCGCTGTGCCCTGGCCTGCATCCAGGGACGAGGTTTGCACAGGCATTATTTTTGCTCAAGCCATTGTGTGCACAAAGCGTGCGGTTGGCAGCTGGGATGAAGAATTTCCTCTTTGGGAGGCTGCCAGCATGGACTTGGAGCTGGCAGCTCCCTCAGGCGGGGTGTGAGCGCTGCAGGCACGGCGAGGCTCTGCCGGGTGGCACAGCCACCCCTGCCCGGCACCGCCGCCTCACAGCCCCGCGGCTCTGTCTGAGCCTGGGAACACCGCTGAGCTCAGCGCCGGCATCGCTCTTACCCGTGCGGGGCCCGAGGGTGAGGTTGAGCAGGTCCTTCATGCCGCACTGCGGGCCCACTGTGCCGTTGTAGCTGGCGGTGCGAGCGCACAGCATGAGCCTGCACACGCGCTCCGTGTCCGTGTCGTTGCTGATGACGGCGAAGACGTCGAAGTCGGAGCCGTTGTTTGCGCCCTCCGACAGCTTGATCTTGACGTGCAGCCCCTCGTCGCCCTCGCTGAGGGAGCTCTTCTCGTGCTCTGCCTTGGCAAACACTTCTCTCTCCTTTTCAGACCCTGGGGTGCAAGAAAAACATCCTGTTAGCGGGGAGGCAGCGGGGCCGGCTTTGGCTGGTGTTCACCCTCCTTGCTGGAGCTGTCTTGGCGTGGCTGCTGCGCTAATGAAATGTCCCCCCCGACCCCTGACGGCTGCCCCCTCCCTCCTGGCTGCCCCCAGGCCCCCGTACCCTCCGGGTACTTGTAGTTGTGGGTGATGTCCTCGCGGCTGTCCCTGCCCACGCTCTTGGTGCTGATGTTCTTCCCCACCACCGAGGAGTGCGTGCTCTTCCTCTGCGAGCCGTCGCGCTGCACGATCCAGTACACCACGTCGGCGTTCACCTCGGCGAAGATAAAGGGGATGTCGTACTTCATCTGCAGGTCGCCCTCCTTGATGGCCTTGACGGGGGCCGGCCCGCAGCAGTAAACCCCTGCGGGGAGCGGGGTCACTGCTATTGCCCGGGACCCGGAGGGGAGACCCCACCGGCCCCTGCTGAGCGCAGGGCACGGGGAGGGCAGGGAGGGCGCGCGGCCGCATCGCACCTTCGCTCTTTTCCTGGGGGGTCGGGTCCAGCGCCTGCCACCCGTCGTAGCCAGCTGCCAGGTCTGGTCGGGCCATCCAGGATTCAACCCAGCAGTGGAAGTTCCTGCAAGGGAAGCACGGGCACAGGGCTGAGCAGCTCCAGCCCTGCAGAGCTGGTGGCCGGGGACTCTGCGGGGTCAGGGCGTGCTGGGGTGGGCTGTGGTCCCCGCTGCCGCTCACCATATCATGTCCTTGGAGCGCCTCTCCTCCACCCCCGTCTCGTTCATGTAGCGGTCGATGACCAGGTTGCCGTTGGTGTCGTGGGCTGAGTTGTAGTTGGTCACCACCCGGCTGGGGATGCCCAGGCAGCGCATGACTGCGGGGAAGCGGGGCAGAGTCGGCTGCGGGTCCCCGGGGCGCTGCCCCTGCCCCTGCTCAGCCCTTCTGCAGCGCCAGCCCTGGGACCCTGCAAGACGCTGCCAGTCTTGGCGAGCCACGGGCGAGACGGGTGGTGCACTGACAGTCAGTTTGATGTCGCAGTAGAAAAAAGGCACAAAAGAGGCTGGAAGTGCTTTTAAGGGAGTGCACAGCCAGGCAGCACGCAGCAGCCTCATATTTAATCTCATAGCTGCCTTTTACTGCGAGCGGGGCACCCTGGGGAGCAGGGAGGCAGTTATAATGTTTCAAAGGAAGGCTATAAACTTCTGTGATTCACAGAAAATCCACTTAAGTTCTCTGCTATTTCTCTCCTCTAAAAAGAACCTCATACACATGAAATATATAAATGAACGCACACACTCTCGTGCAACCCAGAGAGCAAGGCCAAGCGTTGTGCTCAGGGCAAAACTGCGCAAGCACGCACGTGTGTCTGTGCGCTCCTTAACAAGAGGATAGCCTTGAATTTTTCTTTGCTTTTGCCCCAGATTGACTGTCTTGGTGGCAGTGAAATTATTTTGATCTGAGTGGATTCATTACTTCATTGCAAACTTGACCTTAAAGCCACTTTCCTTCTCCCAAGCCGTGAATTCAGCCCCTCCCTCCTGGCTGGGCTGTCCCTGCCAGGGCACGGAGAGCTAATTGAAAAGCCAGAGAGGTTCTTTATCATTTTTTCCCTCCCTTTCCTGACAAATTGGAATAACAGAGCTTAATTGC
Source organism: Cygnus atratus (assembly GCF_013377495.2). Taxonomy (NCBI): domain Eukaryota; kingdom Metazoa; phylum Chordata; class Aves; order Anseriformes; family Anatidae; genus Cygnus; species Cygnus atratus. The sequence goes on from NC_066377.1 coordinate 643,649, forward strand.
TAAGCATTCATTGCAGGCTGACTGCAGCCAGCCCGGGCAGCTCCCCCGCTGCAGCACGAGGCTGGGGGCACGGGGCTGCCCCCTCCCACGGGTGGGAGACGGGAGCCAGTGAAGGGGCCGGGTGGGATCCTGCTCTCACCGGTACACGCCACGGCAGCGAAGACCCAGCACTGGCCATACTTGACTGGCTGGCACCCAAACTTCTTCCACCGCTTCAGAATATCCACGCTGCCAATCCAGGCCATCGGGCTCATCCCGTCGTCGTAATGATCGTCCCACCGTCCCAGCAGCACCCCGCGGTCCTCATCGTTACAGTTGACCTGCGGTGCGACAGGGCGGGCTGCGACAGGAGGAAATGCCGCCGGACAGCCCTGGGTGGCCTGGCACGAAGGGACAAAGCTCCCTGGGGCAGCAGCAGGCTGCCGTGGCAGGGGAAGGAATGCCTTCCTCCAGCTCGTGTGGGCTGCCACCCTCAGCAGGTAGGGATGCAAGAGCTGCAGCGGGACGTGCATGGCCACAGTGCTGGTGCTGCAGCGGCGTGCACGGGCACACCGGGGTGCATGGGCATACTGAAGTGTGCACAACTGATGCATCGCAGTGCACTTATGCATCACGGCTGCAGTGGAGGGGCTGTTTGGTGGCCAGCCTGGAGGCGTCGTGTTGGCCAGAGCCCTGTGGGACTCACCATGGCGCTCACCACCCTGCCGATGTAAACAGGGTCGTTGCGGCGGGAGCAGTCCCGGTTCTGGTCCCTCAGGAACTTGGGGTTTGTGTCCAGCAGGTTGAGGCAGATGGCCAAGATGTCATCTTCAAACTGGTGCAGAGGGAGGGGAGAAAACACATGTGAGGTTGTGCAGCTGTGGCGGGGGCAGCGTGGCAGCGGCCAGATGACTTTGTCCCGTTTGTGGCACCACGATAAGGGGCTGGGGCTGACACCAGCAGGAGGCTCGGCTCAGGAGCAAGCTCCCGCCCTCATGCTGGGGCCGGATCCTGCTTCCTGCAGCTGCTGCTGCACAGAGGTCAGGCATGGGCAGAAAATAAATCTCTGGGGGAAAACCACCTATTTCCCCATCATCCGATGAGTCAGGGCTTCCCTGAATTGAGATGTGGATCTCCTGAGAGCCGTGAGCCCCCGCCCCACAGCCCATGGGGGTGCTGCATAGAGCCCCAGCTTGAGCTTGGGGGGCAGCTGGGCCCCCCCCAGCACCCAGGGCCCGCAGCTTGGCTCTGGGTGATGCAGCTCGGGGCACAGGCGCTGTCTTATCTGTGCGGCCGGCACGGCTCTGGGGAGCGCTTTATCGAGCAGCAGCTCCCCGGCGGCACCGATTAGAAGTGTGCGGCCCCAAGCCGGGCAGCAACGCTCCCCATGTTCTTCCAGGCTTTGAAGTTGGCACATTCCCGCTCGGAAATGAGATTTTCGTGTATTTGCTCTGTGGGCACACAGTGGCACCGCTTCCTCCCCAAAGTGCTGGCTGGGTTTGGGGTGCAGGGTGCGTGCCGTCTGGGGAGCACGTGTGGCTCCCGTGCCCTGTGAAGCCGAGGGCTGCGGCAGCCTGGGGTCCTGGGGGGCCGTGCCCCACGCACCTGGCCGAAGTTCCAGGGGGTGGAGGTGATGTAGTCCCGGGCGCCCTGGTAGATGAGCCCCTGCTGAGACAGCACGTACTCGCGGCGCTCGTCCTCGTCTCGGAGGTAGACCGTGTCCTCTGCAGGGGGAAAAACAGATGGGGACGGGGATGGGGACTCTGCCACACACCTTCTGGTGCTCCCTACTCAGAGCCCCCCCCAGGACATGCCACGGGCAGCCACTGAGACAGAGCTGGTGGGGAAGGAAGCAGCAGGGGCTGGGGCTGGAGCTGCTCCTGCCTGAAGAGCTTTTGACCCGGTTAGATCTGAGAAGATGGGAAAATTTCAGTGGGCTTGTGTTTCCCTTTTTCATTCTTTACTTATAACTCTCTTATTTCTCTCCCCTTTTGTTTTATGTAGTGGCTTTTTTTTTTTCCCAGGAGTGGAAATCTCCCTGGCCTGAGAAATGAGCAGTGGGAACTGGGAGTGCTGGCTGAGGTCACGACTCGCATAGAAACTACTGCTGGAAAAAATGCTCTTTACTGGAAATGTTTTCAGGGACCAAAACCATACATCTCCAGCATCAGCGTTCAGCACAGCCCCGGGTATGTGAAGCTTCCTAAAAGCCCTTATCTCTGGAGCCAGCACAAAGCGTTTGGGATTCAGGAAATCACTCGTTTCAGCCAAGGTCTCGGGAGCAGGACAGCGTGGGGCTGCTCCTCGGGGCAGAGGAAGGACGTGAACAGATGAGAATCTGAACAGATGAGAATCTCAACTGTTGTTTGCCCAACTGTAATTAAACACTGCAGCACACATTCTCCCTTCTGTGTCCTGCCACCCGAATTTCACCTGTACAATAGCAACTTTGAGCCCCCGCACACTGCAGCGTGCCCAGCAGGCACCAGCCCAGGAGGCGCAGCGTGGGGGGAGCTGGGGGCTTCTCCCCAGCCAGGAGCTGCTGTCAGGGGCTTCCCGGATGGGGCACTGGGTGTTCGGGGTGCTGGTCAGAGGAGCTGTGTGTCCTGGGGCACGGGACGGGGCTCACGGCCTGCTACGGGGGCCCACAGAGCAGGGAAACTCAGCTCTGGAAGCTCCGGTGTCGGAAAGGCAAAAGCCTCACCTGGGTGCCAGGCGTTGAAGAGCAGAACGAAGTCCCCAATGCGGAAGCTGGAGCCCTGGTAGCCGGTGGAGGCCTCCAGCGTCAGGCTGTAGCGGCCGACGCAGGCACTGGCAGGGGAGCAGAGCGAGACGCAGAGCGCGGCCCCGTCCTGCTGCTGCACCACGGCGCTCCAGGCCCCCTCCTCGGGGAAGTCGGTCAGGGCAAAGTGGGACCTGGTTCCCGACGTCTCGATGGGGCAGGGCCCTGCCAAGCAAGAAGACATCAGCTCAACCCAGGCTCTGGCTTCCCACACAGAGGGGTGTGCAGTGCCCTGCTTGGTAAAGCCCAGGGGTGGCTCTGTCCCTGTTTGGGAGGGGACAGGGACTCAACCCATTGGGTCCCTGGGGGCCAGGATGGTGGCAGAGATGCTCACCCAAGGGCGATGCCCTGCCGAGCTGGGCAGATGGAAAAAACTCACAGAAGCCACCTGAGCTGGGATGCTTTGGGATGGAGGGGGCCCTGCTCCCTCCTGGGACAGACAGCAGGCTTTGTTTCAGGGGGCACGCATGCAGCCCAGGAGGAGAGGAGGGCGAGGCTTTGCTGGGCTTCTCCTCCCCAGCCAAGCAGCCAGGTCCTGGTGCGAGCACGGGTCCTGCCACAGCCCTTGGCACGCAGCTGGAGCCCTCACCACGGGGCTACTTTCAGCAGGAGCTCTGCTAAGCACGCGCAGCCTCAGGCGCGGCTCCAAACACCCCAGTTAGCCGTTACATCAGCGGCTGCGGCGCTCGAGCCGAGGACAGAGCGATCTGCGCTGGCCCCCCGAGCCCTCGGCTGCGTGGGGCCACGAGCCTTCACGCGTGTGTCCAAGCCACCTGTGCCGAGGCCGGCTCCAAACGCCGCTCCCCTGGGAGTGGGGTTGCCTGGCCCCGCCGGTGATGCTGGTGCCTGCACGGGGCGGGCTGGCAGCCAGGCAGCAGGGCCGGTGCCGCCTGCTCCTCCCCGGGGAGCGGCCGTGTGCTGGGCCCCTGCCAGCCCGCGCCCACAGCGAGGGCGGGACACCAGGCGAGCCACCAAAAATACTCATGAACTCATGAGAGTGACACAGCTTCTCCTCCGTGTCCTTTAGGGAAGGCCAGGCTGAGCTATCCGTGTCCTTTTGGCAAGGCCCCTGCTGGGAGCCTGCCTCCACCTCCTCCCCGCTGCGAAACCTGCTGTCCTGCAGCAGCATCCCTGCGCCCCAGGGGCCAGGGCAGGGCTCTTAAAATGCAGCTAATCTAAAAATACAGGCTCTATTTTTGCACCGAGCCATTCCCCTCTCTCCTGCCGGAGGTGGCACAGGAGGTGGCACGTGTCCTCGGGCGGTTTCGCTGTCCCATGCGGATGGGTCAGGCCTGGCAGCTCCTGCTCCCTGCTCCTCTCCAGCCCCACGGGGCTGTGGGTCCAGCTCCCGGTGAGCGTCCTGGCTGGGGCCACTGCCAGCAGGGCTGTGCGGCCGTGTCTTGGCTGGAGCTGAAGCTCCTTTGCCCTTTTTTTTGCAAGTGCTGCAGCCGTGCTCCGTCCCACCTGCAGCCGGCTCCGCCAGCCTGTGCCAGCGTGCCAGGAGCGGTGCGGGAGCTGGGGGTCCTGGCTTCACAGCCTCCGTCACCCCAAGGGAGGAGCTCAGCTTCCCGGAAAAATAATGCTTTACCCTGTGGGGAACCCCTGGTGCACTTTTGCTTTGAATTCTGGCCTGGTTGACTCAGCAGGATACGGTCTCCCTAAAATAGCTCTTGTCCAAGAAAGAGTTTCCTCTTCTTTTGCCCGTGGCTGGCCTAACCCCTGTGCAGGGTGCTTGTACCCAGCTGGTGGCCATGGGAGCAGTGTCCCTGTCCCTGTCCCCTGCTGCCCTGAGCAGGCTCTCGCTGGAGCTAAAAGCAGCGGTGGGAAACTCCTCTGACCCCGGGGTGATGTGGGGGGGCAGTATCAGATGATCATCAGCACAGCCTGAGGGAGGAGGGTCCCACCCTGACCCTCTTCTTGCTTTATTTCCCTGCCACCTCCTCTGCCGGGAGGAAGCGGGGGCTTGCAGCGGGGAAAGGCTCAGGCAGAAGGCCCCTCTCTGGGCTGTGTGCGGCTGGGGGTTCTCCCGCGGGGCGCAGCGGTACTCACCCGTCTCGACGTTGAAGGCCAGTTTGTCCACCCCCTCCTCGTAGCCCCTGCCGGAGAAGTGCAGGGTGATGGTGAAGGGCTGCCCCCGCCGCACCACCAGCTGCTGGCAGCCCATCTCTGCCGTCCGGTGCTCCCGGCCATTGCTCTCGCACTGCAGGTCCCACGTCTCCAGCTCCAGCTCTGCAGAGGCAGCAGTGGGTGAAGCTTTCCCCTCTGCAGCGTCTTCCCTTGCAGAGAGAGAGATCCCGGCCCCGGGACGTGGATGTGCCCCGCACATCGCCCTGCGCTCAGTCTGGGAGTGATTTCTCATTAACCTCACCCTGAGCCCGGGGCCTTGATATGGGGCTCCGGCAGCCTCCTCCACCCAGCCCCGTGCCCCCTGGTGTGCCCAGCACATCCGTGCCCGGGCTACAAGCACCCCTCCTGGAGGGCTGCACCGGACGGAGCGGGATCGCCACTGGGAGCGAGCTGGGATGGGGGCAGAAGCCCTGCAGCCAGCCGAGCTCCCAGTGAAGCGCTGCTCTGCTGGCCCAGGTCTGTGCCCCATTTCTCACACCACGGTGCTGCCATCCATGCTGTCAGCATGGAGGAGGGACAGCATCCAACACCAGAGAAAAGCCCAGTGCCCGTTTTTACGTTCTGGGAGGCTTTGGGCCTGTGTGCTGGGGTTTGCTGTCTGTCCCCTCCAAACCCCTCAGAAGAGGAACATTGCTGAGCTTGGGGAATGCCAGCGATGTTTCTGTGCTTCAGCAAGGCGCTGGGCAGATTTCCTGCTCTGTGATTGCTGAGAAATTGGAGAGACCAAGCATAAATTCAGTGACAGAGGCAGCGTTCGATTCCCTGGCCTCGGGCGCTCAGCTCCGCTCTGCCTCCCAGCTGAGACGCTGATGCAGGCAGGGCTCTGTGCCGGAGGGCCAGCGGCCGCAGCCCCGCCGCCCCAGGCAGCACGCTGCAGCAATGCAATATCGTTCATCATCGTTCAAGACCAGTGACCCTTGAACGCTCTGGCGGCAGACTGATTAGTTGCCAGAATAAATGAAAGCATTTAACGTTGGAGATCACAGTGCAAGCTCAGCACCAGCCAGGAACCGTGGGGCGGGTGGCTGGGGCGATGCTGGGCTTGCTGCAGCTCTCCCTGGCTGTGCCCTTCCCACTGCCCGTGTGCTGGGAGCGGTGCTCTCGAGCCCTCCTTGGGCTGGTGCTGGATGCAAAGAGCTGACCCTGAGCCCTGCATTCCCGGAGCGAAATGCAATCCCCATGCCTGCTCCTCCGGGCACGGGCAGCCCGCAGCGCACACTTGCGTGCAGATGCAGAGCTGGGGCCGCCTGCCTGTAAATGAGGGCAAGGCTCACCCAGCTGGTCCCCTGGGACCCTGCAGTGGGGACAGAGCACAGAAAGGACCTTGTCCTTGTCACGTCCAGCTTTGTGAGCAGAAACACTGCTCGGTGCTACGCCACGCAAACTGAGTGCGAGCCTCGCTGACACCGAGCTACGTGAGAAGTTGTGTTTGGGACTTTGGAGATGAGCTGCGTGCGGGAGCAGGAGCTCAGGTCCCCCCATGTCTCCGTGAGGGTTACCATCCTCGGCGGTCCGAGCAAAAAGCAGCGACTCTTTCGAAGCGGAGGTGTCTCCTCCCCGGCTGGTCAGCGCCAGGAGGGCGGTGGGATGCCTGCGGTGCCCAGCACGGCTCGGCTCGGCTCGGCTCAGCTCTCCCGGGGGCCTCCGCTCGCGGGCACCCGGGGCACGGCCGGGGGCTCCCCCCGGGACGGCGCCTTACCCCTGCCCCCCGCCCACCCCGAGCAGCCCCCGCGAGGAGCGTTTCCGAAGGCAGGGGATGCTCGCCGCCTCGGCCCGAGCTTCCAGGAGCCCTCGCAGCGGGGCGAGGCGGGGGCTCACGCTGCCCCCAGCCCCCGGGCTGCCCCCGCCACCCGCTCCAGCCTTCGGCTCGCTCCCAGCTTCGGGGCCCTTACCTTCGGCCATGGTGCCGGTGCCGGTGCCGGTGCCGGTGCCGGTGCCGGTGCCGGTGCCGGTGCCGGTGCCGGTGCCGGTGCCGGTGCGGGCGAAGCGACCACCCCCGCCCGGCCCCGCCGCTCGCTGCCTTTATAGAGCGGGCGCAGCGTCCCCCCCCCGCGGCCGGGGCCGGCTGGGGGGAAAGAAAGGAAAAACAAAGTTTCCAGGAAACAGCGGTTCTGGTCCCACCTATTTTAAACAACAACCGAAAAATAAATTAAAAAAAAAAATCCGCGGGGGCAGGAGCGGGGCTGGTCCCGGCACCTGCGGCCGCAGCCCCCCCGTGCGCCCCCCCCGAGCAGCCTCCGGGGAGCGGCGGCGCTGGGTCGGGAGCGAAGCAGCGGGGGAGGGGAGGGGAGGGGAGGGGAGGGGGCCGCGCAGTTCCCACCGAGATGCCAGAAGTTTGAGGAATGCTTTCTCCTTATAAAGTTTTCTTCCCCCTTCCCTTATCTCCGTCCGCGGCCATTTCTGGCAAGGGCCGAGGCTGCCTCGGGGCCGCAGCTGCCAGCCCCCTTCCCGTAAGCGCATCCCTCGGCGCTGCCCCGGCCAGAGGCAAACGTGCTGGAAGCCTGCTGCCCCCCCCCGGACCGCTGCCCCGTGCCCTGCAGCCCTTGTCCCGCTCTGCCAGCGGGGCCGGGGGGGCTGCCCGCCCCCGGAGCCTTCCCTCGTTCCCCTTCCAGAGTGCCCGGGGCTGGAAGCTCGCTGCGTCTCGGCAGCTGCTGGGGCTAAAAGGATCTTCCCGGGGGTGGCAATGTCCTGAGAGCTGCTGGGCTCCGTCACTTGGTGAGCTCAGGGCCACCACCACCCCAGGACCATGCCGGCCCCCAGCTCCTGCTGTGTCCTGCGGTGCTGAGCCCCGGGCTCGGCCCTGTTGCTGCCCCCGGCACAGCCGGATCGGCCCCGGCACTGGGGCGCTGCTGGAGAGGGGCCCCTGGCAGCAGGCAGTGTTTGTGCTGGGAAGGGTTGCAACGAACCATGCAGCCTCTTCCAGCTCCACAAAGAGCCTTTTTCTGTGGCAGAGCGGAGCTGGGAAAACCCCCAGGAGCCAGAGCCTGACGGTGTGGCTGGTTGTGGCCCCACTGCGGGGCTCCAGGGGCATGGGGACGGTTCTGCAGCAGCGCTGCCCCGTGCTGCCCTGCGCGCAGGAGCTGGGACCCGTGCCGGTGGCCCGGAGACCCCCTGGCAGCAGGTGGTTTCTGCTGGCCCTGCTCCCAGCTCTGCCTCCGGGGCACCGGAGCCTTTGCCACCAGCGGTGACACGTGCAAACATGTCTGGGCTCACGTTCGGGGTGCCAGGCTCAGCTCTGCCCACACAAGCCCTCTCTTCCTGTCTTACCGCAGGTGAACTTTGGATAAACTCGTTAGCCTCAGGTCCTCAGGTCCTGCTCTCTGAAAGTGCTTAATTTGCTCTGGTTAATGTGTGACAAATAGCCACTTAACGGCACTGCCTTCTCAGAGCAGTCTGAAACATTTTTCTCACCCAGCTCCCCCTGGCTCGGGGGCAGGAGCTGCCTGCTGCCTGCAGTGGGTCTGTGCCCTTGGGGGCAAGAAGCCAGGCAAGTGGGGCCTGAGGCTGGTGGGGCTTCAGGGACTGACATGGTTTTTGTCTGGTTTTCAGGCCAAGCACGGAGCAGGAATGCTGGGCAGCATCTGGCCCTGGCCGTGGGTCTCAGAGGCAGTCTGAAGGCTCAGCGTAGACACCAGGAGTCTCAGCCAGCAGCACTGGGCTGAGCCTGTGCTGGCCACAGCTTTTGCCAGTTCCTCTGCAGCTCTTTGCTGTGGGAAAAGAGCAAGAGGCACAGAGAGTCCAGGTCTGATCCCAGCATCCCAGCAGAAGGAATCCCCCCTTGTTTCCGGTGCCTGCTCCATTTACACCGCATACAGGGGAGGCTTCTGTCTGCCCAGGCACTGGAAAATGCTGCACATAGGAGGCCAGCCACACCAATCCTGTTATTTTTACTCTCTTTAGCAAGACAAGGTTGCATTAAGAGGGTATTTGCACTGCTGGATGCCCAAAATAACTCATTTGCTCAAGGTGTTCAGTGGAGGGTTGAGCCTTCCCTTGCTCCCACCCTGGTCCTGGAGCAGCTTCAAAGCGGGCTGGTTCCTGGCCCCCGAGGTCACGGCACAGGCAGAGCCGGGCTGTTTGCTTTCCTGGGTGTGTGCGCTGGTCACCAGCTTGCAGGCGTTCAGCTGCACAAGCACACCAGCACACCCTGACTCAGGCTCTTTCTTGTGCAGGCAAATAAACAAGCCCATGAAAAGGGACAGTGTCTTCCCCTGAGCTGATGCTAAATCGGCAACTGACTCCTAACCGATCTGCATGTTTGCCTGGATCCCCTCCCGCACCGAGGAGGATGCCTTTGGATACATCAGACATGGAATCAGGCTCTCGGCATAAAATCAGCCAAGAGAAGATATTTCTGAGAATTGCCGAGTGCAAAAATGTGGAATCAACCTCAGAGGTGATGAGGCAGGCAGATGATAAGCAGCTTGTCTGGAAAACCTGGGGGCAAAGCGCTCTGCCATGTTTGTAGAGGGAAGTATGAAGAGGAATTCATGATTTCACAGCCTTTGTTCTCAAGCCGAGCCTGTGTTTACCGTTTAAGAAAAGCAGAAGCCAACCTTTCACATCACCATTTATCCAGATCCAAGCTCTGGGCTGGGACCGGGGTATGGGGCCGGGTGGGCAGCATGGGCTGGGTGTCGGCGGTGCGGAGCAGGGGCTCCCCGGGCAGCGGGGCTGCGCAGGCAGGAGGAAGCGTGAGCGGGGCACAGCATTCCTTTTGCAAACTGAACTGCTTCACCCTGATCTGAGTTGAATTCCAGTCTTCAAATGTAATTTCCAATCATCTTGCTGGAAAAACCTCAACCCTGCTTCCCTGACAGGGCCTTTGTGTCGCTGAGGCGCATTTCCCCAGTAATCCTACACCTACACGAATTTTGATGGGTGTCCTCATGAGGAAATCAAGATGGTATCTCAGCCTCGTTCATGGCTTTGATTTGTAACAATGCTCATGCACCTCTCAGAGTGCAAATTTCCAGAATTAAACACCCGAATCTGCAGGATCCCTGCAGGACGAGTGACGTGCTCACGTCTCTGGTGGCAAACGGTGACCGGGGCAGGCTCAGCGCCTTCTGCCCCATCCGCCCCGTCCGGGGCAGCTCCCAGCCATGGGCTCTGGGCGAGGGCCATCACATGCAGGTTCCCACCGGTCCCTCAGTCCCTGGGTTGGCGGGGGTCAGGCTTGAGTTGTGCTTGGGCCTTGGTGTTCAACCCTTTGGAACCATCTATGGCCCTGTTTTCTGGGATTTGTTTGTCCTTCACTCTAGTTTTGTTCTCTTTTTTTTTTTTTTCTTTTTTTTCCCCCATGCTTCAAAATGCCTTTGGCCATTAGCAGCTTACATAGCGCCAAGAGGCTGTTGTGATGGGAATGGAGCCCGTGGCAGCTCCACTGGCACCAGCGAGCTGCGCCCTGGTCCAGAAGGGGCTTGGGCTTGTGCCTGTAGCTGTTGTCCTTGAGCCTTTGCCTTGCCTCAGCTGGTGCATTTCTCCTAGCCCTGGACAAGGGCACAGCTGCAGCTCTGCCTGGAGAGCTTCCCAGCCCCGGTGCCTCTTGCTCTGCCTCTTTCTTCCTTCCTCTTCCCTCTGTCTCTCTGCGGTTGATAACTCAACATCCCTCCCGCCCCCGCAGTCTGCAAGGCCGGGATCATGAGAACTGGGTGGAGAGAAGGAGGAGGATGAAGAGGAAGAGGAGGAGGAGGATAACGATGATGACGATGGTGATTAAGGAAGATGATGATGAGGAGGAGGACCCCACCTGCAGACCAAGCCCCCTGCTTAGCTCTGGCACTGGTGCTGCCTGCTCTGCCGGGGCAGGGAGCTCGTGGCTCTGCTCTGGCCACCACCACATGCGGACACCGAGCCAGCCCTGCCCCTCGCGGAGCACACCGACACGCACACAAGCTGAGCCGGGGCACGCGCCCAGGTCCTGCTGTGTGCGCATCCGTGCTCCTCGTGCGGCTGCTCCTGGTCCTGCCCTGGGGATCCCGCCGGGTCTCCAGGAGGAGCAGGGGGTCCTTGAGCACTGGGCGAGGCTGGCGTGGGATGGGAGGATTGAGCAGGGCCACCCGGTGGCTCTCCCAGCCCTGTGCACAGCCTCTCCTGTCCCACGTGCGGTGCTTTCTATTAAAAGCCACTTGCTGCAGCCGATGCCAGGCTCGGGGAGTTCTTGCCCCGCTGCTTTGTCTGACCCAAGTGACCCATTTCTGTCTCCAGGCTGTTTTTGTCTCCTTCTGCATGTAAAATTTATTAGCTTTTTGGGTTTGGAAAAGAAGCATTTTCAGAAGGCCTCCCGGGAGCAGTGCTCATGGGCTGACAAAGCCGCTGCAGCCCCAGGAGCCCCGCGTGGGAGCGCGGCCCCACAGGGACCCCCTGCGTTCCCTGACAAATGGCTTTGCCATTTCATGGGTGGGAAAGAGACATTGATTAACTCCTGCACTTGCCTTTCTGGAAAGGTTATAGCTTAATTGGTCAGACTCAGAGTCATAAATCAGGCGCTGAAGGATCAGCATAGCTAAGAAAAGTTTTGCAGAATGTTGCAAAAACACTTATTGGTAGGATGCATCCAGCTGTGCCCATGAAGGGCTGGGGTGCCAAGGGCAGCGAGAGCATCAGGAGAAAACTTTTTCCGTCTGCTGAGGAGCAGGAAATTCTCAGTTCTGCTATCAGTTAATCTCAGGATTTGCAAAATATATTTTTTTTATTATTCTTTTCTTTTGGAAAAAAAGAAAAACAGGAAAGCCATTGTTTGTTTGATTCAGAAGAAGAGATTTTAACCCCATTTTGGAAGATTATTCTCTTTCTCCATGGGAAATGCTGCTCCCCTCTAACTTAAAAAACAAAACCAAAAAACCCACAACATTTTCCTAGCAGAGGAAGGAGTGGAGAAGGAAGAAAAAGGCTTTTCCCACCAGGGCAGAGCACAGCTTGTACTCCCAAGCAGTGGAAAAGGCCACCCAGACCGGCCGCTCCTCCCTGCTGCAGGCCGGTCGGAAAGGTGCCGTGCATCCCACGGGGCGCGGGAGGATGCCTCGCACCGGGCAGCCCGCCTCCGCCGGGCATTGCAGGGAATTTGGGGCAGATCGCCCCGTGTTGCAGTGAGGCTGAAATCCTCCTCCTCTTCCTCGCTGCTCTGTGATGGGCACCGCTGGCTGCGAGCACGGGGTGAGGAACCTGGCTGGCCTCTTGCCATCCCTGGGAACCAAAGCCCCAGGGGAGTGCGAGGTGCCCGTGGGACCCTGAGCGTGCGGCGGGCGAGGCGTGCGGCGGCTCCGCTGGCCAAGCGCGGGGAGCGGGGAGGGGAGACGGGCACAGCTGTGAGGCATGTATTATTGAAGTCGGTAGTTATTTCTTCTCTGATTCTCCCCAGCACTCTATTGAGGAATTAGGATGTTAATATGAGGAATCGCGAAAAGACACTCCAGACATCCCCACTACCGCTGCCGCACTGCTGCTCCTCACAATGGCAAAGTAGAAAACGTTCCTGGCTGACGGGTTCCCGAGGTGCTGGGCTGGCCACGGTCAGCCCCCCACCTCCCCACGTGCCCCCTGCAGCCCCCTCACTGCCTGCTCTGTCCCAATGCAGCCATCGATCGCCAGGCTGTGCCGGCCTGATGCTGCAGTCAGGGGCTCAGCATCACCCCCAGCACCCGTCCTGCTGCAGGGTTTGTGCCTCTCGGTCTCCAGCTCGACTCTTCTCTTTCCCTCCCCATCACCAATCCCAGCCTTCCGCCACTTGCTTTGCCTGCACTCATTTCTTGCATCTCAGGCTGGGGACTCCCTGGACCTGCCTCTGGTTCCTCGGGCAGCCTGTGCTCTCCCTCCCTTCCCCACAGGCTCATTTTAAAGGTGAGGCCCGGCTGTTGCCTGCATGATGGGTGTAAAGTGCGTGCTCTGGCTGCCAAACTGGGGGCCGGGCACCAGCATCTCTCTAGGCAAGGTTAAGGGACACTCAGAAGCAGAAAATGGCTTTGCTCCTCATGTGATGATAATAAAGAACAACAGAATGGATTTTAGTGCCTTTTCAAAGGGCTCCCAGGAAACTATTTATTTAAACACAAGGAAAATAAATGAAAAATGGTGAGCATCTTTTTCTTTTCAACATGGAAGCTAAAACAGACATTGCTTGCTACAGATAAGCAAAGAGGCGACTTTCCAAAAGAGGGTCATAAAGCCCAAGGCTCTGTCCCTCATCATTTCTGCCCTTCATGTGTCTGGGTTGTTTCGGTGCTCTGACCTCATATAACCACTGGAAATGGCATAGGGAAACAGCAAAGCATAAAGCATCTTCTGGAGCACTGTAGGTGTTATTCTTATAAACAAGCAAAGCACTTCAGAATCAATAAGGAGTTTTACTCGTGGCCGCTAGAGAGATTTCATCTCTTGAATTATATGATGGGATAAACGAGATCCCAATCCGGCTGCCACCTCGTGTATCCACAGCTATCTGTTCACAGCCGGGCTGAAAGGCTCCCAGAATTAATTAGAATAATCAATCCTAAAAATGACAAAAGTATTGATTAGCATTTTTGTCTCCTCACAGCTTGGCAGGGCTGTGACTCCAGCAGTATTGCAAAAGTGATAAAAAGCAGCTCCTGCTCTGGAGGGAGGACGCTTACCCAGGGACACAGTGTGACAGCGCAGCATCGAGGGGGCTATGTGCAAGGATGGCATCGCCCAAATGCTTCCACGTTATAGCATTTCAGTAATAATATTCTAATTCCTCTTCTCTGCTCTCGTTTCACGTACTCAGTGGTTCATTTTCGATAACAGACCGTGCTGGGCCAAGCTGATCCCTCCTGGTTGGGATGAGTCTTCAGAAGGGAGTCCTGGTGGTCGGGCAGCGCCCGTACGGGGCTGGCACGGGAGGGACGAGCCGTGTGTGCCTGGGCAGGGTGCAGCGGCGGCCCCGGGCATCCCGCTGGCTGGGTGCAGCTGCCAGCTGCCCTGCCTCGCTCCGGTCCCACGGGGTCCTGCAGCCCAGGGTGCGGGGCTGCCCCTGCGGGAGCTGAGCAAGGGGCCGGGGCCGCTCTGCCCTCGGGCACCCACACATCCACAAAGTCTTGGCCAGCTGCTCGTAGGAAACACTTGAGGGAAATGCAGTGTTTGTGCAAGGCGGGTAAAGCAGGGCACGGAGTAGGATTTCACAGCATAGGTGGGGGCAGAGTTCGCAGAGCCCACGGTGAGAGCCGCTGCTCTCCGTGCCCTCATTTATGCACTGAGTCAGCTCTGAAGTAAAGGGCTTTCTGAAGCCCTCAGACCTGGTCCAGGGCCAGATGATTGGGAAAGGGTAAATATCATAATACGAAGAAGTAGAAAAGTGGCCTGGCTGGTGTGACCTCAGTGAAATTCAGGACATGGAGATAATTGGAAAATGGAGCAAAATTGTCTGGGTTTAACCCAAAATGGGTCAGGCAGACATCACCCGGTATCTCTGCATGATAATTACTTTTAAGCCAAAAGGAATGGGACAGACCTCAGCTATCTGGGTTTCAGAAAGGCAGAGATAGAAGTGCTACTAGGGAAATTAGCATTTAAGCAGGAGCAGATGGGGTTTAAAAGGACTGCGAGTAGGAGCGGGGACCCAGCACGACTGCGAGAGGAGCGCAGGGCAGCGCACGGCAGGCTGGCGGCGGGTGCCAGCACCAGAGGGTCAGAGCACTGCCCGTGGGCGGGGGGCTGCCGGGCCTGCCCCAAGGGACGAGGTCAGAAAAGCTCGTCTTGGTGAATTTGGCAAAAACAAGGCCGGAGGGGGTGTGACTGATGCTTACAAACTCTGGGATGGGCAAGTGCCCTTTAAGCTGCGGAGCAGCACCGCGTGGGACTGCGAGCCGTGCCCGCATGACGGCTGGGAGTAGGGCAGTGCTTGTCTGCGACGTGAAATAGCGCATTTTGTCAGATGGCTCCCGATTAGCTCATGGTGCGGCTGCCGGGGGGTGGGCAGCGGGTTGCCGTCCCAGACAGCCCGTCCCTGCCTGCTCTCACCCGCAGCAGGGCGTCTCAGCAGGCGAGACGCGAGCCGTGCAGCTGAGGATGGGATCCCGAGGGCCGACTGGGATGGTGATGGAATGGGTCGCGCCCGGCCCCGCCAGGTCCCCGGGGCTTTGGGCAGCGCGCTCCCAGCAAGGGGCCGCTGAGCAGGATGACACCAACCTCTCCCACGTACCAGGGGAGTGGGTGGGACGGCGCTGAGGCTGCAGACAGAGGCATTTCTCTCAACCCTTAAAAAAAGGGAGAGGGCTCTTCTGCAAGCTGCTGCAGGGCACCGGCACCCTGGGTTTCATGGTGGGGAGCTCGGGTGAGTGGCCTGGCTGGCAGTGGGGTGCAGCTTCCCAACGTGCTCCACAACGACCACTCTGGGCACTGCTCTGCAGGTTTATTACCATTAATGAAGTTAGTCGCGTGTTAACGAACGCCCACAAACGAAGTGCCCGTTGTCGTCGCTGGGACTGGGCTGCAGCAGTGGCACATGGGGGGTTGCACGGCAGCTCTGGGCACGGGCCCCCCGCAGTGCCCCGGCACAGCTGCTGGGCACCTGGGCTGCTGGCATGATGCAAACCCGGCCCTTGCACGGATAAATGCACTTTACATGATGATTGCTACACAGCTAGAGGATTATTGATTAATCTTGTGAGTTCTGGTAAATCAGGTTACTGCTGTTTCACAGAGGGGTGAGTGTTAAATGCTGAGAAACTGAAAAAAAATGAAGGAATCTGAGACTCAGTGTTGGGCAGTGGGTCCCAGTGCCCCAGCTCCAAGCAGGGGACGCCCCAGTCAGGGATCGAGATATCCACAGCCGGGCAGAGACAGCCCGGACGGAAAGGGACTGCTTTTACTTGGCATTTGCTTTACCCAGCCCCTCGGTGCAGTGGTTTTCCAGGTAAACAATCTGGGGGGGCTTTTCAGAGGCGCTGGGCAGCCGGGGGCTCGGCAGGTCCCGGGGCACAGCCAGGCTCGCCGCTGGGGCTTCCTCGGTGGAGGTCTGTGAGTCTGAGTCTTCGGAGGAGAAACTGCTGTGGCTGGAAACCTGGAAGTACTGGGTGGTGTCCGCCCTCTGAGCCGCCGGCTGGCCTCGCGTGCTGGGGGCTGCCACCGTCCCATGCCCCAGGGTCTTGCTTGGAAGGGGGGGACACAAGCGGGCAGCACCCAGAAGACCCGCCTGGGGAGGAGGCGTGGAGGGATGCGTCTGACGGGGTGGGCTGAGCTCCTGGGACGGGTTTCCTCCAGTCCCCCGCCGGGCTCTGCTGTCACATTTTGGGAGGGAGCCGCCTGCCGCCCCACGGCACCGCGATGTGTGCTCGCCCTCCTGCACCCCCTCGCAGTGTGGCTGCGGGGATTTCGGCATTGAGCAGGTGGCTTCACCTGGCTCCGTGCCCACAGCAGGGCTAGGAGCGCTGCTGGCTGTGGGCTGCCCCGAGTCCTGCGCCGCTCCCTCGGCCGCAGCTCGCTCAGGGCTGGGAGCTGCTGGGTGGGCTGGGGCTGCAGACCCCGAGGAGCCGGGGGCACCCCCCTGCCCATCAGCCTGTGCTCCCCAGGCCTCCCGCAGCTCTGCCAGCATCTCCTCGAGGATCTGCCGGGTCTCCTGGTACTTGTGCCACGCCTCAGTCCAGGCTCCCAGCCCGCTGCTGCTCTGCATCCTGCGCACCTGCGCCTGCATCTCCTGCAGCTTCTCCATGGAGAACTCCACCGACAGCTTCTGGAAGGAGCTCTCCAGGCACTGCAGAGCCTCCGGGCACCCTGCTGGGCTCCCCCCATGCTTCACCCGTGCTGAGCACTGCCTGCAGCCCACGTTCAGCCACGTGATCTAGGAAACAAGACGAGAGCCGCTGGTGTTCTGCTGCCCACCCATGCCTGGTCCCTGAGAGGAGCCATGCACCCACCTTGCTGGAGAACCTGCAGAGCTCGCGCAGCATCTCCAGCTCTGCCTGCCGCCGCTCCACGTGCCTGTAGAAGCTCACCAGCTTCGTCTGGAAAAGGGCTGCAGCCACCTGGAAGGGGTCTGCCTCGGGGAACACCGAATCCTGGACCTCAGCCGCTTCCTGACACAGAGCCAGGCCGTGCCGGTACTGAGCCTGCGGGGTGGTAGGAAGGAAGGAAGGAAGCACGGTGCCCGCTCGCAGCACAGCGCTGACCTGCTGCCCGGGACCTGGCTGCTCAGGGTGAGATTCTCTGCGGGTCACAGCACCGCCATCAAAGCTGCGTGCTCAGTGCTCGTGCCAAAACTGTTCTGGGCATGTGAGAAATAGCAAAGAAAATGGGGATTCCCAAAATCTCTGCTTTGCCCTGGCTTGGCTCCTCACACAACGTGGATCATCCTGGCCCCTGCAGATTCGCTTTGCTTCTTCCCCCATGCAGTGCATGTACCCAAAGGGCCTTCACACTGCAGGGGATGCGAAGAACAAATCTGTCTCCACATCACTGTCAGATGCACTTGTGGGCTCTGCAGCATGGCCCTGCAGGGGAGGGGGCTGTGAAGGAAGGATTTCGGGGTTCAGGAACAGCAGCCTCAGCCCAACCCACAGCAGGGAGCAGCGGGCAGCACCCCCAGGGCAGCGAGGCTGCAAAGGGGCTGGCAAGAGTGGGAGGACTTGGGCTCAGTGTATCAAACTTTGCAATGATGTTTGAACACTTCTAATATTGCACGTTCCGATTTCTGCCAAGTGCCCGGCAGAGCACCTGGGCCAGGTACCAGCACTGTTGGTAGCAATCAATGATCCATGGATAAGTGCTATGGAAACCCCCTCCCAACATACTGTGGCCTGACGGAGGAACTCGTTAAAGCGCTCGAAGGACTTCTCGAAGCTGTCGGGGCTCCACTCCTCAGCACCCATCTCCTGCAGCCGTGCCGCTCCCTCCCCGTCCAGCCAGCGCCCGAGCTGCAGGGGAGACGGGCGGGGGTCAGGCGGGACCGGCCCCCCCGGCACCTCCCTTTCCTTCCCTGCACCACCCAGCTCACAGACTGGTTATGCGTGGCAGCCCCGCAATTAAAATCAAAGCTCAGGCAATCCTGTTATTATCTGCACTTCCTTCATCATCAAACTGAGGAAATGTGAAAATGTCTCTGTGGCATTCCCCTGGCTGGACAGCTCTAATGTGCTGTGCCTGGGGGGGCTCTGGCTCCGGCCAGCTTCTGGGGCTGCTCCGCTCACCTTGCCGAACTCGGCCTCCAGCTCCCGGACCTTTCGGAGGAACTCCAGGCGCTCCAGGCAGCTGTTGGACTGCGACACCAGGTCGTGAACCTCCTCCTCCAGCTGGTTGTACAGCCCCTCGGCTGCCTCCATGCTGGCCCTGATTGGGGGGAGAGATGGGGAGATGGGGCTGTTGGTGGGTGGGGGGCGGTGGTGCTGCCTCTGCCCTGTGGCAGGGTGCAGGGCTGGGTGCCCCAGGCACAGCGCTGGCTCCTCGGCTGCTCCGTGCCTCCCAAAGCCTCTGGCCGAGGCAGCTCTCGCTGGGCAGGAGCCTTTGCCTGCACTGCCCTGGGCAGCCGGCACCCGTGGAGCAGGCGGGGAGCGACGCAGCACGTGCGGCTGGTGGGAGCCCAGTGGGTGCCCGCAGCAGGAGCCGGGCAAGCTGCCTCCTCACCCCGACCCTGAGCCCCCTCACAGCCCACCCGTGACGTGTGGGACCCGCACAAAGGCATTCCCAGGCTGGGGGCGCACTGGGCAGTGGGCAACACGCGCCAGCCCCATCACCGCGCGTGCCGCAGGGGAGCACGAGGGGCACTGCCGCGTCCTGAGCTCCCCGTCCCGCGGGGCGAACGGGGCTGACGGCGTCAGGCGACGGGACGGGGTTTGCTGCGGGGCTGCCCGGCCCAGCCGAGGGAAGGGAGCAGGGGGCAGCAGTGGGATCAGTGCTGCAGGCGTGCGTGCGCCGCCGAGCGAGACCAGCATTCCTGGACACGGCGCTGCTGCATGTGTGCAGCACCACGCACACGTGCGGCACCGCCGGGGCCTGGCCCCATCTAGCGGCTTTGTCTGAGACCAGCCCGCGGGGCTCGCTGCAGGCGTCGTCGAACAGCCCAGAGCCCGGTCCCACGGCCGTGGGATGACGGCGGAAATCCTACAAAGTGCCGTCCAGCTGCAGGCCGCAGGGAGGTTGCGGGGCAGGAGCGGGCACGGAGCCAGCGCTGGGACGCGCTGGGAAGATGCCGGGGCTGGTGGAGCCCGGGCTGTCCCCGGGCAGGTGGCTCTGCCGGCCACGGGTCCCAGTCCCCCACCTCGCCATCGCAACCGCCCCGCTCCTACCTGACGTGGGGCGAGGTGCTGAGCCGGGCGGCCTCCCTCCGCAGCCGTGCCAGCACGGCCCCCCCCTCGCGCTGCAGGAGGACCAGCTGCGGGTCGCTCAGCACCCTGCGCATCAGCTCCTGGTGCCGCCCGATGCATGTGGCCGCATCCTGCCAAGGGACGGACATGGGCCTCACCTGGGGCCTCGGGATGGGCAGCTCGGGGCTGTGCCATGAGGGAAGAGGGATGGGGACAGCCCCGGTACCTGCGTCCCCGCCAGGCCGTCGGCGCTCCGCAGCTCCTGGATGCAGCTCTGCAGCAGCTCCGACGCCCGCCTGAGGCTGGCCGCGAAGGGATGCAGCTTCTGCGGGGGGAAGCACCGGGGTGAGCGGGGCTGGGCGGCTGCACGGGTGGTGGGACAGGAGCAGAGGCTGCAGGGAGGAGGAGGAGGTGCAGAAGGAGGAGGACCGGCACTACCAGGCCAGTGGGGAATATTCTGGGGACACTGCATGAAGGCCAGCGAGGAAGGGAGTGGAGGTGGATGTGGGTGCGAAGCCAAAAGCAAGCTTTCCTATTGCTTTCCTGGGGATGCCCGTGAGACACAAAAGCTGCTCCGTGCTTTGAGCCTCGGGGACAGAGGGGCACCGCGGGAAGGTGAGGAGACAGCTGACGGCGTGATCACAGACACCTGGAAGAACTGAACCCACTCGCCGTGGCAGTAGGGGAAGGTGCCGTCCAGCTCCGCTGTCACCTGGGAGCTGTCGACGTAGCGGCCCAGGGCCTTCAGCGACGTCAGGGTCTCCACCTGCGGGGCAGGAAGCTCGTGAGCGCCGCAGGACCATGCTGGGTCCTTCCCCTGAGAATCCCCAGGGACAGCATGGAGCTGGAGGCCGAAGCCATGAGCTCGGTGCTCCCGCGGGGCTGAGCACGCTGAGCAGCAGCTCCGGCTGCATCTCCCTGCAGCTCCGCCGCGTTTGGATGCACGGGAGATCACCAGGACTGCAATAATCTGCCACGACAGCCATGCTAGGTAATCAAGCTCATTAATATTTCACATTGTATTAATTAAACAGAGCAGCACTAGAAGAAGAATAAGCCCTGACAAGCTTAGATTTATTATCCTGACACCTGTGTCCGGCCAGTGGCAGTGATTGGGGAAGCACCTGCTAGCGCTGCCCGGCAGACCCAAGGGCAGCAGCCCCGGTGTGGTGGGGACCTGCCTGGGGTCCCCAAGCAGGGGGACCCTGAGGAGGGGACAGGGACGGGATGGGGACGGGTGGCCCTCACCTGCATGCCGGGCAGCCTCTCGCGGTGGGCACCCAGCTCCTTGTCGGCCAGCAGCAGCACGCTGTGGATGCAGCCTGGCGAGACGCTCTGCGGAGGCAGGGAAGAGTGACCTGGGGCAAACCCCAGCGCGCTGCCCGCGGGCTGCCCATGGCGATGCCAGGGCCCAGGTCTGCTGAAGCCATGGGGAAACAAAGGAAAAGGCTCCCGGGCTCGCTGGCACGTGGAATGGCAACCAATTGCTCAGGGCACAGCCCTGTCCCCAGCCAGCATGGCAGCTTCCCCGGCAGAAAGGACCCATGGAAAGGAACCAGCCAGCAAGTCCCTCCCTAGCACCAGCGATGCTTCTCTGTGCGGGCACAGAGGATGGATCCTGCCAGGGCTGAGGAGGGACCTTTGATCCTGAACGGCTGGGGCAGCGGGGCTGGCATTTCTGGGGTCACAGAGATGCAAGTGCCTGGTGTGGGCTCTCTTTGGGAGCAGGGGACTCTGTCCTGGTCGGGGACTGTCCGCGCTGCTGTGGACGTGCCCAGAAATTAGAGACTTAACAGCAACTTTGGGAACAAAGGGGCGGTTGTTTAAGTGTCGCCAGCCTGGCAGGAGATGAGAATGTCTGTTGGGGAGAAAGCAGCAAGAGAGATGTGGTTTTTCTAGATAAATATATTGTGATGCAGCAGCAGGCAGCTGAGATCTGTCCCAGTAAGCCCGCACCATGGTGCTTACAGGTAAAAATCTGTGAGTGAGATACAAAAACGACCTCGGGCATCCCAGGGACGGGCTGCCAGCAAAGCTGCTCTGAGCTGGAGGGTCTGTATGTGGCTCTCAGGATCCCATCATAGGAGGGCTGGCACCTTGGCCCCCGAGGGACAGGGCCTCCCAGCATTTACCTGCCACCGAGCGCTCGGCCCCACGTACCTGGATGGAGCGGAGAGCAGAGAACAGAGCCGGGGAGGGAGGCTGCCTCCTGGCGTCCACCACGGCTGTCAGCCCGCTGTCCTTCGCATCCTTCCTAGCCCAGGGAAATAAAGCACAGTGACAAGGGGGCAAATTCTGCTGGTCGGCAGTGGGTGTTCCCCTTGGACTAGACCCACTGGAAACATGGCAGCACATCCCCCTGGAGGAACAGCAGCACGGGGGCCATGGCCTCATCCCTGCGGCTGAGCCCCAGCCCGGGGCAGCGCTGGATGGCCAGCACCGCCAGCCCTCGGCAGGGACACAGGGTCCTCACCCCTGCCCCAGGGGGACTGTGGTGGGGACTGAGGACACGATGATGAGTGTGCAGGATGTGCCCAATGAGTGTGTGCAGGGTGTGCCCAAAGCAGAGCATGCAGGACACAGGGCACCTGTCCCAGCTGCGTCCTGGGGCTGCTGCAGCCCCCGAGCCAGGAAGCAACCAGGAGGGTCCCATCAGGTCCGCGCGGCCCTTACCTGGGGAGGGAGCAGAGGCAGAGGAGGAGCCTCGCCAGCTCAGCAGCAGAGCACCAGGCGGCCCCCCAGGCGCTGCCGCTGGTGGTCACCTGCAGGAGGGCCCTGCCCAGCTTGTCCGTGCCACCTGCGGGGGAAGGTGGGTGAGTGACCCCCTCCGTGGGTGCACAGCCCACACCGAGACAGCTCTGCCCGGTCGGCACCGAGGGGCTCCCGCAGCCGGTGCGGTGGCTGCCTGGCTCCAGCTCCCTCCCAGCCCTTCAGCAGGGGCAGCGAGAGCCATGCCAGCCCGCGAGGGCTCTCGCACCAGCACCAGCCCTGGCATTTCCAGGGCTGAGCTGCTGGGGATGGTTTTCCTTAAAAAAAAAAAAAAAGACAGTTTTGCCAGAGTATTCCAGCTCTTGGGAAAAGGAAGAATCCAAACATTTGGCATTTGGCAGCTAAAAGCTGAAAAGCTTCATTTCTGAGGAATGGTGTGGGAGGGCTCCGTGCAGCTGAGCACAGTGTCAGCTGCTCAGAGCAGACTGCCTTTTTAACGTCTTTTTATTTTATTTTATTTTTTTCCCAGCTGAAAGGAAATTTTCCACCTGGGGGCTTTCTGGACTCTAGCAAAGCCCTGAGACCTCCCTCCAGACCCCCTCTCCAGCAGAAAGTCCCCTCCAGCCCCCGCGGCTGGCGGTACCTGGCAGGCAGATGATGCCGGAGCGCAGGAGCCCGGTGTGCAGCTCCTGCCAGGCTGGTGGCTGCCGGCTCCGTGGCACCGAGGGGCCGTTCTGGCTGCCCATGCTCTGCAGGGGCCCGTCCTCCGTGGGGGCTGCAGCCGCTGCATCCGTACCTGCCCGTGGGAAGAGAGGAGAGGAGCTGGCAAAGTGCAGTGGGGCAATGAGATGCAACCCCTCTGCGCAGCCCGCCGTCCCGCTCGGTCGTCACCTTTCCCAGCTGGCTTGGCTCTGCCCATCCTGGGCGAGTAAATGGCTGACACCTTCTTCCAGCCCCCTTCGTGCTGGCTGGTGGAGCCGTCCCCGGGTGCTGTCCCCAGCCGCGGGCCCTTCAGGAAGGAGAACTTGTGGCCAGAGCCTGCCGCCTCTGAGCGAGCAGGGGCCGGGGGGAGCCGGGGGCTGCCCGGCCCGGCCGCCTCTCCCCCTGTCACCCCTGGACTGGCCCCGCGGGGGCGGTGGGTGAGCAGCGGGGGGCTGCTGGGGTGGCCAGCCCTGCTGCCACTTGGTGCGGGGGTCTTACATGGGGCAGCAGGGGGCACGGGGCTGTCTGGCTCCTCCAGGATGGCTGCCATCAGCCCGGGGCCGAAGCTCACCGGGTTCTGCAGGGCGGCCAGGTAGGAGTCGCGGTGGCGGCACCGTGGGCCGTGCAGCCCCGGCTCCCCGCTCAGCCTCCTCTTCTGGCATGGGCTGCAGGGACCCTCCGGCGAGCTCGGCCACCCCCCACGGGGCCAGGAGCCCACCCCTGGGCCTCCGCTCGCCCAGGGCAGCACCGCCGCAGCCCCCTGCCCCACTGGGTGGGCGGGCGGCAGGGACCTGGCCAGGAGGTCCAGCTTCTCCTGGGAGAGGTCCAGCAGGTCCACGTACTCCCCCTCCAGGTTCTGGCTGACGATCTCCTGGAGGCTTGGCACAGCCAGCGTGGCTGGCGTATGCCGCGAACCAGCTTGGTCCACCTTGATCAGCCCCGGATATCTCCCCTGGTTTGACTTCCAGGAGGCGTCCTTGCAGCCTGGGATGGTGCCTGTGATGTTGCTGTAGGGCTCGGGGGTGCCTGCCGTGCCGCGGGGCACGGGTGTGATTGCTGCTGCAGGCTCAGGAGCTGGGACATCTGGGGCACCCGTGGGCACGGTGTCGGGTCCAGCCTTGGGCTTGTCAATGAACTCTGGCGTGGCGATCTTGCTCCACGGCAGCGGGGCAATGCCATTCTCAGTGGCCACCAGGCAGGTGTGCAGGGGGGGCCCGGCATGGTCGCAATTAATTTCCTCCAGCCACTCGTTGGTGAAGAGCAGCGCGTAGGTGGCCTCGGGGATGGGCGTCTCCTCCACGCTGCGCAGGTCCTGCGAGAGGTGCTTGACGGTGATGCGCGCCGAGTGCTCCTCGCACGGCTCCGCTTGCAGGTAGAAGTCCCCGGAGCGCAGCAGGAGGGGGTTGAGCGGCGCGAGGTGGACGACCACTTTCTCGTGCAGACACAAGGGCCAGCCTTCATGGAGAAAGATGCAGTTAAAGTAGGGAGCCTGGGAGGGAGGAAGAACACAGGGCATCAGCAAGAGCCTCCGCCTGCTCCCATGCCCTCCCAGCTGGGCCCCGCGTGCTCTTCCTGGGATGGAGACTGAAGAACCCACAGACCCACCAGGATGCCCCTGAGCGGAGCCCACCCATCAATGCTCAGCCTGTGGCCGTTCCGGGGGGTGCTGCGCGCTCCCCCCATGCTAATGGGGCGAGGCAGTGCTGGAGGGCCACCTTGCAGTGTCAGGGGGACGGTGCGTGCTGGGGTCTGTGCCAGGCACACCACAGCACCCGCTCTGTGGGGAGGGCACAGGGGCAGGGATGGGGATGTGCAGACAGGGAGGCACAGCTCGGGGCAGGGCCCAGCCCCACAGGGCATCATGCATGAGGGCAAAACTGGGCACGGAAGCGAGGCGTGGGGCGGTGCGCGAGCTTACACAGGCCGCCTGCCGCACGTGCTCGAAGAGGCGCTTGGCTGGGATGAGGAACTCGAGCAGGCAGCAGAGCCCGTCCCCGCGGTAGCTGGTCTCCAGCAGGCGGAAGACCTGGCCCAGCACCGTCGGGGCCGTGGCTTCGAAGGGCGGGTAGAGGGCACGGAGGGCGCCCTGCACCGCTGCGTCCAGGGACTGCGCGTCCTGCGGGAGGAAAATGTCGCTGATGGGGAGAGCGGCCCCGGGGTGGGATGCCGTCACCCCTCGGAGCCTGTGCCACCATCCCATGCCACATCCACCTGCAGCGTGGCTGAGCTTGAGGCTCAAACCCTTCCTGTGCTGGGAGCTGGGGAGAAAGCGGGCACAGCGCACAGAGCACCGCAGAGCTGGGGGCACAAGCTCCTGGAGCTCTCTGGGTTTGGCTGTGGTTTAATGAGCCTGAGAGAAGCCCCGAGTGCAGCCCGCTGCCCTGCTCAGACAGCCGGCCGCGCAGCAGCTGAGGGGTTAAGCTGAGCCCTGGAGATGTGCCGCACTCAGCAACTTGTAGGAATGCAGTGGCCGGAGGGAGATGGAGAAAGGACAAACATCTGAAGATGGATGGAGTGTTTCAGTTCAGACCCGTTGTTGGATACGATGAACTCAAAGTTAATCACCAGAGTGTTTTCTGGGAAGTGCTCTGCTGGGTCAGAGCCCCATCCTGCCAAAGACTTCCAGACTGGGTCAAGAACGCCAGGTTTTGTGCCGTGCGTAAGATCGCCTGAGTTTGCTCTCCCAGCTTTGCAGAAGACATTAGTTACACAGAGCTCACGGATGCAATGGTACATGGAAGGAAGCATTCAGAGCATTCATATTAAATCTCAGCTGCACCACAGAGAGCGCAAGGGTGAATATAAACATGGCTGCAGAAAAGAACGCTGTGCCAGTGAGCAAGGATGACAGAGATGTCGATGTCACCAGCTCGTTTGGGGGTATTTCTGCCGGAGAGGCTCCAAGAAGCACCAAGACAAGGCTGGTGGGGGCTCGATCCTGGCCGGCGGGTGGGCGAGCTGTGCCTTTCTGTGCGGGATAGGGGCCGGCCAGCCTGTTTTGGGGGGGTCTGTCCTCTGCCCTCTGCCTCTGCACGCTTCCCCTGCTCCTTCTGTGTGTCCAGCGCCGCGTGTGGCCCTGCCCAGCCCAGCTACCCAGGCTCTGGCATCAGGCTCAGCCGATGGTGAAGCTGAGCCCCTGACCCGGGGCTGGGCTCCAGGTGTAAGAGTGGGGAGATCTCAGTGCCCCCAGGACCAGCATGTTTCCCGGTGGCGGGCAGCAGGGCAGATCCCCTCCCTGGCCAGCTGCAGCTCATCCTTGGCCCTGCAGTGCACAGAGAAGGTGTGCTCCATGGCACCGTGGGGCTGGGCACGAGCCGGAGTTGGGAATGGGCTTTGGGCAGCCAACGGCGGGTCTGGGAGCCCACCCAGAGACAACGTGGCGTAGGTTAATGCAGCTTAATTAGCTTTAATGTGCTTTAGCTAAAGCACTTTGCAGTCACACTTTGGTTAATTCTCCTTGACGTTTTCTGTGTCTGTACCCAGAAATCTGCCGCCGTCGGGCCTGGAAGGAGAAGCTGCGGGGCCTGGGCAGAGAGGGAGGAAAGCGAGGCCCTGCTCACTGCGTGGTCTACATGTGCGCTCCCTGCGGATTTCCCCTAGCACGTGCCATTGAACGCCACTTTTCTCACGCTTGGTCTGCCTGCACGACATCCCTTCCTGGGGGACCTCGGCCAGGGGGCCTCCTGCCCCAACACCCCGAGCTCGGCTCCTTCCCGTCCCGCTGTGGCGGCGCAGAGCGGGGCCAGGGATGGGCCAGCCCTGCACAGCCCTGGCACGTCCCAAAACCAGCTCTTCTGAAACCAAACCAAATCTCCCTGGCCAAGCTCATTTGGCACTGATGAAAAAGCAAAAGAAATCAGAAAGAGAAGCCTGGTCCCGCTCAGCCACGGGGCTGCTCCGTGCCACGGGCAGCCCCCAGCCCGGCCGTTCCCCCCGCAGCCGCAGGGGGGTCTCTGAGGGGCGGGGGGTGCAGGCGGTGGTCCGGAGGGGCGAGGGCGTGCACGCTGCCAGCAGCCCTGTCCCAAACCCACTGACACCCCAGTGCCGTCCCCTGAGACCCACGCTGCCCTCCCCGTCCTGCCAGGCTGCCACTCGCTGCGGGGAAGGTGCCGAGCCAGTGGAGAGTGGGGGTCACTGGTGGACCCGCAGCCAGGGTAAAGTGGGGCGTCAGAGCGGGGACAGCCCCGCTGCAAGGGGGGGCAATCTCATCGCCCTCAACAAAACCCAGCGCCAAGGTGGATTGCTACGGGACGGATCCACTGAATAAACAGAGCCACTTTCCTGCAAATGGAATAAAAACGCACAGAACCTCCTAAAGCAGCAGGGACGGTGTCAGCCAAAGCCAGGAGAAAAGTATTGACTGATGGAGGCACCAGAGACAGCCTGGGTTGCGCTGAGGAATATTTTGGCCTCGAATTCCTAGAAATGTTTTTGTTAAGTGTCACAAAGCACTTCATCACTGCGAGAGGTTTTTGGGGTAACCACGGCGCAGCAGCTTTGTGTTCGTGCGAGAGGCTGAGGCGAGCCTGGCCAGGGAGTGATTAGAAATCAAAAAGGAACCGATTAGCCCACTTCCCTCCACCAGCTGCACGGGAGTGCAGAAATGAAACAAAAGGCATGAGGGAGCATAAGGAGATTTACATTTGCGAAGCTATTTCCATTTTAATAAGCCAAAGTGCTGTTAAATAGAGATTGATATTTCTCCCCAAATACCCATATTTTTCAGAAGTGGTTTATACCGACACGGCGAGCTGGGCTTTGGTGTTTTGGTGCAGGAAAGTTGCTTAACTCATACCCAAAGCCACAGGGTGACTCCGCTCCCTCTCCTCTCCCCAGCTCAGGAGGGAGCGAGCTTTGAACACTAGGGCCGGCAGCGAATAACAACTCCTCTCCCTCTTCCGCAGCTCCCCATCGGCGAGTTTGGCAGGGCAGGATGCAAACGCTCACCCACAGCCCCGGCACGGAGGAGCCGCAGGCCAGCGCTCAGCGCAGCATCGCCCGGGAGCCCAAGGCAACGGCGCGTGCGGCTGCGGCGACAGACGGACGGACGGACGGCCCGGGGGGCATGTGCCGCACGTCCCTGTGCCCACCAGGCCGGCACGGCTCGGGCAGCGGCACCCACTTGTTGCACCCCAAGTTTTGCGGGGACGTTGAAGCCCTCGGGCCCCGCGCACGCCTCGCCTCGAGCCCGCTGCCACCCGACGCCTCCGCGCTCGGTGCCAGCCTCGTGCTCGGGCGCGCGGGGCGCGGGCAGCAGGTGCTCGGGGCAGCGGCAGCGTAAAGGATAGGAAAGCAGAAGGCATTACCATGCTTAATGGGAAGTGGCAGAGGGCCCGGGGGAGACCGCGGCAATAACTGTCCCTTCCCTCTTCCTTCCTCGGGGCCCGAGCGCTGCCTTATTGCCCGCGGCTCTCCCGCCGCGCTCCGCCGCTCCGCTGCGGCTTCTCCCCGGCTGGTGGCTCCTCGACGAGGTCCCGGTGCCCCGCGACGCGGTCCCGGTGCCCCGCAGGCGCTGCGGGGCTGCCGCCACCCCCTGCCCCATCGGCGCGCCCAGGCCGTCGGCCGGGCAGGCTCCCTCCCACCGGCTGCGTCAATGTGGGAAAAAAACAGAAAGAAAGAAAAGAAGAAGAAAAAGAGCGAGCCCCGCTGGCGGGGGAGGGGAGGGGAGGGCGGAGGGGAGGAGAGGGAGGGGAGCGGAGGAGAGGGGAGGGGAGGGGAGGGGAGGGGGAGGGGAGGGAAGGGAGGGGAAGGGAAGGGAAGGGAAGGGAAGGGAAGGGAAGGGAAGGGAAGGGAAGGGAAGGGAAGGGAAGGGAAGGGAAGGGAAGGGAAGGGAAGGGAAGGGAAGGGAAGGGAAGGGAAGGGAAGGGAAGGGAAGGGAAGGGAAGGGAAGGGAAGGGAAGGGAAGGGAAGGGAAGGGAAGGGAAGGAAGGGAAGGGAAGGGAAGGGAAGGGAAGGGAAGGGAAGGGAAGGGAAGGGAAGGGAAGGGAAGGGAAGGGGGCGCAGCAGGGGCTGCCCATGGGACGCGGCGCTCGGGCTCGGTGGCTCCGGCTGCCAGTGCTGCCCGGCCACGGGGTGCCGAGTGGGGTGGCCCTGGGGTGGCCGTGGGACGCCCACAGTCCCGGTGTGGAGCTGTCCCGGTGCCAGCCCCGACGAGCGAAGGTGCCCACGGGGGCCACGCTCCCACCCGCTCCGCTCCCCCCCCACCGAGCCCCCACTGCGGGGCCGCGCTGTCCGGGGCTGCTCCGTGCCGCAGCTCGGGGGGCAGCGGGGCTGCAAAGCCCCCGGCCAGCCCCGTGCCCGGCTGCGTCCCGCTGCACATCGCCGTCCTTCCCAGCACCTGGGACCTGCAAAAGTCTCTGCGTGTGCACGTGCATGCGTACAGCGCGTGTGTGCGAGTGTTCATACGTGCAGGCGTACGCTGATTGTGGTGGATTTCCCCTTTTTAAATAAATACGGGCTGGTGGCTGCCAAAGAGAGCACTTCGCAGCACTCCGAGTTTTTATTTCTGGATTGGCCCAAAGGTAGAGCAGCAGCAAGTGCCTTTGACAGCTCTTTGGGATGATTCAGCAATGGAAAGTACCTATCTGGGGGGCAGAGCAGAGCGGGTGATTAGGCAGCCAGAAGTCGTACAAAAACAATCAGTGCAAGAGCCAGAGCTTCAGGTCCGGTATCTCGCAGTGCAAAGCACGGCCGTTTGGCACAGCTCTCCAGTCCCCCAGGCACAGCACCAGGTGCCCACCTGCCCTCTGCTCCCCGCTCAGGCTGAAGCCGTGCCCACCCTCGTGTTTGCAGGCAAAGGCTCAGGGCTGGCCAGGGCTGGGATGGAGACGAGACCGGGGATGGCTGGCCGGCTGCAGCGTGGGCCGTGGGCTGCCGGGGCAGTCTCGGTAACAAAGATTTCTCCAGGGATTAGCGAGCAGCCGAAGGACACGCTGTGAAAACAAGCCGAGGCGGGAGGAGGTACAGCTGGAGAGCTTGGAGGGAGGAACGGTGCGAGGGAGGGCTTTCTGCGTTTGCCTCCCATTTCCGTGGGAGCAAGCGAGAGCCCTTTTGTCGCCAGTGCAGATCACGAGTGCTGCAGGGCTCAGGCGCCAGCGGCTGTGTGCGGGCAGCGGCTCAGCCGTGGGGAGCGGGGCCGGGGCGCCCGCTGCAGCCCCCTGCAGCCCCCTGCTCGGCTCCAGACCCCCAGGCACTGCCGCAGCTTCATCGACACTGGCACACAGCTGGCCCACGGCCCCAGCCGTCTGCCCAGGAACCCTCACGCCAGTTGGGGCCCACTGGGCCAGCTCCTCCCTTCCCCACCAGCCGCCAATTGCTCCTTTAATTGCGTTAGTTCACATAC
Organism: Cygnus atratus; assembly: GCF_013377495.2. Classification (NCBI taxonomy): domain Eukaryota; kingdom Metazoa; phylum Chordata; class Aves; order Anseriformes; family Anatidae; genus Cygnus; species Cygnus atratus. The sequence continues at coordinate 673,545 of NC_066377.1, forward strand.
TCTGCTTCAGCCTTTTTACAGATTGCCTGAGCGTGGGGTAGGAGGGAGCATGAGATCATGCTCTGGCCTTCTCTAATTGCCTGGTTACCTCTGAAGCGAGCCCAAGAACTCGCTTTGGCTTCTGTGCCTTCTGAAAGCTGCTGCACGCAGGCGGGGGGTGGCTGAGGGGTCCCGCACCAGCAACTGGGGCGAGCAGGAGAGGACGGCCTGATGTGAAGCCTGGTGGGACCCCCACCCTGGTGGGACTCCCACCCTGGGCCCTGCAGCGTCCCTGAGGCCAGCAGCTCCCTGCCTGGCCGTGGGTTCCTCTTTTCTGGGGTGCTCGCCCTGTGAATGCCCCCAGCATGGCAGGGTCTGGCCCCGCACCCCGCAGAGCAGCTCCCTGCACCCTCCTGCTGCCCTGGGACAGCCAGGTGGGGGGCAGGGGGGCAGGGGCCAGGCCTGCCCAGCAAAGGGCAGAGCTTCTGGGGGCCTCCCGGGACCCCTGGCCCCATGAGCTCACCCTCCTCTTCGGCTCCCTTTCTCCACCTCCTGTTTTGCCCGAGCAGCTGCTGGGGCAGGCTGCATGTGGCCTCTCGCCCTGCCCCTCCGGCGGCACAGAGCCACCATTCAGACCCCCCCTCCCCAGCCCTGGCTCTGCCCGAGGTCATCATTCCTGCATTTTTATTTTTACTTTTCTGCAAAATCACCCCCTCTGCTCTCCGCGTCCCCTTTTGTCTCCCCGAGGCTCCCAGACATCGTGCCGGGAGGTGGCGTGCCCTGGGGGGGGGGGCAGCGTGTTGGGGTGCTGGCAGCCCCCGGTGGGTGGGGGACGCCCTGGCTGTGGAGCTGCTCTGGGGGGCCCTGGGACAGCACCAGGACGCTGGGGCAGAGGCAGAGCGCGGGTGGTGAGCCCGGCGGTGGGGAAGGTCCCGGGGGCCAAGCTCCCGCTGGGAGCCTCATTGCTTGCGGCCAAACCCCTGCACCCAGGGTCCTCATCTGCAAATTGACACTTCTCGCTGCGCCCCCCCGTTTTTAGCTCTTGTGTCCCCGAGCGTGTCCGGTCACTTGTCTTTGATGCAGCCGTCAGGGCTGGCGTCAGCTGGTGACCCTGCGCTGGCTGAGAGCCTTCCCTGCCTCCCAGGAACAGCCGGAGCTGGGTCACGCCGGTCCTGCAGCTGGGAAAACAGCGTCGGGGGAGCCCCCACGCTGCCTGACTGTATTTTTAGGTGCTGCTGGATTGAAGGCTGAGGGGGGCTCACAGCAGCAGGTGAGGGTGGGAAGTGGCGGTGATTCGGCACACGGGCTGGAGCCACAGCCCCCGGCACCCCAATGCTGACGGCATTTCGCAGAGGTGTGGGTGACATCCCTGCAGCTCCAGGGACATCCATGGTGGCCCCAGGTCCTGGGCAGAGCCCTCTGGCCCTGTTGGTGGCAAAGGGGAGTTGTGGATAGAGGGAGGGTTTTATTCCTGGCTGTGGACTTCCCTTGTTCCAGGTTCCCTCTGAAACTGGCTGGGTTGCTCTCACTTTTTTGCTGAGTGCCCCCGGGGTTTCCCCACAGTTTCCCCATTAGAGCGTTTGCCAGACCACAGCTGGGCTTTGTGGCCACAAATAAAAGCCAGATAAGCCAGCAGCAGAGATACCTCTGGCACCAGCGCTGCTCGTCTTTGATGTGGCCGTCCGGGCTGGCGTCAGCTGGTGACCGGGTGCTGGCAGAGAGCCATCGCCACGGGGAAGTCCCGTGGTGTTTGTGGCACCGCACACAATAGATGTGGATGGGTTTCCTCACCAAAGTCTCGTGCCTGGGTGTCCTGCTCGCTGCCTAAAGAGTGGTGGCCTGGCCGCACATGCTGCCTTTGCCAGCAGCAGTGGGGCACAGGCCGTGCACCCACCGTGGCCACACCAGCAATGCTGGGGATGGAGCAGGGCCGCAGCCAAAGCCCGGGTCCCCTCTGAGAGCCCAAGGACACAATTGCAGGATGGGTTTGGCCATTGCATCACGTAGGAGATGTGGAAAGAGCTGTGAGCAGGACCGGGAACTGCCTGCACGTGGCAAGGAGCATGTGCGGCCATAGGACAACGTGATGGGGGAGAAGGATGGCAGGGGGACGGCAGCACACAGGTCCTGAGCCGTGTCCCAGGGCAGCTGGCAGAGAGGAACCTCCTGGCTTTGCCAGGCAATGCTGTGCACTGCCCAGCAAGCCCCGTGCCCCCGTGGGGTGGCCAGGCCCAGCTCTGGCAGCCCTGGGGAGCAGAGCAGCCCCCCGAGCCTTTCCCCGCCAAGTGGCCGGGCCGGCCCGGGTTTTGCAGTTAATTCACTGCTGTCACCCCCAGCAGGAAGCACTGCCGGGACTAGCCCTTGGTGTTGGGTGTTAGAAGTGGTTCCAACTGTTCCTTGACAAACACGGGATTGTTTGGTCAGGCTTCGTGCTGTGTTTTTTCAGTTCAACTTTAAAATTTGCTCAAAGCCAGAAGGAAAACGTCGTGTTTGTGCTTCCTCAGCATGCTGCCCCCCATGAAATTTCATTTCTCCTCACGGAAGAGGTTCTGGTTCCTTAATGCTCACCCTGAGTGTCTTAAATATCATTTTGAAACTGCCCCGCAGAGATGCCGTGCCACAAACGTGCAGCTCCGGGGAGTTCCTCCTTCACTGCGAGCAAGACTCAGCAAAAAGCTGAAATAGGGCTTTGGCTCTTGAACCTTCTCCTCTGCTCTAGGCTTCCTCTTTTTGTGTACAACGAGTTCTGCCCTGGGGCTCCTGGGCACCAGGGATGTGTTGGGGCCGGTGCTGATGGCTCCAGGCAGCCCACGGAGCATCCCGTGGGACGCGGCTCTCCCCCAGGCCGTGTGCCCTGTGCTGGCAGGCACTGTCACCACCCGGCCTGCCGGGCCACTGGGTCCCGTGTGGGCTCCTGCTGCTGCTGCTGCCTTGTGGCACAGCCCCAGCAGCCAGACCCGAAGGGGCAGGGCTGGCCCATCACGCTCACCAAACCGGCGGCTCGGGGACACGGAGACTGCGGTCCTGCTCCCCAAAGCCTCGTCTGCAAGTTTGGTGTGCGCTTGTCGCGCGCGGGCGAGGCAGCCTGCAACTATGGGGAAGAAAGACAAAAGGATCTGAGGTCCCCGGTCTCGCCAGCGCTGAGCCTCCCTGTGCCGGAGCCTCCAGCAAAGGCATCCCAGGCTCTGCGGCCCTGCCTGGGCTGCGCTGGGCAGGCAGCTGCTCTCCAGGCTCCGTGGCACAGTCATGCCAGGCCGCTGTGCTTGAGCAATAGCTGGATTTCACAAGTGCTTAATGAAGGGATGTTGCCTCTGGACAGATAGGAGAGCTGGGCGATCACCAGTCACATGAAGTTTAACGAAAGCAAGTGCCGGGTCCTGCACCTGAGACGGGGTAACCCTGGCTATACGTACAGACTGGGAGACGAGATGCTGGAGAGCAGCCCCGCAGAGAGGGATCTGGGGGTTGTGGTTGACAGCAAGTTGAATATGAGCCAGCAGTGTGCCCTGGCAGCCAGGAGGGCCAACCGTATCCTGGGGTGCATCAAGCACGGCATTGCGAGTCGGTCGAGGGAAGTGATTGTCCCGCTCTACTCTGCGCTGGTGCGGCCTCACCTCGAGTACTGTGTGCAGTTCTGGGCACCACAGTACAAAAAGGACATTAAACTGTTGGAGAGTGTCCAGAGGAGGGCGACGAAGATGGTGAAGGGCCTAGAGGGGAAGACATAAGAGGAGTGGCTGAGGTCACTGGGCCTGTTCAGCCTGGAGAAGAGGAGGCTGAGGGGAGACCTCACTGCGGCCTACAGCTTCGTGGCGAGGGGGAGTTGCGGGGCAGGTGACCTATTCTCCATAAACACCAGTGATAGGACCTGCGGGAACGGTGTTAAGCTGAGGCAGGAGAAGTTTAGGCTGGACATCAGGAAGAGGTTCTTCACCGAGAGGGTGGTCGCACACTGGAACAGGCTCCCCAGGGAAGGAGTCACTGCACCAAGCCTGTCTGAATTTAAGAAGAGATTGGACTATGCACTTAGACATATGGTCTAAACTTTTGGGTAGACCTATGCGGTGCCAGGAGTTGGACTTGGTGATCCTTATGGGTCCCTTCCAACTCGGGATATTCTGTGATTCTATGATTCTGTGAACTAGGACTTCCCTGGATACAGGGAGAGATCTGCCCGCATCAGCTGCTGAGGACTTCCTTTGCTGCTTCCAGAAAGGAAAATAAAAGCCAAACACTTCTAAATCACTGTTTCTTCCACCAGCTCTCGTAGTGGTGGCCAGGGAGCAGCAGGGCTGCTGGGCTCTGCAGAAAGCCCAAGGCAGCAGGGGGGCTCTGCCCTGCCCACCCCTGCCCCACAGACTGCTGCCTCCCCGCCTCGCTGCACCCCCTCGTGCGCCCGTCGTGAGCCCAAGAGCTGTGGCACCTGGGACCCCAGAAATTTTGCATCTGGTGCTCATTTGTGGTACAAGAGACATCTCCTGGGCATGGCTGCTGCTGGGCAGAGCTCTGGGGCTGGGGTCGGGAGGTGCGCGGGCACCCTTCAATGCTCGATTCCGTCACCCCTCGGCCCCGTTGTGGCCACCCAACCTGAGGTGAGGGCCTCTTGGCCAGCCCCTGGGTGTGAGGTGACTTGGGATTTTCTTGCAGGAGGCAAAAAGACGTAACTTTAGCGCTTGTTGTGCCCCAAGGCTGTTCCACTGGTAATGCTACAACCAGCGCCTTGGACGGGTCTGGGTCGTGCTGGTGGCAGCTATTAGGGCAGAGTAGGGGCCCCGTGGGGCAGGACAGGGGCAGCCTTTGCTGGGTAGAGGGCAAAGCAACCGGGCAGGGCAAAAAGCAAACAACTGCCCCATAAACTCAGCCAGCAGCAGGGAGCCGAAGCCAGCGGCTCGTCTGTGCCCCGGGTGGCTGCTGCTGTGGGGAGGGGCTGCGTGCCCCTGGCACGGGGCTGGGGCCGTTACCTCCTGGTCCTTGCCGGCCTTCCCTGCTGCTCTGGAAGCGGGGCAGCGGCCAAGCAGGAAGCACCAGGCTGAGGGGATGCCCCGTGTGGGCTGCAAAAGCGGATCTGCATCCTGCTTCGTCCGCAGTTCCCCTTTTGGTGTGGATATAAAGGCGGTGTGGGCAGAGAGAGCCAGGCAGCAGCACGGCAGCATCGGGCAGCCAGGATGGGAGTGCGGAGCATTTTGGTGGCCAGCACGGTGCTGGCTTTGGGTCTGGCGCTCACTGGGGCCACCAACCCTGGCTTTGTGGTCAGGATCACCCAGGCAGGCTTGGACTACGGTGGGTTCGGCTCCTGATCTCCCTCCTCTCTTGCAGGTGCTGGCGGCTGAGGTGCAGAGCCGGGTGCTCGTGCAGTTCCAGGGCAGGACAGAGACAGCCTCGGCCATGCGTGCCAAAGGCAGCATCGCCCTGATGTCCCCATCTGCCCCTGCCGCTGTCTCCATCGAGTCTGTGCAGAGCAGCCAGACCCTGCGGGGGGCTGGGGGCTGCACCCAGGTGCCGATGGGGGAGACCCCGGCTCGAGGAGGCACAGGGCTGGCGGGGCGGGACGGTGCTGTGCTCATGGCACGCATCCAGGCAGCCGAGCCCGAGCCCCGGAGGAGAGAGCTGCGGTGGAGGGAGGCGGTGGGGAGGTGCCAGGAGGGCAGTGACGGAGATGGATGGGCTCTGTGTTGGGTTTATTGAGGCAGGCAGGGCCCCGGCTCCAGCGGAGCGCTGTTATGGATTGAAATACACTGTGTGAGAAACAGCTCATTTACCCAGCGGCTTTGCTAGCTGTCGGGAGAGGAGGACGTGACTCCCCTTCCCAGATGGACGCAGGGCTGCAGCACTCGCCCACACCCCAGGACAGGGGCTCCACCTGGCTTTGCCCGCTGGCACCGGGCACGGAGCAGCACAGAGCCTGGGCACCTCCTGCACGGGACCAGCTCCTCCTTTCTCCTGCTGCCTGGCCACACCGGGCTGCCCAGCTGCCACCTTCCGCAGGGCTTGCAAGTGGGCAGACACCAGGCGATGCCTGCACACTTGCAGGGCTCTGTGCTGCACCAAGATTAGCTTCAGCAACAGCTTGCACAGTGGAGAGCAGCCAGGCCACTGGTGTTTCCTTTAACCCTTTTGCCATGCTCCTGTTGCACGCTCCTGGCTCCCTTGGGAGGCGCGTGACCATGATGCTGTCCCTTTGCCCCCGCAGCCAAGCAGCACGGGGTTGCTATGTTGGAGAAGGAGCTGGCCCAGCTGAAGCTGCAAGACATCTCAGGTGAATCCCGAATCCGGATCTTGGGGAAGGTGCGCTACGAGATCTCCAGGTGAGCCCTGCCAGTGGCTTAGAGCGACTTGCTGCCCTCCCAGCCCCTGCGGGGAGCCTGGAGGGCCTCGGGGGAGCAGGGGGCGCCGGAGCAGTGAGGGCTGTCCTCTGCCCTGCAGCTCCCAAAATGTTGGCCCTGTCCTCGGTGAAGGGATGCCTCACCTCAGGAACCCACCTAGCATGAGCCCAGCCTGCGGGGTCCTGGGGTCCCAGCTCCTTGCCACCCCCTTGCAGCTCTCCTCCCGCTGCTGCCCTGGGTGTCCAGCACTGAGGAGCTGCTCTCACGGTGCCACAGGGACCGTGCTCCCAAAGGCACTGCTCTGCCCACGCAGTGCTGTTCCTTGGCAGGATGGGAGCTGGGGATGCTGCTGGCACGGTGCCTTCACTCCTGCCCTCCCCAGCTGGGCACCCAGCGTGAGGCACCCCCTCTCACACGCCTTTACTTTTATTTTATTTTTTATGTTTTAGACTGAACCTTCGCAATTTCCAGTTGCCGCACTCGCAGATTTCCCTGGTCCCCAACCAGGGCCTGCAAGTCTCCATCTCCAACGCCTTTGCTGAGCTGGACGGGAACTGGCGTGTGAAGCTGCGCTTCCTGTGGGTACTCGGCTGTCCCTGCGCACAGCCCCTTCCCTGGCTCAGGCACCTCACTCTGCATTTCCCTCTCTGAATCTGGACAGGCTTTTTTCCCTCCTCTGCCTCCTTCGTGGTTTGGGCAGCTCTTGCTTTGTTACCTGCAGATGTCCTGACCCCCCCAGCTGGGCTGCAGCTGCTTTAGTCCCGCCGCCTGTGAGCCCCTAGCCGTGGGGGAGCACCGCAAGGTCCCTCTCCCCATGCCAGGGCACCCACGGCTGGCCAGGCAGCAGCCATGCCTCTTGCAAATGGTCGGGGAGATAACGTGAGCGCCATCTCCCCTCTCGTCCCCTTTCTTGTCCTCCCTCTCCCTGCAGCCGGCAGCATGGGTCATTCAACCTGAAGCTGTCGCACGTCTACATCAAGACCATCCTGAAGCTGGGCAGAGATGCCTCTGGGAAGCCAACAATTGATATCTCTGCCTGCAGCACCAGTGTCTCCAATGTCCGCATACGCTTTTCAGGCAGATTGAGGTAACATCACCGTGAAGGCCTAGAAATCCTGCGTGTTAGCAAAGCTGAGGTGGGAAGGTGGCTGCCAGGCGCAGTAGGTGCTTGAATCTGCTCTGAGTTTGTCCTGCTGTGGTTGCACATTTAAGGGAGAAGTTCTGGGGCAGTCACGAGACTTGTATGCATGTTGTTTACGAGCAGGTTTGTTTGCAAATGTAAACCCTGAGTCAAAGCTTGACTCCAGGCTGGCATGGGAATGGCGTTCCCTAGTGTCCCACAGCTCCAGTGTCTCCCTTTCCTGCACAAATACTTCTGCAGCATCCTCTGAGATAGAGCAAAAATGACTCCCTCTCTGTTTTTCTCTGCAGTTGGCTTTACAACCTCTTCCACAAAACCATTGAGTCCAAATTCAAGAAAAACTTGGAGGACAAGGTACGTGAAAGAAGCTCGGTAGAGCTCCAGGCTTTCTGGTGATCTGTAGCCCTCACTTGTAGCAGGTGTTTCAAGGGCTCAGGTCACACCTACGGATTTAAGCAGGGCCAGAGCGTGCGGGCACATTGCTGATTTGGTGGAAGCTGTGAGGAATGGGCACATGCTAAGTGCAGCCCCCATAGCATCATGTGGCTCGGGCTGGATTCTAAACCTGCAGCGTTTGCCAAAGCCCAGTATAATTGGTTCCCAATTAACAAATGCTTCTCTTTCCATGTGGTCAGTTAGTTAGATCTTATGCCTCGGCCAAACTCATTGTAACAGAGGAAACCCGCTCAGAGCTGCCCTTTAAATGGCCTGCGCGCATACGTGCTTTTGGGAGCAACAGGTTAGACATCCTCTTCTCTGGATTTCAGCTGCTTGCCGTCTTGTTGTAATGGGGTGCACCAGGGAAGCCCTGGTACCTTCAGCCCTGTACAAAAGCCTACATGCAGGAGACTCGCGTCAAGACATGGAAACAAGCTGTTAGCAATAATTACTACAAGGCTCGCTGGCATGAGCTACAACCTCCCCGGCCGTGAACCTTGCTCAGGAAGGAGGCAGTTGGAGAGCAGGCGAATCCCACCCTGCCGCAGGTCGGGTCCCGGCCGCGGCGCATTTGGCTCTGGCCGATGCCATCTCGTGCTGCCTGGGGGCCACCTGGAGCCCTGGCAGCAGATGGGCTGGCAGCAGGAGCGAGGCTGGGGCCGGGCAGAAAGGCTTTCATGCTGCGGTATCTCCTGGAAGGAGGCAGCCGGGGAATCTGCCCCAGCAGCCCGGCCGAGCCCCTTCGCCAGACACGCGTTTCTCCAGGGGCTTTCTCCCTGCTTGAGATGGAGCAGAGGAGAGGCCAGGGCTGGGAGTGCTGCAGGACCCTGCTCAGCCCTGTCCCTGCCCCGATCTTGCTCCAGCCACCTGTGGGCACCTGCAGCTCTTGCTGCGGGGCTGGGCAGTGCCCTGCCCCAGGGGCCAGGAGGGACCTGGGGGTCCAGCACCTGCAGACAAATACGGACTTGATGATCTCTGTAGGTCCCTTCCAAGTGAACAGTTCTGTCCCGTTCAGTTCTGTTCTATGAGTCTATGATTCTGTTCTACTAGGCAGGGGGACAAGCAGCTTACCAGCAAGCCTCTGCTGGTAAAGTCATGCCCAAGGCTCCATCCCTCCTCTTCCTCCCGGCAGTGCAGCCAGCCACCGGGTGTTGCCAGCGCGGCCGCTGCTCCTCCAGAGCTCCGCGTCTCGCTGTCAGCTGCTGCCAGCTGGCTGCCTGGTCAGGCAGATGATGGCCTCATCCTGCGTGGGGGTTCTTGTGCCAGTATGGCGTTGGAAGCGAGCAGGCTTTTGCAAAGAATACAAACAGCACTGGGCAGCAGAGCACGTGCCCGAGGCTTCCACCCGGGGCTGTGTGCCCCAGCAGAGCCAGGCTGCTGAGCTCCCTTGCCTTTGTTTCCCCAGGTCTGCGGAAGCCTGAGTAGCTCTGTCAGAAGATACCTACAGCCTTACCTCCAGACCGTACCAGGTACTGCACAAGCACTGCACGGGGCTTGGGGAGCGTTTTTTCCTAGCATTTCCTGGCCACGGGGATGGTGTTTTACCTTGTGCCCACTCTCCATTTCTTTGTATTTCCACACACGTGCCGGGAGCTGGGGAGCACCACACAGCAGAGTTGTCACCATGCACTCAGTCCTCCCACAGGGAGAGACGGTGCCAAGACAGGGCACCCGCACGCAGCCTCCCCTGAGCCGTGCCCCAGGGCTGGTGGAGCACGGGCTGCCTCGGCAAGGGGACCCGGATGGTGTCCCAGGTCCAGGAATTAGTTTGCATGGCTGAGAAACAGAGTGAAGAGGAAAATGCAATTTTTATTTCTAAACAGAAGCAAACGCACGTGAAACTGCTATAGTGCTGTTGTACCAGGGAGCCGGGGCAAGGCTCTGCCCAGGCATCAGCGGAGGCAAGCTGCTCCTGGCTCTCGCTCACCCTCTGCCCCGTGTCTTGCAGTAACAGCCAAGATAGATGCCGTGGCTGGGATCGATTACTCCTTGACAGCACCCCCGGTTGCCACTGCCCAGTTCCTCAATGCGGACCTGAAGGTGAGAGGCTGCCCTCGGGAAGCTCAGTGTGGCTGATGCCGTTGCAGGGGGCAGGAGGGAGGCGGGGGTCAGTCACCGCCTGCAAATGCCATTCCCCAGCCTGGCTGAGCCCCACCAGCCCTGCTTCACCCACTCCCGTCCTTCCAGGGCGAATGCTTCTCCCTGGCACAACACACCGCCATCCCCTTCACGCCGCCAGCGCTGGCCTTTCCTCCTGATCACAGCCGCATGGTTTACTTCGGGGTCTCCAGCTACTTCTTCAACACCGCCAGCTTCGCCTACCACACGGCTGGGGCACTGGTCTTTGAAATCACAGACTCCATGGTAAGGAGGCGAGGTGGGATGGGGTCAGCGGCTGGCAGACTCGCAGGGCTCCTCTGCCACCGTCTCCTCCACACTTTTCAACGGAGCTGCTCTGGGCGCAGAGCAGGGGCTGAGGTGTCCTTGCTGCACGCACGAGGTGCACGAGGGGCTGATCCTGCCCCAGCGCCATGCTGCGTTGCCGGGCAGTAACCGTCCTCCACCCGCAGATCCCGAAGGACATCGAATTCCGTTTGAACACCTCCACCTTTGCGGCCTTCCTTCCCCAGGTGAGCCCCAGCCCTGCCCGGCACAGGCTCTGTGCGAGGCGGCCCCCCAGAGAGCCCAGCCCCAGGTTCCCAGCGAGGGGGAGCCGCAGCGGGGCCGTGCTCTGGGTGCTGCATCCCTGCACTCCGTGGGCTGCTGGCATGGGAAGGAGCTCGGCAGCAGCAGGCTGCAGAGCCACGGGAGGTTTTGTGCTGCGGTTCCTCCCCTCTCCCTGCTCCTTTGCAGCTGGACGAGATGTACCCCAACATGCCAATGAAGTTGAGGCTGTCCGCTCCCTCCGCCCCGTTCCTGAGCATCGGAACAAACGGGGTCTCGCTCCAGCCTGTTGTGGACATCCAGGCTTACGCCATCTATCCCAACGGCAACCTGGCCCCCCTCTTCCTCCTCAGCTTGGTGAGTTGGGGTCCAGGGCTGCGGTGGGGTCACTGGTCCCGGCTGGGAGCCCCTCGCACAGCCTCAGTCTGCCGTGGTGCCCCATGAGCACTGCCTGCACCTCAGTGAGCAACGGTGGGAGCTCCCGAGCTGTGCAGCACCCTCCCGTCATGTTTGGCGATCCTGTGCCATCCGTGCCGTGCTCCTGCTTGAGAGGTGCCTCCTGAAACCAGCCCAGTCGGGTACATGGAGCACCCCAGCAGAAATGCCCGAGCTCACAAACGCCGGTTTTCACGCTGGGTGCGAGCGGGGCCCTGACTGCAGGGCGGTCTGGCTGCCTTTGGGCTGCTCTGAGCCATTCCCCCTGTGCCTGTTTCGGGGGGAGCCGGGTGGGCACTGCCAGAGCTCTGCCTCTTTCCCCAGACAGGCAACGTGTCTGCCACCGCGGACGTGAGGTCCGGCCGCATGGTTGGGAGCCTGGCCCTGGGCAGGTGAGCTGCAGGTCCCGGTGAAGCTGCTGCTGAGGGGGGTGCCGGGGATGGGGACCTGGGGCAGAGGGGATGAGCTGGGGCTGGAGGGAGCGGGAAGGGCACAGGCACTGCAAAGCACCGCTTCTCTCCGCACAGGATGAAGCTCACGCTGAAGCATTCAAATGTCGGCACTGGCACTTTCGAGGTAAGCTGTCCCTGACCATGACCAGAGACCCCAGCATGGAGGTGGGAGCCTGCCAGGTGCTGAGGAAGGGACTCACCCCCTCACACGCACCACCTAGGGATGCTGACCCCACGGGCACCTCCCGTACCAGCCTGTGAGACTGGGCGAGGGAGCAGAGCCGGCCACTATCCCCTTTTTCACCCCTATGCTTCCTACTCCACCAGCATGGCACAGGCAAAACCACAAGTCTCTGGTGAAGCGTGCACCCATCCCAGCTTCTCCTTTATTTTACTCTTCCTAATTAACCTCTGGGATCTGGTCACCTGCTCTCCCACAGACTAAGGCTCTTTTCCTTCTCCCTCTCTCTGCATCTCCAGGTGAAAACGGTGCAGTCAATAATGAACATAGTTGCCTCCAGTATCCTGCTCCCACGTCTTAATGGTAATAACCTGCTGAGGGGAAAGGGGCTGCTGGAACAGACACCAGTCAGGTCACTCTATCAGGGCAGGCCCAGTTTGTTAACTAAGCCCCTGTTGCCAGGCCTGCTCAGAAGGTAAAACCTGCAGAGAGGAGGCAGCAGCGCCTGGCGTGTTTGGGGTTGGCAGAGGAGGGCTGTGGGTAACTGAGTGCGGGAGCCTCTCCGCACTGTGACACGCATCCAGAAGTGAACGCAATGGAAAAAATGAGCCTGACACACATCCTAATGCGTTCCAGGCCCTCTCCCCCGCTCGCTGCTTCTCATTACAGCTGAACAAATCAGCCCAGAGCTGGGCTGGAGGCTGCCAGGGGCCCAGCACAACGTGAAGCCCCCAGACCTTAGTGTAGCCCGGAGGAACTCCCTCTGCCTTCCCAGGGCATGGGGGGGCAAAGGAAGGGCCGGGGGTAGGAAGTGGCCTCCTGCTTTGCACAGCCCCTTGCTCCCTCTTGCTTCTCGTTCCAACACAGCTGTGTGTGTTTTCTTTTCCAGAGAGACTAGGTAAGGGCTTCCCTCTGCCACTACCAGCCCAAGTACAGCTCTCCGATCTCCTCGTGCAGTTTCATGAGGTGAGTGGAGGGTCCGGAGCCTGTCCTGCCACTCGTCCCCGAGAGGCAGGGGTCAGGCGAGGTGCCCTGAGAAGGGGGAGGAAGCAAATTTCATGCACAGCGGTGGCTCAGGCAGGGCTGCGTTCCGCAGATTTTAAGACCGGGGCCTGAATTTCCCACGACGCTTTTTATAGTAAGCAGAGCTCCGCGGCAGCTCGGCCCCAAGCCTGACGGGGCTCTGCGTGTGGCGGCTGAGTAGCTGCAGCCCAGGATGCGGCTGCGTGCGGTGGGACCCAGGCAGGAGGGAGGAATCCTGCGCTTCGGGGGGCCTGGGGAGGCCCCGGAGGAGTGCCACTGACTGGATGCTGGATGTTTATGGCGGGGTGTGGCTGTGAAACATCTTCGGAGCCCTTCCGGAGCTAAAATTAGCCACCAAGGATGGCAGAACCACAATGCCCACGCTCCCTCCCCAAAGCGGGCGGGTGATGAGCAGGGCTGGCTCTAACAGCAAAGCAGCTGCAAGGATGCATCACAGACTTCCCCTCTCCTTCTCCTAGAATTTCCTGCTGTTTGGAGCAAACGTTCGCTACCAGCCCAGGCAAGGCAGATAGATGACCAAAGCGACCTTCAGCACCGACAACGCCCCCCTCTCGCCTGCCCCGTGCTGCCCCTCCGAGGGGACCCGGTTCCCGTCCCGCACCCCTGGCTCCCCCCCGCCGTCCCCGCCGCCGAGACGGCAAACAAACGGTTCTGCCAGAACGTGACTCATCGGCCGCCCCAGCCCGAGCAGCCAGAGGACAAACCGCAGACGCGCAGGCCAGGGCCAGAACCGCCCGAGGGGCCGAGCCCCACGGCCCGGGCTGGGCTGAGGGGACCGCGGGAGCCCGGGGGTCCCTGCCCACCCCAAATCGCCGCTGCTGCGGGTCCTGGGCCCTCTCCTGCCCTGGCCCCGAGGGGCCACCGACCACCACGCTGCTGGGGCCGACGGAGCCGAGGCTCGGGACGAGGCCTGGCGGCGGCGGCTTCCCCTCCTGCACGTGCTTCACCTTCACCGAGCGCTTCCCCGCGGTGCTGTACAAAGCCTTGCTCAGTCGGGGGGCTTCCAGCGCCCTCGCGGGGGCTGCGCCCCGCTCTGAGCCTTTGATATAAAATACAACATGGAAATCGCTCCCGTTACCGCGTTGTTATAACGCCCTTCGTGCACCTCCCACCGGGGCGGAGAGGCGGCCGGGAGGGCCTTTCAGGACACCTTCATCCCCCTTGCCGCGACAAAACACGGCGGACAAGCACGCTTTTCCCTTTATTTATTCTATCCCGGGGGGGGAGCGCCGCAGGGACCGGGCCAGCCCCGCCGGAACGGTGCCGGCGCGGAACGCGGGGCCGCGGGGCGGGGACGCGGCGGGGCCGCTGCTGGCGGCGCGCACCGGGGCCGCTCGGCTCGGCCCGGCCCGGCCCGCGCCGCCTCCGCCCCGTCCCGCTCCCGGTCCCGGTCCCGGTCCCGGTCCCGGTCCCCATCCCGGCCCCGGCCCCGGCCCCGGCCCCGGCCCCGCGGCCTAGCGCGGGCTCCCCGCCGGGCTCGGCCATGCAGGGCTGGGGCCGCGTGCTGCGGGCGGCCGGGCGCCTCCGCTCGGTCGCTGCCAGCCCCGGGGCCGCCCGCGGAGCGAGCTGCGGGCCCGGCGAGCGGCCGGGGGGGCGCGGGGCCGCGCTGCCCGCGGGGCCGGACCTGCGGCACTTCCTGAGAGCCGCCGCCGTGCCGCCACCCGCCGGGGAGCCGCGGCCCGAGCCGGAGCGGGGCGCTGCCGCCGGGCCCGGCAGAGGTCGGTGCCGCCGGGCCCTGCCCTGCCCTGCCCTGCCCTGCCCTGCCCTGCCCTGCCCTGCCCTGCCCTGCCCTGCCACCACCGCCAGCCCTGGGGCCGCCGGGGCCGGCCGCGCCTTGCGGCCCTGCCAGCCAGGCCAAGGCCAGCCTGAAGCTCCGGTGGGGCTCGCGGCGGAAGAGCTGCGGGGCTGGGGGCTCTGAGAGCGACCCTGGCGCGAGGAGGAGGCCAGCTCGGCGGCCGCATGCTCGCTGCCGTGCCTCCCCGCTCCACGGAGGTGCACAGGGCAGCGGCCTGCGCCGTGCCTCCCGTGACGCCCTGGGTGCCAGCAGCAGCTGTGGCAGAGCTTCCAGGCTGCGGTGCCCGGAGGAGAGGGGCGTTCGTTGCACCGAGTGCTGTGTCTGAGCAGCACAGTAGCTTCAGCCTCTCCGCAAGCCGCCGTCCAGACCTCTGGTGCTGGAATGGCGTGCTCGGAGGCGCTTGGGTTTCCCAGTGCCGCTAGCAGAGCCTGCCTTTAATTTTGGCTTGCCTTTTCTGTATGGGCTGGAAGGGAAAGCGCCTTTTCTGCAGCTCGCCTGTTGCGGGACTGCAGCTTCCTTCCTGTGGAGGAGATCGCGGAAAGAGCTTGTAAATGAGAGGTTGATTCAAGGCAGACGTCTGTGTCACCCCCACATCTGTCTTTGTTGCAGTGTACCTGGAGACCTATGGGTGCCAGATGAACGTCAGTGACACAGAGATCGCTTGGGCTATCCTGCAAAAGAACGGCTACACGAGGACGAAGGACGTGGATGAGGTGAGCTGCCTTGGCAGCTCTTCTGTAAAGCAGGCCTGGGAGAGCTTCACACCACCACCAAGTCCCAGGTTTTATCTGGAGTGCCGTCCCACAGGCTGGTGGGATTTGTGCAGTATGAGTTGTGTGCAGTGAAGGAAGCTGCTTAACAAGCATGCGAGAAAGCTGCAGGGTTTTTGTTTTGTTTTGTTCTCCTTTAAACTGGTGGGTTCCCTCTCAGCTGGGGGGGGACTGGGCACAGTGGGATGCTCCTGACTTACCCTTACCTGAGTTTACTTCTGCTGCTTTGTGGAAGGCTCTGCTTGTTTTCTGCTAAGGTTTCTTGCAACTTTGGTCGTTGAAACCCAGAGTGTTTTTAGACAGATCCTTTTTGCTAAGTTAAGTGAGTTTTGTGGTCTGCCTGTTCAGGTTGTGTGTGCAGTTTTTACAATTTCTCCTTCCTTCTGTGTCATCCTCAATTTAGGCCGATGTGATTCTGCTTGTTACCTGTTCTGTGAGGTAAGGAAACTTTTGTCACTGCTGTTTTTTGGATGGTTTTAAAGGAATTGCAATTTGAAAACTGAGGAGATAAATACATCGTGTAATGAAAACAGCAGGCAGATGTGAAACTGCCCATTTAGCTTAGGCTAGAGCTAGTTGATGTTATGATACGTAACGCTAATTGTGCAGTTAATTACTGTAGAGTGAGAAAAAGCTCCTTGGTAGTGTACGCTGTGTCTGTATCTCATGGGCAGTGAGAGACTCACACACACTTGTGCTTGGATGATTTTTGCTTTTTTACTTTTTGACTCTTGTGTTCGGTTGAAGTGCCTGTCTCTTTAGTACAAGGCCTGTACTGCAAAAAATAGGGAAACCCATTTAGGGTATATTTGGGATAAACTATATAGGGAACTTTGCTTGGTTTTTTCCTGCATGCAGATGTTGAACGTGCACTGTCTCTCGCAAGGTAGCTGATATTTGCTGGCTAAGGCAGACTTTTTCTCTGCGAGAGCTTAGTCTGGGAGTTGTTTCTGAAGTGCTGAGGTTCCTAGGCAAGCAAAATGGCAGCAGATGAGTCAAGACGTAATCTACACACCACAGAAAGCACGTCCATGTACCATCAGATCCATCAGGAGGATGATTCTTGGTTCCCTGTCTTTAGTTCAGTTCTCCCCTGAAAGCCCTTGAGCTGCTTTGAGCTGGAGGACTGTTGAAGTGCAGCAATGGGAATAACCCCTGTTTTCCTGTTTCCCAGGGAGAAGGCTGAGCAGGCTATCTGGAATCGCCTGCGGCACCTCAAGGCACTGAAAGCGCGGCGGCACCAGGGTCGCCTGCCTCTCCGCATCGGGATCCTAGGTACCTGCTGGGCTGTGCGGCGGTGGGGAGCGCACGCTGTTGTGCCACATCCCATTATGCTGCGCTTCCTCTTCGCCTCTGGTGGCATCAGGCCTTTGCCACGGGGTGAAAGCAGCTAGCGAAGGGGTGCAGCAGGCTAACTGAGGGTGGGCACGTCCTCACAAGGACCCTTCTCCTTTGGTGGCAGGATGCATGGCTGAGAGGCTTAAGGAGGAGATTCTGCACAGGGGCCAGGGCAGAGAGGGAGGAAAGCGAGGCCCTGCTCACTGCGTGGTCTGCATGTGCGCTCCCTGCGGATTTCCCCTAGCACGTGCCATTGAACGCCACTTTTCTCACGCTTGGTCTGCCTGCACGACATCCCTTCCTGGGGGACCTCGGCCAGGGGGCCTCCTGCCCCAACACCCCGAGCTCGGCTCCTTCCCGTCCCGCTGTGGCGGCGCAGAGCGGGGCCAGGGATGGGCCAGCCCTGCACAGCCCTGGCACGTCCCAAAACCAGCTCTTCTGAAACCAAACCAAATCTCCCTGGCCAAGCTCATTTGGCACTGATGAAAAAGCAAAAGAAATCAGAAAGAGAAGCCTGGTCCCGCTCAGCCACGGGGCTGCTCTGTGCCACGGGCAGCCCCCAGCCCGGCCGTTCCCCCCGCAGCCGCAGGGGGGTCTCTGAGGGGCGGGGGGTGCAGGCGGTGGTCCGGAGGGGCGAGGGCGTGCACGCTGCCAGCAGCCCTGTCCCAAACCCACTGACACCCCAGTGCCGTCCCCTGAGACCCACGCTGCCCTCCCCGTCCTGCCAGGCTGCCACTCGCTGCGGGGAAGGTGCCGAGCCAGTGGAGAGTGGGGGTCACTGGTGGACCCGCAGCCAGGGTAAAGTGGGGCGTCAGAGCGGGGACAGCCCCGCTGCAAGGGGGGGCAATCTCATCGCCCTCAACAAAACCCAGCGCCAAGGTGGATTGCTACGGGACGGATCCACTGAATAAACAGAGCCACTTTCCTGCAAATGGAATAAAAACGCACAGAACCTCCTAAAGCAGCAGGGACGGTGTCAGCCAAAGCCAGGAGAAAAGTATTGACTGATGGAGGCACCAGATACAGCCTGGGTTGCGCTGAGGAATATTTTGGCCTCGAATTCCTAGAAATGTTTTTGTTAAGTGTCACAAAGCACTTCATCACTGCGAGAGGTTTTTGGGGTAACCACGGCGCAGCAGCTTTGTGTTCGTGCGAGAGGCTGAGGCGAGCCTGGCCAGGGAGTGATTAGAAATCAAAAAGGAACCGATTAGCCCACTTCCCTCCACCAGCTGCACGGGAGTGCAGAAATGAAACAAAAGGCATGAGGGAGCATAAGGAGATTTACATTTGCGAAGCTATTTCCATTTTAATAAGCCAAAGTGCTGTTAAATAGAGATTGATATTTCTCCCCAAATACCCATATTTTTCAGAAGTGGTTTATACCGACACGGCGAGCTGGGCTTTGGTGTTTTGGTGCAGGAAAGTTGCTTAACTCATACCCAAAGCCACGGGGTGACTCCGCTCCCTCTCCTCTCCCCAGCTCAGGAGGGAGCGAGCTTTGAACACTAGGGCCGGCAGCGAATAACAACTCCTCTCCCTCTTCCGCAGCTCCCCATCGGCGAGTTTGGCAGGGCAGGATGCAAACGCTCACCCACAGCCCCGGCACGGAGGAGCCGCAGGCCAGCGCTCAGCGCAGCATCGCCCGGGAGCCCAAGGCAACGGCGCGTGCGGCTGCGGCGACAGACGGACGGACGGACGGCCCGGGGGGCATGTGCCGCACGTCCCTGTGCCCACCAGGCCGGCACGGCTCGGGCAGCGGCACCCACTTGTTGCACCCCAAGTTTTGCGGGGACGTTGAAGCCCTCGGGCCCCGCGCACGCCTCGCCTCGAGCCCGCTGCCACCCGACGCCTCCGCGCTCGGTGCCAGCCTCGTGCTCGGGCGCGCGGGGCGCGGGCAGCAGGTGCTCGGGGCAGCGGCAGCGTAAAGGATAGGAAAGCAGAAGGCATTACCATGCTTAATGGGAAGTGGCAGAGGGCCCGGGGGAGACCGCGGCAATAACTGTCCCTTCCCTCCTCCTTCCTCGGGGCCCGAGCGCTGCCTTATTGCCCGCGGCTCTCCCGCCGCGCTCCGCCGCTCCGCTGCGGCTTCTCCCCGGCTGGTGGCTCCTCGACGAGGTCCCGGTGCCCCGCGACGCGGTCCCGGTGCCCCGCGGGCGCTGCGGGGCTGCCGCCACCCCCGGCCCCATCGGCGCGCCCGGGCCGTCGGCCGGGCAGGCTCCCTCCCACCGGCCGCGTCAATGTGGGAAAAAAAACAGAAAGAAAGAAAAGAAGAAGAAAAAGAGCGAGCCCCGCTGGCGGGGGAGGGGAGGGGAGGGCGGAGGGGAGGAGAGGGAGGGGAGCGGAGGAGAGGGGAGGGGAGGGGAGGGGAGGGAAGGCAAGGCAAGGCAAGGCAAGGCAAGGAAAGGCAAGGCAAGGCAAGGAAAGGAAAGGGGGCGCAGCAGGGGCTGCCCGTGGGACGCGGCGCTCGGGCTCGGTGGCTCCGGCTGCCAGTGCTGCCCGGCCACGGGGCGCCGAGTGGGGTGGCCCTGGGGTGGCCGTGGGACGCCCACAGTCCCGGTGCAGAGCTGTCCCGGTGCCAGCCCCGACGAGCGAAGGTGCCCACGGGGGCCACGCTCCCACCCGCTCCGCTCCCCCCCCACCGAGCCCCCACTGCGGGGCCGCGCTGCCCGGGGCTGCTCCGTGCCGCAGCTCGGGGGGCAGCGGGGCTGCAAAGCCCCCGGCCAGCCCCGTGCCCGGCTGCGTCCCGCTGCACATCGCCGTCCTTCCCAGCACCTGGGACCTGCAAAAGTCTCTGCGTGTGCACGTGCATGCGTACAGCGCGTGTGTGCGAGTGTTCATACGTGCAGGCGTACGCTGATTGTGGTGGATTTCCCCTTTTTAAATAAATACGGGCTGGTGGCTGCCAAAGAGAGCACTTCGCAGCACTCCGAGTTTTTATTTCTGGATTGGCCCAAAGGTAGAGCAGCAGCAAAGTGCCTTTGACAGCTCTTTGGGATGATTCAGCAATGGAAAGTACCTATCTGGGGGCAGAGCAGAGCGGGTGATTAGGCAGCCAGAAGTCGTACAAAACCAATCAGTGCAAGAGCCAGAGCTTCAGGTCTGGTATCTCGCAGTGCAAAGCACGGCCGTTTGGCACAGCTCTCCAGTCCCCCAGGCACAGCACCAGGTGCCCACCTGCCCTCTGCTCCCCGCTCAGGCTGAAGCCGTGCCCACCCTCGTGTTTGCAGGCAAAGGCTCAGGGCTGGCCAGGGCTGGGATGGAGACGAGACCGGGGATGGCTGGGCCGGCTGCAGCGTGGGCCGTGGGCTGCCGGGGCAGTCTCGGTAACAAAGATTTCTCCAGGGATTAGCGAGCAGCCGAAGGACACGCTGTGAAAACAAGCCGAGGCGGGAGGAGGTACAGCTGGAGAGCTTGAAGGGAGGAACGGTGCGAGGGAGGGCTTTCTGCGTTTGCCTCCCATTTCCGTGGGAGCAAGCGAGAGCCCTTTTGTCGCCAGTGCAGATCACGAGTGCTGCAGGGCTCAGGCGCCAGCGGCTGTGTGCGGGCAGCGGCTCAGCCGTGGGGAGCGGGGCCGGGGCGCCCGCTGCAGCCCCCTGCAGCCCCCTGCTCGGCTCCAGACCCCCAGGCACTGCCGCAGCTTCATCGACACTGGCACACAGCTGGCCCACGGCCCCAGCCGTCTGCCCAGGAACCCTCACGCCAATTGGGGCCCACTGGGCCAGCTCCTCCCTTCCCCACCAGCCGCCAATTGCTCCTTTAATTGCGTTAGTTCACATACTCTGCTTCAGCCTTTTTACAGATTCCCTGAGCGTGGGGTAGGAGGGAGCATGAGATCATGCTCTGGCCTTCTCTAATTGCCTGGTTACCTCTGAAGCGAGCCCAAGAACTCGCTTTGGCTTCTGTGCCTTCTGAAAGCTGCTGCACGCAGGCGGGGGGTGGCTGAGGGGTCCCGCACCAGCAACTGGGGCGAGCAGGAGAGGACGGCCTGATGTGAAGCCTGGTGGGACCCCCACCCTGGTGGGACTCCCACCCTGGGCCCTGCAGCGTCCCTGAGGCCAGCAGCTCCCTGCCTGGCCGTGGGTTCCTCTTTTCTGGGGTGCTCGCCCTGTGAATGCCCCCAGCATGGCAGGGTCTGGCCCCGCACCCCGCAGAGCAGCTCCCTGCACCCTCCTGCTGCCCTGGGACGGCCAGGTGGGGGGCAGGGGGGCAGGGGCCAGGCCTGCCCAGCAAAGGGCAGAGCTTCTGGGGGCCTCCCGGGACCCCTGGCCCCATGAGCTCACCCTCCTCTTCGGCTCCCTTTCTCCACCTCCTGTTTTGCCCGAGCAGCTGCTGGGGCAGGCTGCATGTGGCCTCTCGCCCTGCCCCTCTGGCGGCACAGAGCCACCATTCAGACCCCCCCTCCCCAGCCCTGGCTCTGCCCGAGGTCATCATTCCTGCATTTTTATTTTTACTTTTCTGCAAAATCACCCCCTCTGCTCTCCGCGTCCCCTTTTGTCTCCCCGAGGCTCCCAGACATCGTGCCGGGAGGTGGCGTGCCCTGGGGGGGGGGCAGCGTGTTGGGGTGCTGGCAGCCCCCGGTGGGTGGGGGACGCCCTGGCTGTGGAGCTGCTCTGGGGGGCCCTGGGACAGCACCAGGACGCTGGGGCAGAGGCAGAGCGCGGGTGGTGAGCCCGGCGGTGGGGAAGGTCCCGGGGGCCAAGCTCCCGCTGGGAGCCTCATTGCTTGCGGCCAAACCCCTGCACCCAGGGTCCTCATCTGCAAATTGACACTTCTCGCTGCGCCCCCCGTTTTTAGCTCTTGTGTCCCCGAGCGTGTCCGGTCACTTGTCTTTGATGCAGCCGTCAGGGCTGGCGTCAGCTGGTGACCCTGCGCTGGCTGAGAGCCTTCCCTGCCTCCCAGGAACAGCCGGAGCTGGGTCACGCCGGTCCTGCAGCTGGGAAAACAGTGTCGGGGGAGCCCCCACGCTGCCTGACTGTATTTTTAGGTGCTGCTGGATTGAAGGCTGCGGGGGGCTCACAGCAGCAGGTGAGGGTGGGAAGTGGCGGTGATTTGGCACACGGGCTGGAGCCACAGCCCCCGGCACCCCAATGCTGACGGCATTTCGCAGAGGTGTGGGTGACATCCCTGCAGCTCCAGGGACATCCATGGTGGCCCCAGGTCCTGGGCAGAGGGTCCTGGGCCGGGTTTTGCAGTTAATTCACTGCTGTCACCCCCAGCAGGAAGCACTGCTGGGACTAGCCCTTGGTGTTGGGTGTTAGAAGTGGTTCCAACTGTTCCTTGACAAACACGGGATTGTTTGGTCAGGCTTCGTGCTGTGTTTTTTCAGTTCAACTTTAAAATTTGCTCAAAGCCAGAAGGAAAACGTCGTGTTTGTGCTTCCTCAGCATGCTGCCCCCCATGAAATTTCATTTCTCCTCACGGAAGAGGTTCTGGTTCCTTAATGCTCACCCTGAGTGTCTTAAATATCATTTTGAAACTGCCCCGCAGAGATGCCGTGCCACAAACGTGCAGCTCCGGGGAGTTCCTCCTTCACTGCGAGCAAGACTCAGCAAAAAGCTGAAATAGGGCTTTGGCTCTTGAACCTTCTCCTCTGCTCTAGGCTTCCTCTTTTGTGTACAACGAGTTCTGCCCTGGGGCTCCTGGGCACCAGGGATGTCTTGGGGCCGGTGCTGATGGCTCCAGGCAGCCCACGGAGCATCCCGTGGGACGCGGCTCTCCCCCAGGCCGTGTGCCCTGTGCTGGCAGGCACTGTCACCACCCGGCCTGCCGGGCCACTGGGTCCCGTGTGGGCTCCTGCTGCTGCTGCTGCCTTGTGGCACAGCCCCAGCAGCCAGACCCGAAGGGGCAGGGCTGGCCCATCACGCTCACCAAACCGGCGGCTCGGGGACACGGAGACTGCGGTCCTGCTCCCCAAAGCCTCGTCTGCAAGTTTGGTGTGCGCTTGTCGCGCGCGGGCGAGGCAGCCTGCAACTATGGGGAAGAAAGACAAAAGGATCTGAGGTCCCGGTCTCGCCAGCGCTGAGCCTCCCTGTGCCGGAGCCTCCAGCAAAGGCATCCCAGGCTCTGCGGCCCTGCCTGGGCTGCGCTGGGCAGGCAGCTGCTCTCCAGGCTCCGTGGCACAGTCATGCCAGGCCGCTGTGCTTGAGCAATAGCTGGATTTCACAAGTGCTTAATGAAGGGATGTTGCCTCTGGACAGATAGGAGAGCTGGGCGATCACCAGTCACATGAAGTTTAACGAAAGCAAGTGCCGGGTCCTGCACCTGAGACGGGGTAACCCTGGCTATACGTACAGACTGGGAGACGAGATGCTGGAGAGCAGCCCCGCAGAGAGGGATCTGGGGGTTGTGGTTGACAGCAAGTTGAATATGAGCCAGCAGTGTGCCCTGGCAGCCAGGAGGGCCAACCGTATCCTGGGGTGCATCAAGCACGGCATTGCGAGTCGGTCGAGGGAAGTGATTGTCCCGCTCTACTCTGCGCTGGTGCGGCCTCACCTCGAGTACTGTGTGCAGTTCTGGGCACCACAGTACAAAAAGGACATTAAACTGTTGGAGAGTGTCCAGAGGAGGGCGACGAAGATGGTGAAGGGCCTAGAGGGGAAGACATAAGAGGAGTGGCTGAGGTCACTGGGCCTGTTCAGCCTGGAGAAGAGGAGGCTGAGGGGAGACCTCACTGCGGCCTACAGCTTCGTGGCGAGGGGGGGTTGCGGGGCAGGTGACCTATTCTCCATAAACACCAGTGATAGGACCTGCGGGAACGGTGTTAAGCTGAGGCAGGAGAAGTTTAGGCTGGACATCAGGAAGAGGTTCTTCACCGAGAGGGTGGTCGCACACTGGAACAGGCTCCCCAGGGAAGGAGTCACTGCACCAAGCCTGTCTGAATTTAAGAAGAGATTGGACTATGCACTTAGACATATGGTCTAAACTTTTGGGTAGACCTGTGCGGTGCCAGGAGTTGGACTTGGTGATCCTTATGGGTCCCTTCCAACTCGGGGTATTCTGTGATTCTATGATTCTGTGAACTAGGACTTCCCTGGATACAGGGAGAGATCTGCCCGCATCAGCTGCTGAGGACTTCCTTTGCTGCTTCCAGAAAGGAAAATAAAAGCAAAACACTTCTAAATCACTGTTTCTTCCACCAGCTCTCGTAGTGGTGGCCAGGGAGCAGCAGGGCTGCTGGGCTCTGCAGAAAGCCCAAGGCAGCAGGGGGGCTCTGCCCTGCCCACCCCTGCCCCACAGACTGCTGCCTCCCCGCCTCGCTGCACCCCCTCGTGCGCCCGTCGTGAGCCCAAGAGCTGTGGCACCTGGGACCCCAGAAATTTTGCATCTGGTGCTCATTTGTGGTACAAGAGACATCTCCTGGGCATGGCTGCTGCTGGGCAGAGCTCTGGGGCTGGGGTCGGGAGGTGCGCGGGCACCCTTCAATGCTCGATTTCGTCACCCCTCGGCCCCGTTGTGGCCACCCAACCTGAGGTGAGGGCCTCTTGGCCAGCCCCTGGGTGTGAGGTGACTTGGGATTTTCTTGCAGGAGGCAAAAAGACGTAACTTTAGCGCTTGTTGTGCCCCAAGGCTGTTCCACTGGTAATGCTACAACCAGCGCCTTGGACGGGTCTGGGTCGTGCTGGTGGCAGCTATTAGGGCAGAGTAGGGGCCCCGTGGGGCAGGACAGGGGCAGCCTTTGCTGGGTAGAGGGCAAAGCAACCGGGCAGGGCAAAAAGCAAACAACTGCCTTATCAACTCAGCCAGAAGCAGGGAGCTGAGGCCAGCAGCAGGGAGCCGAAGCCAGCGGCTCGTCTGTGCCCCGGGTGGCTGCTGCTGTGGGGAGGGGCTGTGTGCCCCTGGCACGGGGCTGGGGCCGTTACCTCCTGGTCCTTGCCGGCCTTCCCTGCTGCTCTGGAAGCGGGGCAGCGGCCAAGCAGGAAGCACCAGGCTGAGGGGATGCCCCGTGTGGGCTGCAAAAGCGGATCTGCATCCTGCGTCGTCCGCAGTTCCCCTTTTGGTGTGGATATAAAGGCGGTGTGGGCAGAGAGAGCCAGGCAGCAGCACGGCAGCGTCGGGCAGCCAGGATGGGAGTGCGGAGCCTTTTGGTGGCCAGCACGGTGCTGGCTTTGGGTCTGGCGCTCACTGGGGCCACCAACCCTGGCTTTGTGGTCAGGATCACCCAGGCAGGCTTGGACTACGGTGGGTTCGGCTCCTGATCTCCCTCCTCTCTTGCAGGTGCTGGCGGCTGAGGTGCAGAGCCGGGTGCTCGTGCAGTTCCAGGGCAGGACAGAGACAGCCTCGGCCATGCGTGCCAAAGGCAGCATCGCCCTGATGTCCCCATCTGCCCCTGCCGCTGTCTCCATCGAGTCTGTGCAGAGCAGCCAGACCCTGCGGGGGGCTGGGGGCTGCACCCAGGTGCCGATGGGGGAGACCCCGGCTCGAGGAGGCACAGGGCTGGCGGGGCGGGACGGTGCTGTGCTCATGGCACGCATCCAGGCAGCCGAGCCCGAGCCCCGGAGGAGCGAGCTGCGGTGGAGGGAGGCGGTGGGGAGGTGCCAGGAGGGCGGTGACGGAGATGGATGGGCTCTGTGTTGGGTTTATTGAGGCAGGCAGGGCCCAGGCTCCAGCGGAGCGCTGTTATGGATTGAAATACACTGTGTGAGAAACAGCTCATTTACCCAGCGGCTTTGCTAGCTGTCGGGAGAGGAGGACGTGACTCCCCTTCCCAGATGGACGCAGGGCTGCAGCACTCGCCCACACCCCAGGACAGGGGCTCCACCTGGCTTTGCCCGCTGGCACCGGGCACGGAGCAGCACAGAGCCTGGGCACCTCCTGCACGGGACCAGCTCCTCCTTTCTCCTGCTGCCTGGCCACACCGGGCTGCCCAGCTGCCACCTTCCGCAGGGCTTGCAAGTGGGCAGACACCAGGCGATGCCTGCACACTTGCAGGGCTCTGTGCTGCACCAAGATTAGCTTCAGCAACAGCTTGCACAGTGGAGAGCAGCCAGGCCACTGGTGTTTCCTTTAACCCTTTTGCCATGCTCCTGTTGCACGCTCCTGGCTCCCTTGGGAGGCGCATGACCATGATGCTGTCCCTTTGCCCCCGCAGCCAAGCAGCACGGGGTTGCTGTCTTGGAGAAGGAGCTGGCCCAGCTGAAGCTGCAAGACATCTCAGGTGAATCCCGAATCCGGATCTTGGGGAAGGTGCGCTACGAGATCTCCAGGTGAGCCCTGCCAGTGGCTTAGAGCGACTTGCTGCCCTCCCAGCCCTGCGGGGAGCCTGGAGGGCCTCGGGGGAGCAGGGGGTGCCGGAGCAGTGAGGGCTGTCCTCTGCCCTGCAGCTCCCAAAATGTTGGCCCTGTCCTCGGTGAAGGGATGCCTCACCTCAGGAACCCACCTAGCATGAGCCCAGCCTGCGGGGTCCTGGGGTCCCAGCTCCTTGCCACCCCCTTGCAGCTCTCCTCCCGCTGCTGCCCTGGGTTTCCAGCACTGAGGAGCTGCTCTCACGGTGCCACAGGGACCGTGCTCCCAAAGGCACTGCTCTGCCCACGCAGTGCTGTTCCTTGGCAGGATGGGAGCTGGGGATGCTGCTGGCACAGTGCCTTCACTCCTGCCCTCCCCAGCTGGGCACCCAGCGTGAGGCACCCCCTCTCACACGCCTTTACTTTTATTTTATTTTTTATGTTTTAGACTGAACCTTCGCAATTTCCAGTTGCCGCACTCGCAGATTTCCCTGGTCCCCAACCAGGGCCTGCAAGTCTCCATCTCCAACGCCTTTGCTGAGCTGGACGGGAACTGGCGTGTGAAGCTGCGCTTCCTGTGGGTACTCGGCTGTCCCTGCGCACAGCCGCTTCCCTGGCTCAGGCACCTCACTCTGCATTTCCCTCTCTGAATCTGGACAGGCTTTTTTCCCTCCTCTGCCTCCTTCGTGGTTTGGGCAACTCTTGCTTTGTTACCTGCAGATGTCCTGACCCCCCCAGCTGGGCTGCAGCTGCTTTAGTCCCGCCGCCTGTGAGCCCCTAGCCGTGGGGGAGCACCGCAAGGTCCCTCTCCCCATGCCAGGGCACCCGCGGCTGGCCAGGCAGCAGTCATGCCTCTTGCAAATGGTCGGGGAGATAACGTGAGCGCCATCTCCCCTCTCATGGCACCTGGGCACATGGGGTTGGTCCCTCCTGCTTGTTTGAGCTGGGCTGGGGCTGGGAAGCAGCCCCCTGAGCACCCACGGGAACAGCCTGTGCACAGGGTACTGCTGCTCAGAAAGCTGTGGAAATGGATGAAACGGGCTGGGAAGGAAGAGCTAGGCGGATGCTGAGAGCTGTGTGTGAACTCTCCCGCTCTCTGCCATCTCCCCTGCTTACTTTCAGATCTTTCTGTTTAAAGGCTCCCTTGCCTAGTTTATATTGCAATGAAATTCAGTTTCCCTGAGTTTAAAAGCCTTCTCGGTCTCCTCCGGATGCTCACTGCAAGCAGAGCCTGAGGCAGACAGACCCCTCTGGAAGCTCCGGGTCCCTGCAACAGGACCCACCGGTGACACCTGTCCCCTTTCTTGTCCTCCCTCTCCCTGCAGCCGGCACCATGGGTCATTCAACCTGAACGTGGAGCACATATACATCAAGACCACCCTGAAGCTGGGCAGAGATGCCTCTGGGAAGCCAACGATTGATGTCTCTGCCTGCAGCACCAGTATCTCCAATGTCCGCGTACGCTTTTCAGGCAAATTGAGGTAACATCACCGTGAAGGCCTAGAAATCCTGCGTGTTAGCCCAGCTGAGGTGGGAAGGTGGCTGCCAGGCGCAGTAGGTGCTTGAATCTGCTCTGAGTTTGTCCTGCTGTGGTTGCACATTTAAGGGAGAAGTTCTGGGGCAGTCACGAGACTTGTATGCATGTTGTTTACGAGCAGGTTTGTTTGCAAATGTAAACCCTGAGTCAAAGCTTGACTCCAGGCTGGCATGGGAATGGCGTTCCCTAGTGTCCCACAGCTCCAGTGTCTCCCTTTCCTGCACAAATACTTCTGCAGCATCCTCTGAGATAGAGCAAAAATGACTCCCTCTCTGTTTTTCTCTGCAGTTGGCTTTACAACCTCTTCCACAAAACCATTGAGTCCAAATTCAAGAAAAACTTGGAGGACAAGGTACGTGAAAGAAGCTCGGTAGAGCTCCAGGCTTTCTGGTGATCTGTAGCCCTCACTTGTAGCAGGTGTTTCAAGGGCTCAGGTCACACCTACGGATTTAAGCAGGGCCAGAGCGTGCGGGCACATTGCTGATTTGGTGGAAGCTGTGAGGAATGGGCACATGCTAAGTGCAGCCCCCATAGCATCATGTGGCTCGGGCTGGATTCTAAACCTGCAGCGTTTGCCAAAGCCCAGTATAATTGGTTCCCAATTAACAAATGCTTCTCTTTCCATGTGGTCAGTTAGTTAGATCTTATGCCTCGGCCAAACTCATTGTAACAGAGGAAACCCGCTCAGAGCTGCCCTTGAAATGGCCTGCGCGCATACGTGCTTTTGGGAGCAACAGGTTAGACATCCTCTTCTCTGGATTTCAGCTGCTTGCCGTCTTGTTGTAATGGGGTGCACCAGGGAAGCCCTGGTACCTTCAGCCCTGTACAAAAGCCTACATGCAGGAGACTCGCGTCAAGACATGGAAACAAGCTGTTAGCAATAATTACTACAAGGCTCGCTGGCATGAGCTACAACCTCCCCGGCCGTGAACCTTGCTCAGGAAGGAGGCAGTTGGAGAGCAGGCGAATCCCACCCTGCCGCAGGTCGGGTCCCGGCCGCGGCGCATTTGGCTCTGGCCGATGCCATCTCGTGCTGCCTGGGGGCCACCTGGAGCCCTGGCAGCAGATGGGCTGGCAGCAGGAGCGAGGCTGGGGCCGGGCAGAAAGGCTTTCATGCTGCGGTATCTCCTGGAAGGAGGCAGCCGGGGAATCTGCCCCAGCAGCCCGGCCGAGCCCCTTTGCCAGACACGCGTTTCTCTAGGGGCTTTCTCCCTGCTTGAGATGGAGCAGAGGAGAGGCCAGGGCTGGGAGTGCTGCAGGACCCTGCTCAGCCCTGTCCCTGCCCCGATCTTGCTCCAGCCACCTGTGGGCACCTGCAGCTCTTGCTGCGGGGCTGGGCAGTGCCCTGCCCCAGGGGCCAGGAGGGACCTGGGGGTCCAGCACCTGCAGACAAATACGGACTTGATGATCTCTGTAGGTCCCTTCCAAGTGAACAGTTCTGTCCCGTTCAGTTCTGTTCTATGAGTCTATGATTCTATTCTACTAGGCAGGGGGACAAGCAGCTTACCAGCAAGCCTCTGCTGGTAAAGTCATGCCCAAGGCTCCATCCCTCCTCTTCCTCCCGGCAGTGCAGCCAGCCACCGGGTGTTGCCAGCGCGGCCGCTGCTCCTCCAGAGCTCCGCGTCTCGCTGTCAGCTGCTGCCAGCTGGCTGCCTGGTCAGGCAGATGATGGCCTCATCCTGCGTGGGGGTTCTTGTGCCAGTATGGCGTTGGAAGAGAGATTGTGCAGATTATCTCGGCCGTCTACAGGACTGCCCCCTGCAGTAAATTCCTGAGCCAGCATTTAGACTGCATTTGAATCCTCCACTAATGCTGAGGCTTTGCCTGTGGATGACAGTGGCAGAGGCATTTGCTCTGCTCCCCTGGCAGCACGACGCAGCCCCAACTCCACAGCTGTGCTTTGTGGGTGCACAGGTAGGAGTGCTCCTGCCCTTCAGGGGCAGATTAACTCTTCCAGTTGCTCTGCTTCTGCTAAGTCTTGGCCGCTCAGCACAAAGCATTCCAGCAGAGACTGTAGGAAGTCTGAGGGCACAGCTGAGAATCCTTCAAAGGGCCTCAATGCAGCTAAAATATGTGGGGAACCTGCTGTAAGCAGATGTTTGCAGGTATAAACCCTGCCTGTATCTCAGATACTTAAGTACTGTCTGATGAATAGAGAAGAACATCACTGTGTGCTCTTTTATTTAAGCAGGCTTTGGCAAAGAACACAAACAGCACTGGGCAGCAGAGCACGTGCCCGAGGCTTCCACCCGGGGCTGTGTGCCCCAGCAGAGCCAGGCTGCTGAGCTCCCTTGCCTTTGTTTCCGCAGGTCTGCGAAAGCCTGAGTAGCTCTGTCAGAAGATACCTACAGCCTTACCTCCAGACCGTACCAGGTACTGCACGAGCACTGCACGGGGCTTGGGGAGCGTTTTTTCCTAGCATTTCCTGGCCACGGGGATGGTGTTTTACCTTGTGCCCACTCTCCATTTCTTTGTATTTCCACACACGTGCCGGGAGTTGGGGAGCACCACACAGCAGAGTTGTCACCATGCACTCAGTCCTCCCACAGGGAGAGACGGTGCCAAGACAGGGCACCCGCACGCAGCCTCCCCTGAGCCGTGCCCCAGGGCTGGTGGAGCACGGGCTGCCTCGGCAAGGGGACCCGGATGGTGTCCCAGGTCCAGGAATTAGTTTGCATGGCTGAGAAACAGAGTGAAGAGGAAAATGCAATTTTTATTTCCAAACAGAAGCAAACGCACGTGAAACTGCTATAGTGCTGTTGTACCAGGGAGCCGGGGCAAGGCTCTGCCCAGGCGTCAGCGGAGGCAAGCTGCTCCTGGCTCTCGCTCACCCTCTGCCCCGTGTCTTGCAGTAACAGCCAAGATAGATGCCGTGGCTGGGATCGATTACTCCTTGACAGCACCCCCGGTTGCCACTGCCCAGTTCCTCAATGCGGACCTGAAGGTGAGAGGCTGCCCTCGGGAAGCTCAGTGTGGCTGATGCCGTTGCAGGGGGCAGGAGGGAGGCGGGGGTCAGTCACCGCCTGCAAATGCCATTCCCCAGCCTGGCTGAGCCCCACCAGCCCTGCTTCACCCACTCCCGTCCTTCCAGGGCGAATGCTTCTCCCTGGCACAACACACCGCCATCCCCTTCACGCCGCCAGCGCTGGCCTTTCCTCCTGATCACAGCCGCATGGTTTACTTCGGGGTCTCCAGCTACTTCTTCAACACCGCCAGCTTCGCCTACCACACGGCTGGGGCACTGGTCTTTGAAATCACAGACTCCATGGTAAGGAGGCGAGGTGGGATGGGGTCAGCGGCTGGCAGACTCGCAGGGCTCCTCTGCCACCGTCTCCTCCACACTTTTCAACGGAGCTGCTCTGGGCGCAGAGCAGGGGCTGAGGTGTCCTTGCTGCACGCACGAGGTGCACGAGGGGCTGATCCTGCCCCAGCGCCATGCTGCGTTGCCGGGCAGTAACCGTCCTCCACCCGCAGATCCCGAAGGACATCGAATTCCGTTTGAACACCTCCACCTTTGCGGCCTTCCTTCCCCAGGTGAGCCCCAGCCCTGCCCGGCACAGGCTCTGTGCGAGGCGGCCCTCCAGAGAGCCCAGCCCCAGGTTCCCAGCGAGGGGGAGCCGCAGCGGGGCCGTGCTCTGGGTGCTGCATCCCTGCACTCCGTGGGCTGCTGGCATGGGAAGGAGCTCGGCAGCAGCAGGCTGCAGAGCCACGGGAGATTTTGTGCTGCGGTTCCTCCCCTCTCCCTGCTCCTTTGCAGCTGGACAAGATGTACCCCAACATGCCGATGAAGTTGAGGCTGTCCGCTCCCTCCGCCCCGTTCCTGAGCATTGGAACAAACGGGGTCTCGCTCCAGCCTGTTGTGGACATCCAGGCTTACGCCATCTATCCCAACGGCAACCTGGCCCCCCTCTTCCTCCTCAGCTTGGTGAGTTGGGGTCCAGGGCTGCGGTGGGGTCACTGGTCCCGGCTGGGAGCCCCTCGCACAGCCTCAGTCTGCTGTGGTGCCCCATGAGCACTGCCTGCACCTCAGTGAGCAACGGTGGGAGCTCCCGAGCTGTGCCGCACCCTCCCATCATGTTTGGCGATCCTGTGCCATCCGTGCCGTGCTCCTGCTGAGAGGTGCCTCCTGAAACCAGCCCAGTCGGGTACATGGAGCACCCCAGCAGAAATGCCCGAGCTCACAAACGCCGGTTTTCACGCTGGGTGCGAGCGGGGCCCTGACTGCAGGGTGGTCTGGCTGCCTTTGGGCTGCTCTGAGCCATTCCCCCTGTGCCTGTTTCGGGGGGAGCCGGGTGGGCACTGCCAGAGCTCCGCCTCTTTCCCCAGACAGGCAACGTGTCTGCCACCGCGGACGTGAGGTCCGGCCGCATGGTTGGGAGCCTGGCCCTGGGCAGGTGAGCTGCAGGTCCCGGTGAAGCTGCTGCTGAGGGGGGTGCCGGGGATGGGGACCTGGGGCAGAGGGGATGAGCTGGGGCTGGAGGGAGCGGGAAGGGCACAGGCACTGCAAAGCACCGCTTCTCTCCGCACAGGATGAAGCTCACGCTGAAGCATTCAGATGTCGGCACTGGCACTTTCAAGGTAAGCTGTCCCTGACCACGACCAGAGACCCCAGCATGGAGGTGGGAGCCTGCCAGGTGCTGAGGAAGGGACTCACCCCCTCACACGCACCACCAAGGGATGCTGACCCCACGGGCACCTCCCGTACCAGCCTGTGAGACTGGGCGAGGGAGCAGAGCCGGCCACTATCCCCTTTTTCACCCCTATGCTTCCTACTCCACCAGCATGGCACAGGCAAAACCACAAGTCTCTGGTGAAGCGTGCACCCATCCCAGCTTCTCCTTTATTTTACTCTTCCTAATTAACCTCTGGGATCTGGTCACCTGCTCTCCCACAGACTAAGGCTCTTTTCCTTCTCCCTCTCTCTGCATCTCCAGGTGAAAATGATGCAGTCAATAATGAACATAGTTGCCTCCAGTATCCTGCTCCCACGTCTTAATGGTAATAACCTGCTGAGGGGAAAGGGGCTGCTGGAACAGACACCAGTCAGGTCACTCTATCAGGGCAGGCCCAGTTTGTTAACTAAGCCCCTGTTGCCAGGCCTGCTCAGAAGGTAAAACCTGCAGAGAGGAGGCAGCAGCGCCTGGCGTGTTTGGGGTTGGCAGAGGAGGGCTGTGGGTAACTGAGTGCGGGAGCCTCTCCGCACTGTGACACGCATCCAGAAGTGAACGCAATGGAAAAAATGAGCCTGACACACATCCTAATGCGTTCCAGGCCCTCTCCCCCGCTCGCTGCTTCTCATTACAGCTGAACAAATCAGCCCAGAGCTGGGCTGGAGGCTGCCAGGGGCCCCAGGGGCCCAGCACAACGTGAAGCCCCCAGACCTTAGCGTAGCCCGGAGGAACTCCCTCTGCCTTCCCAGGGCATGGGGGGGCAAAGGAAGGGCCGGGGGTAGGAAGTGGCCTCCTGCTTTGCACAGCCCCTTGCTCCCTCTTGCTTCTCGTTCCAACACAGCTGTGTGTGTTTTCTCTTCCAGAGAGATTAGGTAAGGGCTTCCCTCTGCCACTACCAGCCCAAGTACAGCTCTCCGATCTCCTCGTGCAGTTTCATGAGGTGAGTGGAGGGTCCGGAGCCTGTCCTGCCACTCGTCCCCGAGAGGCAGGGGTCAGGCGAGGTGCCCTGAGAAGGGGGAGGAAGCAAATTTCATGCACAGCAGTGGCTCAGGCAGGGCTGCGTTCTGCAGATTTTAAGACCGGGGCCTGAATTTCCCACGACGCTTTTTATAGTAAGCAGAGCTCTGCGGCAGCTCGGCCCCAAGCCTGACGGGGCTCTGCGTGTGGCGGCTGAGTAGCTTCAGCCCAGGATGCGGCTGCGTGCGGTGGGACCCAGGCAGGAGGGAGGAATCCTGCGCTTCGGGGGGCCTGGGGAGGCCCCGGAGGAGTGCCACTGACTGGATGCTGGATGTTTATGGCGGGGTGTGGCTGTGAAACATCTTCGGAGCCCTTCCGGAGCTAAAATTAGCCACCAAGGATGGCAGAACCACAATGCCCACGCTCCCTCCCCAAAGCGGGCGGGTGATGAGCAGGGCTGGCTCTAACAGCAAAGCAGCTGCAAGGATGCATCACAGACTTCCCCTCTCCTTCTCCTAGAATTTCCTGCTGTTTGGAGCAAACGTTCGCTACCAGCCCAGGCAAGGCAGATAGATGACCAAAGCGACCTTCAGCACCGACAACGCCCCCCTCTCGCCTGCCCCGTGCTGCCCCTCCGAGGGGACCCGGTTCCCGTCCCGCACCCCTGGCTCCCAACCCCGGCTCCCCCCCGCCGTCCCCGCCGCCGAGACGGCAAACAAACGGTTCTGCCAGAACGTGACTCATCGGCCGCCCCAGCCCGAGCAGCCAGAGGACAAACCGCAGACGCGCAGGCCAGGGCCAGAACCGCCCGAGGGGCCGAGCCCCACGGCCCGGGCTGGGCTGAGGGGACCGCGGGAGCCCGGGGGTCCCTGCCCACCCCAAATCGCCGCTGCTGCGGGTCCTGGGCCCTCTCCTGCCCTGGCCCCGAGGGGCCACCGACCACCACGCTGCTGGGGCCGACGGAGCCGAGGCTCGGGACGAGGCCTGGCGGCGGCGGCTTCCCCTCCTGCACGTGCTTCACCTTCACCGAGCGCTTCCCCGCGGTGCTGTACAAAGCCTTGCTCAGTCGGGGGGCTTCCAGCGCCCTCGCGGGGGCTGCGCCCCGCTCTGAGCCTTTGATATAAAATGCAACATGGAAATCGCTCCCGTTACCGCGTTGTTATAACGCCCTTCGTGCACCTCCCACCGGGGCGGAGAGGCGGCCGGGAGGGCCTTTCAGGACACCTTCATCCCCCTTGCCGCGACAAAACACGGCGGACAAGCACGCTTTTCCCTTTATTTATTCTATCCCGGGGGGGGAGCGCCGCAGGGACCGGGCCAGCCCCGCCGGAACGGTGCCGGCGCGGAACGCGGGGCCGCGGGGCGGGGACGCGGCGGGGCCGCTGCTGGCGGCGCGCACCGGGGCCGCTCGGCTCGGCCCGGCCCGGCCCGCGCCGCCTCCGCCCCGTCCCGCTCCCGGTCCCGGTCCCGGTCCCGGTCCCGGTCCCCATCCCGGCCCCGGCCCCGGCCCCGGCCCCGCGGCCTAGCGCGGGCTCCCCGCCGGGCTCGGCCATGCAGGGCTGGGGCCGCGTGCTGCGGGCGGCCGGGCGCCTCCGCTCGGTCGCTGCCAGCCCCGGGGCCGCCCGCGGAGCGAGCTGCGGGCCCGGCGAGCGGCCGGGGGGGCGCGGGGCCGCGCTGCCCGCGGGGCCGGACCTGCGGCACTTCCTGAGAGCCGCCGCCGTGCCGCCACCCGCCGGGGAGCCGCGGCCCGAGCCGGAGCGGGGCGCTGCCGCCGGGCCCGGCAGAGGTCGGTGCCGCCGGGCCCTGCCCTGCCCTGCCCTGCCACCACCGCCAGCCCTGGGGCCGCCGGGGCCGGCCGCGCCTTGCGGCCCTGCCAGCCAGGCCAAGGCCAGCCTGAAGCTCCGGTGGGGCTCGCGGCGGAAGAGCTGCGGGGCTGGGGGCTCTGAGAGCGACCCTGGCGCGAGGAGGAGGCCAGCTCGGCGGCCGCATGCTCGCTGCCGTGCCTCCCCGCTCCACGGAGGTGCACAGGGCAGCGGCCTGCGCCGTGCCTCCCGTGACGCCCTGGGTGCCAGCAGCAGCTGTGGCAGAGCTTCCAGGCTGCGGTGCCCGGAGGAGAGGGGCGTTTGTTGCACCGAGTGCTGTGTCTGAGCAGCACAGTAGCTTCAGCCTCTCCGCAAGCCGCCGTCCAGACCTCTGGTGCTGGAATGGCGTGCTCGGAGGCGCTCGGGTTTCCCAGTGCCGCTAGCAGAGCCTGCCTTTAATTTTGGCTTGCCTTTTCTGTATGGGCTGGAAGGGAAAGCGCCTTTTCTGCAGCTCGCCTGTTGCGGGACTGCAGCTTCCTTCCTGTGGAGGAGATCGCGGAAAGAGCTTGTAAATGAGAGGTTGATTCAAGGCAGACGTCTGTGTCACCCCCACATCTGTCTTTGTTGCAGTGTACCTGGAGACCTATGGGTGCCAGATGAACGTCAGTGACACAGAGATCGCTTGGGCTATCCTGCAAAAGAACGGCTACACGAGGACGAAGGACGTGGATGAGGTGAGGTGCCTTGGCAGCTCTTCTGTAAAGCAGGCCTGGGAGAGCTTCACACCACCACCAAGTCCCAGGTTTTATCTGGAGTGCCGTCCCACAGGCTGGTGGGATTTGTGCAGTATGAGTTGTGTGCAGTGAAGGAAGCTGCTTAACAAGCATGCGAGAAAGCTGCAGGGTTTTTGTTTTGTTTTGTTCTCCTTTAAACTGGTGGGTTCCCTCTCAGCTGGGGGGGGACTGGGCACAGTGGGATGCTCCTGACTTACCCTTACCTGAGTTTACTTCTGCTGCTTTGTGGAAGGCTCTGCTTGTTTTCTGCTAAGGTTTCTTGCAACTTTGGTCGTTGAAACCCAGAGTGTTTTTAGACAGATCCTTTTTGCTAAGTTAAGTGAGTTTTGTGGTCTGCCTGTTCAGGTTGTGTGTGCAGTTTTTACAATTTCTCCTTCCTTCTGTGTCATCCTCAATTTAGGCCGATGTGATTCTGCTTGTTACCTGTTCTGTGAGGTAAGGAAACTTTTGTCACTGCTGTTTTTTGGATGGTTTTAAAGGAATTGCAATTTGAAAACTGAGGAGATAAATACATCGTGTAATGAAAACAGCAGGCAGATGTGAAACTGCCCATTTAGCTTAGGCTAGAGCTAGTTGATGTTATGATACGTAACGCTAATTGTGCAGTTAATTACTGTAGAGTGAGAAAAAGCTCCTTGGTAGTGTACGCTGTGTCTGTATCTCATGGGCAGTGAGAGACTCACACACACTTGTGCTTGGATGATTTTTGCTTTTTTACTTTTTGACTCTTGTGTTCGGTTGAAGTGCCTGTCTCTTTAGTACAAGGCCTGTACTGCAAAAAATAGGGAAACCCATTTAGGGTATATTTGGGATAAACTATATAGGGAACTTTGCTTGGTTTTTTCCTGCATGCAGATGTTGAACGTGCACTGTCTCTCGCAAGGTAGCTGATATTTGCTGGCTAAGGCAGACTTTTTCTCTGCGAGAGCTTAGTCTGGGAGTTGTTTCTGAAGTGCTGAGGTTCCTAGGCAAGCAAAATGGCAGCAGATGAGTCAAGACGTAATCTACACACCACAGAAAGCGCGTCCATGTACCATCAGATCCATCAGGAGGATGATTCTTGGTTCCCTGTCTTTAGTTCAGTTCTCCCCTGAAAGCCCTTGAGCTGCTTTGAGCTGGAGGACTGTTGAAGTGCAGCAATGGGAATAACCCCTGTTTTCCTGTTTCCCAGGGAGAAGGCTGAGCAGGCTATCTGGAATCGCCTGCGGCACCTCAAGGCACTGAAAGCGCGGCGGCACCAGGGTCGCCTGCCTCTCCGCATCGGGATCCTAGGTACCTGCTGGGCTGTGCGGCGGTGGGGAGCGCACGCTGTTGTGCCACATCCCATTATGCTGCGCTTCCTCTTCGCCTCTGGTGGCATCAGGCCTTTGCCACGGGGTGAAAGCAGCTAGCGAAGGGGTGCAGCAGGCTAACTGAGGGTGGGCACGTCCTCACAAGGACCCTTCTCCTTTGGTGGCAGGATGCATGGCTGAGAGGCTTAAGGAGGAGATTCTGCACAGGGAGAAGCTAGTCGATATCGTGGCAGGCCCCGATGCGTACCGTGACCTTCCTCGGCTGCTGGCCGTGGCTGAGTCTGGCCAGCAAGCTGCTAACGTCCTGCTGTCGCTAGATGAGACTTACGCAGATATTCTGCCTGTCCAGACTAGCGCAGGTGGCACGACAGCATTTGTGTAAGTACCTTATTTCCTGTGCACATTTCTGTGTTTTCTTTTGTTTGGAAATACTGCTGTCCAGAACAGACATGCCAGTGACAGCAGCTACCCAAAGCAGGCAATGCCTGGCCGCACTCACTCCCAGAGGCAGCGGTTTACTAGACTCTGTTTGCTGTCTCTTTGCTGTGTGACTGAGCCCTGGAGAGACTGCCCTGTGCTCTGGCTGGCTGCAGGCTCCTCTCACCGTCCTTTGAGGATGTTGGTTGTCTAAGCCTGTTGCTGCACCGAGTGATTTCTGTCCCACTGACGTTTGTGCCTCTCTCATCCCCTGCCTTCTGCTATGTGCTGTCCCAGGTTATGTATAACTCTTCTAATGCTCCGTGCGTTGTAGTTTTTGTGGGGTTTGTTTCCATTTGTCTGGATTTGATAGTCAGATTCCCAAACAATGAAGTCAGATTCTGCTCAGTGTGGCCATAGTGTACAGAGGGACAGTTGTCACCCTCTGGAGGAGCAGAGTGCGGAAGGATCTTTCATCACTGCCAGGTTGCAGTGCAAGTCTGCATCCCGTAAGTTGCTTTCCGAGTTTCTTGGAAATGTGCATGGAAAATCAGGAGGTGTCAGCTAGGGGGCAAGTAGAAGCCAGCTCTGATTGGAATGGTGCGTAAGGGAGAGCTGCAAAGCTGCGTTCAGAGTTGGTGCTGTGTGTGCTGCAGACAAGTAAGTTGGCTGAAGGCAGCAGTGCTGGGCCAGGCCAAAGCAGGGCAGGATGCAACGTGGATGACTCTTCCGGAGAGATCGTATTGTGACCTGTGCTTCACCTCCCGGCAGGTCTATCATGCGGGGCTGTGACAACATGTGTAGCTATTGCATTGTGCCCTTCACCCGTGGCCGCGAAAGGAGCCGCCCCATTGCTTCCATTCTGCAGGAGGTGAAGATGCTCTCAGATCAGGTGAGGCAGAGCTCGCTTCCCACCCGTCCCAAATCGTGGGCCGGTTCTCAGTGACCGTATTTTCAGTGATACCTGTGACTGATGACACAGCCTTCGCCTCTGGAGGTAACGTTGCTGTAGGGCTCCTCCAGTTGCTGTTTGATTTCCGTTGCAGTGCTCTGAGACAGACAGGGCAGGGGAGGGTTCCCCCTGGGGGCTCTTCCTCAAGTAAAAGCAGAACCATGGCTGCCATTGCAGCTCCTGTATGGACAAACAGTGCAGTCCTGTATGGTTATATTTTTCCCTCTCTATTTATCTTTATAGGGGGTGAAAGAAGTGACTCTTTTGGGTCAGAATGTCAACAGCTTTCGAGATATGTCTGAGGTGCAGTTTCAGACAGCCGCTGCCCCTGTCCTCAGTCGTGGCTTTAGCACCGTCTACAAAGCTAAGCCAGGAGGATTGCGTTTTGCACATCTTCTAGACCAGGTTTCCAGAATTGATCCAGAAATGAGGATCCGTTTCACTTCTCCACACCCCAAGGATTTTCCTGATGAGGCAAGTGTGAAATAAATACCTGGACCTCTGCTTGCAGGCAGGCATCTGTGATCCGTTAGACGTGGGCTGTGCTTCCTTGCCAAAGGGAACCAGAGAGTCACAGAATGGGAACGGCAGCTCCTGGGAAGGGGGATGTGTGTGCTAAAGCTGGCAGGTTTTCAACTTGCTGAATTTTACCTGGGGGAGACTCTTCGCTTTGGCATTCTGGTAGAGTTGAGCTGTCCGTGACGTTGTCTCCTGAATGCCCGTCACAGGTCCTGCAGCTTATCCAGGAGCGACACAACATCTGCAAACAGCTCCATCTCCCAGCCCAGAGTGGAAGCACACGAGTCCTGGAGGCCATGCGACGAGGGTGAGTGATGGCCACGGGGAGCCCGATGAGCTGATCCCTGAGTTAGGGTGCTGGTTTCTCCTCACCAACATCTGGGTTTTCTGATCAGCAAATCCGCGTGTTGTTCATTGTAGATACACAAGGGAAGCGTATTT
This sequence comes from Cygnus atratus, assembly GCF_013377495.2. Classification (NCBI taxonomy): domain Eukaryota; kingdom Metazoa; phylum Chordata; class Aves; order Anseriformes; family Anatidae; genus Cygnus; species Cygnus atratus. The sequence goes on from NC_066377.1 coordinate 712,707, forward strand.
AGAGCTTGTACACCACGTGCGTGACTCCATTCCAGGTAGGGGCTCCCTTTGGGTTGATCTGAGCTCAGCACGGCTGTATCTTACTGTCCTTTCTTGAGTGAAATGTTCCTCTCTTCCTCGAGTGAGCTGTAGGTCTGTGTCTCTGTGACAGGAGTGAGTTTAAGCAGCGATTTCATTGCGGGTTTCTGTGGGGAGACAGAAGAAGATCACCAGCAGACCGTGTCCTTGCTGCGGGAAGTCCGCTACAACGTAGGCTTCCTGTTCGCTTACAGCATGAGACAGGTGAGTGCAAGACCTGGCGAAGAAGAGTCTTTTCTCTGTATATCTACTGGTTAGACATGGCTCTGATCTCAGATTGTCTAGTTGTTGAAAAGCCGCGCTTGCTTTGTCTGTTTGCAGAAAACCCGGGCGTATCACCGGCTGCAGGACGATGTGCGTGCAGATGTAAAGCAGAGGCGTCTGGAGGAGCTCATTGCTGTCTTTCGAGAGGAGGCTGCAAGAGTGAATGAGGCGATGGTGGGCCAGTCTCAGCTGGTGCTGGTGGAAGGGGTGAGCACGCCTGAAACAGTTGTCTTTCTCCCCTCTTGTGGTACAAGAGACTCTTAGGCTATAGACCACAGTCATCACTTCTGCCTTCACTTCTCATCTTTCCCCACACAATCCGGAGACTCCAAGACCACGTGCACACACTTAAGTGGTCAGCCTGGTTTTCCAGAGCCCTGAGCTGAGCAAAAAGTGGTGCCAAGTAAATTCGCAGTCCCTTTGGTTTAGGGCTTTAGCCACTTTGCTTCTAAAATCCTTGGACCAAATACAAAGGCAGGCATCGGGGAAGTCACCAGAGTTGGAATGTTGTATAGCACACGCTCGAAAGAGGTAACTGGATGAGGCTGATCAATTACGGCTTGATAGCTAGGCACAAACAACACAGTGGGTCTTTCAGGCGCTTGTGAAAGTGAGGCTCCTTTCTGAAGGCCTGGCAGTCCTGGAAAGGGGTGGGATAGGTTAGGGACATGTCTGGCCAAGCACGGAATTAGTGTAGGCTTTCAAACGTTGTCTTTGCGTGGCTCTTAGCAACGGCTCAGGCCATAGGCCTTTGTTACATGTCATGCTTAAGTGTGGAACGTGGATTTTAATACTGACAATAGTGCTCAATTAATTTCTGATACAATAAAACCCTGCAGTGAATCAGAGCTATTGCCATGCAGGTAATGTTCCCTGTCTTCCCTCCAGCCCAGCAAGCGCTCTGCCTCGGAGTTGTGTGGGAGGAACGATGGCAACATCAAAGTGATCTTCCCTGATGCTGAGATAAAGGATGCCGCAGGCTGCAAGGCTCTGGTCAGAGCCCAGCCAGGGGACTATGTTTTGGTGAAGGTGACCTGCCCGTAATTGTTGTTTCCTTAGGCTCTTTTTTCTGCGCAGTGCTGTTTCATACAAGAGCTGCTGCCCAGAGAGCCTAAAATTAGAATGGATCCTCCTCAGCCTTTTTGTTCCTGAGGAATGTTGTGCTGTTTCTTTCAGGTAACCTCTGCCAGTTCTCAGACCTTGAAGGGAGTTCCGCTTTGTCGTACCACCCTTGCCTGCTCTACAGCTTGACACTGTCCAGTGGCAGCAGGGATAACTCAAAAGTAGCACGTTTTCCCCAGGAGGAGACAACAAAGTTTGGACAGGTGGAGATGGGGCAGAAACAGCGATGTGTTGTATTTTATCTATGCATATTAGGTATATCTACATTTTGGGTACAACCTGCCCCCGTAGATCTGTGCAAGTTTGTAGACAAAAGGGACGGAAGCTGTGCATGGATGCGCCAAAGCCAAGTACTGCGTGATCTAGTGTTTTCACTTGCTGTCAGGCTTGGCCCACCCTTGAAGTGCTGCAGGCCTGTCCTCTGACGCAGCCCAGCCTGAGAAATTTATGTCCGCAGGGCAGATCATTCCTAATAGCTCCGCTGAATTTAGGAGCTGCAAAAACTGGGAGAACCTAGAAAACACAACTCTAGTAACTGCTGGAGAGTCGGAGGAGAACTGCCAAAGGGATGAACAACTTGAAGAACAAGATCGTTGAGAAGATTGTGATGAATTCTTTCCAAATAATAAATTCCTCAACTGCAAAATGTTTGGAAGGGGGAAGTAAGAACTTGCACTGTGCCTTTATGATGGAATGTAACACCAAACTGTGGAATATAAAATGATGTTTAATGAGCATGAGTGGTGGTTAATCTGTTGTATCTGAGGCTGAAGGAATGCAGCCTTGCCCTTGCTCTGGTGTTATTTGATTCTAGGTTTTCCCTGTCTCCAGGCCTAAGGGAATGCACTGGAAGGACATAGCTTCCACCTTAGCATTATCTCTCTAGCCTGTTAAATCTTTAGCTACAGCATTGTACTCCTGTCCTGTGGTACGTCCTTCCCTTTGGTTCATGAGAAGGAAGAAATTGTTGTGCCGATTTAAAAGGCCAATAACTTCATAAGTGCATCTTACAGTTCCTTATTTTTATCAGAGCCTGCGGTTAACTGTGGCTGCATTGTGTCGTATTCCAGCTTGGACTGCTAAATTAAAGCAAGTGTGTGCAACCTACACTTGTAAGCAAACTCTCTTCTGAGACGTGAGACAGAATCACAACTTTTAATATTGATTATCATGCAACTAAAAAATTATTGTAAAAGACTGTCCAGAGAGATTTTGAAGGAGCAGCTGATCAACTCAGTAGAGCAGTCACTGCATGAATCTGCAGAATTTTTAAATAAGCATGTAGGCATTTTGCTAGATAGAGCTGAACAGGAGAGAAGACTATCTGGGATATAATCTCTTTGAAACCAGCATGGTTCACTGAATGTTCGTTAGACCTTAGTTTAAGAAACAAAATGTTTTGCTGATTATCTCAGAGTTGATTCTCTTCTCATGGAAGTGAATCTGCGTGGTCAGCACTGATCAGTGTGGGTTTTGAGGTGGTGACAAATGTGTCATTCTGCTATCCTGCCTCCACGTGGGAAAGTGTCTTAGGCCCAAATTCACAAATCAAGTCTTAGACCTCTGCTGTCCGGTGAGTGTAAGCCTTTGACCAGCAGGCTCTTAAGGAAGAGGCAGCAAGAAGCTATTGGGTTCGAAATACCAAAGGAAGGGGCAGGATGTATAAGCATCATCCCTCAGCAGTGACGGGTACTGAAGCCAACCTGTGTTTGCTTCAGTAAGTGGCCCAGTTTTAACAGCCCTGTAGCATCTCCTTCAGCTCACACTTTCTGATGTGTCTTGAAACCGTGGCCCAAGCCAGGACCCCGTGAAAAGGGCTGACAAGTGCCTTTCCCTGCTTGTTTTGAGCTGTTCCCCACAAGCACCTATTGCTAAGTGAGAAATGCAGACCTCAGTGTGCCCTCCCCCGCTCCATCCAGCTTTGAAGCCAGCTGTGGTCTTTTTACAATCATTATTTTAAGAGTGGGAGACTAACGAGGAGGAAAGCTGGGTTTTACATTTTGATGAGGAGGTGATAATGCTCACTGCACAGACTCCCCAAGGAGCCATAGTGCTTACCATTTACCTTGCCTCCTTAGTTTTTATAGGCCTCAGGAATGAAGGCTGAGGCTTTAAGGCACCAAAGCATCCATTAGGAAGCGCTTACAATGACCTTGGAGGCTGTTAGTCATTTGACACTGCCTGAAAGCAGGACTTTTGTTTTTGTTTTCCTCTCAGGGACTAGAGGTGTTATGCAGTTTCTGTATTGCACGTCAGAAGATGTCCTTGCGTTTGGCTGTTGGGAAAGCTGAACTTCTGTCTCGTGTCATTCTGCCTCATGCTCATTGTTTTATGTTTCTTTTCCCAGCCTGAACAGGGACAAGAGTCCTGAACTCCTCAGGAATTTAAATCACCCATGCTGATTTAGACTTGGGCCTTCTCGAATTGGAAGTTAAGTGTTTTGGTATTTCAGTATATCTCAGTGATCAAAACGATTTGATTTGCTGGGATCACACAACTGTAGTTCCAAACCAAAACAGTGGCCTGCCCTGTCGGGGTTTCCAACAGCTCATCCTTTCGCGGGTCCTCAGCAATTGTCCTAGGGTCCCTCTGGACCTTTTTGTGCTTCTGAGGGGCCGGTTGTACCCCAGGTACAGCTGCAATTCTTTCTTTGGTTCTGATGAGGCCCTGCAGTCATCAGCTGGCAAACACCTCACGAAGCATTTGACAGATGAGTTTTTCAAGCACAAACCCGAAGTGCTGGGATGATGTTTGCTTTCAGGTTTTAGCCATGCCATGAGGCGCCTCCTGGCACGAGGATTTCATGCCACGTGCAAACTGCACTCTTTCTGCTTGCAGTGTGTGTTGCAGTTGAGTGAGGCTGGGTGTGAACACAAACGCGATGTTACAGAGTTGTAGGAAGGTCGCTGTCACAGTGAACAGAAGGACCCTTGTTCTCTGGACTCACATCTCAACAGCCCTAAAGCACAAACCTGTTTGTCCTCGGGTCTTGCCTGTGCTTACAGGGAGGAGGGACAGACTGCAGTGAGTGTGTTGAGCCAGTGCTCATCTGCTCACCACTGCAGTTTTTTAGCCTGAAGACAATCTCAGTACCTTCCCATCATCATCTGTACCCTCCCTATCCAGCCTTGCTCCCTTCTCCAAGAATTCCTCAGCAGCTAAGGTTGGCAGTTGGGTTTCTCCCACTGCCAGAGCTGTCTGTGGTGCCGCGTCTTGCCCCAGGATGCCAGCAGGCTGCAATCTGCTCTCACTCTGGATAACAATGAAGCTGAAGGGAAAAATCGACGCTTTCCCCAGCGGCAGCTTGTAGGCAGTTTGCTTTAGGTTAGCTGAAGAGTCCATGCAGCTAAAAGAGTGGCAGGTGACGAGAGGCATTGCCTCCCGGTGACAATCCAGGCAGCCTGCCGGGCCGTGCTGAGGGTGAGGCTTTTCCTTCCCTTCTCGGTGGTCTCACGCCTCTGCTGGCTGCGTGAGCGATGGCCTCGTGGCAGCTTTGCCGAGCCGTGTCCCTGGACCTGCTCCTCCACTGTGGGCTGCTGCTGTGGGCTGGAGGCCCCATGGGCTTTCCTTTGCTGGCTTTTCATCATCGCCTCTGGAGCCTGCTTTTTGGGTAGACCCTAGGGATTTAGCACAACATCAACAATACTTCTGGAGTGTCTTCCATCTCTAAAATCAGCTGTAAATGTAGTTCACTTGTTTCTTAAACTGGCTGCTGTGGGTGCCAGCAGCAGGAGTCCCGTGTGGTCCCAAGCACAGGGGACAGATGGCTGCTCTGGGACCTCCCAGCGCCGTCTGTCCCTCGCGTCGCAGCGCTGCTGTCAGTCCGTCCGCCCCTCCGGCTGCTCAGCCCACCCGCACCGGGAGCCCCCCGCCTGCTTTCTGCCCGCTGCCAGTCCCTCCCCGCTGCAGGTGCCTTCCTGGCGCTCCTGGAGCTGTGGGCTGCATTTCAATGACAGAGGGGCTGCTGCTGAGTGGCATATCTGATTTTTCAGGGGTCTGTGGATTTGGCATATCTCACAAGCCTGTCAGAGTACCTGCTATCCTCTGGGGCCTGGGCATCCTGTGGCTTCTCCTCCTCCCTTGTGAGCAATTTATTTCCTTTACTGACAGCTCACTATTGACTTCTCATTCTCGTGAAGATGAGGTGTCCTGTCTCATCAGGTTTAAATTAGTTTTATCTTTAGACTTTCCTATTAATAAGCTCTTGCCATGGTGTCATTACCTGATATCTGTTTTCTGATGTTTTTCATTAATGGCTCTGTATCTTCCACATACATTTTCGGATGTTTTTCCTCCACTGGCTGCATTATTCAGCCGTCAGGCATGGCTAAGAGATGTGCGTGGAGCAGCCCCATGCCCGCCAGCCCGATGTGTGCAGAGGGGAGGGCTGGAGGTGAAGCGGGATGGCCACGGGCTCCCTCGCTCCTGCTCTCGCTGCATCCCTTTGATCCTGGGCTGAGCTGTGTCATGGTGGTTGCTCTCAGGAACGTCGATCAATAGGGTAATTAAAATGCCTCCTGTGAGGCATGATGGTGCAATTCATTTGGACAACCGTATTGGACTCTCTCTACCCCCTTTGGTCCCTGCAACCAAGCCCTGCATGGAGCCAGGGAGATGCCCTGCAGCTCCCACAGATGGGGCTGCAGAAGTACCAGGCTCCCCTGCAGTAAATACGCTGCTGGCATGGGCTGTGTCAAGCAGGTCTGGAACACTCACAAGCTTTTGGAAAGCTGGTTTGGAAAGGAAGCATTGTGTGCATGTGTGATTTGAGGTCTTGTTTTGCAGTTGAGGGGTCAGGCCCTGGAGCGTGGACTCACAGCTCAGGGGTCTGGGGAAAGCTGGAGCAGCCGCTAAGTGCAGGAGCACAGACTGAGCCGCGTAGCTGCTGGAGGGAAAAATACTGCCTCGTGCCCCTTGATTCCAGCACAGGGACTAACAGCAATTTGATGTTTTACCTGGAAAACTTGCGAGAGCAAACAATTAAGTGGGATTCAAAACAGCATTTTGCCTAAAATGTCAACACAGCAGTGGGGCATTTTGAAACACAAAGAGCATTGACAAACATTTCCTGTGCTGGAGACACTGCAGCTTCTTCTCCACAGTGCAAACGTCACTGGGAAATGGGGAAATCTGGGAACTTGTTTGCACTGGGGAAAAGACAAAAGTGCGGTGAAAGTACAACATTGCAGATGATCGTTTAACTGAAACAATGTCAGCTGCTTGCCTGCAGAAGGGAAATCACAGCATGGCCAAAGCTATTGCCATCTTCCTCTGGCAGCAGCCGCTCTTGGACTGAGAACTGTGCAAAGAATGACTGCACGCAGTGCTGTATTACAGCTATGTGCCGGCTGCAGGGAGGCTCTGCGGTGCCTCACATACCTGACAGGTTCCCTTCCCTGCTGGCAAGACTTCCTCTAGAAAACTGGAAGTGAAGGGGAATTCTTTCACATTATTCCAAGGCTGTGTGTGAGCAGGGACCCAAACCACCTCACTGCAGCCAGGCTGGCAGGAGCTGCTGCTGCAGAGACTGCCCAGGGCTGCGAAACCTTCCAGCGCTTTGGCCTACTGGGATGCTCTCATTGTGCCTTCGGTGGAGCCAAAGATAAATCCTGTCCTTGTGTGAGGACATGGAAGCACACCCATAAAGCAGCTGTGGCACTCTGGAGCACCATCTGCTGGAGTGCACAGCTCTGGGACAGGCGCTTGTGTCTGGCACAGCTCTGTCCCGCTGCGCTGCTCCGTGGCCACTGCAGCCGCTTGTGCTGCCCCGTCAGCAGCCGCCCTGTCCCCGTGGGGCTCGGCCAAAGCGGCTGCTGCACCTGGAGTGTGTAGCCAGGTGGATGCTTTGCCAAGGCAGTTCCAAGAGGATTTTGTGTTTCCAAAAGAGCACAGAGGAAAGGAAGTTGGGGCAGCCTTGGACAGCGGCTCCCAGCGGAGCTGGGGAAGGGGGGCACATCTCTGCTCAGCCCCGCACCGACACGCTGCACAGAGGCCACAGCACACAGTGCCCTGGGGGTGTCAGAAAGCATCTCCTTCGTGCTTGCTGGTGCATCCAGGCGACCATTCACAGCTTTCATACCCAGGCTGTATCCGTGTAGGTCACGGCAGGGGCTGCCTGCATGCGTGGCTGCTACCAGCCCTGAGAGTGGCACTAACGAGCACCTGAATTAATGACAACTTTATACTTACATCAGGCAGCTGGACACCTGCAAGGACTTTTCTCCTCCTTTCACCTGATTAAAGTTTGATGGAAATTAAAACAGAAAAGTTACTGTTTTCTGCCTAGATTGCTGTAAGTGACGGCTGAGCTTTCCCTGAGCATCCCCTCACCTGCCGAAGCCCACAGACCACAGTGCCTGATCTGTAGCCTCCGTAAGAACAGCAACATCCATGCCTGGGTTTCATTCCCAGGTCCCACGGGCAAGGTACAAGGCAGGTCAGGGGCAGGACACCGGGCTGGGCCAGGCGCCGCGGGGAAAGCCCTGCTTCCCTGCTTGCAGTCCTCACGTTAATGAGGAGAAGGGTGCCTGGTTCCTTGACAGGAACCCCTGGCATGAAAACAAACTGATGCACAGTGGCATTTCTAATAAAGATATCAGGGTGCTTCAGGGACACTCAAGTTCGGTGTTATGTCTGCTATCTGCAAAGTCAGGTCACAAAGGAGAATTAGCTTGCTCAACCCCTGCTGTTGACTTGCATGCAAAAATTACACAGCAAACTAGTACCAAGTGCAGAATCTGTAATTTGCAGCAGTGCCTACAGCACTGTTTTTAGGCTGATTACTATTCAGCGCACTGCTGTGAAAATGAAAAGCCAGACAGAATTGTCCTCCTCCCCTTTCTGCATCCATGAAGATGCCAAGGGTAATGGCTGAAGCAAGGAAACAAAAACAAGATTCACTTTTGGTCAAGCTGATGCAGGTTTGTTTTTGAGCTACAAAAAAATATTCCATTCTCTTCAGGTTATTTAGCCTCATCTTTTAACCTGTTTCTTACTTTCTTTTTCTTTCCTTCCGTCATTCAATTACAGGATGTTTAAAAAAGAATAGTAAAAGATTTTCTTTGAAGCTACCAGAACAAAACATTAGGCATTTCCAAAAACAGTTTCTCTTTTAAAAAAGGGAATTTTTCTGACATTATTAAAAACACTTTCCCATGACTATTTGATCAGAGCTCCATTTGAAAAGCCCTTGTACAGACTGTGGGAAAACTGTCCCCGTGCGGAGCTTGGAAGGAAGCACGGCACAGCTCGGCACAGCGCTGCCCACGGAAGCAGGGAAGAGTCCAGGGCTTGGACAACGCAAGAAGCTCCTGGAGCTGGTGGCACCTCAGGAGGGACGGCGGGGGGGGGGGCTCAGTCAAGGAGGTGGCACCCACTGAATGGAACGAATACAGCTTGGTGTCCCCGAACATGAGATCCAAGTTACTCGCCACCTGGGGTGCCCCCAGCCCCCAGCCCCCCCGCACCCTGAGCCTTTTCAGTCTTTGGGTGCACACAGTGAGGGCCTGCAGGCTCCCCTCCCCATGCCAGCGCTCTCTTTGGAGCCCCCTGCTCTGCCCTGGCCATGGGCGAGGGCTTTGCCTGTTTCCCTCCCACGGTCGTCCCCTCGCCTTGCTCGGTGGGAGAGCCCCCCCTCGGTGCCCAGACCTGGCTGGTTGCGGTGGGACTGGATGCTCTTGTGCAATGACACCAGCCTGTGAACCGGGAAAGTGGAGACACAATAGAAGCTGAGGCCACTGTTTGCCTTCAGTGTTTTGGCTCTGCAGGTCTGTGCGCCAAAGGAAACCTTCACCCGTAGTCCCAGACCTCGTGTCTCTCTGTTGTGTCAACAGAAGCCGGATGGAGGCTGGGTGGCACGCTGTCAAAGCAAAGCCTGCAAACTCAGACGCACATCCGAGGTGCTGCTGGACATGAAGAGCTGGCATGGTCTGAGCCGTGCTCCAGCCAGACACGGCCAGCCCCGAGGACTCTGGATGCACCGGCCAGTGACAGGGACGTGGCAGCAGCACTGCTCCAGCAGCAGCTGCAAATGGCAGTGTCATCTGCAGCGTGTCACCTGTGACACGGACCAGCTGTGGTGGTGAGATGAAGCCTCCTGGTCCCTCCATCGCTGCTGCTCGGGGCCGGCGGGGAAGTTCCACACAAAGCCACCCTCCTGCCCCTGCAGAGGGGTTGCAGCTGCAGGCTCCAGGTGCCCGCCCAGCCCCGGCCCCGTGCAGCTCGCAGGGCCCCCGCAGCCCTCGCCCTGCCCCTGCAGCAGCAGGGAGAGCAGCAGCCTGGGCTGTGCCAGGCCACCTGGACGGATTTGCTTTTTGGCATTTTCTTTCTAGGATTATGGAGGAGATCTTTTCACCTGTCTTTGAAATTATTCACAGACGGTGAGCTTGAATTGAGAACTGGCAGTTTCTTTCATCCTGTTCCTCCTGTTTCCTTAGGACTGGAAGCCAAATGTACCTGGCGAGGCGTTGCATATTGGGCAATTTGGCCATGGCAGTGAGCTCTGTCTCTCCCTTGCACCACTGAGCTCTGCAGCCTCCTCACGGCGCTGTCAAGGGGCAGCCAGCCGCACGGGTTCATCCTGCTGCTGAACGCACACATCACTGACACGAAGTGCAAGCCCCCAGCACATCAGCATTTACTGCAGCAGGCCCTCTCAGTGGAAGGACCACCTGCTCGTCACACATCCGTACCAGCGCCTCTGTGCTCGCTGGGTGCAGGATGCGTCCCACCAGCACCCTGGGACAGTGCCGATGCCTGGAGCTGCAGAACGCTGCTAGCAGCAGGCACGTTGCCTGATGAAAGGCCGAACACAACTGCCAGGAGAGAAGCTGGTGACATCCTCCGGCACCAGGCGCATCGGGGCAGGGGCCCGCTGGCAGTGCAGCAGCCCCCACGAAGCCTCTTGGCACAGCGAGCATCCAGGAAACCGCCTCAGCTACAGGGAGCCCCTCCCAAGCCCCTGCACTCTGCGGCCGCACGCCTGGGGGGGTCCCGGGGGTCCCAGCCCCGACCCTGTCAGCATGCGAGGAACGCGTTTGTTCATGTCAAAACAGCTGCCGGATCGCTGGGAACAAGCAGGGAGCAGGAAAAGGGAATAAAAGAACCAGCAGCTCAGGGACAAGGGCAGAATAAATCTGCATAAATACAAATGAGGGGAATATTTATTCCTCTCATTGACCACATTTCTGCAGCTACTTTAAATTGCGAGGGAGGCATGGTCCTGCAGCTCTGGGCAGGGTTTAGGCCCAACTCTGGGGCTGCAGCTCGTCGTGGCTCCCCACCTTTCCAGCAGACTTGCCTATTAAATATTCTTTGCAGGCAAGTTACTCCTGTAGCTGATAGGGGAGATAAATAACAAAACCCTTGCAAATGCAAAACTCCTTTGGCAGTTTGGAAAGAAACCAAATCACATGCTGAATGCAGATGAAGAAAAGTCCTTTTTATTGCGAGGAGTAACAGAAGGGATGTGGATCAGCCTCACCCACAATGCAGCACATCCAAACCCACTTGGAGATTACAAGACAGGATAGCATGTACTCTGATCAGTTCAAAGCGTAACTGTGAACAAATCAGCTACGTACACGTTTAGATTAGATTGTAGGCCTTTCTTCCTACTTTTTAACAATATGAAATCACTGGAAACAGGAAAATTTCCTTTTCAAGTGGTCAACTAATCACAAAGCAGGAGGAGAGCAAAGACAAAGACTTTACATTTCATCAGTGTCAGTCCCTTTTCTTTCTTTCCTTTCTGTGGATTTGGTGCACGTGGTGCATGCTCACAACATTCACGTGGGACCAGTGCATGTGGAAAGACTCGCCGCCAGCTGCCGGCTGCCTCGGTCATGCACTGGAGACGTGTCCCCGTGCCATGGCTATCACCAGCCCTGAACCCAGCCCCAGTTGACTGGGGAGGACTTGTGGATCAGGCCACTGTCTGTTGGTGAACATACGGCCACGACAGCCAGGAGATCACACGGGCAAGACCCACAGCTCCTGCCACTGGCACTGCGGCAGCACTGCAGTTGGCACGGCTCAGCCTGGCAGAGCCACCAAATCCTGGTGAGGCTGAAATGTAAGGTAGAAGAAATAGCGTATTTTCTTGGTTGTATTGTTCCCATTTTCATGTCTATTCTCTGTGCATCATATCATCCTCCTCCCTTCGCTCCTCCTCCTCCCGGTGCAGCAGTGGGAATGGTCCAGGGGGCACCTGGGGGATGCTGGAGCTGAGGCAGCTCAGGGGCAGCGCGGGAGCAGCTCAGCTCAGTGCAGCAGCCGCTGTTGCCTCCCAACAATGGCACCAGGCTCACCCCATCGGGCTCACCTTGCCTAGCACCAGCACCAGCACCAGCACCAGCACGCCCAGCTCTGAGCCCTGTCGCCAGTGAGCAAATCCTTACCTGAGGCACTGCTGGCCCTGTGCCTACTGCATGCTCCTGGCATCGATGCCTGCAACTGGGAGAGACGGAGCCATGTGAGAGCCCCCGGCCCAGCTGAGCCCCGCAGTCCTGTCCCGGGGCCCTGCTGTGCACCGCCTGTGCCGGGGAGCCCTGGCATTATGGGCAGAGATGATTTAGTGCCCTGAGGAATTCACCTCTGGGGAAGCTGGGATGGCTTCCAACTCTTTCTTCCCTCCTCTATATATTAACTTCGCATGCATATGAAGCTTAAAGCTCTTACAATCACCTCTGCAAATATTAATTAATCCTCACAGCATCCTGAGAACCATTATTCACTCCTACTAAGTAAATATTATTAAATCCTTTTATGAGAGGTGAAGTGACTTTTCCAGGGCCATACAGAGCATGAGCAGGAGCACACAGACCTCGTTTTACGGTGCAACTGCATCCGCCCATAGCCGCAGGACCTGCTCCTGGCTGTACCTGTGCCAGGACCATGTCCCCATCCCACCCGCTGCCCCCACTGCCACCCCGCTCCTGGCACCCTGCAGAGCCCAGGGCTGCCCCTGGGGCTGCACTTACTCTGCAGGAGCCAGTCGATGAAGACAGCTGGAAAGGGGTAATTCTGCAAAAAATGAAGGAGATGTTAACGGGTGTGAATGCAGGTGCTGCGGCTGTGGGAAGGCAGGAAGGCGAGGAAAGGTGAGGGATGGGTCGGGGCCAGACCCGGCAGAGCATGTGGGTAGAGCAGGTCCCATTGCTCTGTTATCGGTGGGGACACGGCCACGGGAGGAGACAAGGGTGTGGGAGAAGGCTGGGGAGCACGGGAGCCTGCATCTAGAACCATCCCTAAAGCCAGGTCCCAGGGCTACACCTGGCGCTGGCAGCACCTGCAAGTCCAGCTCCACAGAATGCTCCAAGGTCACCGGGAAACTGGAGAGGGCAGACTGGATTTTCCCAAGGAGTCCAAAAAAGACAAAGCCTGTGGAGAGAGAGAGAGAGAGAAGGAGAGGCAGAGGCCACCAGGCTCACAGAGCTGCCTGCAGAGCCCTGTCCTGCCCAGAGCCCCCAGGGCTGGTGCAGTGCCTGGGAAATGCTGTCCCTGCCCCTAGGTGTTCCCAATTCTCATCTTTCCTGTGGGTCTCAAACCCCCTGGGTTCACAGGTGGTGAAAGCTGCTGTTCTGGAGTTATCTTGCGTATGAAATGTTTTGGTGACATCGTGAAAACTTTCCATGGAGTGAAGCAGCAACGGCGCCTGTGCCTGGCTCGAGGCGAGCAGAGCTGGGGAGGGACAGACATGGCTCTGGGGGCCACGCGCCGGGGCTGCCTCGCTGCAGCAGTCCGGGTCTGGTCCTAATTATAAACCTCACAGTAAGGACAGCAGGGTCCGTCCGTGGCGCTCTCACCACGGCGGGCAGCGGGAGCAGAGCCATGGCCAGGACCCCAACACACTGCTTGGTGGGGGGGGACCAGAGCTGCCCCTGCCACGAGCAGAGCGGCTCCTTCCCCATGTCCCCTGCTCTGCTGAGGGCATTCTCTGCCGGCAGAAACACCAGTCACAGAAAAGCCATGTGTTGCTATAAAAATTATATAGAAAAGTTCGCAACTTACGGTTGAGAAATTGTAGTTTGATATTGATGATGCTGAACCAAATATTCACTAATGGGCAAAACTGCAATGGTAATAAGTGGAACAACCTTGGTGAGAATATCGTAGTTGTAGCAATACGTTTCACTAACAGCTTTTGAGTCTCACAGACTTTAAATCAAGATGGAGCAATCAGCTCCTAGAGCATAGTTTCCTCCACGGAAAAAGAGCAATATAAACTGTTCAGCCTACTTCTCGAAACAGCACAGCTTCTGTTTAACAGAATAAAAGATTTTCTAACAAGCACCTTTTTTCTAAGTGAGGCTGTCACTTCTGTTTACCGTACCTTCTCTGTACGAAAAGGCATTTCACAAAGCAATTGGTTACAAATTATCCCGTAACATTGCATGATGGAATTTGAATTGCTTCTAACAAATAAATTCTGACTGTAAGAAAGATCAAGGAAGTTTGCAGAATTCAGTTATAGAACGTGGGTGTGTGTCTGTACATGCACACATATATGGATATGGATATGTAAATCTGCTGCACGGTTATGGGAAGAACACTGATTTCAGTCAAACCTTCTTACATGGCAGAATTTCTTGCACTCACCAGTGCAGGTAGGAAATACCGAAGAGAAGAGTTCAGCAAACCGCTCACCAAATTGGTGAAGAGGCTGGAAAGGGAAAAAGGCAGGAATTACCAAGGAGGCTGACAAAACCCAGGTCTCAGAATCAAGACAAATCTGAAGCACAACGCTGGGTTGCGATGCTGTGAGCACCGAAGATGAACACGCATTCTCTTCTCTTCTCTCTGATGTTAAAAGATGCTGCAAGCCCACAGCTCCCCCAGGCTTTAGCAGGAATTATAGGTGCTCAGGACTTTTAGTATCTGCTTAGCGAAATCTGATTGTTAATGGTAAATCTGTGCCCAGATTTGAGACTGAAATTTTGCCCCACTGCAAACATGCAAAGAGCTGACCCATGGCTAGTCCTGCACATTATTTTAACCATTTCCAGATGCACATACCAACTTCCCATTCCTTTACAGGGTTCTCAAAAAATGGCTTTTATATGAGAAAAATCCCACAGTTTCCTGATGGCTGGATAATGGAGCTTCCATTTAGTCTGCATGTTGCCACTGAGGCTTTTCTGGTGCTAACCTTCCCTCTGCAGTGCTGGGGGTCCGCAGCCTGGGGATCAGAGCCCAGCTGGGCAGCTCGGGGGGTTGAGCCCCGAGAGGTGAGGGAGGGAGAAACCTGCCCAGGGGCAAAATGCACATCTGTGCTGAGGGCCATGGCCAAGCTCCACATAAGGCCAGGTTGGACTCGGCTCCTGCATGCTGTGGCTCTGTCCTTGCAAACCACCACAGGACTTCCGAATGAGAAGCTGCACAGCATGTCAAATTAGCATGGTGCTGGTGAATATTTCCCCCACTCACCCCTTTCGCAGGTTGACTTTAATGCCACCGTACAGGTTGCTGCAATCCTTAATAACTAACTTGAGGTCACCAGGGGTGTCTTGTGTCAATGCAATGTGGGACGTGATGTTCGTTTCCACCGAAGATCCACTCAGAAAGAGAAATATTCTGAAAAGTAAGGAAGTAACTGTTGTGGCTTGGAGGGCTATGGAGAAGATGAAAGCACAGAAAAGCAGTCTCTGTGGCTGAGACGCAAGCTGGGGCTCGGCTGTGACTGTTTTCATCTCAGGACTTTCATCAGGCTCCTGTTCGGGTTAGCAGGTCATCGAGCCCCTGAGTGCTAACAGGCACAGGGGGGTTCCAGGGCAGCTCGGACTTCAGAGGAAGGAAGGACTCATCTACATGAAAAAGCATGAAGCCTTCTTGGCACTTTGCTTCCAACACCTTGTTCACAGCAGGATCACCACCTCTGCCAGCATCTTGGGGTTGAGATCTGGGCCTTGGTGAAGTCAAGAGCTTCTCTTAAGGAGAACAGGATTTCTAAAATGCATTGCAAATGCATATTCACAGCAGCAGCTCCAGAGCCGCTTGCAATGCACAAGCTCCCCTAAGAACCAAACGTTTGCGGATGCTTCTCCAGCCCCCTGAACTGCCCCAGCTCCCCCAGCCCCCTGGGACCCCATAAACCCATTGTGCTTTGCTCGCCCACCAGCCCTGCTCACCCTGGCAAGCTGAACGTCAGCTTCGAGTACAGGTTCAGCACCAGCTCACCCCCAGGAAGGACCTTCCATGATGCTCGGGCTTTGTCCAGGCTCAGCATCTTCAACCTGGGGGTTGAAACCAAAGCCAACCTGAGCTGAGATGGGAGCAAGCCAGGCTGCTGCGAGCCGAGCTTGCTGCACAGCAGATGGCAGGAGCAAGCCCTACAGTCTCTTCTGCCAGTCATTGGACTTGTTACCTACGTGGATAGCCCTGGTTAAAAGGTGTAGGTGGGGAAGGGCCAATCCCTGCTCCAAGAGGAGAGAGCTTCAAAGCAGGACCAGGTTGCTCAGGGCTGTGGCCATCTGAGTCCTGGCCATCTCCGAGGACAGAGATTCCCCCACCTCTCGGGGTGCCCATCGCAGTCACATCACCCTCATGGGAAAGACTTTTCCTGGACCTGTGTCTGGTTGGAATTTCCCCTCATGTGGGCTGCAGGCCAGGGACTGGTGGTCTGTGTTACAGGAAGGATTTGGTCCTGCCCTGGAGCACCTCTTTAGGGGAACCCCCACCTCTGGGCATTAGTTGTTAGAAAAATGCCAATTAAGTATCTGCTATTATTTACTACTGCCTTTTTTTTTTTTTTTTTTTTTTTTTACTATTGCTATTATTTACTACTAAAGCTTAGTTTCAAAACACCAGGCTCTTACAAGCTGTCACCATGTCAGGGAAGCTGGTGGAAGGGCCACAGATCTGCAGTGAGCACCACCGCCGTGCTTCTGCTCTGACTTACCAGGAAAAGTTTTGTGTCGACTTGTCAGGGACTACAGCACCCAGCGGCCCTCCTTCACCCAGCAGTCCTCCAAGTCCTCCTTCGCCCAGCAGTCCTCCTTCTCCTTGGCCCAGCAGTCCTCCTTCACCCAAAAGACCACCAAGACCAAGTAGACTTCCATTGCCTACAAGACCTCCTTTTCCAAGCAGCCCTGTGCCAAGCAGACCTTTCTCTCCAAGAAGGCCTTTATTGCTGAGGAGGCCGGTGCTGAGGAGCCCTTCCCCACCAAGGAGGCCTGTGCCGAGGACACCAGCATTCTTGGATTCATTTTCAGTGCCAAGGAGACCTTGACTTCCTTCACTACTCGGACTTTTCCTGCCAAGAAGGCCCGTACCAAGCAGCCCACCTTCACCAAGAAGGCCAGTGCCAAGAAGCCCACCTTTTTTGCTGATCAGACCTTCACCGCCGAGAATATTGGTACCGAGCAGACCTCCTGCAACAAGTGAGTCCCAGTTATTAATCTTCCTTGTTCAGAATATCATTTTTTGCCAGCAAAAGGGTCACCCTGTGCATCTTGACTGCTAAACAAAAATGCTTCATCACACCACATCCTCTGTCCCCGCCAGGCTTCGTGCCAGCTGGTACTGCCTGGCTGCTGCCCGCATTTCATCCTGACAGACTGAGCAAGCTGGCAGGCCATTCCCTTTTAGCTAAGACTTCTAAAAACCAGCCCAAATCCCTCTGTGGTGCCTCCTCCTCCTCCAGGGTGAGTCCCTGTTGGAGACATCTCTGCCCAGGTGGGGGCCAGTTTGGCAGTGCTCGAGGGTGCGGGCAACTGGAGTGTGGGAATGCGCCGGCACCGAAGGGACCCAGCAGGGAAACCTCTGAGCTCACCGTCTGTGGGCTGTGCTGGGCCAGACCCCAAGATGCCTCCCAGGTTGAGAAGGCCCTGGGAGGGGGGCAGGAGGCTCCCGAGAACGGTGAGACACCAGAGGGGCAGCATCTCCATCCCAGTACCTGCCAAGAAACCCACATCAGCCCAGGCAGCGGGACGTGGTGGCCCTGGGTCCCTGCCACTCCCCGTCCTCCCCGTGCGTCACCCTGGGCAAGGGCTCCCCCCCTACCCTGGGACCCCTCCCCAGCACCGGGAACCATCCCTGGCCCCCACGCCCCCATCCCACCTCCCTCACTGTCACATTTTGTCTGAAGCAAGGAGCTGCCTTGCTCCAGGGCAGTTCCCATCCCCACACCCTGGTGCAGAGCATCTGCCTGGCATCGCAGGGAGGCTGCGGGGAGGAAAATGGCATTTTGGAGAGAGCGGGAGGAAGGAGAAGAGGCAGGAGGACCTTGTAGAGAGAGAGATGGATTGCTTCAAGCTGCTCAGAAATGGCCCTGAAATAAGAACAGATAAAAGGGCACAGCCAGATAAAAAATGGTGTGTCAAAGCCACGTCCTTCTCCACCTTGTGAAGAACACCTTGCATTATGAAAGCTCAAAGCACAGCCAAAATCAGATTCACTTCCCCGTGGTCAGGTTGTTTGTTTTTCTCATTTTTCTTCAGTCAAGCCTATGAAGAGAGCCCATTTTTGTGTGTTTGATCTGCCTCTAGTGAAAAGAGATCACCCTTGGGGGTCTCATGTTCCCACACCACTTGGTCTTCTTGGGGTTGCGACCAGAACTGTGACATGCTAGTTTATGCCAATAAACGTGTTTGCAAAGAAGGGAAAAAGGCAATCGCTGAGCCATTTCTATAGGTCTCGAGTCCAACAAAACATACATACACCTGCACAGCCCATGGCATGGGCCCAGCCAGCCTGGCATTGTCTCCTTTGTGAAAGACAAAGTACGATCTGCATATTGCAGAGCTTCAGCACTAAGAAATAATGTTATTTAGGTCATTCTGAACAACTTATCTGTTCCAGATACTTTTTAAAAAAATCCCTCTATGACAGTTCTTGGCACAATTAAA
Organism: Cygnus atratus; assembly: GCF_013377495.2. Lineage (NCBI taxonomy): Eukaryota > Metazoa > Chordata > Aves > Anseriformes > Anatidae > Cygnus > Cygnus atratus. Next base: position 731,015 of record NC_066377.1, read on the forward strand.
TTAGACTTTAATTCACTAGACTGTCTTTTACATTTTCCCTTTGATCAGCACGTAATGATGCACAGCTCCTGTAGCTGTGATTATTGAACAGAAGAGAAAGATAGAGGCTTGAGCAGCGTCGATTGAGAATTGTGTCAAATAAAATCAGTAGGATTTGTTGGAGGGTCTCTGCAAGACGTGCGTAGCATTTTAAGAGGATGCCAAAATGGGTTTCAGGTCTTTTAAAAGAGCTCTTAGAGAGAATATGTGACAAAGCAGACAAATATCTATGCAGGTATTAACTATATCCAACTAGTCAGTACACTTCCTTGGTCACTCACATTTAAGTGAGCTGAGCATCTTGTACATGCAAAATGTATGCATGGCTTTGCAGATAAGCGCTTATTTCATACCAGCTGAGATTAGATCTGATAAGCTGAAAATTGTTCTGAATTCTGGTCAACAAGAACAACTAAAGAGTCCTAGTCATTTCTTCTAGCTTAGTCATTATAACAGACTTAACAACAACAAAAATAAATTGTGGAATTTGACAAGCAAGAGCTCTACTGGCTTTAAAAATTAATTTTCATAAATGATTAAATGCTGCTACAGAAATCAAAGGAAAACATCATTAAAAGTCTTGCTTTTTCAAGACGAGTTACACTTTGCTGTAGGTCGTCTAATGGGAACAGGAGTTCTGTGGCTACGGTACCTTTATGCCTCTTACCTGGAGCCCTTTGAAGTTGCTGTGCAGCTGCCTACAGCCTCTTATCTGCTGCTGATAGGGAGCAGCTCTTATATACCCAGCAGAGTGCAGGAACAAGGAAAGTACAGGGAAGGATGAAATAGGAATAATTTCCCCATGTGGGCTCGGAAGTGCGAGCCCTGTGCCAGCCTGACTAGCAATGGACCAAGGTGCAGGAGTGCTGGCCAAGCCAGGGGGCAGCCCCCTCCTGCCCTGCAGCCCCAGTGCTGTTACCAAAACTGCAAGCAGCCGGGGTGCACAGCTGTGTCAGTGCAGGGATGGGGATGGGGACAGGTCTGTGCTCTGCGGGCAGAACCAGGCATCAGCTGGCACCACCAGCAGCAGCCAACGCAGGGCATCCCCCAGTCCCAGGGCAGTCACCCCTCTCTCTTCCCCCTCTCTGGCTGCATCTCCAAATTTGCCTGGGATGGGCAGACCCCAGCCCCTGTGCTGGGCATCATGGCCCCTGTGAGACAACCACACAGCAGCCAGGGTTGTGGTGCGGGGTCTGGGGATGTCCCTGGTCCCTGGCTGAGTGGGTGGCTGCAGGGGGGGCTCGGGGCAGCTCTGCCACAGGGGATGCTCCATCAGGGTTAGCAGGCTTTTGTCTGCCTGTAGTGAGAGGACAGCTGCCTCCCAACAAGCGAATTACGCACTGCAACAGCATAAGGCTGATTTTAAAAAGTTGTTGAAAACTAAAGGGCGCGTGGATTTATGGTGTGCCAGCTGCTCTGTGGAAACCACGCGTTACCCAGAGGTAAGCAGGAGATGGCTTGTGTCTCAAAGGAAGATCTGAGCAATTTAAAGCAGGCTTGAGAGAGAACAAATACAAGGAAAGGGGGAAATAAATGCTGATAGGAAGGGAAAAAGAACAGTAAAGATGACAGGAAAAGCCTAAGCCTCAGCTCCAGATAGTTTTCAGAGTGTAACAGGGTTGGACAAAGGACGCAGGCTCGAAGGCAGCATTACTGAAGCAGTCCCAGAAGTCCCCCCTCACCCCAGGAGTGCTTGGTGGCTTGACAGCCTGAAGTTAGCAGGAGCCTCATTGCTCTGACAGCAGCTGAACCGCAGGAAAGAGCCTGTGCAGTTTGGGCATCGCTCAGAGGTGCGGGCAGCGAGCTGCCCCACGGCCCCTGCGCCTGCCCCCTGCTCCCCAAAGGTGCTGGGAGGGGACCGGGCGAGGGCTCCTCTGGCACCGCAGCTCCAGCGTGGCGGGCAGGCAGCCAGCTCGCCTCATCATGCCCAGAGGGTTCCCCAAAACCAGGGGAAGGGCTTGTGTTCAGGTGAGTGGGTTTTGCATGGAAAGAATGATGGGCTCGTGTACCCTCCGGTTGTGTATAAACACGGGACATGGGAGCTGTTACCGCTCCCTTGCCTAGCCCCAAACCAGGCACTCACAGAAACAGACACATTCTGATCTAAGGAGAGATCCAGGAGATATCCCACCCCAGGAGGATAAGCAGGAGACCCCATGGGCTTCAGGTCCCTGAGGGAAGGTGCAGCATCTCGATCTAAGGCAGCGTTTGCCAGTAAACAGGTACCTGAGCATCCGCAAAAAGAAAAGTCCAAAATGCAACATTCAGAGGCAAAAAACACCCTTGCTTTCTTTTGTGTTCAAAGCAACATAGGGAGGATGCAACATTTTTGTGGAAAAGACCAAGCTGCTGTTTTGCTCTTTCAGGCACAGCGCGAAATGTCGTGGGGCAGCTTCGAGCAGGCTGGGCTTCCCACCCCTCGGGTGGTGGATGTGGAAAACCGCAGGTCCCGCTGCAGCTGCGGGCTTACGCCGACAGCACGAGGAGATCCTGGTGCGGCAGAGGGCTCAGTGTCACTCGGAAACATTTCACACCGTGCCCTGGGGAGCGGGGGCTGCACTCACCTCGATGACATCGATGTCGGCGTTGGTGAAGTCGATGTTCAGCAGCCGTGGGAGTGGGACGCCCCTGCCCAGCACGCCTGAGGGCCGGGGCAGCCTGGTCAGGACAGTGTGTCCCTGCCACCCCTTCCCCGCACCCCCGGCCAGCATGAGGCTTCGTGCCCCTTGGGCCCAGCGCCGTGTGCTGGGGTTTGCAGCACCCACTGGTGGGGGGCAGCATGGGCTTGGCGGGGGCACTTCGTGATGTGCGCTCGCCTCCCGACAAAGCACTTCCACCCGGAGTGAGTCTGGCCCTGCCGAGCCATCCCACCACCACCACCGTACCCAGCCGAGGTAAATGAAATGTATGGAGACTCGTGCGGTGGACGCTCTAGCACAAGTGAGGCATCAAAGCTCCCTTACTGTTCAGTGAAGGCAGGAAAGCGACATCAAAAATCTTGTCAACGAGCATCTCCAGCAGTGAGATCTGCAACAAGGAGAGGGTCTCTTATAGCTGTGTTCCCATGGCCAGCGCGGCCTCACCCTGTCCTTGGGGCCGTGGGGGTGCTCCTGCCGTCCCGCCTGAACCCGACCTGAACCCCTGCTGCTCCAGCTCCACACCCATTTCATGCAAATCCCCAACTTCACAGAAATTGGAACTTCCTTTAAGCATTCAGTTGTCAAATTTTAGTCCCGCAGTAATGGCACTCCACCGGCCTGTTCCAGCCGGCATTAAGAGTGGCCTGAAATTGAATTCCTGCTGCCCTCTCAGCACAAGCATAGCCCGGGGATGGAAGTGGACAGAGCGATGCAGCCCCCCCGGGCTGTGCTGGGCCTGCACCAAGCTCGGGTACCAAACCGAAGGCTGCTGCGGCTGCATGGGCTCTGCGGTGATCGCAGCAGGCATACACACCCTGCCAAATGGGGGGAAGCCCTGCTTTGTTCGCATTTGCCCCAATGTAAACTGGGGTCAGCTATTGGGATAGTTCCTGCTTCCCATCACTATATTTCACACAGATCTACAGGATTTTTTCTGAAGACTGTTCATGGATCACCCATAAAACAAATCCATCTGCAGAGGTGAGAGAAAGGCACTGTTAAAAATGCCATAAACAATACTCTACAATTGGCCCTTAATTCTCCTGAGCCAATCTCTCTCAACACTTTGCTCTCTGGAGCAGGTTTCGCATATGGCTGAGGCTGCTCGTGTTCTTACGTCAAAGTCACCGACAGATGAAGACGCCAAGAAGAGATCAGTCCTGCAGGAGGAAGCAGAAGTGAGTGAGGTTCAGGCAGTTCCCTGCGTCCCACAGCGCGTCCCGCTGCCTGGGCACCCCTCGCCACCCCAGGCCTGTCCAACACCAGCATGAGCGGTGGCAGAAGACAGTGTCCTACTTCTCAAGGCTGGCGCTGATCTTCAGTTTGTTGCCCTCAACAGAGAACTGGGCCAGCAGGGAGGCATCCTGCGGTCAAACAGAGGACAAGCACAGGCTCTCAGACGGAGCTGGAGCAGCCAAGTCTTCCAACAAGGCGGCATTTCTGAGCAGCTGCTGCTTTATACGTACGATATTCAGAAGGCAGAGAAACTTCTGGACGTCATCTGGCTGGATGACCACCACCTCTGCTGTAGCCTTGAGCTGGATCGTGGCTTTATTTTTCTTTAAGGTCACCACAGGTGCTTCGGGGACTGCAATTTTCAGCAGCAATTTGTGTGGCTCAGGGTATGCCTTGAAAACCTGCAACATCCGAAGGCAGGAGGCTTGTGGTGGCTGGGGAACTGTCACTGCCAGCATGTGCCCAGGCAGAGCAGCGTGCGAGGAGGATTGGGGGGAAGGAGGGAATGGGCTGCCTGCTGGGGCATTGCTGCGTTCAGTGATGGATTTGCTCCTGGACTGTTCCAGTTCAAGACTGTATTGCAGGTAATGGGAGTGAACTCAAGCTGGGTGTCAGCTCAGCCACTGTGCATGCCCTGAGCCCCCGGGAGCATCTGGTCCTGTCTGTGGGACTGCTGCGAGGGGCTTTTGTGACCCAGGAGAGGTGCAGAGGACAGGCTGGCAAACTAGGCTTGGGCCTGCTGTGGTTTCTGATTTCGGACCCAAGTTAAAGTTCTTTCAAGCCCATGGGATGTCTGAAATGATGTCTCTGAGAGGAAGAGGCAGAGGGATCTCCCCTGCCGCTAGGTGCATCTCTGGCTGGGCCAGCTGCAGCGTGGACAGGAACCAGGACTCACCGCAGGAACCAGGGCTCCCAGCGTCGATGTTGTCAGCGGTGGAAGCTCAGGGAACTGTCACAGACAAGGAGGAAAAGTTGCATGTGAGCACGATGGTCTTCAGCAGATAGCTCATACTTTGCCTCAGTAACACACCTGAGACCTCATGGTCTCTCACTCGCATTTTTTGCCTAAGATAGCACAGATCCCAGTAAATGGCAGAGAGGTGCTAGAGGACTGCGAGGTGAGACCAGTGCACGCTGCACTGCTGACAGCCCCGGGCCTCCAGGGCCAGGCAGAGCTCCCATGCTCACCATGCTGTCAGTGATGTCCAGGTCCAGGGTGCCTTCCTTCTGCAGGGCAGACAGCACCGACCTGAGGAAGTTCACGGAAAGACCCAGCTGGGAGGAGCTGGTGTCTGGCATCGGTGGCAGAGGTGGCATGGGGACCCTTGGAGGTGCGGGGACATTTTCTGCTCTTCCCAGCGGGTAGTCAACCAGGCCTCCTGCTACTCGCCCAACAACAGTCTGCAGTTACAGGGAAGGAAGCACAAGCCAAAAATGTTGCAGAAGCTCGCAATATTTGCCTTTATGGTTAACTTCATGTTCAGTCATTGTGAAATCCCTGCATGCACAGCCAAGCCAAGGCAGATCCCATTGCACTTCCTTCTCCAAAAGCTCATGAAATGCGAACCCTGCTGTGCTCTGCTGTGATGGCAAGCAGCACGGGAGCAGGGAGCAGAGCCAGCCCAGCGCCTCTGTGGCCCCCTCACAGCACCCTGGGCGCCCTCGGCTCGGTGTGCGCAGCCCCGGGGACAGCTGAGGAGTTGTTCCCCAACCCATGTGAGATATCACAGTGCTTGTAGTGAATGGAAAGAGAAGGTGCAGGACTTACGTTCAGGTCTACTTGGAGGAACTGGCCGGTCACCAGGGGGAGGCTGGACACGGTGTACTGGATGCTGCCCAGCAAACCCAGCGGCACCAGTGCTGGGGGCAGAGGAAACAGCTCAGCAGCTCCCATGGGGCAGGGGTGCAGCTCCCCTTGCCCGCTGTGGTTCCTCCAGCAAAGCCCTGGTGTGTGTGTGGGCTCTGCCCTGTCTCTGAGAGCTCCAGGCTCCAAGCAGAGCCACATCCCTAAGGAGCAGTGCGCGCCACTGCTGGAAACGGAGGGTCCACCCCACTGCCCCCACCCGGGGGTCTCTCTGCTGGTGGCTTAGGCTTGCTGGCTGCTGCTCCCTGGCTGCTCCCGGGGGTAAGGGGGTCTCAGCAGGGTGCTCCTGGGGTCCTGGCACTGGTGTGGCACAGAGGTGGGGTCTGGGGGCAGCAGCGTCACAGCCCCCACATGGCCATTGCAGATGGCAGAGAGGACCCAAAGGGAAGGGGGGGGCAGGTACTTACAGTTGACAAACCCCAGCTGGTCATTGACGAGACCCAGGGCGATGTCAAGGACTGGGCAGAGCTGCAGGGGGACGGGGATCGACCACACTCAGAGCCAAGCACATCCCAGCATGTCCCTGCCTCTGTGCCCCGGGTGCTGCAGCACTGGGTCCTGGGGCTGGAAGCCCCCCCAGTAACCCCCCCAGTGCTGCCGAGGCTGGGCCAGCCCGGGGCACCCCGCCTTTCCTCCAGCATGCTGAGGAAGCAGGGCTAGCACAGGGTGCCAGGAGCCCATGTGAGATGTATGGAGAGACCCTGGGACTCCTGGGAGGGAGCAGAGACCCCAGCCCATCACATGGGCATCGTTAGGAGATCCCAGGCACTTGGGCAGATCTGTGCCGGGCTCTGCCGGGCCTTTCAGGGGCAGGAACTGTTTCTCCCACACAGATGGAGAGGTGACATGTGTCCCCCCCCAAGCCCAAACCATGGCAGCCCCTGGGGCAGTGGCATTGATCCTGCTCTGGGACAAGCAGGAGCAGCACCAGAGCTTTCAGATGGACTCATTGCTCCTTTCCAGGGTGGGATTTATGCCTCCTGCTCACCTGGAGTCACTTGGGCAACACCTGCACTGACTGAGGTGTGCCCTGGCTCAGTTTACACAAAGCCGCACCACAAGGGGTTTTTCTTCCAACTTACCAGATTAGGAAGAAGCCTGTTCAGGACACTGGCCAATAAATTATCCACAACTGGGAGCAGGCTGTGGAAAAACAAAGGAGCACCAGGAAAAAAAACCTGCTGCAAAGTAAATGAGTTTTAAACAATTCCTTGTGAAATGCGTGTAGAGCAGACCTCCTGGAGCAAGGCAATTGCAGCAGCAAAGTGTGTTGTGTATGCTTGGATTTTGCATGAGATAAGTCTAATTTGCATCCCAAAATAGCCAGTGGGAAATTTATTGCTGTCTTTTTTTCTACTAGGCTCTGTAAATGAGCAGAAACAACCTCAGCCCAAGTAGTTTTTGTGCTTTACATGCCAAGTGCTTACATCTTAGCAGACCCTGTGCAATGTCAGGTAAAAAGACTGAATGAGGCACAGGGGGCAGAGATGTTCCTCTGAGACCCTGCACCGCTGCAGGGTGACCTGCTTGGCTGCACAGCCCCACAGGAGAACCCTGCAGTTTGCTGCAGCTGCACCAGGGCACAGGGGGACTGCCACCACCAGGAGCCCTCTGCTCCTGCCCCCTGACATGGCCAGTGAGTGACTGTCACCAGCGCTGCTGCTGCCACAGTCATCCAGGGGGCTGAGCCACCCACTGGGAAGCACCCCCGTGCCCACCCTGGTGTCCGCTGGCATGGGCTGGGGGTCAGCGAGGTGTGGTCAGCAGTCAGCACGTGCTGGCAGGACGTCGCCGTCACTCACCCTCTCAGGAGTCTGACTTTAATGCCACCGAGGAGCGTATCGCATTTCTCTATCACCAGTTTGGGATAACCGGTGCCGTCCATGGTTAGCCTGACCCTCGATGTGATGTTCACTTCCACTGCGATGTCGAGCAGACCCAGGAGGCTGTGCAAGGGGACAGGACTGAGCTCCAGAGGAGCAGCCCCTTCCTGGGGACAGGAGCGGGTCTGTCCCACCGGACCCCTCGTGGCCAGGCTTCTGCAGGCGCCAGGCACCAGCCAGACCTACCTTTTGCCATTGAGGGCCACCCGGGTGTAGAGGTTCAGGTGGAAGCCGATGCCAGGCAGGAGCCGCAGGGACACCCTGGGGAGCGTCAGGTCCACGATCCTCAGCCTGCGGGGACAGCGAGGGGGCATGGACAGTCACGAGTGGTGGCTCTGGGCACAGCAACCCGCTACCCGGGGCTCTGCCACTCGCACAGGTGACTGCTTGAGGGATGGGTGAATTTAGGCAAGAAATGGCAAAAGACACCAAGTTTTCTCAGTTATTTTCCAGTTTTATCAGAAGCTTTGTTCTAGTTGCCTTATTATGGCTAGTTCTTGTGCTTCTGCTCAGTGCTAGACAATAAGAATTAAAACAGGAAAATCGCAAATAACTGAGCATTGGCTTGGAAACAACAGCATCGGCTGCCCAGGGCTGATGTACAGTTCAGTGCTCCCTCTACGGGCAAGCACTTCTCAACTCCCACCTCCTTTAACCTCCCCTTGTGTAGCTAAGAGGTTCTTCTGCAGCCAGCAATGCAAACCTGGGGGACTTGCAGGTAGCATTTCTGCCAAAGCATCAGCTCCCAGCCAAATCTGAGCATCTACTGAAGGATTGCCGCAGCCCCCCCCAGCAGCATTCAGAGGTTGCTCCCCCTGCAAGGAGCCCGAACGGAGCCCTCCTTACCCGGTGAGCCCCTGGACTGTGCTGAGCAAGCCTCCTTCCCCCAGGACGCCGAGCAGCCCGCCGCCTCCCAGCAGCCCTCCGCTGCCCAGGAGCCCTCCTCTGCCGAGAAGGCCACCGGGGCCACCAAGGATCCCCGCCGTGCCTTGGAGACCTCCATCGCCCAGCGCTCCTCCAGCGACCCCCGGGGGGATGCCACCCCTGGGGACATCGCCAGCAGCTGCAGGCCAGCCCCTGAGAGGGAGGCCGTTTCTGGGGGCTGCCCCGTAAGCGTCTCCACCACCTCCTCCACCAAGAAGACCCCCACCGGCATTGCCACCGAGCAGACCGCTTCCAGCCTCCCCACCTCCGCCCAGCAAGCCACCGCCAGCATCACCGCCCGCGCCCAGCAGGCCACCGGTCAGCCCCCCCAGCAGCCCTCCGCCACCGCCGCCCAGCAAACCACCGGTAAGACCAGCCAGCAGGCCACCGCCACCGAGGAGACCTCCTCCAAGGCCACCGCCCAGCAGGCCGCCGCTGCCATCCACGCCGGGCGCTCCGCTGCCGAGGGGCACCTCGCCGAGGGCGCCGCGGAGGGCGCTGCCTTGCCGCAGGGAGCCTGCAAGAGCTGGAGACCCCACACGCCCTCAGCCCCGGGGCAGAGCCCCTCCTGCAGCGCCTGCAGGCTGAGCCCCAGCACGAGCTCCCCATCCCAGTCACCGCCCGTTCCAACCCCTGCCTGCCTGCTCTTCTTTTCACCCATCTGTGGTACGACAGAAAAAGGGCTTTGGCATCTTCCAAATGCCAGGGCAGGAGGCACAGTGTTCAGACCTGTGCGAAGCAGCTCAGGGGAATTCGCAGCCCACCCAGGCGAGACAGCACGTGGCCTGGCTTGGTTACAGGGGCCGCACGGTGACAGATCCTCACCATGAGGCGAGTTTAGGGCTCATGCAGCACCTCTGTTTAGTCCCTATCACACGGGGAGGCCTTCTGGGAGCCTGGCTACTTGAAATTTTAATTACAATAGAAAAGAAAGACTCAGAGGTTGGTTAGGGCAGGTCAACTCACCGTCACTCAGAACACCCTTATTGAGCCTCAGGACAGCATCTGTTGGTGCCTGGCCCAGTGTCCGGGTCAGCAGGGCGTACAAGACAGCGATGCTCAGAGCCGTTCTCATGGTGTCCTCTGCCCCAGCTGGGACAAGCTGGGGGTGGTGGCAGGACGGGGACACGGGGATGCTCGCACCGCTCACACCGCTGGCACTGAGGCAGCCAACAGCGACCTGGGGAAGGAGAATGGGGGTGAGGGGAAACAGGGTGGACAACCCCTGGAGGCAGAGGAAAGCCTGAGTTATCTCAAGCTGGGTGCACAGTTTGAAGTGAACAGCAAATCTGAGCTTTAGAAGGAGCAAAACTGTTTGTGTGTTTGAGCCACATTCAGCAAACAGATTTGGACACCCACACACGCACACACAGAAGGAGGGAAGGCATCCATACGCACATCTGTAGGTGATTTTTCAAGCCAGTGTCTGCACAACCACAGCACCTATTTGCTTGCTGCCATTCACGTGCAACCCGGGCAACATGCTCCTTTCCATCTCCGGTCGCTGTGACATGATTTTGAACTTGCAGCGTGAAATTGTAACTCGTAACCCAGAGGCTGCACTGTGCTTCCCTCACTAAAACCATCCCCTAAACAGGTGTGCAAATTCATCCTGCCATGCCACGAACAACACATATCTGGAATAAATTCCTTCAACTCTTTTTTAAATGGCATGTTTTAACCTTAGAACAATAAAAATAATACCAATCACTTTAGAAAGATCCTGAAATACAAAAATATCCCTAACTTTTTGTGTCAGATGAAGACACTTTTCTTCAGAGAAGTGTTCCCATATTGCTTTATCAATCTGTTTTTCAGAGTTTTCAGGCTAGCCACTAAATATAAACTAGGATCACTTAGCTACATTTCTACCATTTTCAGTATGTTCCCAACGTTTCTCTCACTCACCAGAGCGTACTGTAAGGCTTGCAGGTAAAATGGTGGCTCTGTACCCAAGTCTTAGAAAACCGCGTGACACTGTTTTGCCCACCTTTACCTGGCCTTATCCCAAATTGCAAAGCTCGGCTCTGGTCTTCCACCGCTCAGCTCCTGATCAAGTGGAGACCTCACAGCTGTCCATGGTCACCCAGCTCTCACCTCTTCTCTGCTTTGTAGGAACAGGGGGTCCTTATATAGCAAAACTGATGCAGGAAAAGGGGAAGGATGCCTAATTTGTAAAAGCTGGGCTAGTGGATTGGGTCCATAAAGCAGCATTTGTGGTTTTAATATATCCCAGTATAAATAATGCTTTGTAAAACAGGACGGAGTATTGAGTAATAGGACACTGGATACCCCCTTATCAGCAGTGCTGTTACCCAAGAGCTCGGAGGAAAGGAGAAAATCCCCAAACCTCGGTGAGGTGGAGCACACGAAGCTGCTGCTGACCCCAAAGGAGACGTGCTGGAAAATCAGCTTATTCTCCAGGTGTCCACGCAAATCCCAGCCACCACCTGCATCCAGGCATTAACACAAACTGCTGTACTGGTATCCACAAACACACCTGCAGGTGATTTTTCAGGTCCTGCCCAGCTTTCCATTGAGCACTCCAGAAAAGCCCTGGGAGACATTTTAGCTCCTTTAGTGTTCAACCTGAGAAGCAGCTCCCGAGGATTATCCTATCAGCCTCCGCAGCTGCCAGCCCCTTCCCAGCAGACTGTGTTCCTGCAGCTACAGGAAAGCCCCTTTAGGGTGAGAAATGCAGATCAGGTGTCAGCCCACAGATCATAAGGGTGCTTTTGTCCCGGTGTCTTGAACAGTTAATACCTTTGTGAGATAAAATATATTGCTAAGGTCCCAGGTAAAACTATCCAGTGCATCTTACACAACAAGGGGAAAATACATCCCTAAACAAGGCAGTAGGAAGGCATAAGCTCAGTGTCTGTACCTGACTCTGCGCAGACCCTAATACAAGAGACACCGTGGGGCACATCAGCACTCTACCTCGCAAGTCCAGCAGTGGATGCTCTCTCCTGGCCTTTCTGCTCCCCCCCTGTGGCTCAGTTATCGATCAGAAGGCTCAGCCCCATTCCCATGCCTTGCTGACGGTCCCCACACTGTGCTCCAGGGAGGCTGCGCTGGCTTGGAGCTGCCTCTGCAATGCAGCCCCAGGGTGCTCGGGTGTGGGGAGGGAGATGTGTGTGTGGCTGGGGCTAGGGCTGGGGCTGGGGCGGGGGCCAAAAGCCCTGGGGACGCAGCTGGCTCCTGGTGGTGGCAGTCAGGAGGACACGGTGAGCAGCTCTGTGCAGCCACACATGGTTTTCCAGCTCTGGGTGAAGTACATGACTTCACAGCTGGTGCCACGGCCGGAGCTTCACAAGTGCTTTCTGTTAGGTACCAGCTTATCAGATTATTGACTATGGGTACGGCCTCCTCTTTGAATTGCGTGGCCTTTCCATGGGCCATATGGTGTAGGGGCACTGCAGAGACAAATGGATCCTGGCAGCTGGAAATCCACATCCAAAGAACATTCAGAGAGAGAAATATTGAGGCAGTGAAGGATTTTATTGAAAGAGGAATTTGAGAGCAACATTTATGCCTAAACAAGAGCTCTGGTTCCAGACTTAGGGTGTTAGAATTGGCCACAGAAAATGCCCCTTAACATCCATCAGCTGAGCACCTTCTCCATACCCCCATGTGGGCTATAGCACGACAGATGGACCAGAAACATCCCTCCCTCTCAGGCCACGGCAATAACACATGACAATACTCAAGACAAAATAAAGACAAAGCAATTAGGGACGACCAGGGCTCTCCAGGCTCACGGGGAATTGTCTGCCTCATCCCAAGAGCAGGGGCAAGGTTTTGCTGAGATAAGCTGGTTTTAGAGCACTCTAGACTTCTGGCTGATCACAAAGGTGTTCTGCCAGGAAAAAGCACAAAAACGATTCAGATTTGTCAGCTGGGTTTTCTCCAGCTCTTCCCCATATCCTGCTGGGTGAGCCCCTAAAAGGGAGCAGCAGCTCCTCGGGAAGGGGCCACTCATCCTGCACCCCCCAGGAAAGCAATGCTGGGAAAAGAGCCTTACATCAGCGATGTCCACCTGGCTGTTCTCAAAGCTGGTGTTGAGGATGTTGGGCAGAGGGATCCCTGCGCTCACAGCACCTGCAAGACCAAGAGAGAGCAGCTCGCTGCGGGCAAAGCCCCAGAAGCAGCCAGCAGGGGAGGGGGCTGGGATTCAGGCTGGGTGTGGAAGGGGAGGGCTCGGCCCCCGCCGTACTGTTAATGGCAGGCACGTATGCAGCCGCGAGGACGTCCCTCACCCATCCTTCAAGCCGGGAGACCTGCAGTGAGAGGAGGCACGAGTCAGTACCCAAGGTAAATGATGGTTTGGGGGTGAAGGCTGAGCACCGGCAGCCTTATGAGATAAGCTCTGTGAGTTCAGGATGTCTGGGGCTGTGACACACGGATGCCAGGAGGCTTCCTGCGGCGAGGCCCCTCCAGCCACGGGGTGCTGTGCCCTTTGAGCAACTTCTTGCCTTTTCCTTCCCCCTTCTCCAGCACGCCCAGTGCACTGCCAGCACAGGGAATGAGCACACACAGCCAGGAGACATTGCTACAGAACACATGGGGTCCTCTGCCAGGAGAAGGAACGTGATGCCTGAAGAACTGGTATCCCTTCCCTACAAATGTTGGTGTCCCTGCCCTACAAATAATTCCTGGTCATCAAATCACTTGCTGCAGCATGACAATCGCAAGCACCATGCACTTACATTGATAGGGCCAATTTGTGAGGATGCCAGTCTCAGTTTGACTCTACAAAAGATAAAAACAAGGAAGAGTGCATCAAGAGCAGCCCTCATCACTCTTTCTGAGCAGCGCCAAGACCCTTTTTGCTCCAGAATTTGTCCTGCCCACACAAAGATACAAAAACTCTCCCGTTACCTCAGGTATGCTCTTCATCTGAGGTTGGTGCCGGGGGATGCCCTGAAGCCCCAGAAGCTTCACATTTTTCCCACACTTCCCTTGTGCTTCCCGTTAGCCACTACCAGAGCCATCCCACCCCAGCCCGTGGCACATCTCCCGCCGAGCTGGGCTCTACCTGTCGATGGCCAGGGAGGCGCGCAGCCTGCCGCTGGAGACAGAGGGGGTGATGTTCAGACTGACATCCTGGAATTGCAACAACAGAAGAAATGAAGTTACTTCCCATCATAGCTCCCCGAGACTAGAAATAAAATATGGAATATTTGTAAATAACCCAGACAATGAAAAAACACCTGTCTGTGTCTAGAAATAGCATTTTTTTTGACAGATGGTGTCATGGATCTCTCCCCTTGGGATTTGGAATTCCCATCTTTTTGAATTTATTTTATTTTTTAATTTATTTAATTACTTTTTGAATCGTTCATCAAATGTTTCACCTGCCTGTGGTTACGAGCACATTAAAAAGCCATTTTTAGGACGTGGGGCATCCAAAGGCACAGTTGCTGCTGCAGGGAGCACTTCCCCTTGCTGCCCCCTGCCTTGTGCTCACCGAGTCCAGGCTGAAGAGGGTCTGCACGGGGAAGCCTGGGCGGCGTGTCACGACATCTATGGTGGCTCGGAGGGTGGCAGTGGCTCTCCCGTCCCGCAGGGCCACCTCTGGCACGTCGGCCAGCCGCACACGCAGCGCCAGCGGCAGCGACCCGGGGACCATGGCAGAGAGCTGTGCAGGGAGCGGAGCCATCAGAGCCAGCAGCCTTGGCATGGCTGGGGGGGTTAGAACCAAATGCACGCAAGGCATCTATTTTATCGCCTGCATTACACAGCACAAGGTGGCTGACCTGAGGGAAGGCTGAGAGGAGGGCCGAGGTGGACAGCGAGATGCTATCGGGCACCTGTGGGAACAGCGCCCGTGGGGTCAGCAGCCAGAAGGGTTCTGCAGAAGCCACTGCTGGGCTCAGCCGCACCCCGTGAGCCGCGACCCACCGCTGAGCTGGTGATGTCCAGGTTGAAGGCTCCCTGCTTCTGGGCCAGCCCCAGCACGGCGCCCAGCACGTCCTGCGAGAGCCCCACCTGCACCCCGTGGCTGGCGGCTGGCAGCAGGGTGACAGGGGACGACTGCCCGCGCACAGGCTCCACCACACTGCCTGCTGCATCCCTGAGGAGGAGCTGCAGGGGACAGAGCAGGGGCAGGAGGTTGGCATCAGTGGGGCTGCCAGGCTCCCTGCCCGCCTGTGCAATCAATTTACGTTTTATTAACTATAGAGCTGCTTTCAACTGCTCTGGCATAGGCAACGGAAGCCTTTGCTAGAGCTCTCCACTTAAAGCACTGTGACATCCCCTGATGAGTAAGACACGTTGCCAATATTTTTGGCATGATTATAATCCCCATTAATTATACACCAAACTTTTATAAACCACTTACAAATGAAACCTTTTTGTAAATGGTGACCTACTGCTCTTGTATGAAATGCTAATGTTGGGCTTTTCTGATTAACAACTATGTGAGTGTTGTAATTATGCTTAATTAGCCAGTGTCAAGTCAGTCTGACTCATGCTGTCCTCCAGGGTTAGCAAGTAGAGAATAAGGCAGAGACCCGGCAGCGGCACAGGCACAGACCTGGCTGGGCCCCACGCAGCAGCACTGCTCAGTGAATGCGCTGAGACAGCTGAAAACAGGCACTCTTGCATAAGCAGCCACCCCATTTAGATGAACCACCCAAACCTACCGATTCAAAGGCATTTGGCAGCACTCACGTTTAGATCCAGCTGGATGGACTTGTCACCGATGATGGGAAGGGAGGACAGAGTATACTGGAGATCTCCCAGGGCCCCGAGTGGAAGCACAGCTGTGAGACACAGGGAGGAGAGATTATAAACTGCAAGGAGAGGAACTGTTCCCAAATACCATGGCCCCAAAAGATATCTGAACTGCGAGTGGCCCCTGCTCACAGCTTTCCCAGCCGGACAAGGGGCTGGCAAGCACTGTTCTGCAGCAAAACTGTTGTTTCCGAAAGCTACGGGTACTGAAGTGGCTTTCTGCAGGAAACATTGCCTGCTGCTGCTCTGGGGCAAGGGAAATTGAATGTTGTGCTTGAATGGAGAGTTGTGTTTTCAAAAAGTTGTTAAAATATTTGTATGTACCCAACGTAAAGAAAACAAACCCTAAAAGCAGGGCAGACCCGAGGGGGGGTATACGGACAGGAGGAAGGGACCGCAGCACTTACAAGTCACGGAGCCGAGCAGCGAGTTCATGACGCCCAGCACGGTGTCGACGACAGGGCACAGCTGGGGAGGCAGAGAGAGGTCAGGGCCTCAGGACACCCAGCAGTGCCGCTGTGCACAGCGTCACCAGGGCTAAAAGCTCATTAGCTCCCTCCCTGCCTGCGCTGGGCCACTGCCGAGGGGCCCCGGTGCAGGGCTCAGCATCGCCGCACGCCTGCTGCACTGGGTTGGGCTTCACGGCCAGGGCAAGACCCTCCACTCATGCAGGCGGGGTGCCCGTTACATGAGCACATTTCTCAGAAATGCACTTGCCCACAGAGCCTTGGCCATGGTGGCGGGGCCGGGCAGGTGCCCACGGTGAGGCTGCAGCTGTGCAAACAGCCCCATCACGGCACCCGGCCGCCCGCGGCGTGCTGCTGCCGCTTGCACACTTACCAGCCTGGGCAGGACGCTGCCGAGGACGCTCTTTACAGTTCTCTCCACAAGTGGCACTTTGGGTCTGGGTAACAGGCAAATGGGAAACAAAATGTGAGGTAGATGAGCAGCTGGAAAATAAATGTACTTCACACAAGAGAAACATGAGGCCTCGCTCTGTCCAGGGCTGTACGTCAGTGCCAGAATGTCACCAAAAGCAAGCCCCCCTGAACCAGGCCCGCTGCCAGAACTGTGGCGCAACCTTGCAATATGCTTTCTAAGCTAAAACTTTGGAAAAAAGACTTCATCAATTCCTCTCTGAGGCAGAGAACCAGGTATTTCAGCCTCTGGTGTGTCATACACTCTTTGATGGTCAATAGCGCAAGGGTTTCTTACAGCTGCAGCAGTGATGAGCACTTTGCTCACATGCGGACCTACCCAACACGGATGTTGACGCCTCCAAGAAGAGTCTTGCAGTCTTCAATGACCAGCTTGAGAGCCCCCGACTTGTCCTGGACCAGCCGGACTCTTGCTGTGATGTTCGCTTCCACCTGGAACTGGAGCAGTCCACCCACTGCGCTGCACAGCCCAAGGAGGACACACGTCTCAGAGGGTTTTCTATCCATCTGCTTTCCAAAGAGATGGTGAACCCCTGCCTCAAGCTGTGCCCCCAACAGATGCCGCTTACCCATTGCCATCTACCAGCAGCTGGGTGTAGATATTCAGCTGGAGCCCGATGCCTGGCAGGAAGCGCAGAGTTATTTTGGGGAGAGTGATGTTCACAATTTTCAGCCTGGAGAGTCAAAACAAGGGAAGTCAGTAAGTAGCACTTTGCTGGGATCCCCTTGGCCCCCAGTGCTGTGGCCAGTCGCTGAGCCATGGTCTTGGGGTCCTCTGCACCCTGGGCCAGCAGGGCTCCCCTCCAGCCAGGGCCAGCCTGCAGCGGGCACGAGGCACCCTTGTGGTAGGGGCACACACAAACTCCCAACGGCTGAACCCTCACTTACGAAACCTGCCCCAAGGACGGGAAGGAAGGGATGGCGTGCCCGCACCACAAGCTTCTCTCCCCAGCATTGCCCAGACCACACACGGAGGGTTGCTCAGGGGACACACGTCTCCCACTCTCACTCACCCTGTGAGCCCTTTGATGGTGCCCTGCAGACCATTCTTGCCAAGGAGCCCTCCTTCAGGAAGTGTGCCTTGGCCATGCTGACCACGTCCACCGAGGAGACCACTGCCACCAAGGAGACCACCTGCAATACCATTGTCGCCAACAAGACCGCCAACTGCTCCATCACCACCAAGGAGACTACCAGCAAGAGGATCATCGCCAAGGAGACCACCAAGGGGCCCTTTGCCACCAAGGAGACCACCTGCAAGAACACCATTGCCACCAAGGAGATCACCAACAATTCCATCACCGCCAAGGGGACCACCAACGGGTCCTTTGCTACCAAGGAGACCGCCAACAAGTCCATCACCACCAAGGAGACCGCCAACAGGTCCTTTGCCACCAAAGAGACCGCCAACAGGTCCATCACCATCAAGGAGACCGCCAACAAGTCCGTCTTCACCAAGGAGACCTCCAACAAGTCCATCACCATCAAGGAGACCGCCAACAAGTCCGTCTTCACCAAGGAGACCTCCAACAAGTCCATCATCACCAAGGAGACCGCCAACAAGGCCGTTGTCACCAAGGAGACCGCCAACAAGGCCGCTGTCACCAAGGAGACCACCAACAAGTCCATCACCTCCAAGCAGACCGCCAAGGCCACCGCCACCAAGGAGACCACCCAGGAGCCCCTCGAGAAGGTTGCCGTTGGCTAGTGACCCTGCAATGACTGAAGAAACAGTTGAGAGGTCACTGTGAGCCATGCTGACCCAGCACACAAACATGCTATGTCAGCCTGGCTGTTCCTTCCCATCCCTGTGCCTCTTTTCCCCTCTTTGTACACCAGGGTGACGCTCCAGTCACTGGGAAGTATCTGACGTGCCATCTGCAAAATGCTTTATAAATGCAAATTATGAGCATCCATCACTACTGCTGGACCAGCTTTTGGTTTTCTGAATGTGGTCAAGAGACAGAAAGAGCAGAAGTGGTCTCAAAACAAAGAAAAATCCTGTCTCTTCCAAACACTTACCGCTTTCTAGCACATCTTTATCCACCCTGGCAGACACCGAGGCACTTCCAGCCAGTCCTTGCGAAGGGGTCAGCAGGCCACAGAGGAGGAAAACCACACAGAACTTGAACATCTTTGATTCTGATAACTGCGGAAAGCAATTGCCATCAGTGCAATGCTGGAACAGTGAGCACAAGGCAGTGGCTGGAGGAAGGAGGAGGAAGGAGGAAAGGAGAGTCTCACAGGGAAGACAAAATCAGAGAGGAAGCTGCAGGCACCTCTCCCTCCTCTCCACCACACCACTGGTACAGAATGGTCCTGACAGCACTTTCCTGCGGGAGCAACCACAGCTCCAGCAGCAGCTGCTCCAAAGACCATCACGGCAGCCAAGTGAAGAGAAGGAGGCTGCTCAGATGGTCCTGCCTGAAGCCCCCAGCACTGGTCAGCGCGTTGTTACTGACTGGGAAGGTCATGGAAAGAAAAGCAGCAGCAGCACACAGGAAAAATGCACCAGCACGTCTGGTGAGGAAAGCATTTCTTGTCTGAGTGTCAGGATCTATCACAAACATCATGTATCTGAGGCTTGCCTCTGCATAAAAGCGCCTTTTCCAAGAATCACACGAAGAAGAAAATCATTTTTAAAGTATCAGTGTCATTGAAATATTTTGGGGGATCTACAACTTGAAGTAGCATTTTTACAGAACCATAATGAACTTCATTGCCCCAAATCTATTTAAATGTAAATAGCACATCAAAACGGATCAAAACAAATGTGAAAGGTGTAATTCACCTTAGGTAAAAAAGCTATCTCGGAGACTAGAATTATACCATAAGTAATTAATCTGGTAATTGTTTATGAAAATCACAAAATACCCTTTCTTCTTCAAGGACTGCCAATACAATGAACATGCACGGCTGTTCCTCAGAAACTCGCAGTGAAGGCTGCCTCACATTTTGCTTGTTAGAGCATAATTCAGTCAGGCAGCAGGCAAGAATAACGGTTTTTGTTAAAAAAAACAATAGTCACAAGCTGACATCAAGGCTTTGCCTTTGGGAGGCACTCAGATTTGCAGAAGCAGAAGCTAAGAACATGCTTTTTGAGGAATAATATTGCTCTTACCTGACCGATCTCTTCAGTGTAAGGATCTTTCCGTCCAATGTCCCTGCCTTCTGAAGATGCCCCACAGCACGCATCCTTATATACAGATCTTTTCACCAGGAATGAGGCAAATGATGTCACGGAGGATGTCCAGAATAATTAGTGGGGAGCAAAACAAACAATATATGGGTTCTGGTGACTTCTACTGCAAATATTTCCTTATAGATATTAGGAGTTGGGTAAGTTATTGAGCAATGACTAATAGGTGTAGTGGCAGGCGTCAGCCCAGCCCCGCATGCCAGTCCTCATGGATGTGCACACACTGCTGCCTCGGTTCATACGTTATGGTTTGGGGTTTGGTCTCTGTCCCATGAGCCCTGCATCAAGATGTAGACATGGCTGAAGAGTCGTGCCCTCATAAAATACTATTTTTTTTCCTAAATGAAATTAAAGCCTGGACTGAAAAATGTGTCAAAATACCGGCCACCCCCACCACCAAGTACTTGTGCAGTTCTCGGTGCTGCGTTACTGAGGAGGATAGGAGGTGGGATGTGCTGCCACAGAAGAAACTGCTCAGAGGGTGATGCCATTGACCGCAAAGCCAGGGAGCTCCCAAGCTGGAGCTGGTGGGCTCGGGATTGTTTTGAGTCCTGGAGGAACTGTTGATCTAGGGTGGGCATACCAAAAGAGGTGGTCTCCGTGGCCACACCATCCCAGGCAACAAATGTACTGCAGGAGAGAAACAGCCATGCAACTGCCCGGGGTCTTCACCCTCCATCTAGGCCTGCATGCCCTCAGATTTCTGGCCAGGTTTTTGAAATCATACTGAAAAATTGCATCCCACCTCATCACGCCTCATTTACTGCCAATTAATTTACTGCTGCAGGCAGGAGGAAAGGAGAAAAAATTCTGGTGAGCCAATGCATCATGTGCATCCACAGTCACCGGCTCTCTCTCCTTCTGCCCTCGGTCCTGGTCCCAGCACCGCACGGGTGTGTGAAGCTGCTGCCTTGACCTGCACCAGGGCGGCTGCCTTTGGGGCAGGAAAAGGAAAACTGTCCTCTGGGGCTGCAGCCCCAGCGCAGCCCCCCATGCGGGCATGCACCACGCAACCTGTCCCTAGTGGAGGAGAGGAGACGATGGCCAGCCAAGGGGGCAGCTGTGAACTATTCACTCTGCTGTCATAATGATTAATGGCAGGGGTAGATGGGCTGCTCCCCAGCTCGGAGGAATAATAGTCCAGAAAAATGCTTGCTCAGAGTTAATACTTTCTGCAAACTTGGAAATAAGTATTTCCAGGAGATCAGCCAGCTTTTGTCACACATTAATTCCAGCTTTAAAAAATATCTTAGCTAAAGGCCAAGGAAGGGATGACAAAGGTGCCAAAGTACTTACGGAGTTGTCACTCTCCCGCAACCTGATCAGTCAGGCGCCCCTGGAGCACAAAGCCTTGCTGTCACTGCTAGACCGTGGCATTTGATAAGATGGAAGAGGGTGTTAACAAGATGGTATTATGTTATCATCCCTCCTGAACCACTTCATACTTTGGGCAATCAATCACTATACGAAACCTGACTGACCATAAAGAAAGACCTGATGATGGTCAGCACACAGTAACGGGGCATTTTGGCGCTGCAGAGAATAGCTCCTGAGCAGTGACCTTTTAGGCATGACTGTAACTTGGCTTCTCACCCGCTGTCACTGAATGCAGAGGTCTCTGACAACCAAATATTTCAGATAAACCAAAGCAGATTCCCATAAAGAGAATCACATCTCAAGGTCCAGCTCTCACTAAAGCAACTTTGAAAGCCCAAAGAACCCAAAGCCAAATCAACCTGGGAAGACACGCAGACTGCATCAGAACAGACTTGTTCAAAAGGAGAAGAATGGGAGCAATGTGAACAACTACGTCTTTGACAGCTGTATCACCGAGGAATTGAGATGTAAGGTCAGGCAGTAGCAGGGACACAGCAGCAAGAAGCATTGGAGATCTTGGCATTAACAAGAGGGGATAGACATTGCTTGAACACATACGAAATAATGGTTGATTATTAGTGAATTGGCTATTGGGACTGCATCTGCTCTGGGGTGACAATTGGAGCTGGGGGTGCAGGGCCTCACACGTGGGGCACCCCTTGCTGCCGGGGCAAGAGGTGGGGGCCCCCCATTTCACCTTTGCCTCTCTGGCCACGGCAGCAACACAAAACGGATAGCTCTGCTTCAGGAAGGAGTCCACTTTGTTCTGCTTCCCCATCCTGACAGCAGTGACCAGATAAGGCCCTGTCAGGGGACCGGGGCCAGGGTCCCTGCAGCCCCGGCACGTGGTGCTGGCCTCCGCACATGTCCAAAGGCTGCACCTCGAGCAGCTGTCCTGGGGCATTAAATGCCAGCTATGTGATAGCACGGCTTGGCAGTATGGTTAAGTGTTTCATGAAAAATTTAATAGGCGCCACCTGAGATTTCCAGCTTTTGTTTCTCCTAGGAGGGCTGCATACAGATATTGTGATTCTTATTTCTTCTTCTTAGAGGAGCTCCAACCCAAACTGTTCAATTTTTTATTAGTTAAAGGAAGAACAATGAGGAAAATCTTTTTTAAAAATGCTTGGCATTGGCAGTGTTTGCATGGCAATGAGGGGGGAAGGCATCATAAACACCAGTCCTCACAGGGAGCTGGCTTTATGACTGCTCTCCTCATTGCTTAGAGCCTCTCACAAAGACAATTCCTTACAAGCAGTACAGAACAAATGCCTGCTGTGTCTGGCAGCACACGCAAGAAAACAAATGGGGTTTTCATAGCCTGCCTCACAGTGAGATTTTCTTGAGGACAATTTCTTAAAAACACAATGATCTTTTCAAAGATAACCTTAATTCTACACCAGCTACCTGTCACCAGGAAAAAATGTTCAATTCATGTTGGTTCAATGAAATGAGGATCAAAGCTGTTTATTGACGTACTAATGACACGTAATTATCCAGCAATCAGTGAACTATATGCTTGGGATCAATATCTGCAATACAGCCAATAAACCATGGTACGAGGCACTTCTGAAATATTAAAAAACACTGCGAGATATCTAAACGTGCTTCCCTAACTAGTTCCAAAATGCGCAACCCCATGCACGCGGCTGCAGACACGAACCCCTCCTCTCACAACAGGGGTATACACCCCTGGGAACCCTTCTTGCCCCCCTCCCAGGGGAGATGTGGGTGCCGCAGCCCCCCCACCACCCCGATGCCTGTGCCGTTTTTGTTGCAGACGTGATCAATTCAGGGGCCAGCCCTTTTCAGAAATGCGACCTCAGCAAAGACATGCCCGGCTGGCTCCACTAAATGCACAGCAGGCCAGAGTCCCGTCACTAAGTGATCCGGTCTTTTAATTTTAGCTCAGGAGGGAAAATGTTGAGAAGTCAAGCAAAGAGGAAGAAGCACCCCAGGAAAGCCACCACCCTCGCCGTTCCCTCTGCCACCCGCTCCGGCTCAGTCGCGCAGCAGCAGCCGGGTGCAGCCGTCCCTCCCCGTGCATCAGATCACCGCGACAGGCACATCCAGCACGAGCCCATTCTGCAGATTTAAAAAGAAAAATCATGTGGGCAGGATTCAGAGCCACCCTGCTGGCTGAGGGTGACCAGGGATCCCTGGCACCCGTGCTTACCTGCAGCCGGCCGACCTCCACCTGCCGGTATGGGGTGCCCAGCAGTGGGGGCAGCGGGACCCCTCCTCGCAGCGCCCCTGCAACCAGCGGGGAGGCGTCAGAGGGTCCCAGCCCCACCACCCCACCACCCCTGCACCCGCTGTGGGCTCTGCAGGAGGTTTGGGGAGCACTCAGAAGGAAAGCAGGCAGGGCTGGCACCCCGGCTTGTGTACATTAGTGTGAATAAAATCTCGTCCTTCGGCATGCTTTCCATAAGCAGATAAACTGGTGTTCTAGGGTAGGCATTTTAATGACGCCTTTGCATGGCAAAGAGGGACAAGTCAGTTTTTGGAGACTTCAGAACAGTTATGAGAACTATTCCCAGTTTTGCCTGACAAGTGGCTTTGATTTTCAGAACAGCAGCAACACTCAGGGAGGTGTCAGAGAGGAAGCCTGCAGCCCCTGCCAGAGCTGCCTGTGTTTCCCAGCTCTCCCGTCTGCACAGGAGGGGCCGTGCCGAGCCCCCGGCCCGGAGGCGCTGCCCTTCCCAGCTCCGGCTGCATGCCCTGTGGCTGCACGAAGGCAGGCTAGCAATTTTCCTGGGCACCGTTACTCACTGCCATCGAGGGCAGGAAAAGTATGCAAGGTCAGCCAGTCAATGCCATTTCCAAAAAAAAAAAAAAAAAGATAACAACAGGCTATAGGAAAAGAAATGAGAGCTATTTTCCCTGTGCAGAAAGCGAATCCTCAGATGAAGCCATAGCCGTGCTTACTGTTGATGGATGGCACGTAGGCCACATGAATAATGTCTGCGAGAACTCCTTTCAGCGGCAGCTCCTGAAACACAGAGGGGTGATGTACATAGCCCATCTTTCTGCATGCGAGCAGCCATGCCTGTCAGGCTCACTTCCATTAATTCATCCAGCGTGGCCCCAAATCACAGGAAAATTGCACAGGTCCCTCCGCTACCCCAAGACAAATGGGAACATTTGAAAAATTCTGAATTTCAGTGAAAGATGCCAGAAATGAGAGCCTTCCCCTGCACCAGCAGCAGCACAGGCACCCAGGCTGGGCAGCGCCACAGCTGCTGCAGGCGCCTCCTCACCGCCTAAAGGCTGCCCAGCCCTGTGGACAGACAGACAGGTGGACAGATGGACAGATGGACAAACCTTGCCCACAGGTCCTCAGGCTCTCACCCTCCCGCATGGCTCTGCTGCTGTGTCAGGACTGGAGCGCGATTTGGAGACTTGAACATTGAGCACACGTGGCATGAGGGCAGACCATGTGTCCAGTCCCACCGGTACCAGCAGTGGGCAGTTATTGATGGCCCAAACCCTCCCAGGAATTCACACAGTGCATTATGAACAGGGACCCCCGCCAGAGCATTCGTGTTTGTGGGCAAGCAGTTTGGGAAGTTAATTTGTCATTTACAACATCTTCCTTTAAATTTTGATCCTTGGCATTCAGTTTGGCTTTCTTTAGTGTTTTAATGAGTCTGTTAGTGATAAGGAAAGGAACGGGACCAGGCTCCAAGGAGTGAATTCCTACACAAGCCCACCAGCACTGAGCCCCATGGAGGAGATCTCAGTGCTGTCCTTGCCCCACACCCGCCGCAGAACTCACGTCAAACATGCCGATGGAGGAGGATGCCAAGGCCACCTGGGACAAGCTGCAGGGAGAGGAATTGCTGGGGGTCACAGCCTGCAGCCCCCCCCCGCCACCCACAGCAATCCTGCCCAGCACCCAGCTCGCCAGCCCCCCGAGCTGTTTGGCTGGAGCCTCTTCTCCAGCCTGAACTTCAACTCTTCAGAGTAAAGACCCCAGATAGGTTTCAGTTCAGCTGCATTATGTCATGCTGAACCTTTCTCTTTCTTTTTAAATAGCTGTTAGTATAAACTACAAAAAACTCATGCAGAGAGATGGAAATGCACTGGCAAGGTGTGGTACGTGCGGGCTCTCCAGCAGCCCAGGACTGTCCCTCTGCTCGTGGTGGCACTGGGAAGAGATCCCAGAAGGTGTTACCTGTCCAGAGCAAGGGAGAGCTGCAGCCTCTCTTCCACAACAGCAAACTGCGCTCTCAGGTCGGAGTGCTGCAGGGAGAAGAGGGGCACGGGTCCCCAGCGGGACACGTGTGCAACCAAGCAGGTCCCCAGCGGCTGCTCCAGGCCCTGACCCAGGGCCAGGCACTGCCCCGCAGCCCCTGCCCACTGTCCCACGCCTCCCGCTGCAGTCTGCTGGCTCAGGGCAGGGGCGACCACATCCAGCCAGCACTGACTGCAAAAGGCTTCAGCTCACCACATCCAGGACAAAGAGGGATCCAAGATCAGAGTCTGGGCTGGAAACCCGAAACTCGGCAGTGCTGAAGAGGTGCACAATGCTTTTGTCTGGGGTTATTGTCACTAGCGGTGGATTTGCTTCTCTCATTTCAATCACCAGCGGCTGTGATGGAGGCAGCACCATGGAAAGCTGGGGAGAGACAAACCAAAGGGTGACATCCCCTTTCCTTTCCAGTTCACCGCTCTGGGGATCATCCTGATGGCTGCTGAGCATCAGTAGCTGTCACCAAAGTCAATGGTAGCCAGGCAAGCAGGTCTTATTAGTCTTATTAATAAAAGTTTTGCTAATAAAATGAAAAAAGAACCAGTTTGGTCTTGAGGAATAGGTTCCCAGTGAGTCCTTGTGAATGGCCACAGTGGGTGGATGGAGAACAGCGTTATCCACTGCTGTTAATAGCCTGAGATGACCCGAAAACCATTAGGATCAAGCAAAGTCCACCCACCTCTGGGATGAGGGCTCCAAGCGTCGTGGTCACCAGCGGGGGAAGCCCAAGAATCTGTTGAGGAAGCGCCAGAGGCAGGGACTGAAAACACTCAGCTGGGGGGAGTTCAACACCGGGAAGCGAAGAGGGGCAGAGAGAGGCTGCAGAGCTCGGTGGCTGGAGGCTGCCACAGCCCTGCGGTGTTTCGGGCTCACCCTGGCTGGTGGCCAGGGCCCTCTGAGCCCTCGGGGCTACCGGAGGCACTGCGCGCCTCTGCCTCCCTGCAGCACCGTCCCCTCTGCTATGCTGCAGGCACCAGGCAGGGGACAGGGCGCTGCCACTGCAGCCAGCGGCTCCATGGCCAGTGGTCCTGCGGGCAGGTGCTCAGCTGCAGCAGCCACACATGGGGCAGGCCACCGGATGACAGGCTTTGGGTGTTACACACGACTGTCCTCAAAAAAAATGCACTGCAAGTCTGCTGCATACGTTCAGATCCTGCAGGCAGGATCTGAAACTGCATTCTGCAAACTAACATGAAGCACTGGAAAATTACTTTGGGGCAAAATAAGTGAGGCTAGGAAAGAGACCAGAAAGTAAACTTTCACTTTCCTAAGCTGGCTCCTGTTCAGATCTCCTGAACTTGAGCAAGTTCTCCCAAGAGATTTGGGAACAGTCAGAAGATTTTGCAATGTCAATGTGCTGCCCTGTAAGGGTGTTAACATTTGGTATCATGATCTTGTCATTGCCTGAGCCGAGCAGGATCTCGGATGCTGTTGCTGGACCTGCAGGAGCACCTTGAGGCCATGCATGAAGGAGGTCCATAAATCCCTATGAACCAGGGACTCCATAAGACACAGACAGAACAGACTACTGATAATTCCTTTCATGATCCCCAAATATGTTTGTCTGCAGCCACCAACCAGTGCCAGAGAGTGATGAAAAGAGCATGGATCTGCCTTGAACAGAGGCACAGGTTTCTTCAGGGGTCTCTTGAAGAAAATCTCTGTCCCAAACTACCCACCATGTTATTGCTGATGTTCAGGCTGAAGGACGCCTGCATAACAAAGAGCTCAGCACTCAAGAAGCCTGCAGACAGGATGAGCTGGGTAGCAGCCTCCCTCTTTGGTGGCAGAGAAGTAAGAGACGGCTGGTCTGCTGGAAGGTCGACCTCCTCTCCCTCTTTTTCGTGGAGGATGGTCTGAAAGGACCCATAGAAGGAGCCATGTCAGAGAGTGCAAGTCCATTTCCAGGATCTGTATTTGGACCACATCCAGGGTACTGGATGCATCTCCCTGTAGCCTCAGCAATGAAACAGCAATAAAACCCGCAGAAAATGATGGGCCAAGGAGGTGGCTGGGTGATATGATGCAAACAGCACATGCCTGCACCCCTTCCAAAGCCTCTGCTGCCAAAGGCTGAGTATCATAAAATCGTAGAACGGCTTGGGTTGGAATGGACCTTAAAGCTCACTCAGTTCCAACCTCCTGCCATGGGCAGGGATGTGCCACCCACCAGATCAGGTTGCCCAGCGCCTCGTCCAACCTGGCCTTGAACACCTCCAGGGATGGGGCATCCACAGCTTCTCTGGGCAGGCTGTTCCAATGCCTCACCACCCTCAGAGTGAAGAATTTCCTCCAAATCTCTAATTTAAATCTCCCCTCTTTTAGTTTAAAGACATTACGAAGGACAACCCCTCCAAGCAAATGGGTGTCAGGAACGTTGCCCCTCCAAGCCCCGGCTCTGGCAGCGGCACTCACCCTCAAATCCAGCTGTATGAAATTTTCGCTCGTCACAGGTGGGTTCAGCAACACGTATCGGAGGGTGCCAGCAGTGCCAAGAGGGATCGCAGCTGCAGGGAAGAAGGGGTAGGCTCAGGTAGAGGCGCCCACCCTGCGCTACGGCTCACGAACAGCGGCCACATCACCAGTGCCACCTGCGGCAGCGCTGGGCCCTTCTCTCCCCACAAGTGCCTGCGGTGCCAGGCACCGCCAGGCCCATCTAGGGGTGGGCACTGGTGTGGCCCCCACCGGGAGGCAGCCGGGTGCAGTGGGCTGTCTACCCCTGGTCACAGTTCTGCTTTCCCCTTGCGAGAGGATGGGAAGGATGAGGGCTAGGTGTGCGGGTGGGTATGGGATGGAGGCGTGGGTGGCTGGAGAGAGCACAACTTACAAGTCATGGTGGTGAATTTTGCATTCACGAGGTTGAGCACCGCGTCCACGGCCGGACACAGCTGGATGGCAAGAAGAAAGCTGTGAGAACACCTTGCACGGCTGCTCCCATGGGAGCACAGCTTCGTGGCAGCCAGGCCAGCGCAATTCCCACCCTGACCCACTGGGACCCTCCACTCGTAAGCACTCAGACGAGGACTTGCCTCTGTTTTCTCTGTCCCTAATTTAATTAGGTTATTTCAGAGTAAATCTGACTTTTAACTGCATTGCCCACCTTGGTGCTGGGAAGGGGAGCGCCAGGCTGCCAGCAGCCACAGCTCAAAGCGCTCACTTTTACCTGCAGCTCTTTCGTACAGCACAACTGGGAAACCTGTCACTGAGCGGTGGAGAGGAGGAGCAGGAGGACAAGGGGGAGATGCTTGGGAAGCACAGGGCAGATGAGGCAGCACTTACCAGGCTGGGCAGCACTTTCTGAAGGGTGCTGTCCAGAAACTTGCTCATGACTTGGGGCAGCATGCTGGGCAGAGAGAACACGTCAGACAACGCAGCCGCGAGGCACAGAGCAGTAACTACTTACTACAGACCAAAACGTAAAAAGTCAAGTGCTAAAGAAACATGTCTGGCATGGATTAGGCCAAAATATGGCTCATGTCCAATAAAAGGTATTTTCCCTTTTTACAAATCTTTTCTCATGCATTCCACCTTCCGGCTTTAAATAAAGCTGAAAGCTTCCATGCCTAACAGAAGCTCAGTTATCTGAGGAATACAGCACTTAAATGAGGACTTAGGCCAGAAATGAGCACTGTGTGGAATAACACAGATAGAGCCAGCCTGAATTTGTCCATAAAACATTTTGGTTTTCGAAGTGGGAAAAAATAGGACCTTTGATGAATGAACACTTGTATTGAGAAGTGCTTGCATTCTGTACAAGCCTATGCCAAGAGACTGAAAATCCTCCCCGAGCAGCACTGCTGCCTGCCCCTGGGGTACTGACAGTATCTGCCCGTGGCCACTGCTGCCCCGGCAGGGCCCCGGCACACCCAGTGCTCACCTGCTGGGCAGGTTGGTTTTGGCGCTGAGCAGGGCGATGTGGCAGCTCTCGGTGCTGAACCACGGGCAGCTCTGGGTGTCCTGTGCCAGCCGCGCGCTGGCGGTCAGGTTTGCTGCCACCTTGATTTCCATGTTTCCTCCTATAAAGCTGCACAGAACGAATCACGGTTAGCACAGGATAAAACCTCCCGAAATGGCTGGCAGCGCAGGGCTGCCTGGCAAAGTCCCGCAGCAGCTGCCCCACGGGCGTCCTTCCTCACCCACCTTCTCCCAGTGATGGTCATCTGGACCAGCACGGCCATGAACAGCCCCACGCCTGGTGAGAGTGTCAGCGATATCACCGGGGGATGGAGGTCTATCACTTTCAGCCTGGGGGAAAACAGAGTTGAAAAGCGCTGGGAAAGATCTGCCAGAGCAGATGGCCGGACCTGTAAGTCAAACCACTTCATATTGGTGTTGTTGTCACCACCTTTAGTCCTCTGCTTCTTGTTCAAACTTTTTTTTATTAACATTTAAATCCACTTTTAAGTTCAGGAAGATGTTTCTTCATAACAAAAATATTGCAGTTTAATTTTGAAAAAGTCAAGCAAAATGTTTGGGCATTCAAAATGATGTTTTCACCCAGAGCCAACTTGCCAGACAGGGCCAGATCTGATTCCCCAGTGATTCTGGGTTTCCTCAGGATATTATTCCCTAAAGCCAGCACCCACAGGCTTGAGAGTAACCCCCCCAGCACCACAAGGCCACAGCAGCCGTGCCCAGCCAGCTCAGAAGCAGGACGCGCTTTATTGCCTTTAAGTTACAGTTTCTCTGTGTCTTTGCAGACACAACCATGCAGAAAATCACCAGCCTTAATACCACACCTGTTAGTGAGGAGTGATTTGTTCCTGCCTCCAGGCTGAAACTTCCAAACCTTCTGTTTTTACTTTGTGATTTCCAGATTCAGACTCCTGGTGAAATGCTGCTGATTATCACTCACCTGGAGATGCCTTTGATGGGTTTCATGTTCGGCTTTTTTTTTGCTGCTTCCTCCACCAGTTTCTGAAGAACATTGCTCTCATTCAGCGCAGTGGAGACCGCTGGAATATTTGCACAAGACAAAGGGCTCAGCACAGAACCTCCAGGGAGGAGACAGTGCCAGAGGTGAGGGAAGTCGGCCCCCGTCCCACCCTGTAAAACATCGCTGGTGACATGTCCCTGCTGCAATAAGCAAGGCCACAACCGGGGTGCTCCACGTGCTGGAAATTCAGAGTGCTGGCAGTCTCTGCAGCCTCCGTTCAGGCTCACAGTCACACACTGTGCGAGCACTTCACTTTTAGATGTGACACCAAGACACCCAGGTGCCCACACCAGGCCATCACAGACCGGGCGATGCAGCTTCCCACACGCAAAATGACAACCACAAGGAAGCAGCTCCTGTTGCAGACGAAGGGAGGCAGCAGGACAAAATCTGGGCACAAACACTTGGCTCAGGCATGGTGCAGTGGCTCCAGGACCCAGCTGTGCCCTTCCCATGCTGGGCCCAAGGGGCACGGCCAGGAGCAGTGGGCTCCAAGCCCTGCGGAGAGCTCTGGGGCAGCTGGTGGCACTGCTGTCCTCATGCCCACGGCACAGGCTGGCAGCTGCCCTGGCTGCACGGACGGACAGACAGACATGCCCACGTGGCTGAGTGCTTACCACGGTCGATTGTCCCAATATCCATCCTAAGGACGGCCCCCGGTCCACTGGCGCTTTGTGACACTGCCAGCCAGCCACCAAGGAGCAAAATGCACCAGATCCTTGGCATCTTCAGGCCTGGTACCGTTGCCCACAAAGCTCCAGAGATGGCTAAATGATGCACTGGCTTATGGACAGAAAGAGACAATTAGCTGGAGGTGGTTCCCAACAGCATGGCAAGGGCTAAATGGTGCACTCCCCCGGAAGGGATTGAGCAGGGCTCGCTCCAGCCCGAGGGGACAGGCGCTGCAGCATGTCCCTGGGACAGAGACCTCTGTGAGGAAGAGTGCGGTGGTTGCCTCACCAGGACCTCCTCTAGCAGAGTGCTCCTGTAGGTTGTCCACGCTCTGCGCTGATCCTCTGGAGAGAGGCAGGAAATGGCCTATATATACAGAGTCCTGGCTGAGAAAGAGGAAAAAAACGGATTAAAGAGCTGGATAATTACTGTGATGTAAAAACTAATCCCTCAGTGTTTCTGACATCTTCCAATACAAATAATCTCACTAATAAATGTAAAAGTCCAGGTAAGTCCTTCAGCTGCAGGTATCAGGTGGATGTTCCCAGCATGCCTGAGGCCAGCTCTCTTGCTCAACGTCTGAAAAGAGTAAAACTGATCTGTTTAATAACATGGTACAGACAGAAGTGGGGGCAGGGGGAAAGTTGAGCCATGGAATGGTAAATTCTGCTCTTGGAGACACATGCGCAGTGTGATTGTCACTCAGGATGAGTTGCTCATGCTCCCCAGAGCTTGTGCAAGTGCCAAGGGAGGACCTGGGATTAGCTGGGGGAGAATCCAGGGGAGGTTGTGGCAATCCCAGTAACATTGGTGCTGATCTCAGCAGGTCTGAGCGAGGCGAGGAACAGCAACCTGAGCTGTCCCCGGCATGCCGTGGGGAGGCTGCACATCCTCCAGACCGTGCACCAACTGCATCAGCTCTTCTGCGGGCCATCTACACATATCCTGGCCAGAGCCAGAGCCATCCCTGTACGCTCACCTGTCCCTGCCAGCACCAGCCCTGCAGGGACGGCTCACCCAGGGCCCACCCTGGTGGGATCCTGCAGCACCAAGAAATTTATTCCTTCTCTTCATTTCTGTATAAAATGTGTCATAGGGCTTAATCTGTCATTATCTCCCCCTGTGATATACTTGGTGGCTCTGCTAAGCACAGACAGGGAGATTTACATCTTATCTAACAGGAGTATAAGATTTATAGATAGCTCCTGTTTAAGAACCCATCATGCCAGAAAGACGCCTTTGTGCTGGTAACTTGATCAGTCACTGTGGTGTAAGTTGACATCTAATTAAGCCTCCCTGGGGACCATGAGGTCCAGAGCAGCTCTTCAGGAGGAGAAAGTCCACATCCGAGTGCCACGGTGCCCTCTTGTCCCAACAGCTCGTCTCCATTCCTGTACTGCTGTAAATGCTGATAACATGCCACAGATAAATCTCAAGTACTGCTTCGAAAGAGCTGCTGGAATTACCTGTGATGGAACAAGGCTTAACTGGAGGCCAGTTCCAGCCACTGCTCTATAACACAGAAGTCTTCTTTCTTGCAGACTTTTCCTTCTGCCCACCTCCCTCCCGATGTCTGGAATCACCCCCACAGCCCCCGGCAGCTCACTGAAAGTCGCAAATTTCTCCCAGGATTTACTTTTCTGAACACATTTCTCATCTTTAAATGGATGCACCAATGTAAAAGTGTAAATTCTGCTCTCCCCTTTCAGACATACATCTTCATATTTTCTCTTTACACTGCTATTTGGATGCCTTCAGTGGCGATACACAATGTGGCTGAAACTGCCTCTATTCCTGGCATTTCTCTGTCAGACTGAGAAAGCAGTGGAGTGCTGCTGAGAGCCAAGGACCTTTCCAGACATGTCGAGATGCACCTGGAACCAGCGCCCAATAACTCACGCAGCCAGTGCACGGAGGACAATAGCTGCCTCCTAAGGCACAGGTGTATCAACAAGTGCTGAACAGCTAACCCTACTGCCAAAGGACTTGGACCAAACTGGGCAGTTCAACCCTCTCTGGAAGAGTGGTCATGCCTCAAAGTTTGGATCACAATATAGAGGGGGAAGCACACCCAGCAGGGAGGAGAGCTGCGTGGGGCACAGAGGATGTGCTGTCATGGTGCTTGCAGGCAGCCTGAGCTCTGTGCTCTGGGCCAAAGGGACCAGAAAACCAGGATGGACCCAAAGCCCAGGAAGGAGGCGACCCTGAGTACCCTCGTGAGGACCTTTGATGCCCATAGAGATGCCACTGAATGCATCACCCACCTTTTTCTTTTTTTTTTTTTTTAATACCCTTTGCAATAATATTGCCAGTGGATTTTGATTGGGACTGAAGTGGAGAGGCAGCAATTATTGCATGTTGGCAACTCCGGAGGTTAGAGATGATGCCTTGAAAAAGTCTGCTCTTCTGTCTGGTCTAAAACTCACTGAACCCAGCAGAAATACTGCCTTCAGCAGAATTACCACCGGCCTGAAGGAAAGCCCAAGGGGCTCGTCTGTCCTTCAGGAGCATCCTCTCGGTGTTCACAAGGCCTCTTTCCATGCAGCATGCAGGTCTCATCCCTTCGGATCCGAGGCGCACACACCACAGCACCTTCCCCATGGCATGGAACCGATGCTCGCTGTCTAACAATGTTTGATTTCCTGGCACCCTCCTTCCAGAGACTTTGTGCTCCTCAGTGACTTCACAATGAAGGCGAGCTGCCCTAGCACGTGCTGCTCAATATTTCACCCTGCTGGGTCAATGGGCAATGTAATCAGGTGTATGGGGAAACAGTAAAAATGGTATACAAAACAAAGCATCCCCTCCCAGCGCACCCTTCTGGTTTTCAGCCCTCTGCCAATTTCTGCCTCCATCAGCCCTGGTTACACAGATATATAAAGCAAGCACACATCCTTGTGTGGCCACAGCCAGACACAGACAGAACTAGAAGAATGGGGAGACCAGGCAGAAAAGGTAAAGATGCATTTGCAAAATGAACAGATTGATGTGGGCATTGCTTGTACTTTGGTGTGTCTCTGTGAGCATCAGCCCTGATCAGAAGTCCTCCCTCTGCAAGGGCTGATACAGATATGAATGCTGTTAAACTTAGGTTTAACAGGTTAAACTTACTGAATAACTTATTTTCTTAATGCTCTAAGAGTATCACAAACATGATAAACAATTCTAAAATGTTTTTCAGAGGTAGGTGACTCTATTACCTTTGTATCTGATTTTAGCCTCCTGCATACCTTCAATTCATTCCTAAGCTAATTTTAACTCCTGTTTATTTCCACTTTTGTATCAGCTGTAGGCCATTATAGGACATTCAGCAGGCATAATATTGCTGCAAGCACCACTCTAGCTTACACGCTTGCAGGAGGTTTTCAAGGCTGAGCCTTTTTTCAGTGCTATTAGATGCCCAGGTACATCTAATGCATCATTATTTTACAAAAGCTGCAAAGCCCAGGAGCATAAACACAATGCAGGAGCCGAAGCCGTGGCTCCCAAGTGTGGGCCCACACCTGGGCAGGGCCCCGCCGTGCTGACCGGGCATTGCGGGTGCCCTCCTCCTGCAGGCAGCGCCGTGGCCCTGCTCTGTGCCCTGGGCACCCTCCTGAGCCTCCTGGTCCCCGTGCAGGCCGCCAGGTCTCCCGACTGTGGGGGCATCCTCACCCCGTCAGGACTGAGCTACCGTAAGTACGCAGCCCGTGCCTCCCCGTCTGACAGCAGGATGGGAGGACAAGGCATCCTCTCCCCAGGTGGCAGAACGCCAAACACCATAAACTTGCACCGTGAATCACCTCATTTTCATCATCCCCTTCCTACCGCTAGTAACAGTGGGATCTAGGAAGAGGTCGATGTGCGGCACCAGGACAGATTTCAGTCTGTCTGCCTCTGTGCAAGAGATCACAAGCTCAGGGGCCTCTAATAACTCTGCCCTATTTCACAGTTGCTGAAGTTTCAAGACCATATGCAGAGATGGTCCTCAGGCAGGACCTGACGGACCCGAGGGCCCCCGACCTACCCCTTGGCTCCCCAAAAGCCAGCAGGTGAGTCCACGGCTCTGCCTCACCCGGGCTTTGCGACCGCACCTCTGGGTCCTGTTGGACCTCCTGGAGCACTTTGAGCACCAACACAAAAAGCAAAAATCCTCCTGGGAATTGACCTGGATGTTTTAAATATCCATTTAGAAGCAAGCTCCCGGCTTCTCCTTTGGGGTCTGATGGCATCAGCCCCGGTGCCACCCTCAGGGCACCGATTTGTCTCTGCAGGGCACAGACCCCACGGACACTCGGTGTTTCTTTGCAGGAGCAGCCAGGGCTCACACCTCAGCCCGCGCTGGGCTCCTAACACCCGCGTTTCCTCTCGAGCAGGGACCAAATCAGCTCCGTCCAAGTGGTTGACCTGTCGCTGTCGCTTGTCCCAGAGGCCGGGCTGCAGCTGGGCATCGAGGCGGACCTGGGCATCGCCCCCCCGGCGTGAGTTGTGCCTGCCTGCGGGGCCAGGGCAGCGGCACGGGGCAGCGGCCCTCCAGCCCGTGCCATTCTCTCGTGCAGCGCGGCGCCCAGGCTGGCAAGGCTGTCCATCCTGGCCGACCTCCACGTAGACCTGAGCCCCGATGGCGACCTGCAGCTGACAACCTCCGCCTGCAGACCCACCGTGGAGGAGGTGCAGAGCGCCGAGGAGGTTGAAAGGTCGGCCCGTGGGTTTCCTTTGGCACAGCATCTGGGTGAACGGGGAAACAAAACCGAGCGACAAGTATTCCTGTGCATAAAGGTGATAGGACCAAGATCTGATCACTGACATAAAAGCTCACAAATGTCAGTGCAAATCCTTCAGCTTCGTGACAGAAACCATCTGCTTGAAGCCCTGGTTGTTGTTTTTTTTCTTTTTTTCTTTTTCTTTTTTTGTTTTTCCCCACAATGTTAAGAGTTTTTCTCTCATAAAGGAGCAGATGTTTCTAAAGAGTGTAACATTAACATTTTAATACAAGTCCAGTGGCAGGTCTTCAGCATTTCAGGATTCTGAACCACAGTCACAGCTTAATAGATGATAGAAAATGATGATAATGTCTCCAGATACTTTCTGGGTCAAATCAAAAGACACTAACATACCCTTGGCTGAGCTGGTGCTGCCTAACTTCCTCTGTTCTGTTGTTTTCATCCAGCAAGTCCTCTAGTTCCGACCTGGATAAGGAGATTAATGCCGATAAGGTAAGATAACGTCCACACAGACATGAGAAAGCAGAAGACAAATTGGGACGGTTCTGTAAGAATTAGAGCACTCGGGTGAACCTGGTGCTTACAAAACCCACCTGGTTGTGCCGGGCATCCCCCACAGCCCTCCACACAGGACGAGGAGCAGAAGCCATGCGGTCACCGAGTGCTGCCATCCTCCATCTGTGATCCCCCATCTGCCATCTCATGGCCAGCTGATGGGGACACATGGGCTGCAGCAGATGCCATCAGCCCCCGTGTTCATCTCCCTCCTCTCAAAGTTTGCTCTTATCCCACAGATTTGCTTGGAAGTCTCCAAATTGCTCCTTTTGCCTAATGAACAGCTAATGTCTCTGACAGGTGAGCAGCTCGGCTCTCATGCTCGTTAGGGTTTAGGGGCTCCTGCCGGAGCAGGTCGTAGGCCGTGCAGGCTGGGCCCTGCAGCGGTGGCTGCTCCGTGACCGTGGGTTTCGTCTGCTGGAAAATGTGCCCCCTGTGCCCCACTGCAGGGTGCAGATGATGGCAGCTGGCTGGGGGCTGCTGCATGGTGGGATGAGGCAGGTCCCCTGCCTCTCCCCTCCTCTGTCAGGTGTGCCAGAAACTTTGGGGAGGGGAGAGCGATAAAACATGAGAAATGAATCCTTCTGCTCTTCCCCTCCTCACCTGTCTCCTGTTCCTGGGGGAAATCCAGCCTGTTCAAAGGCGCAATCTCCTGTTGCTGCTCCCCTCTGCTCTCTGAGTGCCCCTCTGCTCGCTTTGCAGCTCAGTTCCCTGTCACCCCCAGCTGCCAGGTCCAGTACCTGCCACTGGCTGCCCCCGTGATCTCCGAGGAGGGAATCACCATGTCCTTGCAAGTAAGCACCGCATCCTGCCCATGCTGCCTAGCTCCTGCCCATGCACTCATCTACCTGCCACTTCCCTGCCCTGGATGAGCAGCTGCTGAGTGCCTGCATGACGAGGTGGGCACCCCGAGCACCCCGACCCCTTTTCTGTCCCCTGCAGACCACGTTCCACGTGGCAGGGATAGCAGTGCCCCTGCCAGTCAGCCCCGTGCCGTTCAGCATGCCCGAGCTGGTGAGCTCCAGCCCTTCCCACCTCACCTTGGCTTTGTCTGAGCACTTCTACACCAGCCTCTTCTTCGCCCTGGAGAGGGCTGGAGCCTTCAACATGACCATCCTGGTGAGTAGTGCAAGCAAGTGAGGAGGGAATAACAAAACAGACAGCGATGGCTGTGCCCCTGCCCCATGAAGCCATAAGGGAGCTGTGCTCCCTGAAAGAAATAAGAGCATTTCTGAGAGCCCAGGGAGCTGTGCTGCATCACCCCCGGCCTCTTACCTCGACCTCGCAGGCAAAATTCTGCTGGTCAAATGGTGCACGGGAAACTTGCCATCAGAACTAGCCAAAACATGGCTTCTGCCATGTGCTGGTGTGCAGGGAAGACCCCCTGCATTTGGCAGCCGTGCAGCACTCGGCAGCGGCTGTGCCAGACCCCAGACTGCAGCTGCCTGGGGCCGCCAGCCAGCCGATGCTCTGTGCTCTGTCTTCCAGAGCCCGCTGACCACTGCCACCATGGCACAGAAGATCACCCAGGTACGTGGCCACTTCCAGCACCTGGGAGGCACAGCCCCTGCTGTGGGGGCCACTGGGCTGCAAACGCCTGCCTTTGGCAGGTCGGCTCCCTGTACCCCGAGGACCTGCCTGTGATGCTGAGGGCCGAGCTCAGAAGCTCTCCTCGGGTGGAGCTGGAGGAAGGCCGAGCAGCCCTGAAGCTCTTCCTCACCATCCATGTTGGGGCAGGCTCACCAGACTTCCAGAGCTTCCTGGGCGTGAGTGCGGTGAGTGAGCACTGCAGGACGGGGCCACTGCCACTGCTCCCCTCGACTGCCACAGCGGCCACAGTCCCCAGTGGCATCGGTCTCTGTTGCAATGAGCAGGGAGCAAGGAACGTGTTGCAGGGGGCAGTGCACAGATGGCTTCATCACATCTCAATGTTCAGAGCTGAAGTGGGACAGTTTGCTTGCTCTGATCCTGCCCACCCTGTTCTCCTCGCAGGATGTGACTGCAGGACTGCTCCTCAGCGTCACCGACACACGGATGATGATCTCTGCAGCAGTGATAGAGTAACGAGTCTGGCTGTGCTCTGCAGCCTTGCGGGGGACACGGCCCAGTCATTGCACGGGATGGGAAAGGCAAATAGCCTGGGGAATTTCTTACCTCTGATGGCTTGGCCACTGTGGAGGTCGCTCTAGCCCAAGGGAAATGGCAAGGCTTCAGTAGCAGAACCAGAGAGAAAAATGCTGCCCATCACCCCCAGCACCCTGCGTCCCTGCCTGCAGCGAGCCCTCGCCAAGGGTCCCGGGGCCAGGACACCCCCAGCTTCCTGCTGCTGTGCACGGGCAGAGACAGTGCCTGCTGCCTACTGCCCCCTGCCAGACACCCAGCTTAGGGAGCTGTTGGAGCCCTGGGCACAGCCCTGGTCTTTGGAGCAATGTGCAAGTTCCAGCTTATCACCAAGTGTGGTCCTCCAAGGAAAACCCTGCTCAGTGACCCAGCCAAAGGGCTGCTGAGAAACTCTTGTGCTGCTCTTTGTTTTGCAGAGATGCTGAGCTCAGCCTGGCTGCCTCCAATGTGGGCCCGGTGCCGGTAGGTGTTCCCAGCACCCCAAAGTGATGGAGCACAGCTGGGCTCCTGCCTGCACCGTGCTGAACACAGCAGCCCTTGCTTTAATGCTGTCCCCTAAAGCCTGGCCATCCCCAAACAGCTTGCACCACCCCAAGCTCATGCCACAAATGCTAGGCTGGGCCATCAGCAGGGCAGCACACGCTTGTGGTGCTCGCTGCACCCCACAGGGGCTGGGAGAGGGGCAGCACACCAGGACCCCACTGCTGCGGTCCCGGCTTCTCTCCACCCCTTTAGAGCCAGGCCATAAAGAAGCCGACCCTGAAGCTTTCCCCTTCGCAGGCTGCGTTGTTGGAAGAGCTGTTCCTGGGCACCGTTCGTGAGGAGGTGCCGGTCTGGATGAATGGTGAGAAGTGGGGACGCCCCCCCCCCAGGCACCACCAGGCACAAAGTGTCTCAGCTGGGAACCTTCCCTCTTTCTCCTTTCCCTGTTTCTCTTACTAGCGGTGCTGAGTGAAGGCGTACACCTGCCACACATATCCAGCTTCACCTACACTGATGTCAGCGTCATGATTCACAAGGTAAGAAATCAAGACATGCAAGTTTCTCCCTGAAACAAGACATTTAAGTTGCTCCCTGCTACATTTGATTTAAAGGATACCTGGGAGTGACACTTAACTCCTGGCACTAAAATAAATCTGAGCCTGCTTCTCCTGTCCTGCTAACCCACAGAACCAGACTTCATTGCTTTACATAGGCATCCCTCTCTAGCCATGCTAACACAAGCAAAAAATGGTCATTAGAAGGATTGGGGGCAGGCTACAGAGAGCGCTGGGTGCGGCACTCAGGCTTCTCACCCGTGTCTAGGATTACGTCTTGCTCCTGTGCAACCTCAAGCTGCAGGCGAGACACGGCGAGCAGGGGGCCGTGGCCTGAACCCAGTGTGCCTTTTGCTTTGCCTGGAGGAAAACGGGGACAAAGCCATCCCACTGACTCTGAAAGGACGTGTCGTGTTTTCTCACTGCATGAAACATTAAAAATCTTTTTTCTTTACTGAAACAACACTTTCTCACATTTAGGATAATAATGGCATTGTGCTAGTGGCTTTCTCTTCCAGTCTATTTTTTGTTGCACAAGGAGGATGGATTATAACAATGTTCCATGCTTTAATTACACATTTCTCTTTAATATTGCATCTTCCTGTGTGACTATTGACTTTTTTTTTTACCCTCAATGACTTGTACTGAAAGATAGATGAATTTCATCTTGCTGAGTACCAGTACAGATGTCCAGACCTTACATTTAACTATGGGAGCATCAAAATCTCACTAATTTATAAGGACGTGAGGCATCCCCGTGCCTCTCAGCTGCAGAACGGTATCGCCCCTACCCACAAGAGACATTTCATGGCTTTTCCTCCATTTCTAGCGTTACTATGGGAACAAAACAGCTGGTAAGTTTTCACTTGGCCAGAAAGAAGAAAAAAAAAAAAATCACGTCTGTACAAAGGTTTCTAATATTAGACTTGAAGCCAGTCACATTTTTGAAAACATGC
This sequence comes from Cygnus atratus, assembly GCF_013377495.2. NCBI lineage: Eukaryota > Metazoa > Chordata > Aves > Anseriformes > Anatidae > Cygnus > Cygnus atratus. The sequence continues at coordinate 771,087 of NC_066377.1, forward strand.
TTCTGACAAAGCCAGTCACAGAGCGGGCAGATGAAGCGTGGCCACACAGCAGCATGCCTGTCGGGGTCCAGCGCCGCGGCAGTGCTGGCTTTTGCCTGCTGCCCACGGGGCCCAAGTGTGCTCAAGGGGGGAAAATCTGGCACAGCCTCGGCACCCAAACCAGCTGCGTGTGGGGGCCGAGCTCCCGCAGCAAGCTGAAAGTGGGCAGGGGGTCGGCTGGGGTCCAGCGGGCACCCCCTGCGGGCACCACGGGCAGCTTACTGCCTTCTGCTGCTGCTCTTGCAGCACGCTCAGAGGGCGATGCTGCACTTGACACCCAGCCCATGAAGCTGTATTAATTACACATACATCTGCTTTCACATGCAACTACCGTCCGCATCATTTCTAGCCTTTGGAGCTGCTGAAAAGCACTTGAAAACCTCATATTTCAGAGAGTTAGAAATAGGAAAGGAAACAAAACAAGCCAGGCTGATTTATTGAAGGGAGTTAAAAAAAAAGAAAAAAAAACTGAAGGTTTATATGCCCGTCCTGGGGACCTGACTAATGATTGTAACACCCAAAGTTGGCAATAGCAGGAACAGTTCCTAATAAAAGTTTGCTGGTAGAGCTGCAACCATTAGTCTTTGACTAATATATCTTAACCCAGTTTCCCAAGAGGAATATGCTACAGCAGTAAAAGGATTTATTTGTTTGGCAGCAGAGGTTCTGGCCGGGGGATTTAATGCACTGCTCTGCTCTGGCCGCAGATGGCTGGGGCCAGGGGAGCTGCAGCCCTGCTACCAGCCCACAGCCATGCACGTCCCGCCTGCAGCAGCAGGCTCAGCCACAGACCTGGGTCGTGCTGGGGCCCGGGGAGTAGCATCTGATCAATAGGTAACCCAGCCAGGAGTAGTCACTGAAAATCCAAGAGTGTTTTTCTCAGGAATTTTGGGTAGAAGAAATTTGCAAGCCAAAACCTGAAATACCAGTCATCAGAGAGGAGCTAAATCCCCCAGCAGGAGGCAGGAGAGGTGCTCTCCACGAGAAGCATCAGAAACAAGAACCTCCTTCCAAGCACTAGAAGTAAGAATGTTTATTACTAAAAGAATCAATGACAAATGTATCCTGAGCTCCTGCTCAGCACTTCATCCACTTCTGCACATGGATGGTGACATTTAAGTAGAGAGCCACATGCAACAAGTTCACTTTTTCAGTACACTGAGAAAAACTTTCCCATAGAACAAATTTTCAAGGAATTTAACAATTCAGCTGCAGCTTCACATGCAATTGGTACAACTGCGAACTCTAACTCACGCTAATTTCTCTAAATAAATATTTTTACACAGAGCTGCCTATCTGGTTTTGGCTTATGTAAGTATCTTAATACTCATACAAGCCAGTTAAATGTAAAGTGCCTTAAGTGTTACCAAGAATCTTGAAGCACGTTTAGAAAAGGAAAGAAGATAATGCCAGTCTCAAAGCTTCATCCTCGCTGGTCCTTCTCCCTCTTTCTGCCCAAGGCTACAGTCAGAAAGAGCTCTCCATGCCCTGTCCTCCCCAGCTCACACGAGGATCACCAGCAGGCCCTGGAGAAGTGCAAGAAGCGACACATTTACATTATTTCCTGACCTTGAGGGATGCTGGCTCACAGCAGCTTGTCAGCAGCACAGCGAATTGAAAACCCTCCTGCAAAACTCCTCAAGTTACACTTGTAATGAGGAGGACACAGCATCCTTCGGAAAGTGCCAGAGAACACCCAAGTTCCTCTGGGACATCACCAGGATGCACCAAGCTGGAATTTGGTGCAACCCAAGGCACTTTGAATGGTGCTGTTCCAAAGGGGTTGCCAGACCCAGCGCCCCACGTCGGAGCTGCTCACGCTGAGCTCTCCAGGAGGGATGGACAGCCCACATGGGAGAACCAGGATCTACCCCAGAGAGGCTGGACACAGCTCACATTGTTCCCAGCTTGGTAGCACCTGTGAGCACGAAGCACTCAGCAGCGTTTGCTGCCCTGAAGGTCAGACCAAGCACAACTTTCTGCCCCCCCAGTGTCCCCTTGCACGCTGGCACGCCGCTGGCAGGGTCCCATTGCAGGAGCCGCATGCCAGAAACAGCCCCAGTGACCTGCACCAGTGCCCGCCAGAGGAAAGAGCCATTGCAGGCACTCACCACCAGTATCTGAATATCCACTTTTACCAGCGGAATGCCCAACACGTTCGGCAGAGGGATCCCGACGCCCAGACAGCCTGCGGAGATGGACAGAACCTTACCAGGCACCGGGCTGGGTGCACAGCACTGCTCCAGGCAGGACCGGCCGTTCTCTGTTTCACTGCTGATCTCCACCAGCAATGCCTGCCGGGGCCTTTAGGACTGGAGCTGGGCTGGGTGCTGGGAGAAGAAGGCTGGGAGGTTTAACCACAGCCCCAGCCTGGGGACTGCAGACCTGCAGTCACGCCAGCTCTCCCCTGCAGCTTTCCCACATGCACACCACCTCTCCCCCCCATCCCCAGAACTTAGTCAAAGCACTCCCGGTTTTACAGCTAGTCCAGCCACCTTACCATTGATAAGAGGCAATAACGTTTCCGCCAGCAGCTGACTGCAGTGGGGCTTCAGGCTCGAGATCTGAAGCAGAGAGGGGCAGCACCGTGAGCAGCGCGTGCAGCAGCAGCACGCGCAGCTCAGATCATGAAGGCAGCCAGTCCTCGGGATGGGAAATCACTTCCCACTAACACAGCAAGAGAACTTACTAAAGGCCCTCTTTTCATTAAAACAATTTACTTTTCTTCCTCAATTTGTAGTTGGTGCCTCACTTAGGAAACCTTCTACAGGTAAAACTCCTGCTGGAGCTCAGTGAAAGCTTTGCCCAGGCAGGGGTAAATAAATGGAGATTTCAGACTTTACATTTGCATTAGTAGAAAAGACAGAAGACAAAAAAATAAAATAAAAGGACCAAGAGAAGACTTGCTACAACCTCCAGAACCACAGCTAACAGCTCAGGCCCTCTGCAGACGTGACCCACCCGGCAGCATCACCCAGTGGCATCGCGCCTCCCTCCCTCCCTCCCCAGAGCTGCATCCACGTGGGAAGCACCAGGCTGGTAGGAGAGACTTACATCACTGATGCCAACGTCAGATGACTCCAAGGAGAGGGAAGTGCTGCAGAAGAGGAAAGCAAACAGCACATCAGACAGCAGGTCACCGGCCAGAGCTCACAGACCCCAGACCCCTGCAATCTCTGGTACAGCATTACCCAGCCCATGGGCAAGAGGCCCCTATGAGGATCATCAGGGCACTCCTAAAGACATCACAGTGTTCTAACTTAAAAAAAAAAAAAAAAAAAAAAAAAAAAAGCAGGCACTGACACACTTGTAAGAGAGCAAAAGAAAATAACAAAATAAAAGCAATAAATCAACATTAAAATCTTAACCTAATTTTCTTTTCCTTGAATGAAACAGCACTGCAAGAGGGCACACACTAGCTCTTGGCTTCCCCTTCTCTCTCCTGTGCTCAGGCAGTTATTCACCTTAGAGGAGGAGTCAGCTCCTGTTTAGCTGAGAGCAGAGCTTCTAGAAAAAGCATCCAGTCCAAATTTAAAGATCATGAGCTCTGGAGAATTTGCTAGAGTTCCTAATCTATCATTTCAATCACACAGCTATCTCCACAGCTAAAACCTGTGCTTTATTTCCACTTTGAATTTCTCTATTCTGCTTCCATTGAATCTTGTTATATCTTTGTCTATTGAATTAAAAGCCCTGTGATGCATTTCTATTCTCTGTATCACTGCATACAAGCTATGCCAATGTTGCTTCTAAATCTAACTCTTTGACAAGGTAAATGGCTTGAATTTGTCAAACCTCATACTATAAGAAATGCTTTCCAATCTTTAATCATACCTTGACTGGCATTAATGATAGCACTTTCCTTCACTCCTTTATCACTCATGTCCAACATCAGGCACTTGGAAGTGCTGCCCAGGACCAAAGTCAAACTGACAGTCTCACAGTTTTTCTTGTGATAAAACAGACACAGACTTTTCTTCCAGTCTCCTCAAACTCTCCCACTGCTGCAAAGTTTCCTGAGAGCCAGCAGTAGCTGCGCGTCTCTTGCCATCAGCCAGGTATCAAATTCTCAGATTTGGGAAATCCAGGGCCCACAGACATTGGAAAACTCCTCGAGTCAGTGGCTCCTAAGCTAACTTTGCCACGGAGAGACTGTCACAGGGCTGCACTGCCCAGCTTTATCAGACGCAGTTGTACCATACTCCCATCACGTCTGCCTTCATTCGGTGTGCCCCAGCAGGACACACCGGTACCACTGGCTGCATCCTCGGGACCCAAAACCCTGCCACCATCTGGCACCCTCCTTCCCACCCCCAAGGAGAGCCAGAGCTTGGCAGCAGGGCCGAAAGCCCCAGGCTGGGCGCCACAGCCCGCTTTGCCGCCAGCCTCCCGCACAGCTGCGGTGGGGATGGGCTACCTGCCCAGGGACAAGGCCAGTACCAGGCTGCTCCCAGAGATCGACACGTGGACGTTCAGGCTGAGGTCCTGCAAGCAGACAGCGAGAGGATCAGCCCACAGAGACGGCTGTGCACCTCACCAGCCCAAGCTCTTCACATGCCACTTACTGCCTTCAGGAGGAGCAGGTTGAGGATGGATCCATCCAAGCGCTTAACGAACACCTGGATCATCACCGAAAGCTTGACAGTGGCTTTGTTGTTTTCCAAGAGGATGAGCGGCTTCCCAAACAACTCTATCCTGATGCTCAGAGGAGCAGTCACGGAGCAGCTGGAGCACTGTGGGGACGGGGGACATGGAGGTGGCTGCCCAGCACCAAGCTGGGCTGCAAAGCACCGGCTCCCTTCCCCGGCTCCATGCATGCTCTTTGCCACCAGGAGGAGAGGAGCAGAGGACCTGAGGCAGTGCCCCGGCACACCCAGGTGCATCACGTAGATGGCCTCAGACCCAGCAAGGCTTACACAAGCACTCACGCCAGCCAAAGTCACTCACCCCAGTGGGAAAGAGGGTCAGGATGGCTTCTTGCAGCTGCTTGGCACCTGAGAACTGTGGGAAGAGAAGTGCACACAGCCAGTGGGTTCCAGCACCGCCCGCCCCTCTGCCCCATGCCCCTGCTCCCAGATGGTTTGTTCATGTTCCTGGGGCCAGTCCCGAGCCCCCAGCCCCTCACTGGCCCCCAGTTGCACACACACCTATGCTACAGCAGTGCCCACAGCCCCCTCCAGCCCTCCCCAGCTCCCAGGCAATGCCAGTCCCTCGTGCAGGTGACACTGCCAGCAGCAAGAGGAGATGCAGCCTGGAGGCTTTCAGCATCTTTCCGCGTGCAGGCCCCTAACATTTCCCCATGGAAGCACAGATGGGAGGTACAGAAAACACCTGCGCCCAGAGAAGTGCATTGCCTGTATGAAGTCATAGCTCTGGGGCTCTGCGTGCAAAGGGGGCAAGGGCTGGCGCAGGGCCCCAGTGAGGCTGTGCCCAGCACCAGCAGAGCCTCGTACCCTGCTCGGGCACACGCAGCTTCTCCTCTAGCAGAGCCAAGGGCAGATTGGCGCGCATCACTGGCCCCTTCCCCTGGCGCGAACACAGCGCTGCAGCACTCACGGCTTCTGGCGAGCAGGTGAACGTCTGCGGCTGGACCTGGATCAGGAGGGACAGGATGGCGTTGAGAAAGCTCTGGCGCAGTCCCATGACCAGCAGCCTGTCCAGCAGCGGGGGCAAGGCGGAGGCGGACGAGTCGTGGGGGATGATGCTGCCTCCCACCTGCTGCACCGCACCCTGCAGAGATGGCACCAACATTAAATGCTAACCCGGTCCTCCAGAGCCCCACGGCCTGCCCAGACCCTCAGGAAGGAGACTGCAGCTTCGGGCAGGCTGAAACAGACACCCCAGCAGCAGCTGCGGGAGAGCATTGCACACACAACCATTCTCTCAATGTTTAATACATGAAAGGAGCTGATGAAGCCCAGAGTGCCTAACTGAGGCCCCTGCTAATGAGCACAAAGTGTCCATGTCGCAACTCACTGCTCCATTTCATCCTTCAGATCTCCGACCACGAGCCATGCAGCACAGGCGCTGCCAGCAGTACAGTCGCAGCACTGCATTCCCCCAGCGCTCAGCCAAGTGAGAGCCATCTCTCCGACTGCAAGAAGCTCGCACCAGCACCACTATTTGCTAAGGAGACCAATTCTGACCGTCCCTGCGGGAGCAAGACTAACCCCAGTGATGTGTCTGCACTAAAGCAAGAAAGGAGCACTGCTGTCATACCAACAGGAGCGTTTGTTATTCAGCCCTTGCTGTTCTTTACTGAGTATGTGCCAGGTGTTCCTCACTAGCATTTATTTAAGCTCTCCTGTTTGAAAGTACTGTGTGGTTTGGGCATCTTTTTCCAGTGAGACAGCAGTAAAAAAATACATCCATTAGCCTGGCTTAGCTTTCATCCACCATAACAACTAAATAGCAAAGGCAAAAAGCAGTAGCACCCAGTTTGCAGGCTGTGCAAGGAGGGGATAACCGCTCACCCCATGTAATGGCTGCAAACCACAGACACATGGGCAGGACGGGGGAAGTTTGCCAAGAGAGCAAAAGAGGGCTTGAAGAAACGCGCACACAGTCACTTAGTGATGGGTTTGCCTATGACTGAAATATTTAGCTAGCACTCCCAGAACAAGTCACCAGCCCAGCTCTTCCGTCTGGCTGTGTGGAAGAAAGACAGCAGCTCCCACAGGATCTGGGTGTGCGGTGCTGGAAGACCTCACGCTGCAACCACATCCGCAGGGTCTCATTACCTAACGTCCACTTACATCTAAATCCAGCCCAAGGAACAAGCCAGATGTAAACGGGAGGCTGGCCAACTGGTAGTGAATCGTTCCCACTGTGCCGACCGGGATCACCGCTTCAAGGAAAAAACGATCATTAAACACCAGGAGAGAAGCAGCACCACAAACCACTCCCAACCCCCAGGTCCCAAGCAGACCTCAACCCCACAAGCAGTAGAAACACTGCTACTACAATGGGAAAACATCCCCAGATTAAGCTTTGTGGGGCATGAGTTTAGAAAATAGCCAAAAAAGAGCACCAAGGATAGTAAGGTAAATCCAAGGGTGACCTTTAGAAGTGGTGTAAGGAAGGCTAAAGTGTGAAGTATTCACTCCAACTGTTCACGTGTAAATTCAACATTCAACAACAGTCCCAGACACTCGGAGGACAGAGATTTACTCTGAACAACGAGCACCTTGGGCCCTCAGCTTGGTCCGTTTGGATCCGAACGCCCACAGTGGGCAGCGCTGATCTTCCCCAATGCACTCGGGGACAGCAGGGGAACACACATGTCCCCCAGCCAGAGCTTACAGGACACAGGGAAGCCACAGCCGGGCCTCCATGAGAAACGTACCGTTGAGAGTGCCCAAGAACTGGATGTTCACCAGGTTGACGATAATATCGATTACCGGACACAGCTGCAACAGAAAGCAGAAATGGGACAGCTCAGGGCTCAGCCACCCGCCTGCAGGCAGCCCTCCTGCATGGACCCCCGGGCTTTAAGCTGACCCCAGGGAAGCCGTGCTGTGTGGCCATGGGGTGGCAGCTGGGACGTCAAGAAGGACTTGTGGTGGAGAAGCCCTGGAGCTGCGTTACCCCACCAAGTGGATTGCTTCAACCTGGGGAACGTGGCAGGCATCGCCCTGCGGGCAGAAGCACGCCAGCAGCAGCAGGCTGCCCGCAGCGCACGGCGGTGACGTGGGAACGCAGCGCAGAGATGCTGCTGCTCGCTATGGCTTTTTAACATGTTGTTCTTGATATTTCTGCATTTCAGCTGTGAAAGGATGGCAATCTTCATGCTTACCAAACCGGGCAGAGTTGCTGTCAGCTGGTTAAGCACTATGTCGTTTACTGATAGGGACAGTAATCTAGAAAGGGAAAAAAAAAAAGAGAGAGAGAGAGAATGAATGAGAGGGGAGAATTGAGCTAACTTGTGAGAAGCAAAGGCTTCAGCACTTGGGGTGTGCAGACAACATTGTATGAAAGCAAGTTTCTCACACTGTATCCTGAGCTTGGTTGTCTCCCTCTGGTATTTAAATCAATGTTATAGTTAAGGGAAGGTGGAGTTATTGTGAAATATTTCTGTGTTAGTTATGGGAAACAAACAATTTACATGTGGAATAACAAGAGGAGAAAACTGCTGTGAAACATTTCAACACTGCTGCTAAATAGATCACTCTGGGTTACATGCTGCCTGCAGGCAGTGCAGACATTTAGTTTGATAATCAATATATTTCTGGACTACTGAGTTAGAACACAGCCACACACTCTGCAAGCTGCAGACAGCAGGATTCATAATGCATTGCACTGCTATGCCTGAGTTCTGCCCACAGACGCACCTGAGGAACTGCCATGAAGTCAACTGCACATGTACATGCTCACCCTTACTCCACAGCAGTTCACTTCCAGCACACCATCACTTTAATCCTGCTAAAACCTAAAAAAGGAACCCCAGAGTGGGTGGTCTGTGCTCCCCTTACACAACTGCTGCACAACCAGCTGCTGCACTGATTGAAATATAATGCATAATGCAAAAAATCATGATGCAAAAATTAATTAGGAGAAATTCACTGAACCTCAAAAGTGAGTAATCCAAAAATATTTTCCAATGATCAATTTAAATGTTGCATTCATCGGTACAGCAAGTAAGCAAACTCCTTCTGCCAAGAATTTAATGAGACTGAGCAGGAGATGGGACATTTGCCTGCACTTACACATACCCGCAGAGGTCAGCCCAAAGGCCCATATGGCCAACATCAACAGGCACTTACCCAGAAAGGAGCTTGATCTTTACAGCACCAAGAATGCAGAAGCAGTCATCGATGACGACCTGGACTGCGCCCAATTCGAAATTTGTGCATTTAATGTTTGCAGTAATGGTCACATCCACTGAGATATCAATTAGTTCTGAGAGAAGGCCAACCAAGCTGAAAAAAGCAAATGAGAGGCTGAGAGATGAAATCTGTTCAGCTAACAAGAGAAACTCAGCAAAGCCAGCAGCAACAAGCTGCACCTCCATCTACTGATTCATTACAAAGGCCACAAGCCATCCCTTGGTGTCTGTTTCGCTCTGTGCCTTTATTATAGGTAAGAAACTCCTAGGAATCCATAAAGGATGCAAAATGCCGAGCACCAGGAAGCCTGTGGGTAGGGTTTTCCCCTCACCACCCTGAAGCACCGCTCTCACCAGTTGCCGCTGAGATCAAGCCTTGCAGCAATGGCCAGCTGGACCCCGATCCCAGGCAGCAGCGCCACTGACAGCTTGGGGAGCTGAACCCGGACAAGGTGCAGTCTGCAAACAACAGCAAAAGCGGTCACAAAGTTAAAAAGCATCCTCTAACAGCTCAGCAGCTGCACAGTGAGCAACCCCAGTGCCCACATCACCATGGGCACCTCCAGCCGGAGGCACCAGTCTCAGCTGGCTTCTCTTGCTTCTCCCACATGAGACACAGCGTGCAGCTGAGGCTTAAGAGGGCAACCTAGACTCAGACTGGGATGAAAGACAGCTTTAGAGAGAGATCAAGTTTTCCTCTCCAGGGTGCCCTCCTCCCTCCCTCAGTGCTATCAAGCACCTCAGATATCAACAGCAGCATCCAAACCATCATCCTGCATCTGGTTGCGCAGCCTGCACCGCCCTTCACCACCCACTTTCACGTGACACAGAAAACTCTTGTTGGGCCAGAATTTCAGCATCAAAATAAACTGAGGATAACAGCTTGGGCCAGTCATGGCTCTCAGCTTTTGCTGCTTCATTGCGGCTGGTCAAGGAGTGCTCGTGGAGAAGCCCTGTCTCTCCACTTACCCCGTGATGCTGGTGGGAGAGTTCAGCAGACCCCCTTCACCCATGATGTTTGGGAGCACGAGGCCCTGCAGGTGCTTCTGGAGAAGCCCATTCTGAATTACGGCATCCGAGAGCACTGGAAAACATCTCTGCATGAGGGCTGGCACTTAGGGCAACAACCTTTCACCACTCAACCAGCTCCATCTTGGCAAAGACATCACATAACACCCCACCTCTCCCCAAAACCCCTCATTAAGTCATTCCCAGTGTCAATGCAGTCAAATCACATGGGGGATGACATTTTATAAGAAAGAATAAAGTAGAACTGCTTTTAGTGGATTAACGAGGAGAGGTAGCAATGCAGAGCACCCCTGACTTGAAGACCACAGGACGGCTGTGCACCAGCAGAAGTGATTGCTGCCACACGCAGCAGGAGCCACGCTCCAACCACAACTTGTTGCCCACTTCTAAAGGGTACTGGTTTGGTTTGTCTTTGTAACAGAAGCAACATGAAACGATCTGCCTTTTTTTGCTGGAGCACTGCAATTATTAAGAAGGTTGCTAAGCTTCACAGCAGTTATTTGGCAAATATGCTCTGGTGAGAAATGAGAAACTAAAACAAAGAGAGGAAAGAATCCAGAATCCTAAAATTCCGCATGGCCGTTTGGTACAGAAACATGTCCCAGTTCTGGAGAGGGAAGATTTCCCTGCCCCATGAACCCAGTGATGGCTGTCAGGGGCTCTAGCAAAGCCTGCCACTATAAAATAATGATGAAGACAGTCGAGAGGTTTTAAGCCACGTTACGGCCCCACACAGCTCTCAAAACAAGCACGACCCACGTTGTTCTGATTACCTTTCTGCATTGCCCCTGGGCTGACGGCACAGGACAAACCGGACAAGACTCCCTGGGACGGCGAGAGCAGGCCACAGAAAAAGACAATTCCAAAAAGCTTCAACAACTTCATTTCCAGAGAGTGTCCTACTGGCAAGGGAGGCAGCAGAGTGAATGGTGAGGAAGAAGCCCCCAAGAAGCAATCCAGGGTCTTTACGAGGGTAGGGACTGAGCGGGAGCTCCCTCCTCAACAGGAACTTGCCCGAGCTCACACGTGGGCAGATTTCCAGTGGGAACAACAAAAGCCCTTCACCTGCCCCTGTGACTTGCCCAAAATATTCCATGCACTCACACAAGGAACCAAACTGTTCTTCCTGGTAGCTCCCTGCTCTGCTGTGCAAGCAGTAATTATTTCTGCACCCGTTAGATGAAGTTGCACGCTCTTTGATAGGATCTTTGACAAGGGAAGCACCTGAGGATTAGTCTTGTTCCTTCTAACTTTCAGAAACAACAAACCAAAGCTAAAGTGATAAAAATAAGTTAACTATAAAACTATAAAATTACAATTTAATAATTATTAACATAGATTTAATTATGACAGGACAGACAGATGCAGACGATTAGCAGCCTGGTGCTCAGCGAAGTCCTCAGCAGAGCTGGGTGACAGGGACGGCCCCACAAGCATGCGCCCCCCACGCCCCACAGCCCCCGCTACCTGCACCCACCACCAGGAGCAGGAGCTGCGCTCGGTCAGCCCCGGCTCTCCTTGCAGCCGAGGCTCCTTCGGTCTTCCTCTTTTTTCCTGCAACTGCAGTGGATGCAGCCACCCTTATATAAAATTTGCAGGCTCCCAGACACACCTTCTCCTCATGGCCTTTGCATCTCGTGAGCAGGCACCCCTCTAGCTCTTGCTCTTTGCAAGCAACACCCAGCTGCCACCTCCGTTGATTTATACCCAACCACGTCACTCCTGACTTCGCCAGAAGCTGCTTCCATTCCTGGCCCAGGTCGCTTGTTTGGGAGCCGCTTTTTTCCCACCCCCGTCTGTCTTAAAAAGGATGCCTGGTAATGGTGGCCCCAGTGGGATCTCCATGTTTTGAGGAAACTTTTTAGGAAGTTGTGAGAACCACTGAAGCACTGGGTTTGGCAGAAGGCTGCTCGGGGCTGTTGGCCCAGGCAGGCAGGGCTGGGAGCTGCTGCTGCTGCTGCGTGGCTTTGGGGAGGCTGACGGTGGGACAGGATCTGCTCCTCCCAGTCCCCGAGGAGCTGCAGGATTTATAATGCTTCCCATTTCAAATGCAACATTAAACAAAGATTTTCTTCACAAAAAGTAACTCGGAGAAACCTGATAAATATCGGCTTTGTTAAGACCAAGCTTCAAATTGATTTCAATTGCTTCTGTAAAGAGTGACATGAATTGGCTGTAAAAAATAAAGTTGTATTGAAATGTATAAAGCCAACAATAAATATCATTTTGAATAAGTAATGCTTATGCTTGCTGAAGGAGCTGAGAGCAGCAGAAACGTGCGTTTCAAAGCAAAGCTTCGGCCTGCAGGAGCACCGGCCTGGGCTGGGCACCGCGGGAGTTTCCATTGTGCAGGCCCGGGAAGATCTTATCGGGCGCTTTGTTCGGCTCGGCTCTGCTCGGCTGTGCACGGCAGGCACAACCAGACATGGCCAGGGCAGCGAGGGGCTGCGGGACGGCCCGGGGACGGCGGAACAAAGGCGGCAGATAGCATCACCTGGCACACACGGGAGGCAAGCGGCTTGGGCTCGCACACAAGGCTGGCGCAGGAACAGACGCGTGCTGACGTTACGGCCAACTTTGCTGCTTGCTCTAACGTGCTTCTACTGCCTGGGAGAACTATCGGTGCTTTTGTGGGTTTTGTTCCTTTTTGAAGGGCCTCACTCAGGCTTCCAAGGCGGGGTGGTCACCGCAAACACCCAGAGTGAATCGTGCACGAGGCCACGGCGGTGCTGGCAGGAAGGTGCTGAGCAGGGCCCGCTACGGGTGTCCAAATGGCTCCAACACACAGCTGAGTGTGCCATGGGCACCCGAACCGCTGCACATGTGTAACGTGACCGCGTGCACAAATCAGGTAATCTGCAGTTATTGCTATGGCAAGAGGCAATCTGCCTTCCTGTCTGACACACACATATTGTAGCACCAGCAGCGAGCATAAGCTGTAAGTGAAGCAGTACGTTTTATAGCAGCCGTTGATATTCCTTCTTGCTGTGCAAGTTTTTCTTGTTCAGTCACATCCTGTGCTTCTCTCTCACTCACCTATATTTCATTCTTTCCTTGCAGCAGTGATTTAGATATCACTTACAGGAAGGCTGAGTTCAGTTCTGCAGTGACAAGGGAATATATATTAAAATGAAGCATTGCAAGAAATGCTAAAAGAGATGATCACAACATAAATGTTGGGTAACTTATGGAAAATCAAACATCCAAAATGGAAAGATGGGCAGCCTCCGGCATTCAGGACTGCCCTGAGTGTGCAGCTCAGAGGCAGCAGCTTAAACAGCAGCAGGTACTTCATCAGAGTAATATTAAACAAATATTTTTTATTAAATGTGATTAAATTTGCTGATATTGCTTTCTCTAGCATTAAGAACCACAGATGTTTGAGGAGATATGGAGAGAACTGCAAACACGTCTTAAAATAAAAATGTTGAGCAACATTTAAAAAAAAAAATTTTTCCACCACAGTTTGAAAAAGACCACCACATTTTTATGACAAAGTGGTGTTTTTGATACATTCTAGAGGTTTACAGGCTACAGGAACACAAACTTTCTTTATTGTTACGTGGTGAATAAAAAGAAAGAGTGACCTCAGCCCATAAAACTCCTTTAACAGGCAAATAGAAAGTCCTTATTAAGAATACACATAAAATGAGTCCTGTCTCTTGAGGTGAAAAAACTAAATCTGGTAACAAGAGTTACACCCCATGATAGAGCTGCCTTGAACAAATGTTCAACCTGTTCTCTTGCAGGGACACTTCCCAGTGAGTGGCTGCTTCCAAATGGATGCTCTGAGCATTAATGAAACTGCTCAGTTCAAATGTCAATGGAAAATAACTTCTCTGATGTCAACAAAATAAAACAGCCAGCTAAAGAGAACAGCGCTGCAGAAAGGAAGAAAGCACTAAGGTAGGAAAATGACACAGCAAACAAACTGAATTAGGCTGCTAGAACAAAGTCTGGGAAAGGAATGGGGAAAAAAAAAGTTTTAAACACTGACTGCACCCAGGCTGTGAATTTCCAGCCTGGTTTCAGAATCACTGAAGTTCACCTACATGAATCGTTCTCCCCACCTTTCACTTTTACATGGGAATACGACAGTGATGGCAATCCTGCAGGATTTGCACTGCAGCAGGCCTGCCACCTTGGCCAGTGCAACAGTCAGTGGCAGTTCAGTCCAGAAACCAGGAAATGAACTCATGCAGAAATATTATTTGATGCTTTATTCACTCTACCTCATTGCAAGCAGCCTTGCACAGTGGATTTTTTTTTCCCAATCCTATTTATGAAATTGCTCAGAGGAACAGCAGGAGACGACCTTTCTGTGAGCCCTCCAATGCGGTGTAATGCACGGGATGGACGGCTGTGTTAGCGAAACATTCTGGATGACAGGATATCTTCTGTCTTTTTAAACTCATCTGTTTTCTTGCTTGGTTTGAGATGAATTGATCCTCCTAAAGCCAGGCTCAAAAGCTAATTTCTAGCAATGAGATCTGGCAGAACAGGACCTGAAAACTACTGGAAAGGAGCTGGAGAGACCTGGTAAGAGCAGAGGGAATCGGGCGCCTCCAGTCAGGGGACGGGACTCCAGCCCAGGACTGCCAGAGCCCCGCAGCCAGATTCACACTTGGTTTAGCAGCTCCCATTGTCGGCACTCCACAGGAGCAGAGCAGCCTAATTAATACCAATCACTCTTCACAACGGCACTGAGCCGTGCCAGATCAATGCTGGGCTCACGCTGACCCAGGACAGGCAGCGATCCCCTGCTTAGTGCCCGCACAGGGGGCTTGCGGCACATCGTGCGTGGGCAGACGTCAGAAGCATCCTTTCCAGATCCACTCGTGTCTGATCACTCACCCATGCAGCTTCCTACATATGGAACTCGAGAAACAGAAACAATCCCAGGGAAGGACCATGCAGAGAGCACGGCGGGAGAAACAAAAGGGAGCCTGATGGGCAGCAGCTCTGGGAGCTGCCTGCCAGGAGCGAGAGCAGCAGCACCGATGTCTGGGTGCACCCACGAGGCTGAGCACGAGCAGCAGGGCACACAGCAAAAACACCGAGATGAGATAACATCAAAACAATGTCTCCGGGAATTTTATGGACAGGAAACTTTCTTCTTCCAAGACGTGAACCAAAGGAAAATAGGCTGAACATTATCAGCCACCAAAAAGGGACAACCTTCATTAGCCAGGTGCTACATGACGAGCTGCAACACACTGACAGGGGCAGAGTGTTATGGGCAGCTTTGCAGCCACACATTCAGGTCCTAACGAGGCATCAGAGCCCCACAGTGCATTCGTTGCTGACAGCAGCACCTCCCGAAGGACCCGTGGGGCAAATCAAGCCCCACCAGGGAAAAAAGTCCGTGAAGAGGCCCTGAGCGCAGCCACACTGCAGAGCCCAGCTGCTGTGCCGGGCAGCGCCCTCCCCAGCTGAGCCCTCCCCAGCTACTGACTGACACCAGCCACGGCTGGCCTTGTTTCACCAAGTCTTGTAAGATTCTGGCAGCGTCCGTCACCAGAGGAGACCACGTTAAAGCCTACACGCTGCTCTCAGCACCTTTCCGGGTGGACATCTCACATCTCAATGTCCTCAGGGCTGGCATCCGCAGGCTTCTCCCGGGCACCCTTTTCCACCCAGCCCCACGCAGGACGAGCGTGGCCACAGGTAGGGCTGCCCAGCAGAGGGCACACACGGGAGCTGCCTGCGCCCACAGGCCCCAGCAGAAGCACTGCAGCATGGCTTTCTCAGTGATGCAGCGCGCCTTAAAGTCAAATCTAGTCCTATATTTTAAACAAACGAACGCTTACCTGCCTTCCCACCATCACTTCCAATCACTCACGCTGCGAGCACTGAGGACACCTCAATTCCTCCTCACTCTTCATTCTTCTAATTTATTTTTTGCTTTCCTTCCAGCCTGGAAAATGGATTTCTGTCCATTCCATTCTCTCAGGAAGTGTCAGCACTGTGGTGCCAAGAGACTTTTTAAATAAAGACAGCTATTTCCATTTGACTGAAAGAGAGCACCACAGACACAAAGTCATGTTTCTATCTCGTCTCAGGTTTGGGGAAGCTTCAGTTTACAAAAAGAAAAGCAATATTGAGTGAATTTGTCCTTGATGGTCTCTATTAATCCCAGGGAAGAATTAGCAGCAGCCTTATATTACACACACATATCTTCTGTAAGTAAAGATTTCAGGCTTTCTGTCTTATTCTCAGCTTTTAATAGAGACTTGACATGGTGGTTTTGGACACATCTTCAGCACAGCTGGCAGAATTAGCACCACCACACTTTGTCCAGACATTCCTCTGGGGATAAATTACAGCCCCTACCATTAATCAAGTGTTTGGAGTCGGTGTTATGTAAATAAATGCCTATTTCTAGGGAGATAGCAACTGCTGTAAAGAAGCTGCTGAAACAGGAAAGAGAGTTCATGTTAAACA
Source organism: Cygnus atratus (assembly GCF_013377495.2). Taxonomy (NCBI): domain Eukaryota; kingdom Metazoa; phylum Chordata; class Aves; order Anseriformes; family Anatidae; genus Cygnus; species Cygnus atratus. The sequence continues at coordinate 787,423 of NC_066377.1, forward strand.
AACCTGGTGCTGAGCCTTGCTAATGAGTTAATTACCTGAGGAAGGCTGAGGTCGAACTTGCATGCTATTTCCTTCCACGGTCAGGCCAGTGCCACTTGGTTCGTGGGTCCTGTCCCAGGGCAGAAGCCTCACAACATCTGCTCAGGTCTGAAAGGAGGCAACAAGGAGGCGCAGAGGAGGGAATTCTTCACTCAGGGGGTGCTGAGGCCCTGGCACAGGCTGCCCAGAGGAGCTGGGGGTGCCCCATCCCTGGAGGTGTTCAAGGCCAGGCTGGACGGGGCTTTGAGCAACCTGGTCTGGTGGGAGGGGTGCCTGCCCATGGCAGTGGGTTGGAATTAGATGGTTTTTAAGGTCCCCTCCAACCCAAACCATTCTGTGATTCTGTGAGAGTCCGGAACACACTGGGGAGGTGCAGGACAGGGCCAGGCGCCTTCCCGCCTCTGCCTGCTGTGGCTCGGCATCCCAGCCCACACCCACAAGTGGTACAGGTAGCTCAGAGCACCCAGTTCACACCTACAAGTATAGCTCAGAGCACCCATCCCTGCCCAGCTCCCGTGCTCTGGGGAGATGTTACAGATCTCAGCCACGTCTTACCATGGTGTCCGCTGCAAACCACGCAGCAATGCTGATGCAAACAAGGGGTGAGGACCCCGGTTCCTAGGACAGGAACCAAGCGAATGGAAATGAGAAAACTTCCTCATCCCACGATGCCTGCACTGGTCAGAGTCTGGCGGTGACCCAGGACTGGGGCCCACGCTGCCACATGTCGCAGAGGCACGGCGGCAAGCGGTCCTGGCCCCGCAGGCCCTGCAGTCTCCCCTGGGGGCTGCTTAAAACACCAGCACAGGGCAGGGGGCAGCAGCAGCTCGAGGCCAGGCTCGAACCCTCAGCGGGGCTGGCAGCGGGGAGCAGCTGCCGGGGGGGGGATGACCCGGGGCAGGGACCCCCCATGGACCACTTGTGAGCAACCTTCCCACCAGCCCTTCGGGAGCGGAAGGTGTGGGGGCTCAGTGTGGAGCCGCGGCGGGGAGCCCAAGGCCCTTACGTTCACCCTGTGAGAGCTGGAACTGGATGGGAGGCGGTTGGCAGTGGTATGCAGAAAATTATTTCAAAGGCACGCACAAGATAGAGCTCTTAAAACAACTCACAATAGGGTTAGATTGATTCCTGTGCACAAAAATGCAATATAGGCGAAAAAAAAAAAAAAGAGAACGTTTAATTTCCCTTTAACTCTGAAAAATAATTTGATGCAGTATCTGACATTGCAAAGAACTAAGTATCGCCCTAGAAAATAAATACAGCACATGGGAGCGAGGCACACACCAGGCCTTCATATTTCACACTGTTGAGTGAAGTTTAAAAAAAATAATAATAATAATGGTTCCAGGCCAATTTCACTCACTCTGATAGTAACAGCAAGACTTGGGTAATGCTGGAGCAGCACAGACTGATGCAATAACACCAGCCACTAACGAGCCCCACAGCTGGGGCGCTGCACACCTACCTGCAGGGACATGCGGCCGCATCCTGCCAGCTGCACGCGAGCAGCCCCGCGGCACCAAGTGGCAGCTCCGTGTTACTCAGCTGCACGGCAGCAAAAAAGGTGCCGTGGTTAAAAGCTTGCTGCTGTCTAATTAAAACCTAAATAGGGTTCCACAGTTGCTTTTAGCATGCTGTCATTTAGCAAAAGAGACCCTTTTTAAACTTCGGGGGCACCAAAGCTTACGACTGGAATTTGTGCGTGAAATTGCACAGTGCTCCGCTGAGACATTTCAGCTGGACTAGATAATGAAATGGCTGAACCACGACACGCAGCAGTTAATATTGTCTCCAAAACAAAGAACTGGATTCTTCAAGGCATCGCCAGGCTCTGGTAATTTCCAGCAGCCTCTCCTGACTGCAGATGCTCAGACCATAAATAATCACTATATGTTTTTCCTGCCACTTGCTGGTCTGCCTCCGAGATAAGGCCGGGTGAGCTTCAGAGAGTTTGGGTACTTTGAGTGGAATCTTCTCAACATCAAAGTCCCAGTAGGGTTTTTAGTGAGACTTTAGAAACCAAGTTAAGGATTTTTTAATGTGCCGTACACCAACTAGCATCAAAGCAACAGCCGTCTGCAGGGAACTTCTGTTTAACAAAGTCACCGATAGCACGGAAATAGAGCTGAACTAAACAGCTTCATCATTAGTATTTTGGGAAACTTTTATGTACAGGAGATTAGCACTCTGGAGGTTTACTTGGAGTGGAGTGTCTGAATAAAAAAAAAATCTGACTCCCCTATTTGCCATATAAAATTATTCAAACAAAAATGAGGTCCTGAGATTCTTTCAGCTTGTGCAGCATCACTCAGAATAAATACTCTCATTGAATTATGATACTTCGCAGCCCTCACACACAGAATCAAGGTCATCTGTAGCAGTTAGCAAGAGAGCTCTGCTCCCTGATCTTTGCTATTTCAGGATACACTTTTTTCTTTTTCAGCAGAAGTTATTGTTAAGTAGAGGCTATCTGGGCTGTCAGGAGAGGGAGCATGTTTAATATGACCACAGCCATCAGCAGTATTGCTGCATGGAAAACATAGCAATGCTGTTCATGCTCAGACTCTGATAAGACCAGCAAATTATAAATCATTTTCGCCTGCTGCTCATTTCTGCCCAGGAACCACAAGCATCTTGTCACTCGCCCTGAGTTCTCTGCGTGCCTGCACCACTGCGCCCTTCAGAGCCAACGCTTAAGAGGCTCGTGATTAAATACGCAGGACTTCAGGGTCACAGCACTGCCTCCACTAAATCATGCCAGCAGCGAGGGCAGTGCCTGTACCTCAGCTCCAACAAAGAGCATCTGTTTTGTCAACGAAAATGCAATTCAGCACTGAGGAATCCAGGCGCTTCTGTTGCATTGTGAGCTTTATCGCTCTCAGCAACACGAGCTGCTTTTCCATAAGCTGGAGCAACCATACGTTTTCTGCCAGTTACCTCTATTTTATAGAGAATAATTAAGACAAGCAAGGGCAAAGAAACGCCTCTGTGGAAAAGCAGAATACATGGCTCTCTGCCGTAGCACAGCACACCCAAAATGAGCATAAAATGCCACTGTCTCACACAGGTGATTGGACATTTAAAGATCTAACACAAACAAAATCACAGCAGTTGTCTGTCTTGCCTGCGATATGGTAATGTCTTCAGATCCACACAATTCTCACTTGTTTTAGCCAAGCAATGACGCAAAGGGGAGACAAGACAAGACATTTTGAAGACCAGTTTTCCAAGGAGAAAAGCAGGATCCTGATTAGATGCCTGTTCCTTGTCAAAGAAAATGTGCACCCAATCCTACACTGCAATGCTCTCCGTTGTCTTCCTACCCCTTCACTTTTAGGCTTTTTAAGTAACAGCCTCTAGCATCTTGTCAGATCAGTGGGCAACACGTCTGCAGACACCATGGCCCCGTTGCTGAATATTACGCTGATGACATTTATGCAAAGCAGTGAGCCTAAATTCAAATGTTTTGGACAGCCTTTCATAAACCATTTTGCTTGGGTGAAAGCAGCTGGCAGCTGTAACCCAAGAGCTGGGCAGAAGCAGGCTTTCTGTTTGCCACACAGCTGAAAATCAGGCATTATTAACTTAATGCCAGCCCTGGGTGTCTCCATTAGCTATCAGGGCCACCTTCGGCTTTACCAACACACAGTGACTTGTAAAAGGCTGAGCCGAAACGGTATTTCATGGATTGAATTGCTTCAGATCTCCAAGGAGCAAGTGTCAGGACTTTCAATAGCTATAGTGTTAATAATAAAACAGGGACCTCTTCCAGTATCAGAGCACAAACAGTAGCTATTTCTTTTTCAAAGCTTTGATTCCTAAAACCTTTCTTACATTCAGCTTGACATCAAAACACCCATCTCATTCACTCACACTATCACAGGAGAATTGTGTGCTGCTATTAGAAATAGCCCTGAGGTGAATTAAGAACAGCCTGTAATGATGTTCCACTACAGCAACTTTATTTCTACCAAACCAAATAAACGAGCAATATTTTATCTGATGTGTCTTGGCTCAGCAGAGAGCGGCAGCTGCTCCCCATATGATTTATTGAATGGATGTTTTCTAAATAGCCAGAGCCAGGCTCTGAAGCCAGTCACAAAATCTCCTATTCATAAATGGCTCAGTGCAGAGATAGGAAGAGAGAAATTCAGTTTCTGGACAGTGGCAAGTTTGGGCATGAACCATTTTATCTGCAATTTTTTCCCCCATAAACATACACACAAGAAGCTGTATAGCAAAGCCTATAAATATTGATACTCAACATCTGGCTGTGATGATACAAGACACACAAACAAGCCTCTGTTACACAAACGCGGAAGCAAATCAGTCCTTTTCAGTCCAGCAAGAAGCCCAAGGGAACAGTGGGGGTTTGAAGACGTCCAGTACACCGGTGCATGGAAGGCAAGGACAGGGTGGAGGGCGCCAATGAACCTTGCTCTGCTTTTGGAAGCAGTAGCTGCAGCTCTCCCACCAGCACGGTCACACGGGGGACGGGGCCATCTCACCCCCAGTACGCTGGGCTGCTGTACCAGTTCCCCCAGAGCAAACAGCGTCTGGCACCACGGGGAGTGGGAAAGGAGAAAGAGAGGCGGAGACGGAAGTAAAATTCAGAAAAAGAAATCACAAACAGAACACCTCCAGCAAACAGGATTGCGGCATAAACAGCTAAAGCAGGGATTTTTGGCTTTCGGAGAACTGGCAGGAGGAAATGCGTTTCCACATGAGTGATTCAAATATGGGATACTCTGCCAAAGGACATCTCCAAAGCCAAGAAGCTAATTAGATTCAAAACCGGCCTGGACATTTACACAGACACAGAGGACAGAAGCACACAGTGCAACACGTTTCAAGGGTAGTGCGATGGGCTCCACCTCCGCACCAGGCTCCTGCTCCCAGAGGCTTCCCAAGCCCAGAAAGGCGAGGGCAGGTGGTGGGCTTTTCCACCTGAGCTGCAGAGTGCTGGTACCTTCCTCTGAAGGGCCTGCAAGTGATAGCTGTCAGCAGGAAGCGAGTCTTGTACGGGCAGAGATGATCCATCCTGGGCATTTTAATCCTTTTAATACCTGACGTGGGGACCAGAGCAAAGGGAAGAGCTGACAAGTGCAGAGCGAAACCCCGACAAGGCAGCAAGTGCCCAGCTGGGCATGGGGATGGTACGCAGCACTGGGATTCCTGCCCTGAGACATGAAAAAAATGCCCAAATATTTATAGCCCAAGGAATGCCAAGCGCCTGGTTCTGCTCTCTAGCTAAATGTTTGATCTGGGAGTAGAAATGCCATCATTGAAATGCTGGGGATAAGAGAGTGAGGGGCCCGCTGGACTTCATTGAAAAGACACTGGCTCCAAGAATTACCATCTGTGGAACTGCTGATTAAATATAACCAGGCTGGGAGAGAAGCTTAAACGACATTCTTTTGTTGGCTTATGCTTAACGTTAGCCCTGTCTCTAACGCAACATCAGTGAAGCCTTACAGAAAAAATAGCTTAAAACTTTCATAAAACACAAAGGCTTGTCGTGATGCCAGTTCAAGTCCCTCTGTGTAGATTCCCAAACCAAATAAACCTTTGATGCCAACAGGGCACACATTTCACAACAATATTCCACTCCTTGGCTAAAATAAAGAGATTTCTCTGATACTTTGCCCTTGACTAATATGCACTGAGAGAAATAAATAACCACCTGGCCTTGCCATTGAAGAGCGGCACAAACATTGTGCAAGCAGATTATTGACCAGAAGTACAGACGCCAAGTTATAAGCAGGTTAGCAATTCAATAAACAAAAGAGTAAAGCGTTTCAAAATAGATCATACAGACCTCATTTTACCTGCCCTCCTAGAAAAGTAGTCAAAAATCTATTTATGAGATTATAACTACCTATTTTCTATGCCATTCAACAGAAAGAAGAAAAAGAATCAAGATAAAAAGGGAACATATTTTAGCTGTAAAGGATTTATTCATTCAATTTACATTTGAATCAATTATCCAGGCAAAGCTCAAACAGTGCCAATGTGATTTAGGTGACTGAACACACATCATAAATAGCATAGCATTCAAGTCATATAATCCGTATCTGCAGTTTCTGGATAGCTTCACGAGCAGGAAGAATATCCTGACTCACAATGTACCTTTATTTCCAAGTAGCAGTGTGCTTTGCTGTGGCTGGGAGCAGAGCCTCTGACATCTCCCATTCAAAGAAAACCTTTAGTCATGCATTTAGCCCCGGGGACATGGGATGAGATCCCGAAAGCTGACTCCCACCGTGCTGGGTCAAGCATACCAGCCAGGATCCATGCCGAGCACAGACCACGAGCCAGAGAGCCACAGGGTCAGCGCAGAGTGGGCCAGGCTGAGATTCTTCCTTCCCACCCAGCAAGATGGACGGGGAGGTGTTGCAGCTATGAACCTGCTACTGGGAAAAAAGACCACAAGGAAAGTGCTGGCAAAGTGTAGGCATCTGCTCCCAGCAACCAACAGAAAGCAAGAGCAATAATTAATGTTCCAGACTTTCCCAAAGCACATAACCAAAGAAGATACCAATTTGGAAAAGCAGCACTAAGCATTTTTTTTTTTTTTAAAACACAGACTGTTTAGATCCTCCATATTTTGTTATCTGTAACTCATATGCAGATGCAGGATCTCCCCCTCCAGGCCCCCCAATTAAAATAAAGTAATCAAAGATTTAGAATAAATAATCACATGAATAAAAATATATTCATGATGGCCTCTCTTCTGTTCAGCATCAGAGACACAACAGCAAGCAACTCATTCTGTACATCAGATTTTCTTTTTTGTGCGGTAGTTATGGCACACAATGCAGGACTAGGAGACGAACAGATGAAAAATTCTCAACTAATTTTGCAAACAAAGGGTGAACCCTCTCTTCTGCGAAGTGTCTTTGCTAGTAAAACATATCTGCTCTGTGATAGGGCTTAGCCTTATACCAATGCAAGAAGAGACAAAGAATTATGAAGCTATGCATCATATTACTATCAACACGCAGCTTACGGAGACAAGGAGATTTTATGGAAATAAAATATTTTTGAAAGAGCACTGGGAGGAGGAAAAAATTCTTTTACAAAGCAAGCATTCCTCATAGACCTGGAATCCACAGCACATTGTAAAACTGAATTTGTTGCTGTTGTTTTTACTTTACAGCATTAATCACTAAAGGCTTGCTTAGGTGGGCAGAAAAAATCCATTTTCCATTGTATTAACTTCACGGAATTTAAGAAACCTTTCAAGACCCATGTAAATGCAAGTAAACACTTCTGAGTCTGGCTAGTGCTGGTCTAGCCTGGGCAGGTGGCTGCGCCGGAGCACGACCAGCCGGATCCATCTTGTCCTGATGCACCTCGCCTGCTGCTAGAGAAGGCAGAAAGCCTTAGGTCGCGGCAACTATGTCTACCCAAAATTTGATTTAAAGCCCTCAGGAATGAGCATTTCTAAAACACTGTTTCTAGCCTTGCAGGGCTGAGGTCCCATTTAATTCTAGGTCCTCGCACAGGTGGCAGAGCTCACGCCAGAGCACACGCACTGTGCAGAGGCAAAATCAGCCAGGAGAGGCTCCCCCGAGGCACTGCCTGGCTGCAACACGCAGGACGTGTCCGAGGACAGCAGCACCTGCCCACAAATCCTGCTGGCAGCAAACACAGTGGGCCAGCAGCAGCTTAGGGACAGGAGACCCTCCTCAGAGGTATTTGGTTCTGCGCAATTTCCCCTGGAAAGGTATCCTAAAAGGCAAGGTGCTCAGAAAAGCCTCTGCACGCTCACAGTCGGTAGGGAAGGGGAAGGTGCCAGTGGGAGAGGAGACTCGCCCTGTATCCCAGGGGGCTCACCTGTGCGGGGTGCCAGCCCTGGCATCCTCAGTACTGCGATTTTTCCAGCTTTGGGCAAGCTGAATAAACACACAGAGATCACAGCGCCCTTGGCCTGCCCAGTCTCCTCATGGAGGTTTGCCCAGAACCAGGATGAGGAGCAAAAAGAAGCACCTGAAAGGTTTAGCACAGATATTTAACAAATTTATTTTGTATTTGCAAAAGATTAAGTTCATTTACAATACAGGAAAACTTCTCCAGTGAGAACATGCAGCCTTTGCTTGATTTTTAGTATGATTATTTTATTACGATGTGAAGGAACAGATGGATTTGGTGCGTGCATCTGGAGATAAACAAACCTAAGTCAGGTGTATGCAGAAACACGCATTAGGACTTTTGGATTTTACTGTTCAGTCCCCCAGACACCTACAGCTTTGTACAATATATATACACATTACTTTAGCATATAAACAGCGTAGTCTAAGACCCAAGCTCATGGTTGTTTATATACAAGAGTCCTAAGACCCAGCTTGCCTTTTATGAATTAACACATGTAGAATATGCGATTGATTCAGGAAAGAACAGACTCTTAAATTGCTCCAGAGGGAAAAACAAACAAAAACAAAAAAATAAACAAATCAAACAGAAAGGAGGGGGGGGGAAAAAAGCACACACACTACTCTTGGCTTATATACTTTGGATTTGACTAACAAGACATCACGGAAGAAAACATCCCTGTGGACTTAGAATTGATTTCATTTATTATAACTTCCAGAAAAAAAGCTCTCAAGGGTTCTTGAAGTTTGATCTGAAAAACAGAAATGACTTTACAAGAAAATCAAAAGAATATATTGCTGAAATCCTACGCCTTGTTGTCAAGTAGGAAGCGGATCTCTGCTGGAAGGTTTTGCACACCACTGCCATGCTAGCAGGAACTGGTGTGGAAGCTGTTTGGGCATCACATGGCATTGCCACTGGTTTGTCCCCTATGCCAGCCCCAGAGAAACTGGTGCTGGGGGAATCGAGGTCTGCTTGGCAGTAGGTTAAACAATGAGGTTTGGGATGCAGCAGGGAAATGAGCCCCATGGATTTAAGCTGGGCTCACCTCAGACACAGCGGCATCGTTGAGGGCCATCTCTGCAGTGTGAGCCTCTGTGAGCTGTTTGACATAAAACCAAACGTCAGCTGTCAATGCCAAGTTGTCTCAGAGACCAAGATTAAAGATTTGCACAGTCATCTACGTCCTCTCTAAGGGGCTGGGTGGGGAGACACCGCTTCCTACAGCCACGTGGAGCTTTCCTCAGCGATGACATGCTGGTAACAGGACCACCACGATGTCCCACCGGTACCCAACCAACCTCCCCTTGCAGTGCTTTTTGTTCTTATCAGTGGCCTGGAAGGAGTCTGTGTGTTTATTACACAACCAAGTTTGTTTTTCTTCCTCAATCAGGTTTTCTATGGCTTTTCAGCAGCTGCTTCCAGGCCCTTTCAAGGCAATTGAGGAATATATAGAAACCTAAATTAGAATAGATAGCTTTGCAATACACTCCGTGAACTCTGCAGCAGCTGCACAGGTGTTCAAAGCTGCAACTCCAGAAAATCAGAGACTTTATGCAAATAATTTAGTGCCTGAAAACACAAATTTAATGAAGCAGCAATGAGCATTGGAATGCTGCTGGTCCAATAAAACAGGAGGCAGAAGCAGGTACTCAGGAGCAGCTTTCTGCACTGGTCCAAAATCCTGTGGCAAGAGCCGCACAACGGAAAGCCAAGCAGTCCACGCAGTCGCAGTACTCACTGTATCATGAATGAAAGGGATGGTCTTGGGTCTCCCGGAGACCACTCGGAAGAGAATACTGGTAAATGTTTTCTCCCCAGTGGTTTCAGTTGTGCCATTCGTTGCCAGCATCACCTCAGGGCTGGCTGGCAGAGATGGAAGGGGAATCCTCTTCCCATTGCTGGCCTCATATTGTCTGAAAACAAAGATGGTACCACACATTTACTATTGGAGAAAGCCCATAATTACATAGATCTCAATGAGGAAATGAGGCCAGTAAGAGCAGCAGAGCCATTCTCCATGAATCTGAGTGGATCCTGGCAGCTGAACCGCACAGCAATGTTTCTGACAGTTGTTTCTGATTCGTGTTGCAGGAGGAAGAAGCTCTAAAACAGCCCAGAAACCACCAAGAAAAGAGTTGAGAAACTTCAGTCTCAGAAATGATACGCAGCTTGCACTTACCTCTAGAGGTATTTCAATGGAGCAATTATGCACTTTGGGTGGTTTGGGCACATATATAATTTTCCCTTTCTCAAATGCAATTACAGCTGCACAGAAACAGAAAGAGGTTTACAAACAAAACACCAGTATAATCAATGTATCAGATCAGATGGAAGACCATGATTTTAAGCTGCTGCTGAACTGTATTAAACCACCTAAATTAACTTAATGAGGTGTCAGAACAAGTCTGCTTGGTATATATGAGATTTTTTTTTTTTTTTTAAGAATGGCTCAGTCCAATTTAAAAGAGCAGGCTCAACTCCCAATCAACATAGCTTCTCCAAAGTTAAAATACTTTACAAACTGCACACGTCTTGAGATACAGACCATCTCTGTATCTCAGGAGCATCACTTACAACTTATATGGTGCAGCAATCTCCTATATCCAATGGAAAAGCAACTTGAAAGTATTTTAGCTGTCTGAAACACAAGAGAAAGTTGTTCCATTCCAGGCGCAGAGATCTAAGCATAAGTCAGGGAAGAAACAGGTCTGGATTGCTTTTCCCTTCAGAGATGGCAGAATCCCCCCGTGCTGTCACACTTCGTTTCAGAGATGCCATTATTCGTTAGCACTGCAGAACTGAGCAGCTGATCTCCTCCTGCAGAGATGGGTCACGGAAGGATAGTGCACGCTGCTCAGAAGGCTTGAAGAGGTAATGAAGCTACTGTTCACTCCCTGCTCGTGCAGGGAGCCATTTGCTGCAGCCCTGGAGAGCCGACATCTCCACTCGTGGCCAGGAAGAGAAAAACGTGGTTCTGCTCTGCTTCAGCAGAGCGGCTTTGTAAAAGAGCCTCACAAAATGCACACTCCCTGACTACACCTGGAGGAGCTGAGTGAGAAAAGCTCTCATTTTCTCTCTCTCATGTGGTTCTAGGGAACGTAATCAGAAATGAGCTGTGCCTTGTTGAGTTTTTGTTTTGTTTTTTAATTCAAACAGGATGTTGTTTCTTATTGTGGCTTCTATGCTTACGTCAATATTGCTGCAGACAAAATGAAACTATTATGAAACAAAACAAACCATTATCAGACAAAAGCAGTGAGAAAAATGAGAGCGCTGATCATCAGGAGATGATTTGAACCCAGTTTAATGTTTTTAAGTGCTGCCTCCAGGCTGCTGCCTCGGGAGAGGGCAGTCTTAGCAAGCAAATGCACTGAGTTCCTCTCGGGTGAAGAGGAAGCAATGCAAACCTCAGCAGGCTTCATTTCACAGCTGTCTCCGGGCCAGCCAAGTCCGCAACCAGCGGAATGGTTCAAAAGGCTCATTCCTGAGCACCCGCCATGGCAGGCTCTGGACCAGGCAGCCCACAGCTGAGAAGCCACATCAGGCAGCCTGTGCTTCGCACCGACAGCACGAGCATTAATCCCAGGTCTCCATGCAGCAGCACAGACTGCGGCTGCTAGATCCCAGCTCTCACATCTGCAGCATCACACTGTCCGTGCAATGTGGTGGGAGCTCTGCATTAACCTAAATAAGGGCACTTTCCCCTTCTACAAGGGCATAGCTGAAGCCTCTTAGCAAAATATATGGTTGTAAATTATTCCAAAATATAAAACAGTTCACACCTAATGAAAGGCTGTAGGGCAGCATCTTGGTGAGCTGGCATCTGTGCAAGCCACTGCCTTAGCACAGAGGCAGAGGTGAACCTGCCAAGAAGAATTTAAAATCAAAATAGTCTCAGTGGGTGACACCATGATATGCAGAGACACGTGGGAAACCTTTCCCCAAGCACCTGAACAAATAGCTGCTCTGCTGGAAATAAATCCAAAACAAAGGTGGTACACAGCAAATAAGAGCTGTATGGACTGGACAGTGCCGACAGGCCTTAGCACCGGACTCTGGCCCACAGAGGCTTTTCTGCATGTGAAAGATCATCAGTGCTCGCCTCAGGCTTGTTCTGACACCTACCAGGCTGGTGTAACACGTGCAGCCCCCGCTGCCAACAGCTCTGCTCTCTGGCGAGCAGTCTGCCGGCAGCACCGCGCGCCGCAGCTGCCCCTCACGGTGGCAGTGGCCACATTGGGGACAGGAACATTGTCACTGCACAGACAAAGCCACACTGAGCACCTACCGTGCACTGCCCCTTTGCTGGTGCACACACCAGGAGGCCAGGAGCCTCTCAGAGTCTGGCACAAAGCCGCATGGTGATAACAGCATCCGGCATCCTTGGGAAGCCTTCTTGGCCCTTCATCATCTACCATTTCTGGGGACTCTGCACAGATTTCAACAAGGAACCCAGGAATAATGTTTTATTTCTTCAAAGTTTCTTTATAAAAATTTTAATTTCTTCTCCCTCCCTCCTTTTGCCCATGCAGAAGGCTCCATTATACTTTTCATATGCTGCTCAAAGAAATTCACACTCCACAAGAGCCTTCACAGCCAACACTCACCAAGTACCAAAGATACTGAGAAGAGCAGAAAAAAACACCTTGACCACAACTCCAGGGATGCACTTTACTGGAAGAATTGTAAGATTCATGACGTACAACCTGTGAAATGAGACAAGAAAAAATGAAAAGATGAATTTAGTCTAAGAGCATCTAGCAAAGCATCTCCTGCAGGTCTCTTTATACGCTTTTACAAACATGAACAATAATACAAAAAAAACAGTTAAACATGCAGAATAGGAGGAGGAACTGTCCCTAAGTAGCCCTGGCAGGAAGTGAAATGTAGAGAGAGGATGGAGAGAAGCGAGGCTGGCTTTTGCAAGGTCCAAGCCTGCATCTTTTCTTGTCAAACAATAGACACACTTATTCGATGAATGCTTTTGGTGTCATTCTGCTTTGTCATTTCTCTTCAGATAATCCCTTGTAGATTGGGCCTCAGCTTAAAGTAATTTGCAAAAGCCTCTCTCCCCCTCAGTTACCCTGTTGATCCTGTAGGCAGGCTGTAATGGGTGTACTTAACACACCTTTAGTTACCACTCATGTTCCTCCTGCAGCCACCTTTGTTGCTATAATCTGTACATTGCTTAGTGCAGGGACACCTTAGTCTACAGTTGGGCCTCTGGACATTGTCTCAGGACAAAGAATCGTGCAGAAGCCTTCATTCTGTTTATCACATCCTTTGATAGCTATTGAGTCCACCTTTAAGTCTGCAAATGAGAATTTGCTCATTTCAGACTCAAAGGCTATTCCTTGAACCTTCTCAAGCTGTAAAGAAAAGTGCTGCCATTATTAGGTCTAGCGCCCTGGATGCTGACCTGTAACTGTAGGAAGAGCATCTGAGCTGTCATTTTCTCACTGCGCCCCTCACAGGAGGCAGCGTTCAAAGGAAGCTCTGTGCAGGCGCTGCACGTTCAGCAGAAGCTGCTTGCAGTAGAAGTTAGATGCCCAGAAGCGTGCAGATGCACTCAAGGGAGCAAAGAGCTTTCTTGGTTTATTAGGGGTGGAGCGAGACATTTCTGGGTTTAATTCAAGTGGACTGCAGCTCAAAAATAGCTGATACTGGGGGATAGATGGAAAAACTGAGGCCTTCAAAAGTCAGCAGGGCTCAGGAGGAGGGGGTCTACAGACAAGACTGGCTTAGTTTTCCGAAACAGAAGGCATTTTGAATGACTGAGGACTTTAATAGGACATACAGACAGCAGTGAGGAAACAGACACAGAAATGCTTATAGAGTGTGCAGAATGGCTGGGATGAAACTGGAGAGGTTTTACTCACCCTCTCATATGTTTCTTGAGAGATGACATTGCTTTCTGCATTTGAATTTTGTGGTGACATCAGCAGACCACATAGAAGAAAGCCTAAAACCTTCAGCATCTTCAGTCTTACCCTGCCAGCAACACTCACAACAGTACAGAGAGAATTTTCCCTTTGCCACCTTTTATAAATGCAAAGCTTGCAGGTCACAAATCACTAATAGTTCAGACAGAAGGACAAGCATACCCAGCTACCCAGAGAAGTGAGGAGAAAACTCCACAAATATCTAAGATATTGTAACTTCTCTTTTCACTTTTTCTCTAGAATAATCCACTCCACATCAGCAATTTCAGGCTCTGAAATGGTTTCCAAGGCAATTCTGAGTTGCTATTTGAAGCATACTTGTAAGTAATGTGAATCTCTATTTTGCACACACAGCTCTGCGCAGGGAACACTCCCGTACACAGGGTAGCAGCCAGAGGTGCTTCCCCCAGCATTCCACCACGAGACACAGCCCTGGCGACAGCAATTCACAGGGCAGCCATCTAACAAACCGCTCTGGTGTGCCTTGGAAAACGCAATACGCAAAGCTCATCTGTGCAATGTTTCATCATGTGCTGTTATGACTCTCAATTCCCCAAACAATGAAGTAAAGATCATTTGGTACACAATATTCATAATAAACACAGCTAACGTTAAAAAATAAGGACTTTGCCCCATTGCTTTACACTCACCTGTAATGATCAGCAAAATGTGCTCGGTTCTCCACACTGGGATGCTCAGAGGCAGCCTCATTACTGACGTCTCAACGCCCCTCCAGCCACATACACTCTCGCCGAGCTCCCCTCAGACCCCTCTGGCTGCACCAGCAAACCAAAGCCCAAGCCAGCAGCCCCACGCTGCCTACCTTCCCCCTTCCCTTCCCAAACTAAACATGGAAATAAGCACCCTCCAGTCAGCAGCATGAACTCTTCACACTCATCCCATACAGCTGGCATAGCACCATGTCCCACGGCCCTTCCTCCTCCTCCCTGCTAGCTCCAGCCCGCACCAGAACCACAGGAACCCCCCCCCAGTTAGCAACCGTTCTGCCCCGGGTGCCCGATTAGTGACCAGGCTGACAACGGGCCCTACGCAGAGGTCACAAAACCTCTCAGGCTGGGCCAGTCACTGTGTCAGCACAACGCAGGCGCCATTTTGAAGGAATAGGGACACGGTCACTGCCCACGGCAGCTGGAGCAGGGGACAAAGCCTTCCTGCAGCAGGACCTCGAGATGCCTGAGCGCAGGCCGGCTGCTGCTCCCTGCCCCGCCGTGCGCCTCGCAGCACACCCACAGGCCTCCCCACGAGGTGCGCTGAGGTACAGCAGGAGCTGCCCGCTCTGCGGGGACCTGCCAGTGCCACCCACCTGCCGGCACCGGCTGCCAGCACTCCAGTCCTCTGAAAACCTGAGAGAAAAGGCAGGCCTGCAGGATCACCCTCAGCACAAAGCTTCCCCTGCCGCAGGATGGGACCCTCTTCTTTGCTAGCTCTCGGCTCTCTGCCCCGGGGAGGCTACTTGCGACTGCTCTGCGCTAACTCTTCCCAGGGCTGCAATCCCAACCTTGCTGGTGCTTACGGTGATGATGTCGTGGAAGCTGCCACATGTTTAAGCTTTTCTAACTGTCCCCTATGGTCTACTAAGCATAATTACCAAATAATGTGCGTGAACGTGAATGCATCCCTGGCAACCAGGGTGCTGCCAGGGAAGGCGTCTCAGCATCTCAGCTGTCCCTCCTGCCGGGGGTCTGTCCAACCACCCTTATTGCAACATCTCATCGTGTACATTTTAGCAGAACAACATGCTCCACTTCCCTCCAGCCAGTGCTTTAAGGCCCAAGTGTTCAGAGGAAGGAATCTGAGCCTGTACAAATGATGTATTTGTGCTTCACCAGCTGCTCCTCTGCATAAGCTGGTGTGGCCAGGGCCCTCCCATTGCACCGAGCCTACCCTGTGGCTCTCACCTCTCGGAGCTTGTGGCCCCATTCTGCTCCCCAGCCAGAGGCAGAGGATGGAGCTGTGGCAGACCACTGCCCGCAGTGCCTGCAATGCCATCGGAACCAAAAAGGAGGACCAGGGCCAGAGAGAGGACTGCAAAGGAGATATTTCAGCCATTGGTAAAAATAAAGCTTTTGAGTCTTTTTCTTGCTGTCACATCCCTGCTCTTTCCAGCAGTCCTGTACCTGCCAACAGATTTCATTCATGGAAAAAGGAGGCTGCAACACGCCTACACTGTTTGTCAGCTTTGGGAACTGCCTCAGCAGGTTGCTATGAGCTTTGCTTCCATTGTTTCCATTTTTAAATAGTCTATTTCAAGGAACCCCTCTGCTTTCACAGGATTCTGGGAGGCCATCACACCCGCACCGGGCATCTGAAAACCCAGGCAAGGCAGGGGAAGGCTGCAGTGGCTCTAATGATGCTGCGGCATGCATACCCTGGTAATGGCATCCCCACAGCCCCTGCTCCACCTGCACATGAGCCCTTTTAATTACCTTTATACACTTTCAATTGTATTTTGGCCAGGCTGAAATTAATTTGTACCTGTGATAACTCTAAAATTTATAAGTGTCTGACCCTAAAATGTGGCTAGACCCAGATCCATTTGTACCAGGTCAGAGAGCAACAGGCCTACGTCTTAGGAGAGCAAAAGCCAGAGGTCAAAATAAGAAGCACTTTGAGGAACAATGGGATTTAAAAAATATATATATTTTTTTGTTTGTATGTGTGTTTGTTTATTTTTTAAGATCTACACACGAGTAGGAACCTATTGTTAGGGCTGTTGGGGAGCTGCCAAGCCAGGGGTTGATCCTGCGTTTGCCCCATTTCAGTCCTGCTGCTGCCAGCACCGTGCAAGCTCCCTGGGGATTGCTGGGGCTGCACCTGGAGGCCGGCCCTGCTCCCTGCTCATCCACAGCTGGCTGCAGGTTAAAAGCGCTTCCAAGAATGAATCTCTTTGGTACAGGCCAGGCATCCTCTCACACTTTCAAACAGGAGCATACGGAGTATAACAAAATCACAAGTTAACTATAAAACCAGTTGCAGCAGCTAACAAAACACTAGGTGTGTATCTGCCCCGATGAGATCGTTCTGCCACAGAACCGAGGTCCCACTGCACAAGCATCCAGCTGATGTTAGTGGTGACTGTCCCATGTGGCTGTACCTGTGCATCTCCCTGACAGACCCCGCCGTCCTACTCTGCAGTTCCTGCTGAAGTAATCATAGGCCTGAGACTTGTTATATACAGAATGTGAGAAATGCTCTTCAAATGACCCCCCGATGGCTCAGAAGCTCTGAAGGGACCAGGGATGAAATCCAACCATTCACAATCTGCTGAACAGATAAAATAAAATTAATTCACCGAGATTCTCACTGAGGATGAGCTCAACAATTTATGGAGGTTCTTGTCAGTTTAACCTTTACATCTTCTCCACTATCTAAATTATTTCTGTAGGAACTGTCACTGTGACTTTAAGGAACTGCAAGAAAGTGATCTAAAAAAAAAAAAATTTTCATACCTTAGGGGATATGGACAGCAATAACAGTAAACAACTTGTAAGGTTCAATAGTTCACAACAACTGTTAGACCAACATCTACAGCTCTCAGACACGGCGTGTGTCAGCTGAGCACAGCCTTGTTTGGATCGCCTGGTGCAAGGTCAGGACCCTACTAGGCCGTATTTCTGCCCTCAGCACAGGTGACAATTTTGGTTTATTTTAGCTTAGATCTTTCTGGAGAGACGCTCAGTCACCCTAATGAGTGGGTGAGATGAGAGCATCACCCAGCCAACAGGATCCCGACACTGGCACCTGCAGACACGGCCTGGGCAGCCGCGCTCACCTCTACAGCACGCTGCTCAGAGTTCACACAGCATCCTTCCTTCCTTACCCACTGATGAAGCACAAATGCAGCCATCCTCAGAACTGGTCACGCATCTTGAAATGTTCACCTTCTTGTGCTGGTTGGGCTGTCTGCAAATGTCAGAAGCACCATCACATGCCCAAAGCTCCTGTACTTCAAATCATATCCCACAGACCATTACAGTCCACTTGTATCTGAAGTACATTCTGTATGTTTGAACTCTCTGACAGCACTTTTTGGGGGGCATTATTTCTTTCAAGATTAAGCATAAGAAAATATCTTGTGAAGACAGACTCTACAGCAACTTTACTGAGGTATAAAATGGCCCGAATGAGAAAGCTATGCTGCTGACCAAAAGGAGGCAGAGAGAGAAGCAAGAAAGCTAGGAGACGATGCACAGATGATTGCTGATGTCCTTTTGCTTGAGCAGTCTCCTCTCCTTTGGGCTGTTTCACGACAAGTGACGCAGATGCCAAGCCCTTGCAAAAGTAAAAGCAGGGAGCAGAAGTCTCTTTAGCACTCTGAGGCCCCATTACAGATTAGCTGTATGAGCCCACCCAGCATGTTTTCCTCTCATCAACCTCACTCATAGCTTGCACAAAAACTTTTTGTTCCCTTTGCATACTTCTCACAAATTCCTCTTGAACCTCCATAAATGTCTGACCACTGGAAGCAAGTCACGTTTCACCATGAAAGCCTCTATTGATGCTTCCTACCATCTTTCTTACATCATGCTGCATTGAATACAATCCATTGGCTCCAATAATAAGCACCAAGAGCACAGCAGTATCCACTGCTAGAAGCACTTGGAAAAGTCAAATGACTCGTTTAGAGACACGCCTGGCGGGATGGCTAATGCAGTTTCCACTAGAGACAACTTGTAACAGCTCCACTGAGAACAGGACAAAGCCATCAGCTTAGCACAGGATCAGCTCCACATCCAAACAATATTAATTGGAATACCAAGTACATGAAATCTCCCGCCATCCACCCAAAAATAATAATGATGATGATAGTGATAATAATAATAATAATAATAATAATACTTTGAGAAACCTGTGGTAAAGCACGTTATGCATTTGTAAAGCATACAGCCATCCTGGTCAGGCGCTGGCAGTGCCATCTGGAAGCTGGAAGAGATTCTGCATACCAGCAGGCAAATCAGAGCAGCGAGCAAGTCAGAGTCAGAATTTTAATCTGTTAAATTTCTTCCATTAATGTGGCAAAAGATTTGTTCCGCATCAAACTGTTTATGCTATGACGTGCAAGTCAGTAGATTTAGTTCATGTTCCAGTCTGCTAGAAAGCAATTCTTAGAAACATGGTCCAGCTAATTCTACTTTTTTTTTTCTCCCCTCTGCTGCTGGAGTACTGTCAACATGCATATTGTTTTTATTTGGATAACTTCTCCATCACTCTTCAACTAGTTTCTAGTGGGCACTTCTCCAAAGCCATTATACCCCACCCTGCAAATATTCATCAGGGTCCCAGTTCAGGAAAACCTCAAGAGAGACAAGCCTGCAGAACAGTAATGAAGTACAACATAACAAAGTCCAGATCCATGTGACAATTACTAGCACTGATGAGAAACAAACAAAATTTCTTTTTTGACCCCCCCCTTTTTTCCTTTTTTTAATGTAAGCATAAGCATAATTTATGACCCAGACAATGGATAATTTCCATGCCTGTAATAACCAAACGAAGCACTCATTAGAGCAAGTTCATAATATCACCATGCACAGAGAGAGGGAGCAGCTACCTGTGCATGGCCAGGTCTCAGATATGCCTATGCTGTTAGAAATGCAATGATTTCTCCCAAGATGAGCTCATCTTTCCAACACCAAAAGACATGCACCTTGCACAGTTTCAGGCACTGTTACAAAGGGTTGCGTTTGCATCCCTGATGGATTGTGAGGTTAGGGCTCGCACAAGCTGTCCTGAAGAAGACAGTGAGCACTCCATCACTGTGAGATCTCATCAGTTATGCACCAATTCTTCATAATCTGTAACTTCAGAACTATTCATTACACAAATGTATAAACAAGAACAAACTCACTACTAGCTCTTGATGAAAACAGGATCTGATAGCTGTCGGACAAATGTAGTGGCAAGATAACTGGATTAGGAGATCCCTAAATGTGGTTTGTTGGAATTGGAGGCTCTGCGACAATTTTAAAGGAGAAAGGAAACAATGCCTTAAGGAAATCTGCAGTGCTGTATTAGTAATGAGGCTGCCATTAAAGCCTAGCATATACTGAAATACTTTATCATGCAATCTTTCTAAATTATCATCTCCTTGCAGGTACATGGAGAAGTGTCCCTCTCCTCCCACCAATGCCCCTCTGTCACTGGGAAGGTGATGCACACGAAGAAGCTGCTTACTGCACTGTAACAGGCATCACAAACAGAAGAGTCCATCAATATATTCCTACCAAGAACGGTTTGCAAAGTGATCTATCAAGTACAACATCGCAAAATTGTATTAACATGCAATAAACATTGGGGGGGGGGGGGGGGAGCAAAAGGCAGAAAATTTCTAATTGCATGAATGCTACTTAATTATTTCGAAGGTTACAATAGGACTGACATAATATAGGCTTTCTATATCAGTCTTTTTAGAAATTTCTATCAAACATCACAATTCTAGCCTACTACTAGATCCATAGTGCCGTTAATGCAGACCAGCATCAACTGGCTGATTAAGACACAAGCCTCCATATTACTAATAAAACAGCAAGTATGAGAAATAATAGACGTTGTAAGCATGTATAATTTCAGCTACAGAATAGTGAAAAAAATTTTACCATCTTGCCTATAACATTCATCTCTGGGGAACCATTAAAACAGAGGATGCCTTTCTCTAAAGCAATCACTGATAGTGTATGAGCAGAGCAAATACACAGCTATGCATGAAAATTACAGCAGGTCATTTGAAACATATTGCAGACTCTCAGCAAAGCCTGTGTAGGACAGGTCTGTATGTCTGTCTGAAAGAGTCTATGCAAAGGAGGAGAATTCCAGGGTGGAATTCTTGGAAAGGAGTTATCTCCTTGCACTACAGAAAGCTGCTCTGAAAGCAGAACAGGCGTTTCTAGAAGGAGCCTCTCTTGGACTGGCCTTCTCCATCCCTTTGCCATGAAACGCATGTGAGTTAGGGATCTGAGGAGCAGTTCTGACCCTGCAGCATGACCTAGGCTTGGTCAGTTGCTTTAATAAATAAATAAATAAATAAATAAATAAAGTAGTTTGAAGAGAAGCAGGTATATGGATTAACAGGAGCAGCAAGCCTCAAAGGAAACAAATTAAATCAACAGTACGCCAAATTCTGAATATTTGGGAAGTAGTCAAGAATTTGCAAGCCACTCACAGGGCAAAATTCCTTCATATACAAAGCTTACGTGTGAATAACGAAACAAACACAAAAAAAAATCCGCAGAGATGACCCAGGTTAATCCTGCCGTATAAATCTTCAGTGAAAACCGTACACAAAAGCCTAGGCTGTTTACAATACAAACGAAAGCCCAACACTACCACCTGGTGGTAGTCCTCTTCTGCTACAGCCAGAAGCAGAAAAAAATATTAAAACCATTTAACGTATTAAAACCAGCTGTTTTTAAACGGTGACAGACCGTTACACCACCATCAGAACTGACTCCTGTACACCTGGAGGGACCACCAAAAACTCTGGGTTTAAAGAGTGTGAGTTTGTTAAAGCACAGAGAAATTACATTTTCTAGAAAGAAAGGCAACAAGCCAACATGAGGAGCAAATCACTGCATCATGTCCTTCAAGTTCATCTATCCAACCGCAAGAGAATATGCAGGAGAAAGATTTTTATTTTTTCAGTAAACACACCAAAACTTACATTTTGATACGTCATGACAGCCACAGAAGACTCAATGTTATCGTATCCACCAGCACAAAAACCAGAGAAGTTTAGAAGTCCAGGTGCCAGCAACTGGGATTTTAGACCCCTGAAAGTGGTAATTTAACATTCACATCTTTTGTTATTGCAGAGTTGCTTGGACAGGCGAAACCACGGTTACAGAGACCCTCGGTTTCCAAGCAGACATTTATTGAGCTTGCTTTGTAGAAGAGCAGAGCATAACCTGTATAGGTAAAACGGGGAGGAAAGAGCAGTTACCGAGGCCAAGGAAAATCACGTAAGTCATACAGCTGTAGATAAAAAACATTATCAAATGTCTCCCGACTTTATAGCAGATCAGATACAGAAACGTGTTTGGACAATTGCCAGCATGCTAAATAGCAACTGTGGGGCTTTCTGTTGTACCCCATTAGCTTTCAGGAGATGGTGGATTGCTGCCAGACTTAATGCGGTATGAAAGCAGAGAAGGGGGATGGGAGAACGCAGAGCCCGGGGGGGGGGGGGGGGGGGGGGGAATGAGAAATAGGCATATGAGCAAGAGGCTTATAAAGAGACACAGTCAATGAGTGTAAACAAAACAAGGGAGATGGGGGGGAAAAAAAAAAAGGTAGTCAAGTGGTGGGGAAGGGGCTTGAGTAATATTTGCAAGAAAAGAAACTGAAAAATTGTGGGAAATGAATGACCAGGAAGAAGATCCCCAACTCAGGCAGGCGAGCAAGGAGACCTCCAGCACCGCTGTTAAACTGGCTGCTCCTTGCCTGGGCTCCTCCTCACTCCACTCATCTGGGCAGACAGAGCCCAGCCATACCCATTCTGGATGGCTCCTCTCTGGCCAGAGATCCAGCTCGCTGCTAACTTACCTCCCCCCCCAAAAAAAGCCTGGCTTCCCCATTGGCAGCTTCGGAACACACCATGAGCACCTCCAGCAGCTCAGCCCAATCCACTCTGCCTTCAAGTGATCCCCTTCCGAGTCAAGGGGACACCCCCAATGGGCAGTGCTTCCTAGGGGCACTGATCCTGTACCCAGTCACTGAGTCGCTCTCCCACTGCAGGAGCTAAACTCACACAACTTAAAACCACTTTCAAAAGCTTCATTTATTGACAGGACCAAAAAAAAAAAAAACCATAAAAGTGAGCCTCTTCCACATTTTCTCAGCAATTCACATTTCCCACAACCTGACATTTTGGTACTAGTAGGTTTTACCTGGAGGGAAGGCAATGCTGGAACGCCAGCAGCTTTGCCTGATACCGTTGTGCAATGGATGAATTACAGAACAGAGACAGAGACCTGTCTTACTGGAGCTTGCCCGTGTTATTTCATGGAAGCTAAGTAAGCATTGTCTCTCTCTTATCAGCCACTGAGCAGGAGGCAACAAGCTTGAGCTCAGGAATGAACTTTATCTGGTGGCACCAGTTCCCAAGAAGTGCCTGGAATAGAGAAAGATTTCACTTAATGACATTGTGGTTTGAGCCTCAATGTGTTTCTCAGCAAATGTCTGCTTTTAGGAGAGAAGGGATAGGGGCATCGGTTTAGTCTAGTCCCTGTTTCTGCTTCTTCATAAAAGGAGGCCAGTGGAATACAGAAGGCAAATTGCAAGTCCAAGGGCAAGCAGAAAACAGAAGGGAGTAGAGGGCACTGGCCACAGAAGGTGGAGAAAATAGAAATGCTGGAGAGAGAGCCACAAAAGAAAGCCAGAAGAGAACAGTGGAGATACAGCATTTCCAAGCATAATAGTAGTCCAGGATGAAGAGAAGACCAGGTGTTCATCATTTACACCGCATAAAATTCACAAGAGCAGCTTAACTGCAACAAGAGCAGTAACATTCCCCTCGAGGGATTCCTCCCACTGCAATCCAGTAAGCAGAGGGTGCTGTGAAGATGCATTAGCCACCTGGGGCAGCTCGGGCGCCGTGCGCAGTGAGTGCAGGAGTGGGATCATGCCAAAGTCACTGCTCTTGGAGCAGACAGCCCCAGGGGGCTGCAGCCAGCAGAGCTGCTCAGGGCACTCACCTGGTCCCGGTGACCACAAGGTGTGGAGGCAGCAGCAAAATACCTCTCCCGTTTTGTTATGGGAAGGAGGAAGCAAGGAGAGAAGTTAGAGTGCCACTGGCCCATGGTTATTAATATTTATGTTACGCTGGTGGCTTATGAGCAATAAAAATACTCAAGAACAATTTTATACCTAAGATTCACTGCCCCTTTGAGATACACAGCGACAACAACAATTTACTGCGCCGCCTTACAAGAAGAGAGTCTGAGTTTGTCTCTTCCAAGTACAGAGATCTTGGAGAGATGTGTCAGGTCTCCTGGCAGGGTTACGCTTAACAGAAACACCCAGTAAACACATTTCTTGAAGACCTAAAGGAAACTTACAAACGGTTGAAAAACGTATACCTGAACTGACAATCAAATGTCAGTTTTTACCTCTATACATTTTAGTAGTGGGAATAAAAATGCCGTATTCTTGCAAAAGATGAACAAGCAACAAGAACCTGAATTAGCCCACAAGGAACACACTGGCGATTACCTGGGATTTGGCTCGGGGAGGCTGCTGCACACTGCAGCCACCCAGGCCAGCACAGCATGGGCAGTGCGGAGCTCAGAGCCCAGGCACTGACAGCTCCCACCTCCGGCGCTGAGCATCATCGTCTCCAGGAGCAGAGCGCCCAGAAACAGCAAGCATCATTTTACACCCCAAGGAATGCAACCAGAGCTCATGAGCGGTGTTTTTTTCCCCCTCAGGAACCTCTCTTGTAGAAGGGAGGCACAGGCCTCTGATCCAAAGTCCTGCTGTAAATAAGTCATTCACCCGTCTGGAGAAGCATCCTGCCAGTAATCCAAGGCCGTGGCACAGCTGTCCCGTTCAACGAGGCAAAAGATCCCATCACATTTGTTGCCACTGATACCAAGGAATTCTGTGCCAGATCTGTGGGGAGATCCCATGACACAGGACTAATGACACGCTGGTGGCACCGTGTCTTCACATGCTTCTAACCAAAGGCATGCACAGCCATGCAGACAGCGACTCACAAGCTTACACAGTATCAAATATGCTGGCAACATCCTCATTACAAACCAAGGATAAATTTTCTTTGACTTCCAAGGTGAAGACACTGCGCACAACCTCAGAACAGGTAGTAATTTTTATATTTTTTTTTACCAATGGTTTCATCAATAGATCCTATTGCCAGCAGGCTGGCGTTGCTCAGACACACCACACCAGTGAACCGCACTCCCCGATGAGTGTAGCCAAGCTGCAAAGAAACCAGTTCCCAGAACACAGACAGGCCAGGTGCCACTGTCTGCCGCTCCGTCACCTTCACTGTCACTCCAAGGGACAAACAGGCTTCCTCGTACCTCTGCTCCAGGATGAGCTCCACCCCAGAGGAGCTGCAAGTCAGATACTTTTCATCTGCAATAGCCTTTAGAGAAAATTAAGAAATTCAAGAAAACTCTGCAAGGAATGTTCGTTTGAAGCTCACTAATGACAAGATGGAAAGAAACAGGAATCAAGGGTCTAATTGCACCTCTCCAGCGCTCAACCCTGATTCGTTACCTTGCACTCAATCTAGAAGTTGACTTAGCAGGCAGTAATTTGAGCCAAGACCAGATGCTTCTGTTTAAACAGACTCTCCTGGGAAATCAATTTAAAATATTCCTTATATGAAAATTTGATTGTTTCCCCTCTTAGGCTTCCTAAAAATTTTTCAGGAGAGCAGCAGCAATATGGAGGAAAAGCATTTCTCGCAGACATCTTCAACCATGAAGTCCTGCACACTTCCACCACCTCGCAGTACTCTGGAGAGGGGGGAGCAGAAAACCTCCCCATTGCTGGGCACAATCTACTAAATTCAGGGTTTTATGTACAACAGCCAAACTAGATTGATTAAACCCAAAGGAGAACCCAAATTTGCTAATTTTCAAATCTCCGGGGTTTCACCCCAAAGGCTCTCTCTGGATGGAGAGTTGCAAGGCTAAGGAGAAAGATGGTTATGAAATGGAGCAGGAAAAGGGATATTCTGCTTTGATTAAGAGGCAAGCATGCACAAGAAGCACATCATACTTCACCTCGGTGAAGACCTCTACAATCCCTAAAAATCAGAACCAATTGTCTTTTGAATCATAGATTCAAGAAAAGTAGAAGGAACCTCAGGGCCAGGGGGACCTAACCCAACCCCTGCCTACAGTGGAATCAGGATCTTTACCTCTCAGCTAAACGTTTGTGAAACCTTTCCATTCCTCTTACAAAGTCACGTTCTGCTCAGCCTTTGGTATTAGAACAGGAAAAAAAAGTCTGTTAAATATGAATACTTGAAGTTTAATTCCATTAATTTGTCCTTTTTCACCATGAAGTCAGACTCTTTTCTTTGCAACAGCCTCTTATGCATACAGGCTTAAGTCTCTTCCTCCATCCTCAGTGCAGTCTTCTCCTCTCTAGGTTAGATCGACCTCAGTTCTTTCAATCTTCCTAAATAGGCCATTTCACCTTTGTAAATCTAAAACTCATGAAGGAGAATAGCTGTAATGTCTTATATCCTGGTTTGTCTTGGTAACAGCACAGTCTTGCACAATCTACTAAATTCATGGTTTTACATACAATAGCCAAACCAGATTGATTAAACCCAAGAGAACCCATCTCTAGGAGTCATTCATCAACAAATCTATTATCTTATAATAGACACTGCTCTTAAATGAGGGACTGGTTTATTAAGCCAATTTCATCTGGGAAGATGTTCATGTTTTCCATTTGATGTAAAATGAATGCTTAAGTAGTAGATATTTTTCATGGCTTCACAGGAGAGCCATTAAGTGGAAGATAAATACAAGCAGCTCTTAACATAGGATTGCTCCTCAAAAATATCTTACAATGGGATTACGTTGCTGGGCATCTTAGAAAGCGGATGTGATTTGTTTTCCAACATGGTAGCATTGCTTCTGAATTCCTGTAGCACATAGTCCAGATACTCTTCCTACAAGACAGACACTGATCTAATTTGCACAGCAACAAAGGAAGAGCAGAATTAATTATCTCAGGTTCTGTGGTGTTGACAGACTGAGAATTATGGTAGATAGCTATGAAAATAAACACTGCCCTACCACCAGTAACAAATGTTCAATTTTTTTTTTCTTTTAAATAAATCAGGAAATTACTTTTGCAACTGCTATTCCTTAACCCTCATCTTTCATCACAGAGGACAGTGTCATTACCCGGGCTATGAAGCATCACAATCAATGTCAGTCTTCATAACATATCAAAGTCTTTATTGTTCATATTATAGATAATTTCTTTCATTGCAGTGCAGAACTCATTCATATCCAAACCTGTGGAAATAAGCATCACAAATTGACAACCTGGACTAAAGCAGATAATTCATTTCTGAGCAAAAAGATCACAAGGAGTGCATTCTATAAAAACACTGTATTAAAGGTGGTCCCAAAAAGAACCCTGCAGCAGAGTTCTAAAGCTTCCAAATCAGCAAATATGTTTACTGGAAGTCTAAACTTTACAGATAGTTTATGACTTTCATGCACATGTCTAGCATGCAATTTTTTCTAAATTTGGTCATTTATACATGCACAGAGATCCTGATAACAGTGTCGTGCAGAAATGAAAGACCTGGAGCAAAGCAAATACACTGGAACACTCTTACAAGGTTACTAGTTCTGGCATATTATCTAGAGCTATAAGAAACTCTGCTTCAAAACCTTTACCATCCAAGGTAACCAAGCTTACACCTCTTGCTAGTGTAAGCGGACTTTAAAGATAATAGCACTGTGAGATCAGGGCTAACTAGGAGAAATTTAGGATAACGCAAGTATTACGACCCAATTTAGACACTGCTTGATAACAAATTCTAATCCACCTTTAGTAGCACAGGCTTCAATCCATAGCTGTGGTAGAGCTGACAAAGTTATCAAGATAGAGAGAACACCCAGCCCTTGTGGACACAGCTGATGTAGGTGGCTGTCCAGCCACCCTGCTGCAGCAGCTGAAACAGTGGCATCTTGTGGCTCATTTGCCCAAACAGCAGAGTGAAAATAGTAAAGCCTTCCAAATGATTTGCTCAGTACTGAAAACAGTCTCCTCTCCAGAAGTATTATGTAAATTTGGATATTTTCCACTCAGAGCACAGTTTCAAAGGTAGGGGTAGCTGGATGCACATATTTCTGAGCAAAGAGAATTGCAGAAAACCCAGTACCAAAGAAAACTCATCTCCACTGTCTCTCTTCAGGACCCTGAAAGCATCCCCTTTTCCTGGAGATTTGGCTGGAAGAGATTAGAGCATTCACTGATTTCAATATATTTCATACAATTTTTATAGTTGTAAAAATATAACTTAAAATATTAATGTTTATTATGGACAAATAGTTAAAGTTATATAGAATACCCAAAGCAGTGATCAGAAGTTTCAAAGTGTCTTCAAAGCACCAAGTGACCTGTTGCAGCTGTTTCACTTAGCCCATCAGAATTGTTTTCACAGACTTTCTGCCCTCTATTTATCTGCACCGTGGCTGCTCACTCACATTGTGCTGGTTTTGAAGACAAAGCGATCATTAAACAGGAGCAACCCCTGTCTGGGTGAATGGAAATAACCTTTATGAACATGCTCTCCATGACAATGCCTTTATTGCAGCTCACACCCATGCTAGTTTAAGATTAGCCAACTCAAATAATACTATCAAGGTAGCCATGGCAGCACCAAGCCCCACACATGCTAATCACCCCCACTCCTCGCCTCCCAGGCCCCCAGGACTTGAACTAACCTTAATAAAACCGCAGTAAGAGGGAAGATCTCCCATTCCTTTGTTGCACCGAGAGCCAAGTTCTGCCTACCCATCCAAGTATTTAATAAGGATCTGCTGTGACTGGGATTTTGAGGAGGTTCCAAAAGAACAGCCTTATCTGAGAAAGGAGGAAACTATCTGTCACCAGGTGCTTGTCTCATCTCTCAGCAGCGTATCAGAGAAAGTTGTCACTTCTTGTGGTGCTACTCACCCTTGTAGCAGCACAACATTTATTTCATCTGCCCCTACTTCCCCTGCACATCCACTGGGAACCTGCCTGTGAAGCCATCAGCAAGGTCTCTTATTTCATAGACCCCAGACAAAAAACAAAGGATGCAAGAGAACAGCAAGAAAGGGGGAATGTCTCAGGACCTATTTGTCAAGGATGCACCAATCTTGCCCCATCTGGTCCTGATGGATGAAGTGGTTCCTCTCCAGCTGTTCTGTAAAAGCACTTTCACATAATGCCAAGTAGTCATAGGATGTGTCACTGCTCCTGGGGTCACGGGGACGGTTCCCAGGGTGACTGCTCCACCTCTTCACCCTTCTCTACCTTTACACAGGGCTGCTGCAGAGCCGCACAGTAACCGTCACAAACCTCTCCATTTTCTCCCTCCTCTTCCTCTCGGAAAGCCCTTTTTGGAGAAAAGCCAAGAAATATGGTTTTGTATTCAGGTTTTGAAAATACACCCACCTTCACTGTCCCCCCCCCCCCCCTTTAACTTCATCCGCTTATCACTTCATAAATATCAATCTGCAGAGCTTTGAATATGTTGAGATTTATATCCAGGCAGCCCTGTGAGATTTAATGCTTTCTGAATGTCCATTCAGCCTTATGCATCCCCTGGGGACAAAATCAGAGTCAGAGCACTATCAGAAGATTGGCAGCCAACCATTTTACAAAATTACTTTCAAGAGAAAAATGTCTGCAAAACATCTCTCAGAAGTAAAAACAAGAAGCACATCAGTTCTTGTTTCCTACAGATCTGATAGGTCAGCCAAAGATTTAATTGACATATATATGTGTGTATATATATGTTTTGTATGTTTATATATATACACACACACCATGAAAATTGTATATAAAGAGCACAGTTCAAAAAGCTAGCCAGCTGTGTGGAGAAAGAATAGTTTTTACAGAGATTGGCCACCCCTCTTCTGCAGTACTACTTCCTAACCACATATTGCCTGTCCGGTATTTGTGTACTGATTATTTCTCTTTAACCCCGGAATATTCCGCTACTCTTTCCTTAAAAGTGGTCTCCCACACCAGATTCCTTTCCAGTTTTTTCCTACCATTTCATGGTATGATTTTATTCACATGCATTTATCTTGGTCCTTTTACAAATGCAACCTTCTATAATTTCTACTTCCATATATACCCCTAAATGTTCTCTAGTCACATTAGTTTAGCACACTTCTTTCCTCCAATTCTAAGATTAACTATCCAAATACTTTCTGCGAGGAATTGACAACCGCAGTCCCAAAATCTCATCCCAGGAGCTCTTACTTACCAACTAAGTTTACTGAGATCTCTTTTCTGCAAAACCATGGTTGCATCCCTCTGTTCTAAGCATTGTCAGCCACAGCACTGTACACTCCCATCCAGTTTGCAGTTTCATATTCCAATTAGCCAGAACTAGATATGCAACTTTGTGTCCTTGTTTTCTCTGCATCGAAAGACCAGAAAATTCTTCAGCTGTCCTGCCAACAATGCACAGGTTCCCTAATGCATTCCTTTACATCCACCGGTAGCCTGAGTAGTTTGCAGCCCCTGCAACAGTTTAGTACATTCTTCCAGTTATTCACAAGGTTGCAACCACCAAACCCCCACTTGTTTGCTGACCTACAAAGCCGGAATTTTACTTTAGAGCTCATATTCTTTTTCCATCTTAAATCAGTTTACACTATTTTATACTTGCTCAACTCTAGAAGAGATACACTTGACCTAACACTCAAGCATGAAGTCTTTTAGCTCAACCCATGCCTTGCCAAGAAGCCACTACCCTTGATTTAGTTCTAGACACACGAGTTATCCCAGCAATGTTGCTAAGCCCATGCTACTATCCCTTGTATTTCTTCCACTAGGTTTACAAACTGACTTGCTAAAAATATCTCTTGTGAGAAGTAGATTCCAGCCTTACCCTTGGAAGGGTATTCTAAGAAAAAATCCCACTCCTGAAGAACATGGATGTTCTTGAGATTGGACATTTGACTAGACAGACTACAAGATCACCGAGGGCTCCAACAGTCACATTAAATAGTGATATGATACAACAGTGAGCAAGTTTTTGGCCTTTATTTGAAGGCTTTTAACAGTTACAGTAAGAATTGTCATTGCAAACCAGGAATTTTGAAAAAATTGAACAATAAGAGTTAAAAATATCCACAAGCCCACCTGCAAATAAGACGTACAGAAAGGAGATGTGAGCTTTTTGTTCTTCCATTCTGTTCATTTTTCAAATATGTGATAAAACTAAGATGCTAAGGAAAGTTGGACGCTATCTGAATTGTTCCAGTAGGTGAGCATTTACTATTTAACAGCATATACTGTACCAGTGTAACAGAGTAGCTATGTTAAATCTATGGGTTTGAGTTGGTTTTATTGTCATTTATTTCCCAAAAAGGACATTAAAAACAGATTATGCCAAGATATCTGTAATGTAGTCATTTAAGTTGACCACGAGCTTGGCCCCATTCTAACTCATCTTAGTAGCACAGAAGCTATTTAAGCAGTTTGAAATCTTACCAACATTTGACTTACAAGACTGAAGTTTCAGTTTAGTTTCACAATGCACATCCAACAGGTCCACACATTGTCTCACAAGGCGCACTGACAGTTTTTCTGACTCATCTTTCTCTCAGCATAAAAGGATATTTACTTGCTTTTAGTAGCAGTTGCTTGCTTGTAACAGCAAGAGTTCAAAACTGACCTAATGCATCCCATCTGATGACCTGGTTGCCTCATAGTTCCAAACATGCAATCTCATTAAAAAGAGATTTTAAGCAACCATGTTCCAGTGTGCAACTGGACTGCAAAAAAGCAGACACCCCAGAAGTCACCTCCAAATTCAGCCATATGCTATCGCCATCTTTTGCTTTGAGTTGCTGAAATAACAGAGTATTTGGAGTTGATAAAAGCATGCTTCTGACCTCAAAGCAAACAAGTAATGGTAAAGAAGATTTTATGTGCATCAAACACCCTGTTCTATGTCTGCACTTCCGTAGTCCAACACCAGTTTTGAAATACCAGTGATGCCAATTCTTTAGAATGAGGCATCCATGGAGCGCTTGGGCGGGCCAGGAGGGTGTTCTCCAGCATGACAGAGAAGCCCTTCAGGGATCACTTCCAATTTCAAGGTTAGATACATCACATAAGCACTTCTCTGAAGAAGCTGGTCTGCGCATACATCTGAAAGAGTAACATTTAAGCTCATTTATGAAACATAATCCAAAGGAAACAAGTCAACTACTAGAGACTGGTGACAGGTGCAATTAACATTATTTGTTTGTAGAACCACAGAATGGCTCGGGTTGGAAGGGACCTTAAAGATCATCAAAATCCAACCCTCTATTAGTTATAAATAACTAATAACTAGTGTTTTAGTTTTAAAAACACTTTAGTCATACACTGGCATTCCTGTTCTCCAGCCCCTTTCTTACACCATTAGGAGGAAGTCAACAATACACTCACATTTCATCCGCTTGTGGGGGAAAAAAAGAAAAAAACTCAAGCAACGTTTTCCCCCAGCACACTCCAAAGAAAGTTTCAACATTGCTGCTGCTCAGGTTAGCAATGAATATAAGTAGGACCAGAGAAGGAAAGCAGATATTCCAGGTCCTGCAAGCTTCATAACGAAAACCACCACCATCTCTAGCTTTGCCTTATCATATCTGAAAGTATGAGAGACTCCAGCAGACATGACACTCTTGAAATACAGAACTTTATTTAGAAACTGCGTAAAATAGAAAAACCCTGTCAAGAAAAGTCCGAGTCAAATATGGTTTCTCAGTAAAATGGAGTTTTAGGGCAACAAAAGTCTAAAAGGCCACAAGAGAAATAGCACCACTGCAATTTTAAACAATGGCTAGATACTTGCATTTTTTGGCATTCACTGAATTTGGGTTTTTCTCTGAATTTCACAAAGATTCATGCACTACACAACAATTACCATAAAATGCTCTCCTACACACATTTTAGGACAAGCTACCACCAGGAACAAATGAATACAAGCACAACAGGACTGATCAATCTCAGTAGTGAAGGGGAATCAGAAGTCTTGCAGGATCTTGCCAAACACAACAGTAACGCGGGGCATGATAGCAAAAAAGAGGGACAGTTAAAGAAAGTATTTTAAATATTAATATTTAAGTTAGTCTCAGTACTGTATTTTCTGCAGGAACATTAGCTCTGTTAGCCAGCATCTTTTAGTTTTGACCCCAGAAAACTAGTGAAGTGGCAAGTATTATTATTAGATACGTCCTGGTTTAAAAAAAAAGACAATCATCCTCACGTGCTCAATTCATTTTCATTCTAAGAGAGTTGCACAGTGCAAGTCCCGTTACAACCACTGGATTTGATAGCACTCCTTGGGATGGGAAAGAGAAGAGAACCAGTGAGAGACCAAAAAGCATACCAACAAAAATAAACAGTTATAGAAACAAGAGCCAGAAAAGAAAATTACTTCTGAAGAACCTTTTAGGCAGTAAGACTGGATGCCCTTTGCTTTTTGTTGTTTTTTGTTTTGTTTTTAAACAGAAAACACAGTACATTTTGGCAAAGTCATTAGCCACAATGCCATAGAAAAAGGCTTTAGCACTCTTCAAGGTAATTTATGTGTCTCAGCTGTTCATACTCCCTCTAATCTTGTGACAGGCAACGTTAAGGCCTATTTCATCGAGAACTAATCACTCAGTAAGCAGCTTTACATAGGAATGAAGTTTTGTTTTAATAGCCCCTTTTGAGCACTTGCTGACAAAGTGAGACTGCCATGCAAGGCCTCTCAGACAGCAGTGAATGGAGTTAAACAAGCGTCTACCCCAATATGAAGCACATAAAATCTCCCGTCACATTACTTCAATTTGGCATATGGAAGCATATTAAATACTCTTAAGGCATTTTATTATAATTTCTGTGCTGCAATTTCACATTAACTCAATCTTTCTGCGAGTCAGAGTCTTTAAGTTCTCTACTACACGCCACCTTAGATACAAAAAGAGTCTTTCCACAAACCAGTGTTTTACCAGCAAACCATTCTGCAACAAGTTCCAAATATTCAGCCTCTTGCTCCCTAAATATACCACCTAGATGTGAATACTGCTCTGCTACAAAGTGAGAAAGAGCTCCTAACTCAAACCCACTGTAAAAAGAGTGAAACTTCCGCAAAGTGCACTTTAAGAAGAGGTACTTTTTTGCTTATGAAAAGAAACCAGTGAGTCCTCTAAGAATAAAGTGGAGTATTTTACAGTTAAGCACATGATCTGGGGCAAAGAATTCTGATGTTGCTGCTCTGCTGGTACAGTATGTGGTCTGTTAATACTCTTCTTGTTCTTCCTGCGGTGCTCCTTCGTCAGGTATCACAAAGCCTTCCTGAAAGGGGATAAAACAAGTGCTTTAATGAAAAACTGATGTTAAACCAGTTCCCAGCTACTCTGTACCCTCCTTTAATGTATTTATTTATACTTAGAACAGTGAAAAGGAAGTACCCTTAAGTCAACCATTTACAGTGTCAAGATAAATTACAGTAGGCTTATTTTCCTCATCTTTGATCTATTTGTTATATACTCTTCATGAGAGCCTGATCTTGTTTGTTGCCTGACTATAATTATGTTATCTGTTCCTTTATTGCAGGAAAAGGCTATGCCATAAACCTAAAGAAAAAAAGTAGAAAGAGGGAGCACTATAAAGCAAACCAGCTCCCAGTAACAAGGCGCAGTGCAGGGAGAACTATGCAATACAATTTATACAAGATTACTTACATCTGTGGCATAAAGAATTTCCACAATCCTCTGCAATACTGGATCATTCTCCCCTTCATTCTCCTGGCAGATCAATTCAATGTTCCTCAGTTTGCCAAAGTAGAAGTCTCTCTCCTTCTCCAGATCTTCAACAGTAAGTTTCAATACATTGATCTGTCACAGGACATCAACGATAGTTTATCCACCAAAGAGAAGGCAGTAGCGTCTATTCAAAAGGCAGGATCCCCAAAGTTCTCAGAAAGGTGTTTATATGCAAAGCACTTCAGAAATTACCAAGATACTGGAGAAAGGCAGGGGGAGGTCTTACGAGGAAGAAGAGGTCTGTTTCTTAAATTATAATACTATTTCCAGAATAAACACCCAACCCAACACATGCAATACCGCTTGGAAATTCCCAAGGCTTAGTACATGACATAGGTAAAAATTTAACTGCCTGCAGTTTTCTTTGCTAACGCATTCCTTCAAGACAACTCTCTCACACTGAGGGCAGTTTTAGTTGTACTACATTCAGTATTTCACTGAAGTAGCAGCTGCTCATAGCTCAGTTGGAATGCTGCAATATCTGCAACACAGCTGTGGAAATACTTAAAAACAATGCTATGTGTGACATGGCACACACTAGATTTAAATGCCTGGGCGCTCATGTACTGCATAAGCGGTTTTGCTCCTATCAGGAGAGCAAAACCTTTATAACGAAGGCTTCTGATTAAGTGATTCCAAATGAACTTAGTAGATACAGATCTCTTTCTGCTATCTCCCTAACAGAGTCATTTCATGCTATTAAAATATATATATGCATACACTATGAAGCACAGGGCAGTTCAGAAGGCCATTTTGGCAACACACCTGCTCAATCAATCCTGCTGATTCATCATCTCCTGCAGCCTTTTTCACCATTCCAGTCCCAGCTTTCGCAGTCGTTGGGGTCCTCTGTGTAACAATGGGCCTCTGTGGGGCTGCAAGATTGACTTAGCATTAGCTCTTCCTAGCACACCTTTTTTCCTGCCCTAAGAGTACTGTCCCCCTTCGAAGCATGCAAAAATTTGAAGACATTTTTGTATATGAAGTATTCCTCCTTTACTCCATGTGACGTGCATTTTCTTTCACGTCTTGACACCAATCCTAGCTGTTTTCTCTTTCTGTAGCTCCAAGATAACCAGGTACGAAAGCATGATTCAGAGTTTGAAGCCTAGCATCTCAGAAATAAGCTGCAAAATAATACAGTTTCATACACTGATTTTAATTAGTGACCCAGTCTCATTTCCCCCAGAGTTTTTAATGATTTAGAGAATCTTTAACTGTCTTCTCTACCTGCACTGCCAGAACCGAGAGATTTCTTGGGTTTGTTCACAACTGGTGCAACAAGATTTGGTGCTACTGTCTCTTGGCCTTGCCGGGCAGCGACGGGATCGTACTCCTTCCCATCATAGTTCGCATCAAAAAATTTTTTGAACCACTGAACAAATTCAAAGTTGTCCTGAAATTTTCCTTTCACTAGTTTGTCCACAGGAATTATCTGGAAAAAAAAAAGATTAAACTTGTTTTAAGGGTAAAGAACCTCTCTCTCCCTTACTAAATAAGTTTTAAAATAATAAGCAAATGCAATTCTTTATGCAGTCCAAGGAGGATTTTCTCTAGACATAACTGTATGTAACAGATTTTTTCCTAATAATTACAATTAAAAACAAATCTGGTTTCACTGTGAGGGCCCAACTAACTTGAAATAGTTCTGCAGCAAGGTTTCTGCTGCATCAAGTTTCATTGAAAAAGCTTATCTGTAAATTTGAAGGTGGCTCACCCAGTGCTAGCTTTCGTATACTTGAACTGCTGACCAATTTCATAGCCTGCTCACACAGAACCGCTACAAGGTTTAAACATCACCTTTTTAGTTTATTACAGCGTCTCTGGAACGAGGAAGATTACTGAAAAAGCAGCGAATTGTGAAGATCTGTCTGTAGGCCACAAGCTTTCAGTCTGTGAAGCCTGGCAGTGGTCGGGAGTCATTACTGTTAGGTGATCATTTGGCACTTTCGGCACAGCTGCCCAGTTCTGGGCAGGCTGCACAAGTTCCTCCCCCAAGGTATAAGACCAACCAAGCACGTGTTCAAACTGTTAGCCAACAAAGAACGAGATGCCTTCTTCATCAGAAGAGGTTTTAACAAGGGAATGTTCTGCATTGTACCAAACATGCTATCAGTAACTAGTAACTAGATAAGGCACGCTTCCATAAGCATAACACACACTTGATCTACGAAAAAACTTACATCTCATTGTCACCAGTTTAAAGTTACATACACCTGTAAAGAGGAATTTGAAATCCTTAAGACTACCTTACCAATAGCTTATGGGAACACACTGTTTGAACCATCTTTGTCATGTATAAGCTCGAGTAAAATTTATCTCGAATTTCAGTATTAGTCTGTGCTACAGAAGTTGTACGGAACTAAAATGGAAGAAATCACCTCCATCATTAAGAAACGCACACCTAACCTCAGCTGGAGTAAAGCAGATTGTACCAATACAACTGAGGACCCCAGTGCAAACAAAAACTTTTGAGATGTGCAAGCCGAAAACAACTCTGTCCCCAGATTTATTCAGCTCCAGATTTGAAAGTACATTCCATCTACTTGGATATTCAGAGCAAGGAGAATCAGTTACAATCCAACTTACTTTGTCAACACCCATTCGTTTAAAACCTGCTTGTAGAACCTTGAAGTTTTGAATGTATTCGTGTTCCAATTTTGCTTGAAACTTCACTTTCTTGAGCGCTACAGAACCCGGAAAGAGCATGTCCATGAACTGACAGTACGCAGCACCTGCCGAGAGAAAAACACAGTTGAGGATGAATCAAGTCACCTCGCTAAGCCTACACAAGCTGTTTTTCAGTCAGATCAGCCACCTGACCTGACTCATTCCGCAGCTACACATTCCCTTAAAGGCAGCAACAGCAAGATAACAGAACCCTTTGATCTGTTTTGGTGCAGCACGGCTGTAAATAAGCTTAAGTGAACTGTAGAACTAAACTTATGGTCTCCTGGCTTCAGGTCTTATAAAGAAGAGCAACAGCGCCTCTGTAATTCCCAGAGAAAAAATCCAGCGTTATTTGGCTTTCCTTTACTCACGGATATCAGTACAGATCTGTTACACGCGTCTGACAGGCATGTAAGCTATTCTCATCAACGCTAACAGAACTAGAAAAAGAATAATTCTGAAAAATTATATTTAATCATCAAAATAGTGTCTTATTTACTTACTAAAACCAGAACATAAACAAAATTCAGGGGGCTCTCCAAGTTAAGAGGCCAAATTAAGCTGAATTATATTTAAATCAAACTTTAATCAAAGAACTGATATAAGACTATTTCTTTCCATTCATTTTAAATCCTTCATGTCCTTCAATTCGGCTCTGACCGTAAGAAGAGCAGGATTCAGTTCAGCTACAATGAGCAGACAACCACCTCCAAAGAGTGAGCTTTTGTAAAATGTACACGTCTACTAAAGAAAGATATTTAAAACTGTATTTTATCACTCTACAGTGATGATCTGCAACTGTGTGCCATTGAAAATACACACATCAAATTCTGAGCATTGTTTCCCACCCCACGACATCAAAGAATTAAGTGCACAAGGAGAGTAACATGAGCCTTGGCCTAAAACATCAAATAGCTACATGAGAAGCCTTTTTTTGAGATACAGAAGGTCAAGCAGTAACACATCCTGATACTGCCCTGAACTGGCCTGTTCATCTCAGGCAGGGGTAACAGTCCTGTACCACCCACCTTCTGTCAAGATATTTAGCAGGTTGTTTGGAGCTCCCACTTTCACCTGTGACTACAAGATTGCTGCTCATACACTGACACAAAGAAAGAAATTCCCCATCTCAAAACAATTTGTGATCTGTAAAGTAAGCATGATTTAAAAAAAAAAAAAAAGAAAATACACAGCATAAGCCAAAGTGATCTGTGCATTTATGCAACCCCAAATTGCTGCTGTCAATACTGCCCTTACCAAATGTAGCAAAGCTTGGAAACCTCTGCTCTCACATGCCTGCGACAGTAAAAGCCACCTCCACACCTGCAGAGGCTGGGAGTATTTTTGCAGGCACCGGAAACATATTGACAGTTCCAAACGTATGTTAAGCTTTTTCCTTTTACTCAGCTCCCAATTTCCACGTCCCTCGTTCTTTGAGCAACATCTTATCTCAAACTCACCATGTGAGACACGCTTCCACTCTTCACCAAGTCCCTTTCATCTCTCTGCTGCAGTTATTCAAATCACCATCTTCTACCTAACCTAGGCTGCATTTTTAGCCTTAGGTTTTTTTTTTCTGCTGTTACTCCACACACTATTATTTTTTATTCATTCCTACAAGCGTCCTCCCACACACACAAACACACACACTCCTCCCTGTGATGACATGTGACTTCATCTCTGTAGCGTAGTCACTTCCCCTTCTCTGCTCACAGCCAACAGATATTCATCTTTGCTAAAGTCAGCTCAATCCACACTAACTTGGGGTCCCACCAGCTGATGGAAGGGCAGTTTAGTAAGAGCAATTTACTAAAAGCAGTTGCAAATTCCTCAAGGTGAGCCCAAGAATTACCAGGACGCTTTCCCTCACGCCTCTCCTTCAGCCCAACCTGAGCCTTTAGGCACTTCCCAAACCTCCTCGTGGTTCTCCTCCATAAGAAATCACATTTGTTTATGCTACTTACCATCCCTGCAAGGCTTAACATACCCATCAGAGTGAATTCCCCACAAGAAAACAACTTCTCCTAAGAGTCTTTTATGCACGTTAGCCCCCATCCCTTCTTGTTCTGTTTATGCCGCAGTGCGCCTGAAGAATACACCTTTTTTTGTGGAACACACTGCTAAAAAACATTTTGAAAAAGCTCCAGCTGTAACCAGACTGCACCAGCAGACGCCAGATTAACGTTAACCACGGACCTGCTCCTACCCCCAGCTCAGCCAACCCAGGGCTGCGGAGGCCGGCACGGGCAGCTCGGACGGGGCAGGTTTACCCCGTCGAGCCCGGGCACACCCCGGTTGGGGTTCCCCTCCCCAGGCCCCCCCCTCACCTGAGCAGAGCTGCTCGATCTTGGTCAGCGCCAGCTGCAGGGACTCGTTGATCCACGCCAGCATGTCGTGCCGGCTCAGGTTGTCGCTCGTCACCGACGTGGAGTACACGTTCACCGCCATCTTCTGCGGGACACAACCGGGCCGTGAGCCCCAGGGGACGGCCTCGCCCCACCGGAACGGCGGCGCTCGAAGGGGGCTCGGGGGGGGGGGGGGGCGGGGAGCAGCCCGACCACCTCTCGCCCCCCGGTGCCTGCCCAGACGCCGGCCTCGCTCCGCTCCCGGCCCCGGCGGCACAAAGCGGGGCCCGGCCGCGCCCCCTCCCCCGGCCCGGCCAGGCCCCGGGGCCGCTCCGCTCCGCTGAGGGCCGCGGCCCGGCTGAGGGGCGCGCCCGGGGCAGGCGGGGCCGGGCCCTGCAGGCCGCACGCCGGGCCCCGCACCGCTCCCCGCCGCCCGGCCCCGCTGCCCGGTCCCCGCTCCCCTCAGCCAGGCCCGGCCCGGCCCCGCTCCCCACGGCCCGGCCCCGCTCCCGCTCCCGCCCCTCCCCGCCCGTTACCTGCCCGCTCCGGCCCCGTCTCCCCCGCGTTCAAACCGGCCCCGCCCGCCTGCCCCGGGACCACGTCACGCGCACGCTACGCGCTCACGTCACCGGCACCGTCACGTCGCGGCGGCCCAGCGCCGCGCGCAGCAAAAAGGGCGGGCGGCGGCCCGGGGGAGGGGGGGGGCGGGGACAGCCGCCGCGCCGCTACCGCGCGGCCCCGCCCACCCCGCCGAGGGCTCGCGTGTGATTGGAGGAGCCGGCGGGCCCCGCCCCCGCGCCGCGGCCCCATTCATTAGCGCTGGCCGCGAGGCGCGTGCCGGCTGGGACGCCCCGCCCCCAGCCTCAAGCCCCGCCCCCAGCCCCGCCCCCAGCCGCACGGAGCCCGGCTCAGCGCGGGGCCGGTGGTGGCGCGGGGGGGGGGAACCGGAGCCCGGGGGGGACCCGGAGCCCGGAGCCTTCCCCTGGGACAGGCAGCAAAGTGCTGGGGCAGGGCACCGGTGTGAGTTCCCAGAACAAAAGAAAAAAGGAAAGAAAAAAAAAAAAAAACACACACGAAACGCGTTGACCAAAACATTTTTTTTTTTCTCTTATTTTCAAAGATTGTATAAAAACCCGCAACACTTTTGACATCAAAAATCCTTAACTCTAAAAAAAAATAGCACCGGGGAGAGTGAGGAACCTTTACCGAGTCTTAAAAAGGCTTTTCTGAGATCCACCTCTCCTTACAACAGCGTTACAAACACGCAGGAGCCTCACGGACCAGGACCTGGCAGCTGCAGCTCCCAGGCAGCCTCCCGCCGGGCCCGCTCGCTCCCCTCGTCTTGGTTCGCTTTCCCCAAGTCCTTTTCGATTTTTTTCTCTTTTTCTTTCGAAGGGAGAGGAAGGGCTGTGAGATGCGGCACACGAGATGACGGGTGCGGCTGAGCGGAGGTTACACGTTCACCTGCTTTGGAAAACAAAGCTCCCGGGATTGAACGGCAGCAGGACAGGCAGGCGGGGCCGCCCGAGCCCCCCCCAGCACCAGCAGAGCCCCCCCCGATGTGGGACGGGTGCCGGGGGGGGCCTCGTCCCTGCGGGGTGTGCACAGCGGCAGGTTGGGGTGCGCTGCTGCAGCGCAGTCACTGGGGAGCACCACGTGGAGGGGGGGGGGACTCAGGAGTGACCCCCAGGCAGCATCAGGAAAAACGCCTCGGCCTTCAGCTTGGCTTTCAGCTGGGCTTCCCCTGCTGCAGAGCCCCGCAGGCAGCCTCGGCGGGGGACCGGAGCAGGCAGCGGCCACGGCACAGCCCGGGCACAGGGGGGACACCCGCGAGCCACTGGCCAGAGAGGTAGAAGGAGCAGGGGGAGCCCTCGGTCCCACGGGTGCCGCAGACCCCAGGTGCGTGCGGCACTGAGCACCCAGCACTGCACCGGCTGCGGCTCGCCCTGACCAGCAGGGGGGCTGCAGGGCGAGCGCCCCCGGCGCAGGGACACGGGGTCCCGGTTAGGGCGGCGGCGCTGCCGCGAAGCCCCTCGGTGGCCGCCCGCTGATGCTCAGCCCCGGGGGTCCCGGCAGCGCTGCCGGGTGATGCTCGGAGGGGCTGCGGTGTGGATGGCGTTGGCCGCTGTGCTCTGCCCTTCCTGCCCCTGCAGCGTGTTCATTTGGGAAACGAATGCTCAGAGAACATTTTCCTTTGTGGACGCTAGAGCCCAGATCCTCCCTGCTCTGCTTACTCTTTAACCTTTCAATCCACTCAGCAGGATTTTGAAATGCGAGGAAAAAAAATGTAAATGCTTTGAGAAGGACGTAGTGAATATTCGTAAACTACAGCCAAACATAGAAAACAGTATCTCCCTGTAGAAATATTTTCTAACTAGAAAAGTAATTCTATCAGCTCACAGTTCAGTTTCAGCTACATTCAGGTCTAGGAGTCTCCACATTCTTATGTAATGCCTTAAAGCAGCAATAGACGTTAAACAAAATTAAAGTTTATCAAAAAAAGTCTTTTTTTTAAAAAAAAAAAATAAGATTTGGTTTGTGTATCCTGCATGTTCAGTGTACGTAACCTGACCAGGGTCCCTTACACCTGCTGCTGCAGTTTGGGGATTTTTTGGCAGTCATTTCAAGAGAGGTTTTGTTTGTTTAGGAAAAGCAATCAGCCTCTATAGTCCGCGTTTGTCTGCAGCACGCCAGCAGCTGCCTCCACCACTTTCTCCTCTTCAGCTCTGGGGTAAAATGGAATATTTAATGCTCTGGAGGAGACTTCTCGCCTCGTCAGTGATGCACGCAGCTTCCTGGGCTGGGTAATTAAAGCTCTTTTGTCCGTCATTTCCTACGTATCGCTGTCATCGGTCCGTTAAGGAAGGGTTACCCCGCCAGGTTCTTTGGTTGAAGTTCCCCCAGCCCTGCTGCAGGGCCGTGCGCCCTTCCCGCAGCGGAGGGACAGGGACGGGGAAGCCGCAGGGGCCCGCGGGAGAGACTGGCGGTCGCATCCTGCCCTCTCCCCCCAGGCAGCTGAGCTGCGTCGTTACCCGAGAGACGAGGGACGCTCCGCTTGCTATTCGCAGGCAAAGTAATCCTTGAGCGGGGTGAAGAGGTGCTGGATGACGGGGATGCTCCAGGACCTCCCGAGCAGCTTCTGGCGAGCCCCGCGGCTGATGTTGGAAACGTCGGTGTAGTGGAGGGGGAAGCCAAAGATCCTGCGGAGCAGAGGCATGGGGTGATGCTTAGCAGCTGGTCCCTGCCAGCCTCCTCTCGCCTCCCTTCCCCTGCCCAGGGCAGCCGGTCCCCACGCCTCGTGCTCCCGCAGGAGCCCCAAAGCACCCCCAGAGGTGCCCCTGGCAGAGCCGGCAGGGGCAGAGAGCCTGCACCTCCTGAGCCGGGGAGCCTGACCGACCGTCCCTGAGCACCGGTCACAGCTCACCCGCTCGGGACACTTCCCCACAGAGCCTCAACAGATGGAACACAAGTGTCCTGCGCTCTCCCGAAGCACAGCAATGAATTCACCTCACCGGAGGCCTCCTGTAGAGCCTCCCCAGCTTCCCTACTGAAATACAAGAGACCTCGGCAGGTCGCTGCCCTCGGAGGCTGCAGAAGGCGTCCGATGCCAGAGCATCGCTGCTCAGGGCGGCTGCAGGGGAGGCAGAAGCACTGCGGCCCCGTGAGCGCAGCACGGCCGCGTCCCGTGCAACAGCCAGCAGCCCCGCAGCGGCCGGTTCCCCCAGCACGCCTCCAGCAGAGCTCAGGCCGCTCAGTTAGAGGGAGATGCTGGCAGGGATTAAGACCCTGGGATGCTGGCTCTTTTAGAACTGGATTACAAAAATAAAAAGAGAAGCAAAACTGAAGAGCCACCAATAACATCTCAGCCGAGAATCAGCACTAGCCTTGAATACTAGCCAGCGAGAAACAGACACCAAAAGGCTGAAGACAATAGACCGCTCCTGCTCCCTCCCAGCTCTGTGGCAGGTCCTCATGCAGCTCTGCCTTGCCCAAGGCCAATAAATCACCCCCGCGTGGCGCCGAGTTGTTGGAGGTCACTTGCCAAAGCTCGCACCCTGCTGCCCGCTCCAGCCAGATCAGAGCGGCTCCTCCCAGGCACAGAGCAAGAGCTTTTACCCAGGGCATCGCCCATCCCGAGCCACCCAACGGCGACGTCGGGAGCCCGTGGGTCCCTCTGCTCCCCATGGGTGACCTGAGGCAGGGACGCACAGCTCTGCCTGGCCGCAGCCTGCCCAGGGCTGGGAGCTGCGAGCCTCTCCCTGCTCCACTGCAGCAGCTTGAAGAATCCTGAGCACGATCTCCTGCGGCACCACTGGGACAGGGAGATCATGCTGGGGTTCAGGAGCAGAGGCGCAGCACGGGTCTGCCCCATGATGCACACAACAGAGACCAGCGATGGCTCCCACAGCCTCCTCCTCATCAGCTGCTAAGGAAGTGGCTGAACTTGCAGGAGAAGGTTTTGCATACATGCGTGTGCATGTAAATAATAAAAATACTGCTCCCCAGCACAGCTTTTGCCATGTGCACACCTCGCCCCACACGCCTGCTGCTCTCCAAATGCACGGGGAGCAGCTGTGGCTCTTCAGGTCCCAGCAGACCAGGGAGGTTTAACCCCAGCACCAGCTGCCCCATCGGCCCATGGCCACGGCAGGGAAGGGAGGAGGCAGCGTGGGAGCCTGGAAAAAGCACTTGCAAGGTCAAGACCAGAGAGCAATCCTGGCTGGTGCCTGTTCCCTGCCCACCGTCCTAAAGCTGGGCTCCCCAGGCAGCTGCAGCCTTCGTCACAGGGCACCTTGCACAGGTTGTGCAGTGCCAGCCCAGTACCCCCAGTGCCCACCCAGTATCCCCAGTGCCTGCAATGCTTTGGGAGGAGCCCTGAGCCCCTGCCCATGCTGAGGCACCCGCGGGCCCTGCCCCGGCCACTCCACGGAGACAGCTCCGGGCCAGAGCCATGTCTCTACCAGCTGCGATCGGACCAAGCCCAGGTGCCACCTCCAGCGGCGCGATGTGACCACGGCTCGGTAGCTGCTATTTAACTTTCAAATCCCTACATGCCTCTGGCTCAGCTTTCATTAGCTTTAATTCCAACAAATATTGGCAATTTAAATATAAACATGGAAAAATACTTAGCATGAGTCCGTGTTTACTGGCTGAGGCCTCAGAGTGCCAAAACTCCACCTTTTGCTGCTAGGAACGTGCGGTGCACAGGGCTGCCAGCAACTGGTTTACCCCCAGCCATTCCACTGCATTTTGAGGTGAGCTCGGGGCTGCTCCGAGGCGTGCACAGGGCCTGG
Organism: Cygnus atratus; assembly: GCF_013377495.2. Taxonomy (NCBI): domain Eukaryota; kingdom Metazoa; phylum Chordata; class Aves; order Anseriformes; family Anatidae; genus Cygnus; species Cygnus atratus. Next base: position 832,137 of record NC_066377.1, read on the forward strand.
AGCAGCGCAGCCAGGCTCAGCCGAGCACCCCCATTTCTGGGCTCTCCCCTGGCAAACCCACGCTCGCGCTGACCCACACAGGTCGCCCGTGCAGGACCCCCGCAGCAGCCCCCACCTTTCACAGAGGCGGGTGCACGCCTGCATCTCCAGGCCAGGGAATCCCGAGCACCCTGCACACACCCAGCACGCTTCCCTCCAGAGGCTGCAGCCCTGGGGACAGGGACGCTGCTGCACTTCTCCCTGATTCTCATCATCGCTCGTTAGTGAGCACATCACCACCCCCTGCTCCCCGCAGGGAAATCGCACCGCCTGTGCTCCGGGGCACAGGGGAAGGGAAGGCAAGCACCACAAAACCAAACCAAACCACGGCGAAAATTACCTGTTCATCCCCGGGAGGTTGCCCCAGAAATAGCGAGCTCTGTGGGTAGCAGATATCTTGATAGCGTCGATCATAACTGGGTTACACTGCAGCCCAAGAGAAGGGAGAACAAATTAGGGGGGGTCAGTGCACGTCTTCTGCTCCCACGGGTGTGTGCGGGTGTCCCGGGTGCCTCGAGCCGCAGGGATGCGGCACGGTGAAGGTGCAGCATGGCCCTGCCCTGCATGCGGGGTCCTTCTGCACAGCACCACGCTCCTCCACTGATCCCTGCGTCAGGCGACAGCATCGGGGCCGTGCCAAACCGCAGCCAAATGGCACAGCCTGGCCCGCTCAGCGCAACCCGGCACGCGCCCGGCTCCTGCGCCCTTCCCGAAGCCGCGGCGCTCCCTTACCTCCAGGAAGCGAGAGATGTCCCTCTTGTCGTTGACTCTCATGGCCACCACGTTCTCAAACATCCAGAAGAAGGGGCGCTCCTCGCCCGCCTTGGGCCGGGCGTAGTTGAGCAGGTGGTAGAACTCGAAGAAGAGCCTCCCGGTCCCTTCTGCACGGGGGGAAGCGGGAGTGCTGGGTGGAGACCGGCCGCGGCCCCGCAGGGGAGGCTGTGGCGGGGGCGTGGGGGCCGGCGGGCCTGGGTGGAGACAGCGTTTGGCAGGTGGCCCCCGTGCTCTGCGGCTCAGAGCGGGGCCACCGCCACCACAGAGTGGTCAGAGACGTGCGGCCCTGGACCTGAGCGTCCTGGGGGTACCCAGCCCTCAGGGGCGGAGCGGCCTTACCGTACAGCGCCTTCCTGGACGGGCTGACGAGGGACAGGTCGTTACAGGGGCTCCCGCCGATCACCAGGTCAAACGGACCCCACTCCTCGATCTGAGCGGGCGGACAGACCCGGTTAGGAGGCACCAGGCGGGTGACCCTCCCCGTGTGGCCGCGGCACCACCCCCCACCGTGCCCCCAGCGCTCACGTTTCTCTTGGTGATGTTCCGGACGTCGTGCACGTAGGTGATGTTGCCCTCGTGCCGCACGGTGCCCACCGCGATGGGGTCCTCGCAGATCTCGGAGGCGATGTACTTCTCCACCTGGATGCCCAGGTCCTTCAGCACCAGGTACCCTGCCCCGAGACACGGAAAAGGCGGCTCCGCTATCGTCAGCCCCCCAGCCTCCCCCGGGAGCACAGAGACACGGGCGGGTGCTGTCCCAGATGACTTCTGGGTGAGCAGCCCCCTTTTTGCTGTGTTCTGCCATTTAGGTTTGCTCCCAGAAAGCAGAACGGCAGTGCTGACCCAGCTGGAGCCAAAACAGTGCCCTTGGGCGCTCCTTGTCTTGCGGCCGGGTCCCCAACACTCCCACAGCTCTTGCTTCTCAGTGTGCCAGGGCAGCCGAACAAAATTCCCACCCCTTCCTTCCCCTCCTCCCTGCTTCCAGCCCCATCCAGCAGGAAGGGAGCTGCTGCCCTCACCCCTTCTGATGGGGACCCGCCTGTCCCTCGTCCCTTTCTCCCCACCAAGCTTTCCAAGACAGGCTCAAGGCTACGAAACACCCAGGGCTGCGAGCCCTCTTGAACAGCGCTCTTCCCGTGCCTCACCTGTCGCTATGCCATCAAACAAGGAGAGCACTCTGATGGGTCTCCTCTTGGCTGGGGGCACTGCTGGATAGATTTTGGGTGCGTCCTGTGATGGAAGACAGCAACGGATGAGTGGGACCAGGGCTGGGGGATTTTGAGCTGTCCCCGTGCCCTTGTCAGCCCTCTCCCCCAAACCCAGCGTGCCAGGCTCACTGCAGCAGCCCTTACGTATTCCTGTCCCTTGTCGCTGGTGAAGAAGTCCTGCAGGCGGGTGTTCCAGTCCTGCCGGCGCTGCAGCACCCCGTAGCTCCGCTGGGGCTGGCACATGTAGCAGTTCCAGGGCTCCTGCTCTTTTGCCTTGGCTGACGTCCCTCGCCCCACCAGGACCTCCAGACACTCTACGCAGAAGCACCTGCCCAAAGCACACCACCTCGTGCCTGTCACTGCCAGAAACCCGGTGGGGTCACCCCAGCCTCCCCTGCAGCCTCCCCTGCCATGCACCACAGCCCTATGCCCATGTTGCAGGATGCTCTTTGCGATGGTACCCTGGCATTTAGGGCTGCTGACAAAAGCTGGTGAGCCAGGCTTGGGCAGAGCTCCTGCCATCCTCACCGGGATCTATTCAGGTGCAGCCTGGCTCTGAGGGACAGACAGGCTGCACTAGGAGGTGCTGGTGGCACCGACCCAAGCACAGCCCCGCTTCCCCCCAGCCCCGTGCCGAGCACTGCAGGAGCCCCTGGGGGCGCGGGGGTCCCACCTGCAGCAGCTGGCGTTGCTGCAGAGCAGCAGCTCCTTGCCCTCGCAGCAGACGGTGCAGTAGGACTGGTAGCCGTCTTCATCGTACATGTAGAAGAGCTCCAGGAATCTATCCTGGCAAAGGAGAGCCAGGAGGAGGGACGGGCGAGGATCAGGATCCGTGCTCAGTGCAAGAACAGGGAACGCGGCTTCGCCCCGTCCCCGGTGCATGCCGAGAGCTCGGAGATGCCCACCCTCGGTGCTTCACGGGCAGCACCCAAAGCACGTGGGAAGCAGAGAGGAGAGCATGCAGAGGGACAACCCCGTGGTGGGTACGGGGTCCAGAATGGATTCCCTACCCCGCCCCATCCCGACGATGCAGCTGGAGCCCCGCGCCCCCACCGCAGCCTCCCGCTCAGCCCCGGCACGGCGGCTCTCACCCTGCACGTCTGGCACAGGCCTCCCTCGAACAGCGGGTGGAAGGTGGCCGGGTTCCTCCTCCCGCAGGACAAGCAGCTGTCTGAGAGGCAGAGAGCTCCGCTCACCCGGGGCTCGGGGTGCTCCTCACCACCAGGTGCCCAGGACACAACCAGACGCACCCACCCAGGGTGATCGGGCTCAGCGCAGGATCTGCGCCTCCGGAGCAGGGCTGGAAACGCCCGCAGCCTTTTGCCCTCCTGTGGGCAGGTCCTGGCCCAGCTGTGGCTGCCCCAGGGAGGATCGGAGCAGCTTGCCCACGAAAACAAGCAGAGGCCCATGGATCTGCAGCACCACCCCCATTTCTGTACGGTGCATTTCAGGAGGGACTGACGGGTTTTGTCTCGTGCTGCCCTCAAGCACCCACATCATCCCCAGGCCCCTTACCAAGACAGGACAGGCAAGCGATTACCTTCGAGACTCCCGCTGTTGTTCGTAACTTCGGAAACCATTTGCTCTTTATAAAATAAAATATACAGAAGTAGATTTAGCATTCCTTAATGTAACAAACTGCAATTGTGCTCTACTTAGAACTGACTTAGTGCTTTAAAACTGCACAGAGAAGGCAGGCTATGGGCATGTTAGAAATTTTGGGTGTACCCAGGGCATACCTGCGAGTGGCAGATGGAGGGCTATGTCCCGATTGCTAAACCAACCCCATTTGCAATGCCACAAAACAGAGGTGGTCTCCAAGGTGAGCAGTTAAGGGAGCCCAGCTCACTGTTTGGTCTGCCGGTGCCCTGCAGGGTGCACGCGAGCGAAGCGAGACCACAGCAGCTTTTCCCTCGGGGAACCCCGCACAACCCATGCTCCTGCCAGCCCACGCCGCGCCCTGGTACCTCGGGTCTGGTCCTCTTCCACTCGCTGCTCCTTGTTGTTGTTGCAGAGGGTGGCCTTCAGCCTCTTGGTAGGGGGGCACTGCTCGAGGCACAGCACCTCCTCCGTGCCGTTCCGCAGGGCCCCGTTCTCTGCAAGGGACAAGGGACAAGGGACGGGCGGCTCGGTGGGGATGCCTCAGGGACGCCTCCTGCCCAGCCCCACAGCCAGGTCCCACCCCACAGAGCCCCACAGCACGGCCCCCGGGGGGTACATGGAGGGATGGCACCACCCTGCACTTCAGGGGAAGGCATCCCTGCCCCACCTGCATCCTCCTCCATCACGGCGCAGAAGATGGGTGCTGAATTCCCGTCCCTGCTCCTTTCCCTTTCCCATCCCAGCTTGTGCCCTGTGCTAAAAAGGCTCCAGACTGGGGGAAGACCACCAAGGGAAGACCCAAGTGGGACCCTGCCCAGTATTTCCTCAGAGCTGGCAAGCTTCCTCCCATCCCCACGGGAGGGCTGGGTTCCCACTGCTCTTCCCAGAGCCCACCGTCCCCAGGGAGCCATGTATCACATCTGATTTCCAGCAGCAAGGTTCCTGAGGGTGCTTTACAGGGTTTTCTGGCAAAGCTGCCCCAGGGCCACCCCAGCCAGGCCAGCTCCCCCAGGCCCCCACAGCGTGCCCAGCTCCTGCCCCTGCGCACCTGAGGTTTTGGGCGGCCGCAGCCCCTTGAGGCCCAGGGGCTTGAAGCCGGTGAGTGCCCAGTCGATCATGGGCTTCAGCTGCTCCTCCAGGGACTCCCCGGGGGTGGCTGCAAACGTCTTCCCTGACCGGCTCCGGGCAACCTGCCGAGACAGGACGGGTGGCGGGGGCCACAGTGACCGGGGTCCGGGGTGACCGGTCCCCTCCGCTCCCTGTGCACCGGGCTGGGCTGGCCCCGGCACAGCAGCAGCTGCCGGATTCCTGCGCTGGGTGTGCCGTGGCCACGCTGGCCCCCAGCGAAAGGAAGCGAAGAGAAGGCACAAGAAGTGCCCGCAGGCTTGCGGAGCTGCAGCCAGGAGCATGGCTCATCCCCTGGATGGGGATCAGGCCCACGGGGCACTCAGTGCCAGCCCGTCCTAGGGAAGGATCCCGGGGTGCCAGGCACATCCCAGTCACCAGCCCAGGACAAGTGTGCCTGGTGTGACACTGCCTGGCGTGACACTGCCTGGCGTGACACTGCCTGGCAATTGCTCCCGATTCCCTGGGGAAGCCAGGGCAGATTTCGGCCCCCATGTCTGGAAACCTCCCAGCAGAAAGAGGCAGGTTTTCCTGCACACTTCTGTCCACGTAACCCCAGCACAGATGGGGGGGGCGGGGAATGATTAATTGTGGATCGTGGTGTGGGCTCCTTTTGCTGAGAGCTCTCAAGGTGACTCACATGCATCATCCAGAGCCACCCCAAAGGCAAAGCCAAGCCACGTGCCATGGCAGCGCAGCGAAGCCCCAGCCCCAGCCCCCTTCCCACAGCGCCTGCATGCACCAGGGCTCGCTGCTCGCAGCCGGTGCCCAGCTTTCCAGCGGAGGCTCCTCTTCCTGCCCTCAGCCAGCACTTCAGTCGTTTCCTCAGCACCGAGCCCCCGAGGCAGCCACCCCAGGCCCCAGCCCTGGCCAAGCCCAGCTCGCTGCTCCCCCAGCCCCTGCGCTCCCCGCAGAGCCCAGCGCTTTGCTTTGTGCCCTCCCCAGCCGCAGACCCAGCTCTGCTCCGCAGTTACCTCCAGGGCATGGAATATGGCTCGGCGATAGGAAACCAGCTTATTAAACGTGGCAGAATTGAAATGCTGCCTAAAGGCCATCAGCCCCACCAGCTTGTCTGCAGAAACCTAGGACAGAGCGACAAAAGCTCAGCGTTGGGCACGGACACAGCTCGTTCCTGTCCCCCATAGCACGGTGCCCTCGCGCCCTGCAGCGAGCACTGCTGTCGCGGGGAAGCCAGCGCCGGCTTTGCACCAAAAGCAAGCCAAGCTGCAGAGGGGAGGGGGGCAGAGGCATTGCACATGCAGCTAGGACGGGCTGTTTGCACCCTCTGCTGGCACCGCACCTCTGTCAGCGCAGCCGAGTGCCACAGCAAGGAGGGCTGCGGGAGGGCATCGCACACCAGGGCAGAGAGCGACCGGGGACGCCTGGGACAAGCCAGGACAGAGCCCGCAAGGGGGCCAGGTGGGGGTCTGGAAGGGGATGGGATGTCACCCTGCCCAGCTGCTGGGTCCTGCTGCCAGCCCACGGTGGGTGGTCAGTCGCTGGTTACTGGCACCAGAGCCACGAGAGCACACCAGAGCCTGCGCCCCAGGCAAAACGCGGTGGGTCCCTGCCCTGGGGAGGCTGCAGGTGGACACATGCACACCACTGGGCACAAAAGCAGCCCCAGAAAGGGAAACAGACTGCAGGAGGAGGAGACCTCGGCCTGTCCCCAGCCAGCAGAAGCAGCAGGCTTACCTCGGAGAACTTCCCGTCTCCAAACCACTGCACCCATCGCATGCCTGAGACCGCCTGGCGCTTGGACGTGGCTCTGTAGGAGACGACAATCGCCGGCCACCAGGAGAAACCTTTGATCTTTCCCCAGACGAGTTCCCCAATCCCAAATTCCTTCCCGTCCTGAAAGCAAAAGATAGAACAGATAAGCAAAAGAGCAAGCACCCACCCATGCCTTATCCCTGCACGCCGCCAGCCCTGTGCTGAGCCTGGCACGCCGGCACACGCTGCCTGCTCCGTCCTGCACAGCGGCCTGGCACCCGCAGCCGTGCGTGCCCACTCCTGCCTGCCCTCGCGGGGTCTCTGCAGGCAGCACAGAGCCCATTCCCGCGCTCACACAAGCCAGGAGCGAGGAAGCTCCTCCAGCTGCACCACAAAGGGCTTGCAGTCCCAGGGAGGGGAACGGGCAAGGCAAGGGGGCAGCAGCTCCCGAGCAGCACAGACATTCTCTCCTGAGCCCTGAGCCCATCAGTCACATTTGTCCAGACAAACTGGGCTCCTGAGCTGCAGTGCATGGCCCGTGCTGCCGGAGATGCAGCCTGGGATGCAGCGGGTCCCGCCTGGCTGCAGGGGCTTGGTGTTCTCTGGGCTCCTGAGCAGCCGAGGCAGCTCCTTGGCTCAGCAGAGCCCCTCTCGATGGGGCCACGAAGCAACCCAGGCAGAGGACAGCCCCCCTCCTCTGCTTCCCCCAGGGCAGAACAGAAAACAAGGCAGAGCTAAAACCAAAGGAGAAGAGCTGGGGAAGTTGGTGAGACCATGCCAAGGGCCTCCAAGCTGCAGCCCAGCAAGGAACACGCCGACAGTGCTGGGACCAGGAGTTCTGCACGGGAGCTGAACGCTCCTTGGAGCTTTGTTCTGCAATTAGGCACCTAATTATGCAGCAAAACGCTATTGCCCAATTCCTGCACGTCTCAGGCCCTGCCCCGACGCCTGCAGGCACTAAATCATTCTGCAGCTCCAGCAACTTTGTTCCCCTTCAGCATCTCCCGACAGAAACACTTTCTGCCCGTCTCCGCGGGGCACGGCTCCCAGCCTAGCGCACGCCACGCTCGGGGGCTGTTGGCAGCGCTGCAGCCCCGTGCACGGCACAGACAGCTCAGTGCTGCGGCAGGGCCCATCCTGCCACAGGGGACAGGGATCCACCGCCCTCCCACTGCCCAGCACACGGGGAAGGGGAGGCACACAGAGGCGAGGCTGCCGAGCACACAGCCCCCCGTACCTGGTACTCCAGCGCTATCCCCGCCTCTCGGCTCTCCGGCTCCTCAGCCGCCAGCTCAGCAGAGCCGTTCTGGCCCTCCTGGGAGCTGCTCCCCGAGAGCGTGCTGCTGCTCTGCGACGAGTCCCGGGAGTCGTCCTCCGTGAGGTCGATGGTGGTGAGGACGGGCATGGCCGATCGCCTCCTGGAGCTCTGCGCGGGGGAGCGAGGTGTGAGCACCCGCGGGGAACGTGGAGGGTGCAGGAGGGAGCAGGTCACTCGCCTGCCCCTGCAAACGGCACGTCCCCCCCAGCCTCTGGAGCCAGGGACCAGAGGGCAAGGACCAGGGGCACTGCTGCGGCTGGGAAAGGATGGGACGAGAGGGCCCAGGACTGGGCGCATCTACAGGAGCACTGCTTTTGTAAGACACACAGACAGCAGGGCAACTCTTGCTCTCTTCCCTTCTCTCTCCCCAGTTCATCCCAGGCAGTCAAAGCACCCAGCACAAAGCAAGGGCAAACAATAGCACACACACACACCGCCTCAGAGGGAAACTGAGGCACAGGGCAGCTGCAGTGTGCCCAGTCAGCCACCCGGCCTCACGCAGCAGGACCACGCACATCCCCAGAGCCCTGGGAAGCCCTTGCCCTGCAGGGCCCTCACCCGCAGCGGCGTTGGCAGGTCCCTGAGATTCTCCTCGCTGCTCGTTTCCTTGATTTTCATCTCGTGCCGGGTCTGCCCTGCCTGGAAGATGAGGCGGACAGGAGGCTTCTGCCTGAGGCTGCTCTCCCAGCCGGCGCTGCCCCGAGGCCGCATCTGCAAGCGGAAACAAAGAGGTCCGTGGCATGGCCGCCTGCAGGGCTTGAGTGGCACGTGGGGACAGGGACAGGAGCAGGGACAAGGGCCTGGGGAAGGCAAGAGGAGTGCGGTCGGCTGCAGGAGGCCCCTGGGGTGCAAGACCCTGCCCTTCACTCTGTACTCTGCAGCAGCCCCCCTGCGCCAGCCCTGCACCTCACTGCCTCGCGGCAATCCCCAGCACCCTGCGTACGGGTAGCCGCACCAGCGGCCGCTTAAATCAATTCGTGTTTCCAGGCATCGTGTGCATCCTCGGCTGTATTCTCCCCCCTCTCCCCTACAGCCACAGCAGCACAACAGAAAGCAGTGGGAGGCAGCGGCTGGGAGAGCCGCGGTGCCAGGCAGAGCTCACACAGCACCCTGCTCACATGGGGGTGTGCTCAGTCCCGCAGCCCAGCCCTGTGGAGGCTCCGAGGGCAGCTTTTCCTCTGTGGTTTGCAGCAGCCGCAGTTTACAAAACAGTCTAAACCAGGCATGCTTCCGGCATCCGGCGTAACAGTTTCAAAATGAAATGAGATTTTGCAGTGGGCTTTGCTAGCGAGCAGCCCCTGAGCCCAGCGTAGTGGGAAAGCAGAATTTTCACCCAGCTGAATTTATGGCTCTCTCTTTTGGAAGCTTCATAGTCACAGGCAGATCTCCAACCTTGGGGTTTTATTTCAAAGTCAAGACAATAAAGCCAGAAGGCAAAAATGCTTCCAGACCCTAGAGGTTTGTCAACCTAGTAAACAAAAGGGAGGGGGAGCAAAACTGGGATCCAGCCCCCCAGCTGCTAAAACCAGGCCACCCTGAGAGTGGGAGCCACGAGATGTTTCTGTGCACCAATACAGCAGACTTTTTAAGGAAAATATCCACACAGTAAGAAATTAGACTGCTGCAACACATAGCGGGCATCACTACATTACATACCACACCCTCCTGCTGCTGCTGACATAATGTAAATCACATAATTTCAATATGAAAACAAATATTATGCTTGTAAATGAAAAATGCATCTGCTATCGGACCATTCCCTGGCACTTCACATGAGAGCCACAGCAGCAGGGCCACATTCCCAGTTAAGACAGGAGGGCGAAGGCCCCGGCCGTGACGCTGGCACCAGCTGCCCCCGCAGTGTGTGGCTGCCCGAGGGCAGCAAGACCTCGCAGCAGCCTCGGCACACACTCACCTCCTGTGCCTCTGAGAGTGCGAGTGGCCAGGACAGGTCCTCCTTGGAGAGTTCCTTGCTCACCCTCTTGTTCTTCAGGGTCGGCAGTCCCAGGCTCCCAGCGTCTGCACAAGAAGCCAGAGCAGGCTCAGCTCCACAAGCCATCCTGTGCCTCTGCCCGTGAGAGCAGCCAGTCATGACCTGAAGAGACTGAAATCTTGCAGAACCATGGCTGAGAGCAGAAGACAAGTGGTGTCCTCGAAGCTGCCATGGTGGTGCTGCCACCACAGCAGTCCCAAGCCCCAGACCTGCTCTAAAATCTGCCAGGGACTTGAACAGCAAGTACGGGGATCTTATGGATCTTTGTGTTTCTGAAGTTCAGAGGCATAACGAAACTGTGCACCCGCTATTCAGGGCTTCATCAGTTCATTTAAAGCACTTTCTGAAAGAAGCAGGTTCTGCCATTCCCTCTAGCAGGGCAGAGCTTGGCAAAGAGCAAGTGGCTTCGCTGGTGCTGCCTGGGCTTCCCTAGGACCAAGGGCCAAAGCATCCTCCAGGCATGGCCCCACCAACCTTGGTTTCTATTCCCTTCAAAAGCAGAAATCTTCCCCTGGCCTTGTGAGCCCAAGAGCCAGGATCTGGGGACCATGCCCAGAGCATCCCAAACCCAGGACACATCCCCTCCGTGGCAGCAGGCAGCTGGGACATCCCCAGCCCCGCTCACCCAGGCACGGCACAGCAGGACTCACCCGGAGCACTGGGCTTCCCATTAGCCTCCAGAAGAAGGGCAGGTGTGTCTTTAGCAGCATCAGTGCAGTCCCCGTTGAGGCGGATCAGCCCTGCCCTGCAGTCCGCCTCATCCCGGCTGTGGCTCTCCTTTTTCATGGTTGCCTGTGGAAGCATCAGTGGAGAGGAAATTCAGCCACCCAGAAAGCCCCCCAGAAAGGCAGAGCAGACTGCGTGCGCTATCCAAGCCAGCCACAGCTTATTCCCTTTGCAGCTCCCCTAAAGCACCCAGGGGGCAGGCAGAAGGCTCTGGTTGGAGATGCATCTGGAAGTGCTGGGTGCTGATGAGCACCTGGACAAAACCTTCCCAGGCACGGCCCTGAGGATCCACGAGCTTCAGCGATCAGAGGCCCCAGACACAGCCCACTCACATCCTTAGGGAAGCGCCGGGGCTTTTCCCCAGGGCTGGCCCACTGTGGCTGCTCGGAGCTCCCAGGCTCCGGGATGTTCCTGCCCCGACGGCCACCAGCCTCAATGTGCTCCCACCACCCCACAAACCTGGCAAACCCAGCAGCGGGGCAAGCGGTTACAGAAGCGGGTACAGCAGAGAGCAGGACACGGGGGAGCAAAGTCCTGGCGCCTGCCGCACATTCAACTCCCCTGAAGGCCAAAGGGGCCTGGCTGCAACAGGCTCCAGGCAGGAGACGCAGAACCCGCCTCAGGAGATGGGCCTTCCCAATACTGAAAAAGCAGCAAAAGCCACTTACACACGTGCAGGGCGCGTGGTGGGGAGGGCAGCAGGCGTGCAGGCAGCACCCACGCAGGGACGGTGCCTCCTGTCCCCGTCACAGCCCCAGTGCTCGCCGCCACACCACTTAGATCAGACTGGAGCCCCAGCAGCTCCCAGAGCCGAGCTGGCCGTGGGCACACCAGCTGATGCAAACATCTGCATTTACAGGCATTTGCACTTTTGTCGGCCACTCGGGCACTCAATGCTCTTCACACGGGGACATGCAGCTCTGCGCAGCAGTGCGGCCGGTCAATAACCTCCCCGTGGCTGCTGTAATGATGTTTTCGAGCCCACAAAGTCAAACCCGCTGGGCATTTCTAGGCCGAGCATCTTTATGCGCAGTCTGACCCCAAAAGAGCAGAGCAGAAACCAGCCCAAGGCGGGCGTTTCCAAACATTCCCACCACCGAAACCTCTCCCACCTCCCCACGCCGCCCGGCACCCTCTGCCCCGGCGGAGCAGCCATTTCGCTGCCACAGCTCCGCAGGCCGCGCACGGCGCTGTGAAGCAAAGGGTTCCTGTCCGCGGCCGCCCGGCACGGCTCGGGCATGTCCCCTCCCCAGGCGTGCCCCCTCGCCAGGCACGCTCCCCCCACCCACGGCCAAGGGCAGCGCTGCCTGCGCCCCGTGCCCCCCAGCTGCCTGCCCCGGGGCCGCCCGGCCCAGCCCCAGCGCAGATAAAGGCTGCCCAGGCGCTCCCCCGGGAGAGGTGGGGCCGCCTCGCCTGCACCCCGCCGCCTCTGCCTTCCCTCGGGTGCCCTTCCTGGATCCTGTTTTCGGAAGCGGGAGCTCCCAGACTCTCCCAGAGGCACCCAGGGCTGCGCTAACGAAGCTGCCTCATTGCCGGGCTATGGGTCTGTGCTGCGACTTGCCCCTTTGCCAGCACAGTCATTTCAGGAGCACGTAACGCAGCTCGACTAGCTACAGAGCGGTCGGCTTTACCCTTCTCCAAGGCCCTTTGAGGAAGGGAAGGCAGCCCCCCCCCCAGCCCCACACAGACCCCAGGCCCCGGCCCCACCGCCCCTTCCCAGCGCTCCCGCTCTCGGCATCGGCTCCAACTGCTTCACTAACAATTGAGATTTCTGCTTTGAGATCATCTGTCAGCACCTCTGGCAAACAAAGACCAGTCGGGGTTTGATGTTTCAGATGCAGAGGGCTGCGTTAAAACCCTGGTAAAATCCAAAAGTGAGGGAGGGCAGGTGGCCGCCCGGCACCCACCTCTGCACACCGAGACTCCGGCTGCGCGTCCCCCCCGCCCGCCCGAGACACGGCTCCTTAACAAAGGGATGGGAAGGAGGAAAATGGCACCGGCAGAAGCCTAAAGCTGAGTAAGCCCCTACAGCTGTGTGCAGAAATCCCGCTGCTGCAGCACATCTGCTCCAGACCCAGTGAACAATTCCTGGGAGCTGCCCAGACTCGCCGGGCTGCCCCCGGCTGCCCCAGACCAGGCTCCCGGCCCCGGCCCCGTGATCCCCGGCCCCGGATGCCCCCGGACGCAGCAAGGCGCCGTGGCACGGCGGCACCAGGCCGGCTACTGGAGGGGCTGTTCCCAGTCCCAGCCTGCAGAGAGCAGGGGCAGCGACCACGGGCAGCAGCGATGCTGCCACAAAATCCAGCGCATCTCACTCAGGAGTCCATACGGCAAGGTGGGACAGGACACGCTGCTCTCCTCTCGGCGTGGAAGCACAGGCGAGGGACGGGAATAGCACTAGGCTAGCGTGGCTGTTTAGGTCCAGGGAGGACAGCAGCAGGCATGGCCTCCTCCCAGCCTACCTTCCAAGCCCTGCTAAACACCCACAGAACCACACCAGGACCTTGAGGGGAACCTCGCCTTCAGCCCTCCCTCAGGAGCCCACCTGGGAGAGAGCCCAAGCACAGGAGTTTGCAACTTGCACCCCAAAATGGCTTTTCCTTTCTCCTGGGGCTGCACAGGGCCAAGCACTGCAGGTCTGCAGGCAGTGTGCTGCCCCCACCAGCCCCGCACTGGCCACAGCCACCATGTGAGCCCACGGCAGCAGGGCCACTACATCGCTGCGAGGGGCCAGCACAGCCACGGGGAGGGTGACGCAGTGGCCACCTCCCATCCCACCCCACGGGAAAGGCAACTCATGTGGCTGCGCTGCGGGATGTGCAGCCGGGACTCCAAGCACATCCCATGTGCCTGGCTCAGTTCTGCTGCCTGCACAGGGAGCTCCGACTTTTTCTTTTGCCCAGTTATAAAAGCGGAAAACGATCTATTACATCGACTGGACGCAAGCTGGAGGACTCTGCCAGTCCATGGGCCTGTCTGCAGATGCAGGCACAAGTGCAGACATCTCAGCTCACCAGGTACGGGCAGGGCCTGCAGTGAATGCATTGCTTGCTCCGTGCACTTCTCCAGCTGCACAGTCTGGGATCGCTCAAGGACATCCCATCACCGTCCTCTGATATGCAAGCAGGAAAGGGAACATTATACCACAACCAAACTGCAAAGCTAGTTAAATGCTTGGTTTCCAAAAAATCTTCCCCTAGGCAGCAAATACCCATCCCTTCTCCTCTTACTGCTGGCTTCTGCACCGAGACATGAAGCTGCGCACCCGAGACTGCCCACACTGCTGGTGAGGGCAGCCCAGTGGGCAGCTCCCACAGCAGCCGCAGTCGTCGCGAGCCTCACCACCTCCTGCTCCAGAGCAAGGCTCAGCTCTTTGTCATTGCCTCCCCTCACAGACACACACCAACATGTGCACACAGGGCATTACAAAAATAATAAGAAACAGAGCACTCCCCTCACATGCTTCTCTCTCATGGGGGGAGGAGAAAAACAGCACCAGTGTTTGCATTGCTTAATGCACTACAAGCATACAGACATACGCTATGGCGATACAGCTCGTAGAAGAACCCCTGAAGAATGAAATAATCCAGAATTCCAGCTCGGATGTTTAAAGCTCCCTGAGAGGCTGGCGCTAGTTGCAGCCCATGACACTGCCTCGGTGACCAGGACATTCCCTGCAGTGATACCCCACGGAGACAATGAACCCGCTGACTCCAGATCCCGCCCTAGTTTTGCAATACCAGTTTCTTTAAAGTTTGCCAAACTGGTTAAAGACCATGCCATAATGTTAACTGCTTAGAGAGCCTGCTGGCCGCAGGATGTCCGCTCGCTGCCCGGCCAAGCTCACCGCAGCCTGGAGGTGCAGAGCCTCTGCGCTCACCTGTGAAGCATCCTGGTGAGGCTCAGCCTCCCGGCCCGGCTGCCCTCAGGGACCAGGGCAGCTCCCCTGGCCCAGCCTGGGCAGCTTTCAGTTTTACCTTCTTGAGAAAACAGAATCGCCCTTATCAGGTCCGTTTCCCCAGTAGGTGGAGAGATTGCAGGGGAGACAGGCGGACTTTGCCTCCAGACAGGGGCATGCATATCAAAAGGCTGGAGGAAAGCATTTTACATGATGGCTGGGATGGCAGCCATCACCCAAGCCCTGTTTGAATAACAAAAAGAAATAAAAGACTCCAATGGCCAGGGCTAGCTCCTTCCAACCCCGGCTCCTGATGAGGGCTCTGGGCTATCACACACACAAATGGCCTTTAACTGTCCCCAAAACCGAACATTTCCCTCTAATCCTGCGAAGAAAAGAGTCGCTGGGTTGGCAGTTTAGTAAGAAAGGGAGCCCATTTTGGCAGATATGCTCATTAAAAGGCCAGCCTCTCCCCTCCCCTGCCCTGTTTCCTGTGCCTGGCCCCTCTCCCCGCTCAGGCTCTCCCTCCGCACGCCCGGGCTCCGGCACTTCCCTCCATTTTCCCCCTGTTTCCTTTGCTGCCCTCCCAGCCCCGCCGCGCTCCCCGCCGAACCGCCGCAGCCCTTTTGTGGCCACCCCCGGGGTCCAGCAGCACATTGCCCCTTCGCATTCAGTGAAGCTTGGTTGAAAGAAAAGAAACAAAAAACAAACCGGCCCCTCCTCTCCCAGTGAAGACCAGGCCTGAGAAGTCTCCTGGGCAGCCACCATCACAGCCAGCCGCTGCTCCAGCCGCTCTAGGCTCTTTACCATGCTCATCTCGGTCTCGTCCTGCCGAGCCGAGCCGCGCCGGCTCTGCCGAGCCCCCTGCCCGGGCCGGTGCTGCCTGCGGGCAGGGCTGGGGCCACAGGGGCTCCGCCGTCGCGCAGGTGGGTCTCGGGTCTCGCTGGGCAACGGAGTTCCTCCGTCCGGAGCGGCTACTGCATCATCGTTCCCCTGCACAAAAGGAAATAAAGTGATGACAACACCACCTCGCTGTGCCCATCTCCCCCCCGCCGGCTGCTTCCAGCAGGGCACAAAGCTCCAGCCCCTCCCAGAGCCCAGGGCCAAGACCCCTGCACCCCTGCCTCGCTGCCCCATCACTTGCTTGGAACCTAAGTGGATAGAGGCAGAAAGGCAAGTGCTGCTGCTGGGGCAGCGATCCCAGACACCTCGTTCCTCCTCCTGGCCCATTCCTCTGGATGCAGCATCACTGAGAGCTCCCGGGCCCCCGCCCCGGGTGCCCACCGCTGGCCCCCGGCATTCCGGGGGCTTGTGCCCCCCTCCGGGGCCACCCCGCGCCCCCCTGCGCTTCCCCGATGCGCTCCCCTCCCCTGGCCCGCCGGCGGAGAAGCTGCTCTGGGCTCAGCGGGAGGAGGATGAGGAGGAAGATGAGGAGGAGGAGGAGGAGGAGGAGGAGGAGGCGGCGGCGTTGCCCCGGGCTCACCCGCTCGCCCCCACCGCTCACCGCCGGCTCGTCCGGTGCCCGGCAGCCCAGCGCCCCCCGGCTCCGGCCGCCCGCTGCCCTCGGTGCCCAGCCCGGGGGTGCCTTCACGCCTCAGCGCCGGCCGGGAGCCGCCTTCCTGCGAAAAGAGAGAAGGAGAGGGATGATGTCCTGACAGATCGCTGGCCCGAGGAGAGCAAAACAAAGGTGTTTCTGCCCTGCACGCCGGTGGCACCGCGGGCTCCCGGAAGCCCTCCCGGCTGCTCCCGTGCCCGCGGGGAGCCGCTGCCCTCCCCCCGGGGCCCCGCCGAGAGCCGGGCCGGGCATTCCCCGAGCCCCCCGCCCCGAAGCCAGCCCGTGCCGTGCCGCCGTCGGGGGCCTGGGGCCCCGCGGGTTTGCCGCGCTCCCGCCGCAGCCCGGGGCTCTCCGGCGCCGTCGTCCCGACGTCGCCGGGCTGCGGGGGAGAGCCCGGCAGGAGACCCCTCCGTGACAGCCCCGGGACGGGCCCGGGCTCCGCCGGGAACTCTCCGAGTTGCGGCAGGAGCCGGCAGGGCCGGGCGGCACCGGCGAGGCGGGGAGGGAGCGACCGGGGCCGGGGCGAGCCCCTCGCCGAGCCCCCCGCCAGCCCGCCCGGGGGCCGTGCGCCGGCAACAAGTGGCGGCGGAGCCCGCTGACCCCTCCCGCCGCCCCTGCCCCGCGCCGCCGGGGCGGCAGCGCCGCGACCCCCGGTAACCGGGCGCGGGGCGGGCGGCCGGAGCCACTCCCGCAGGACCCGGTGCCGCGTCCCCGCCCGGCCCATTGTCCCCCGCCGCCGCCGCCGCCGCGCTCAACAAAGCCGCCCACGAGGATGCGCCGCGGCTCCGGCCCCGGTGGCCCCGGTGGCCCCGGTGGCCCCGGCCTGCCCCCGCCGCCGCCCCCGCCCCGGTGCCCGGCCCCGGGCTCACCTGCGCCGCGGCGGGACGCGCCGTCCAGCGGGGCCGCGCCGCCGCTCGCCGCCGCCCGCGCCCCGGCCGGCCCCCGACAGCCCCGCGCTCCGGTTACATGGCGCTTTAACCCTGCCCGTGCTGGGCAGCCCCTCCTCCTCCGCCGCCGCCGCCGCCCCACGCCGCCCGGCGGGGGAGGGGAGGGACGCGGGGCCCGCACCCCCCGGCCCCCGCCGCCGCCCCCGGGCCGCGCATCCCCCGGGGCCGCGCCGTGCCCCGGAGCCCGGCACCCCCGGGGCTCCGCACCCCCGCCGCGCCTCCGGCGCCCCGCGGGGCCCCGCATTCCAGCAGTGCCCCGCGCCCCCGGGGGCTCCCCCGCTCCGCACCCCCGGGGCTCCGAGCACCCCCCGCCGCTCCGCAGGGGAGCCCCCGGGGCAGGCGGAGCCCTCGGCCCGGCCGAGCCGCCCCGTGCCCGCGGCTTTCCATCAGCACTCTGCCCCTGGCCGCGCACCGCGGCGCGGACAGACAAAGCGGCGCAAGTTTTACAATAGTTCTTCGTTTGTTTGTTCTTCTCCTTTCCCATACGGAGGCGAGCACTTGCGAGGGCCGTGCTGGGGCCGAGGAAAACAGGCTGCACGTCCCCTGCCCAAGACAAAGCATCCGGAGTCCACGTGGGGTATAATCTTCTCCGCTCGCTTGTTATTGCTTCTAGGTACGGCAGAAAAGTGTATATCAGGAAGAAGAAGGAATATTATTATCCCGCTGTGATAGAAATAAACTTTCAAGGCCAGGAGTAAAAACGAGCTAGCCAAAGGGACAGCAACCTGTGGGAAGCGCCTGGACCAACCCACAGGCCTGTACAGCAGGTTCCCCACAGCACCCCTCCAACCGTGCAAAGCACGAGCATGAAAAATGTGGCTGCATGTACAAAAAAAGTCCTGCAAGTGGAAAGAGAAGGAGCTGAGAAATCTGGTCTGGATAAGCCTTTGGGAACGCTGCAGATTACAGCTCAAATAAACACACAGCAAATAAACCTAAAGCTAATTTGCAGCTCTGTTGTCTAGACTAAAACCAAGCAAATAGATTTTACTCCTGTTTGGTTTTCCAAATCTGGAAAAGCAAAATGCTTCTGTGGGTTGCACTCAGGCAACTTTCTAGGCCACTGTTAAGAGCAGAATTAGCCCTTGCTTCAGGGATCCACAGGCTCCTCTCCCTTTCGAGGGAAACCTTGCTGCTGCTGTCGGCCCCACTGACCTGCCATCAATCCCCCACCCTGTGGAAATACCCTCTTTCTCTCTCTTCCCCTTGGTTATCATTTAATTCAGGAGAGCACTTCTGTGCATACTGTTTGGAAAAGGCATGGTACCAAACAAAGCAGCTCTGAGCAGATTATGAGCTAAACCCTGACCCTTTCCTCTTTCTCTGCTACACACAGCCACAGAGAGATGCTGCGAGTTTATTTCTTAACTGTCAAGAGAGTTTGTGTGTCATTTCACGGGAGAAAAAAAAAATAAAAGGTTCCTCTAAAGGGGATTTCATACTGAGGCTCCCTCCAGGCATTTCTGGCACCCTGCGTCAGGCCCTCAGCTGAACGAGGCCCTGCTGACCGAGGGCTTGCAGCCCACAGCCTGTGCCAGACCGGTGCCGGAGCAACCGCGCCACCTCTCCCACCAGCCTGAGGTTCTCCACCACGGACAGGAGGGGAGATGTGACTCTGGGAACAAAGCTCCTCTGCTCTGTCACCAGAGCATCCGCGAGAAGACGTGAAACATGCCCAGGTGTTGGCCACCGGAGGAAGGAGCAGGGGCTGGGGACAGGCAGAGGACACAGCACACTGTGTCCTGGATATGTCCCTGCTCTGTGACAGACTCTCCCACCGGCCGCAGAGCTGGACCTGCCCGGTGCTTCTGCAGGGAATCATTCCAGCCAGAACCACACTCACACCTGGCTGCTCTTCCTCCGCTGTCATTTCAAAGCAATGCAGCCTGCGATGGACCAGGTGAAAGCCACCAACTGCCACCATCACGACAGAGTCAGACAGGAGTGGTAACATCCATCCACGTCAGAAGTGACTCCTCATCCTCACCTTCCACTGTGGATGCTTACCAGCATCCGTGCCAGCCCTTCCTCACGTAACTCAGCACTCCTGGCCCTGAATCCTCCTCCCCACCAAAGGCTACTCAGCTGCTGCCTTCTCTGCAGTATCCCCATGTTATGGCACCAGTCCCAGATCCTGTCTGTCTGCCTTATTCTCTACCTCCAATCCTCTTCCTTAAAGTTCTCTTTGCTGTCCTGGCCAGGCAAACCGATATTGCTTCCTCCCGAGTGCTCACCTGCTGTCTCTTACTTTGCACCAAAGTGTTTGGGTTGGAAACTGCTCTGTGTTTTGTAAGCAGCATGCCTGGAGATCCTAGACAAATAAAGTAATTGAGCAAATATGTTTTATTACCTACAGCCTTCAGCAGTGTAACCTTGTCATTTCTGGAGACTGTAGGTCCCAGATTCCCAGACCCCAGTAAAGGCTCAGTGTTTGCTTTGTCTTCCAACAAGTAGAGAGAAGCACCAGCGCCATGAAATCTGCTGCAAGCTCTTCTAGTGGCCCTGAGGCAGGGAGCACGCTGAACTCTTCCTTTCACTGAAGGCAGCAGCAATGCTCCTACTGACTTCAAGCTTGGGGGTTTCCCGTGGCGGTGTGCAGACACCGCACAACACAGCAGCTCCTTCCTCGGACCGCAGCTGACATCACTTTCATTGCCTGTTACTCTTCAGTGCAAAACCCCACCTGAGCACATCTCCTGTGCTCTGTGAGCTGGCTCCATGCTCCGTGCCCGAGATCTCGCCCCAGCCCTGTGCTGGCCCCAGCCTCCACAGCAGCTCCACCAGCTCCCCCCTGCTGCTCAGCCTCGGCTGCTCTGCAGGGCCCGTCCGCTCCTCGCCGCGCTCCCTGGAAAAGCTCCTGCGCCCCCAGCTTTGCTCCTGAGCACGGCAGGGAGCCATGCTACAGAGCAGCGCCATGGCGCAGCTCAGGCTACTGAAAGCAAGGTCTGTCCCAGCTGTCGGAAAGCCTCAGCCCGCTGCCACATGTGGGAGCAGAGCCTCCAGCCTCCCATGTAGCTGGGCTGCCTTCTCACATCTGTGGGGAATTGGTGTTTACACGGAGATAGGAAGTGTTATCCCGCCTACATGGAGTTTCTAGCCCTTCCTGTGGGCTGGCCAGGACCACATGATACAACTCTCTAATAAAAATAAGGTTAAAAACAATTATCATCTGTGCAACCAGAACATCTAGAAAGATTGTGGCAACCAGCGTGTAAATTTCAAATGAGAAGGCACACAAAGAGAAGTCTTCAATGCCTCTGTAACAAAGCTGGCCACAAAATCCTCTTTTTCCTAGAAAACAGGATGCGCCTGCTACAGCCCAACCTGCAGAGACGAGGCCCCCCCAGCCCGCACGCAGGTCTCTGAGCAGCAGGGTGGCAGCGGGCACGGTGCCACCACCAGAGCCCCTCGTGGGCTGGGCTCCCCCCCTGCTCCTGGGCAGCCTGGCGGAGGAAATGTTTCACCCAGCCACCAGGCAAGTGCACGGCAGGGCCCAGCAGAGCTTCCAGCCCCAAGCTCTGCGTGGGGTACTTGCAATAATTTACTCCTGTAACGACACTTCCCTGGGCGTACAGAGTGTGACAGGAGAGAGGGAGAGGCACTGAAATGCAGGAGAAACTGAAATCCTGATCTCAAAGGCGTCACTTGGGTCAGCCTCTGTAGGAACAGAGCTCCCCCACCCAGTGTTTCAGCTGGGCAATATCCATCACAACAGCAGGCAGGAAAGTTTCAGCATTCCTCAGCTCTCTAGACAGATGCTCTCCCAAATCCCCATAGCCTGGAGGGAGACGCAGTGCATCAGCAGAATAAACAGAAGTCGTGGTCCTGGTGGGGTGAAAGGTGCCTGGGTGCTACCTGTCTCGTTTGCACTCTCTCACCCTTATTCCTGGGCCTTTCTCCAGCCCGCAGAGGCAGGCAGTGCTCCCACGCCAGGGAGGTGCTCCAGGGCTGACCGCAGAGGGACTGTGAAGTGCTCTGAGAGCTTTGGGTGGAAAGTGGCAGCAGAGAATGGGACAGTGACACCCAGGATTTGATCTCGGGGAACGTGTCATTAGGAGCCTGCCCAAGGTAACCTTCTCCATGTGCTGAAGAAGGCCAGGCAGGAAGCTCCTCAAGTTGGACAGGTGAAATGAAGCTGAAAAATGCCTCTTAAGAAGGGCACATCAATCCTGTAGCTCATTTTGGAGTGCACCATTTTAATACCCTATTTCCTTGCATCCCCCCCCCTCCAATTGCTCTTTGTCGCTGCTTTTACTGCAGTACTCGTGGTTGACAAGAGCACCTATCTGTAACACACAGATGCCATCCTCAGCCTGTCCTCAGCTCGGGGGAGCCCATCAGTGACACGCTCTGCATGAGAATGGCCCCGCTGCAGCGCCCCCGCTGAGCAGCCCCAGCACCCCGCACCCACCGCAGCCTGGAGGGGGGAGCCCGGGGGCTCCGCAGGCACCAGCCCTGCCCTGGCACATAACTCGCCCACACAGGCACCCTGTGGCCTTCTCTTACTGGAGTAAGTCCTTTTGGAAACGACTGCTGCCAGAACCCAGCCTAGTCCCGGCACCACCAGTGCTGCGGGAGGGCTCGTGGCACTCAGCTGTGTGCCATGCCTCAATGAACCAGCATCCTGCGAGGTGGGATTGCTGAATTTCCTGTTGATTGTTTAAACAGGATGTTATGAGCACGAACCTCAATTTAAACTCTTCTTCATGAATCCTGTCACTCAACTTTCCCCAAGAATTTGGTTTGCTGCCTGGGAAGTTCTTTGCCACCACTGGCTTCCCCCTTCTGCCATACCTCATGCATGCTCACACAGGCACACACCATGCACCGAGACCATCGTTAACTAGTTCCTAAATCATCACCCTAGAAAGATGTGGGGAATTAAATATGACTCACACACTGCTACTGCATGGCTAATCCTGGCACACAAACCAGACAGAAAATTGTCTCTTTCCTCGTTTCATTTTTTTGGCCATAAATGAATTTTGGGTTATGGAAGTGTGCACTTACCTGCAATTATTATTTTACACTTAGGAAAACGTACATAGGGCTTCATGTGACATTCTAAGGCCAGAAAGGTGTACCATGTTCACATGCACTGGCACCCATAACTACACAGTCTGTAAATAATCCTGAATTAATTTTAGTAAAGGTTAACTATTGTTTAGAGACAAACATATCCCTGTGGTTTTAAAACTGCCAGTGTGGCCAGTTCACCACAGAGCCTGATAAATTATTCCAATAGCTAATTACCTACACCATGAAAAATCTGCACCTTGTTTTAAGGTATACTGAATATTTAGGGTCAAATCCTGCAGGCAATCTGACATGTAACTTTTTCGCCTCACCAATCCTATTAAACCAAGGCACACAGTTCCACCCCACTCAGCATGTACATGAAATAGAAAATCTCCTGGCTGAGCTAGGAGATGGAGGGAGAAGAAAAGGAAGTGTGAATGCTATTTCCAGCCAGACCACCAGTAAATATCTCTTAACTCCTCATCATTACTGGTACTTTGCTGCTTTACTCCTTGTTTATAAACCACTAGTGGGATATCTTCATAATGAAAGACACTATAAAATTTCTATGCTCTCATTTGCATCTGAAAGTTTCAGTAATAAACCAGCAGCCTTGTGAACTGCCGCAGTTTTACCTTTCACGGGGGGCTTTCGTAGGCTGTTTGCTCAGGCAGCTGGTGAACACCTTCCAAGATAAAATGGGTCAGATACACTCACAGTGACAGAGAATAACTTCTGCAGAACTTATTTTGCTGCTGTTGGAAAGCTGCAAAATAGCAGCTTAAGGCAATGGAGTCTTTAAACACAGATCAGCCCCATTGTCCTCAGTGGGAATACATCAAGTTTTAATATTTTCTGGATCAAGGCCTTTCTCCTGAGAAACTAGACCGTGTAACAGGATGAGAAAGGGCTGATTTTACATCTCACCTGCCCTTGTACATGTCCATGAGTCAAGGAGACCTCCTGCTTACAGTTTGCAGTGAGAATCGGCTTAAAATCTTCCTGTGAAGCCCTGATCCCTTTGAAACACAGATACTTCATGTCAGCAGGCTCTCAGCCCCAAACTGCCTCCTCACCTTCTACACGGGACCTGACCACACCACACAGCCCGGCTGGAGATGAGCTGCTGCGGACAGACACTGCCACAGGCATGTGGTGGGCTCAGGAGTGGGACTGTGCTAGGAGCAGAGCTGGAGAACTACAGCTGAGTTTTGTGTCCCAAGTGGAATCTACAGGGGGAAAAAAAAATACCCTGTAAACTATGGCTTTTAACATTTATTTATTTATTTATTTTTGTATAGAAAAACAACATACACCACTTGGCTCTCATCCAGACATCAGCAGGTGAAGTTTAAAGCCTCTGCTCATTGAGGGCACCCGTGACTCTTTCCGTTTTCACCTATATTTTAGGCTTCACACCCTTACAAGCAATCATACACTTTACTTTCCATGGAAGGAATCAGGTGCATAAAATTAAACACATGGGTAAATAATTATAGGATGGAGATCTTAGAGGCATGACGAAGGATAAACATTTATCGGCACAGACAGACAAGCAAACATGCAAATATACACATAGCACTTTTTGGTAGGAAAGCAAAAGGCCATCCCAAACCTTCGCACCAAAAGCAATCGTTCTGTTTGACCCATGCATGGAGGATGAGCACATGTTCGGAGGTAAGCCCTGGCCATGTTTCCTCCCTCCTGCACAAGTGCAGCCTGTAGGCCGCGTGGCCAGCTGGGCTCACGGCACAGCACCTCGTGTGCAAGCAGGGGGGGACCAGACCTGCCATCCTGCCATCTGCCTCCCCCAGGAAGCACAGGAGCCTCCTGAGCCCCTTCCCTGTCTCGGAGCAAAGCTGCAGAGACAGCAGGGTCCCCCCAGTGCTGCAGCTTTGTGTGCCCAGGCTTCGGGTGCGGCGCCGAAGCGACTGCTCCGGGGTACCCTGGGGGGTGCAGCCTGCCCCGTGCCGCAGCTCCAGGGGACAGGGGGCCAGGATCGGTGCCTTCTGCCACTTCCCTGCACAGAGCAGATGCGGCAGGAGGAAGAGGGGTGACAAGGGGTGACCCGTGGGCCATGGGGTGCCAGCCCTGGGTGCAGGGGTGGATGCAGGGAGAGCGGCACCGAGGGGCAGGGAGGGAGCCCGGGCATGGGGGAACACCACAAAGGGGCCAAAGTGGGCAAGGGGCGCACGCCCGGGGTGCGGGGGTCCCGAGGAGCCCGGTTTAGATCTCTTGGGGGAAACACGCGAGGGTGGTGAGGCGCGGGATGCACAGGGCCGGCAGCACCCGGCCGCCGGGGCCTGGCTTGGGGTGCTCGGCACCTCCAGGTGCGGGGGTGCCCCGGGGGGGTGCCCGGTCTCGGGGTCCCGGGTCGGGCCGGGCCGGGCGGCGGCGGCGGTGCGGAAAGTGCGGCCGCCAATGCTCAGGCTGAGGCGGGCGCCGGCGGCGGGGCCGGGCCGGGCCGGGCGGGCGGAGCCGCGGCCGCCATGGGGCTGCTTAACTTCACCCGCGACCCGGTGCCGGAGGCGGTGAGCGGCGACATGCACAACCTCAACCAGCTCAGCGCCGAGGTGCGGGGCCGGCCGGGGGGGGCGCGGCGCGGCCATGGCTGCAGGCCCGGCCTGCACCGACGGGGCTCCGCCGCAGCCGGGTCGGGCGCCCCGGGGACCGGGCCCAGTGCGAGCAGCAGCCCCGGGCCGCGCCCCGCAGCCCCGCAGCAGCCCCGGGCCGGGCTCCGCAGCCCCGCAGGAGCCCCGCAGCAGCCCCGCAGCAGCCCAGTGCTGGGCCCGGCAGGCCGCGGTGCCAGGGCCCCTACCGGGACCAGCGCTCTCCAGAACAGAGCGGCATTTTCTGATGTCCGAGGCAGCTCCGCAGAGCCTGGCCCCACGTCTGAGGGACCGCAGCGTGCCTTCCACAGCCCTGACATGGCACAGCCTGGTGCTCGGCAGGGCCAGCCCCGCGCACAGCTTGTTCTCAGCGTGCAGGGGGTGATGGAGGGGCTCGTGTCGTGCCTGGCGCAGACAGGAGGGTCCTGGGCCTGTCGAGCGCTGGTTTTTCTCTGTGGGGCTGTGCAGCTTTGGGGTACTCGGGCCAAGGCCAGCACTGGTGCCAGCAGCAGAGGGAGTGTGCTGGGCTCAGCACCGCAGGTGGGCTCTCCAGCTCTCCTGGCTGCGAGTGCAGGAGGCAGAGGGCAGCAGCCAGGCCTTTCACCAGTTCTTTTCTTTCCCGAGTTAGTCTGGTTACCCTGTGGCTTCCATGAAACATGGGAGTGGATGTTTGCATCCTTTCTCTCTAGCAGTTTTTGGATTACACAGGATAGAACAGCAGCTTCTGATTAGCCAAGAACCACAAAAGCCCTGTGCAGTGCCAGCTACCAGCTGCACAAACCCTTTTGAGAGTCTGAAAAGCATCCATGAGCAAATCCCATCCATAGGCATCTTGTCATGCCAAGGACTGGGGTACAGTACCAGCATGGGAGATCAAACCCTGGGACCAATGTACTGGAGATAGGTAGAGCTGCATCAAGGTAGTGTATCACCCCCGAGTCGTGGTGACGATGGGGGTGGCGAGGTGCTGAGAAATGACACATGTGGATGCTCAGCTCCTAACACTGTCCTGTTTCTTCACAGCAATTCTCAGCGCTGACCGAAGTGCTTTTCCGGTTTCTAACAGAGCCCAAAGAGGTAAGGCATGTGCAGAACACCAAGAAGTGTGTAAATGCAGCTCTCGGGTGAGATACACGCAGAGATAAGATTGTGTTGCTGCTCTTTCTCTCGAGCAGGTAGAAAGGTTTCTGACTCAGCTCTCAGACTTTGCCACCATGAATAAAATCAGCTTGGGCCCCCTGAAAAACATTGTCAAAAGTATTCTTCTGGTACCTAATGGTAAGTGATACGTATGCATATGCTACCCTGAGGCCAAACAGTTGTGTCCATTCCTGCATGCTGTTTAAGGCTGTATGTCTTCAGAACTGCAGTGCACCTGACTTACACAATGAGTGCTAATAGCAGCTAATAAATGGCTTAGCATTTAAGAATCAAAAATTCAAAAATTGCTCTCCTATTGGAGTATCCCTGTCTGGTGACTCAGACTTTGTCTTCTTTACACCCTGCCTGCATACACATCTCACAGGCCTGACTAAACTCACTTACCTACTTATTAAATGCAAGCACAACACTTTGTGACAGTAACAGAGCTTGGTTTAACTTGTGCCTATAAATCCATTTTTACTAGACCAGTGCAAACTTCCATCTAAATGATCCAGGACTGTAATTCCAACAATGACAAAGCACTGTTTGAGACAGATCTGAGTGCATTCACACCCCTCTGGAGTGGGCTGGAAACCAGCATAGTTCTAGGCCACGTAAATGTGACGTCTGCCGTTGTAGTCTTGCTTTAAAAAAGCACATAAGTGCCTGGCAATTTCTCATTCGTAAGCAGTGGAGAAGAGGGGCAGGAGGGATTCCCTTTGGGTGCCCCGGTCAGACTCCAGCACTATTTGAGATTGCTTTGATGTTGGGGCTGCCATTGGACATAATGCTGCATCGGACATCTTCCCTACATGCATGTTCATTCCATGTTGATCCTTCTTGTTATTAATAGTTCCTTATAAATATCCTTCGATCCAGGGTTTCCTATAGCTTTCCTCACAACGGTGAAGCCATGCACAACTGTTTCCTGCATTTGGTCTAAACTTTCGTTCTACTGCTTTAAGCCTTTTCTTCTGTCCCAGAGAAGTGCAGAATAATTTCCTTCCCTACAACTGTCTGGGAGGCGTTTAATGTGGAATTGGCATTTTCTCCCTTCCTGTTTCTGGACTAGGCGCATTCAGTCTCACAGTTCCTGTTTGTGTGCACTGGCTCCAATACTGTTACACCTTTTCATTAGCTCTGGGATGCCACGGCCAGCATCAGAGCAGATTACAGCAGATAACTTTGCCTATGTGCTACACAGACAGAAAGCCACGTGGGGCTGGCAGTCTCTTTGAATTTATGAGATTCCTGCTCTTGGCTTCAGAGAACAGAATCCTTGTAAACTTCCATGTGCTGCCTGTGCCCCAGAACAAAGGAGGCAGGCACAGCAGGGGAAAGTGTTATATGCACACGTTCACACCCATAATCCAAAACACAGCAGGTAGGTCAAATTAGTAGCCTGCCAGCCTTAACAGTTCCCCTTTAACAAGCAAAGCTTCTATAGGAGAGAAAGCAGCAACTTCAAAACACAACTGCTGCTGCTGTTACCATGGTTACCTGCAATGAAATCTCCCTCTCTCTCTCAGGCACTTCCATAGGACTGACTTTTAAAGCACTGGGCATCCGCAAAGATATCGGCAGACACAACTGTATTTCCTATCTCACCGAGCTGTGGTTTGTTTCAAAACACAGTCCAAGACCAGTCTTTCTATGGCAGGGTCTCCATCCCTGCATTTGTTTGCCTCAGTAAAGATCGATTTGACTCAGTAAAAACTGATTTTCTTTCCTTGCGTTGTTTATTCAGGTGCCCTGAAGAGAAATCTGTCTTCCGAACAAGTCAGAGCAGATTTTATTGCTCTAGGTAGGTCACGTGACTTCCCTAAATAAAAGCTAATTAATATTTATCACATATAGTAATCTCATATGGTTTCTTCCACAGGCCTCAGTGAAGAGAAAGCCACTTATTTTGCAGAACAGGTATTAATACATCTTTCCTTGTTTCTAAACTAACAAAAAGACAGTCTTTGAGTGGGAACTTGTAAAACCCCGCTGACATGCATCAGCTGCTTTCTTCAAAACCAGCTCAGAATTTTGAATGAAAGATCCCCAGATAACCGAGAAGAAACACTTTGTCTAATGATACATCTGGTTTGCTGTGGCCTCTACCCCTAGGTTTAGTGATTCCTGCAGTTCTGTGTGGCTTTCATTGGACTGTTTTTCTGCTTTGCATGCTTTGAGCCCTGGGGTCATGCAGTTACATGAACACATGACGTTTTGTGCAGATATTGTTACACTGAACCAGCGTTAAAACAAAAACAGTGAGTTTCATTTCCAGAAGTGACAAGGCAGAGGGGATTCCTTGTAGGACTCAAACATCTTTGAAGACTCCCAACCACGTTAGTTTGTCCCTTCACACACACACATTGGGCTACTGGTTTCCAATTTATGTTGAAATTACAGGTACCATAAATAGATGTCCCTCTGAATTGGTTGTTCGTGTGTCTTGCTCTTGCAGTGGAAGCTGAATTCCCCCACCCTAACACGCCTGGCTGTTGGTCAGACGCTGATGATTAACCAGCTGATAGATATGGAGTGGAAGTTTGGAGGTAATAGAGCTAAAAGATAAACCGAATGGGTTGGGAAACCCAACAGCAGCTTTCAGCTAAAGAACTTTTTATTTCACAGCTTAGCTAACATTATCTCCCTTCTGTTCTTTCTGACTCACAGTTACTGCTGGGAGCAGTGAACTGGAAAAAGTGGGAAGTATCTTCTTACAGGTAAATCTACATCAGAGAGTTCAGGTTATAGTGCAGTTAAGGAACAAGCTATGACCAGGCATGTGGGAAGTACTGGCTGTGAGAGGAAACAGAGGAAAGCTACAGCTCATAGGAGCAGGCTCTGCAACAGTGCATCTGCTTCAGTCTTCTCAGTGCAACTGCCAGCAGATAGCAGGCACACTGCTATTTGTTACTCTTCAGAAGACATCGTGTCACAGAAGTGTAGCCCACTCTGAAAATCTGTTCAAAAAGCTCAATCTAGCAAAGGTCGTGCTATCTCGGGGAGGGAGGGGGAATGCCATCATTTATAAGGACTTCCCGGAGATCCTCCCAATGCCTAATCTGTTCCTACAGTGACACTTCTTGAAAAGCCTGTCAAAGATGTGTGTGCTTTGCAGCAGTCTGCACTAAAACTCTCAGCAGACTCCTGTCTTTTCACAGTGCTTGAAATACAGGCCTCTGAATTAAAATGCCTCTGCTTTTTCTTTCCCCAAGCTGAAGCTGGTGATTAAAAAAGGAACTCAAATGGAAAACGTATATATAGGTGAGTTAACTGTTCTGGAAAAGAAGCAAGCATTCTTGAATCTTGAATTCTTGAATTCTTGAAGCACGAAATCTGAGCTGCAGTCAGAGCTTCTGGGTTGTTCGTGGAGGCAGGGGAGCTTTGGACGCAGACCCAGCAGGGGTCACTGTGAGAGCACTGCTGGTAGATGCTGCGGCTGCTCCCGCCCTGGCCTCTCCCAGCCACAGTCGCTCTGGGAAGCACTTACAAACACTGACTCTTGGGCAGTCTTCACGTCTTTGCATGAGTAAATATAGATATGCCACGGAGCCCTGAAAAGCAGTCAGAGCAGCATGACAGAAGAAGAAAGTAAACAATTCCAAAGTGTCAGTTGCTGTTAGGAGAATCCTCGCCCTGCATGGTCCAGCTAGCGTAAAGAAACAGCTGCTGAGAGTCAGTGTCTAATCCTGCCTAGCTTAGGTGAACGTGAGTTGCTCTGCAATAGCACCAGAATGGCTTTTCCAATGTTGCATGTATAAACTGAAATCTAAGACTTTATGCCTCTTTTTTTCCTGCAGAGTTAACTTTGCCCCAGTTCTACAGTTTTCTGCATGAAATGGAACGGGTCAAAACCAGTCTGGAGAGTTTCAGCTGAAATTGCATGGGTCTGAACTGACATCTGTCCAGGATGTTTAATTTCTCCTTGTGGGCTGCAGACCTGTTCTTTCCCAGCCGACTGTAACAGTGGGATAAGGGAAGACAAGGCCGTGTGACAAACAGTAGTGTCACGGCCCAGAGAGACCCATCGGTCCTTCAGAACCTGGATCTTTGGAAAGTGTTTTGAAGCAACTACAAGACCACCCATCTTTTTTTTTTTTTTTTTTTTTACCATTACGAGATATTATTGTCAGAAATATGTGGATATTTGTACTAAAATAGCAAAGAAATAAATGCATCCCCATCCTGCACCATTTGTATCAGAATTTAATTTGTTGAGAAAGAGAGAAACGGAGCAAAGAACCATTTTCAAACTTGGATGAATTAAGCAGAGAGGACAGGGAAGCAAGGAGAGCATCTAACCTAGTGAATCACTTAATGCTCACTTCCAAGACTCTCATTTCTCTATTATCAAAAAATGGAGTGATTACGTTGTTTCCCAATCATGCCTTGTTATGGAAAATATCTCAGTAGTAGATGAATTTAAAACATCTTAACAAAACGTCTACCTTCACGCAAAGAGGTAAGTCACAAACGGGAAATGGGAACTAGATAAATCCAGCTGTGTGTATGCTGGGCTCGAGCAAGCAGCTCTGTAGCCTGCAGTTTGCGTGGAATAACACAGTTAGGTTCAAACCATTTCCCTGTGGACATACGTCCAAACCCCACGAAGCACCGTTAGCCCGACTGGCCAACAGCAAGGATGAGTTCTCCATTGGGAAGCAGAGGAGTCCCTGGCCGGACCTGGGGGCAGTGAGAGGCTGTTAGGTTCACTGAGTCCCTCCTGTGTCTGAACCGTTTAATTGTCCAGCACCTTTTGGCAGCCCGAGCTCGCTGTAAATTCCCATGGCACAAAGCTGAAGGAAATTCCCTCTTACCATGCAAACTCCTTTCACCTCTGGGCCTTCCTGAGGCACCATGTCCCTGATGAACATGGTAGTTGAAGCAAAGGGCCTGAACGGCAGCGCAGGGATGGACACCGGCAAGGTGCTCCTAGTTCCCAGCCTGCCTCTGAAGTAATTCCCTGTCCTATGGCATCCTGCAAGCCTGCTCTGAAAGAAGCAGCACTGCAGCTCCCTGGGCATGCGTTTGCTCCCCATTAAAGCCACACACTAGAAGACAGTTTCTTCCCAAAGGAGTCACAAAGCTTCCCGCAACTCCCAGCTTTACACGTACCTTCTTGGCTTGCAGAAAAGCTGACATTTTTCCCCATTGCAGTCCCCATTTCATGCAGTCCTGGATGAGTGACTAGAGTCGGTAACAAGGATAGTCTGAATCGCACGCCTGGAAAACAGTACAGGGAATCCTGCTGGCAAGCCCAGGGACAGTATCTGCATATTTATTTTCCCATATATCAGGCCATTCACAAGCATTTTAGGCTTAAGAACATGATTAACGCAATTTAAAAAAGAAAAAAGAAAAAAGAATCTTTGACAATGTCCTGCAAAATATTCCATCTCATTTTGGGTGGCAGGAAAAGCTATTTCAGGGAGGAAGAAAAGCTCCGAACAGCTGCTTTCTGAAGACAAAAGGATTTTTTTTTTCTTTACATTTTCTGCTGCCTGTTCCTTTTATTTCTCCTCACCCTCCTGGTGCCAAGGCAGCACCGCTCAACCCTACCCAGTCAGGGCGGAAGGTGGCCCACGGCGGTGCCGGGGCAGATGCCAGGCCCAGCTGCGGGTCAGGAACCCGCTGCCCCCTCCCCGTTTCGGATTAAGCTCGTCGGGGCTGACGCACACTGCGGCCTGCTGACCCCAAGCGCAGGGGTCGCCTCCATGCTGCTCCACAATCCCCACGGGCGTCTCTGATCGGCGGCATTACAGAGCTGCTGCCGCGCCACCGGGACGCGGCGTGACCTCCACGCTGCCGCCCGCGGCCCCCCGGCCCCCCGGCCGCCCCCTTTCATCCCGCGCACTTGGCTGTGCATGAGCGGAGCTGGCAGCCCCGGCGGGGAGGGACCGGGCTTGGCGCAGGGCGATGCTGACCGCAGGGGACCCGGGGCTGGCCTCGTGCCCCCGTGGCAGCTCCTGAAGCCTGTGCCGGGGTTTGGGTGGCGAGCGCAGCCCCGAGCAGCAGCAGAGCATGGGGAGGGCTGAGCGGGGACGGTGCCACGAGCAGGGGCTGCTGCGGTGCCCGTTCCTCGGGGTTTCCTGGCAGGCAGCGGGGCCTCCCGCGGCGCCCGGTGCGCGCGGCCTCTTCCGGCTGCCCGTCAAGCCCAGCCAGCCGAGGGCTAATCTCCGCGGGGCAGCGGGCGCGGGGGAAGCAGGGGCCTCTTGCAGCGCAGGGTGAAGCTAAACTCCACTTCTGCAGCGGTTTGCCTCCCCCAGGGCTTTCTCGGCCCATTTCCTCCGGTGCAGCCGTGCTGCAGCCCCCCCGCTCCTGCCCAGACCCCGCAACGGAGGCTGCAGAGGGGCAGGGGCAGCTCTGCACGGCCGCAGCTGCAGCGCAGCCACCCCCACGTGCTCAGACACCCGCACAGCCCTGCTTGACATGGTGGGGGCCACCCCACTGCACCCCAGGAGGTCTCTCCTGAAGCCAGGAGGGCACAATGCAGCACCCTGTGCTCCTGCCTGCCCCTCCAGCCTCCCACAAAGCCACAGGGGGGGGACGGGGGTTGCACCCTCAGAGTCTGTTCTCCCTCCCGGCATGGCTTCGATGCGGCTGCGATCGCCAGCTGTGGCAGATAACGATGATGGAGGGGGGCCAGGAAGCTTTAGGACATGGCACCTTCTCCCCTCGGCGAGACGCCGATGCCATTTCCCTCATGGGCAAAGAAGCCCCCCAAGGCCCGAGAACAAAAGCCCCGGCGGCTCCGCCGCCCTCCCCCTGCCCGGGGCAGTGGAGCAGACGCAGGCTCCGCTTCCGCTCCCTCCTGCAGCCGGCGGGGAGGAAGGAACCGGGCGCTGCGGCTCTGCCTGACCTTGAGCAGGTCGCGCAGGCAGCGGCCGAGCTCCCGCGGGAGCCCCCGCTTTCCCAGGGCTCGGGCAGCCACCGCAGGCTGAGCTCTTCTGAGAACCCGGTCTTTATCCATGGCCAGGCTTTCCTGTTTGCAAAATAGGGCAGCTAAACTTGGGGCTGGCCAGCGGCTGGGAAGGGGCTGTGGTAGGAGAGGATTTTGTAGGTTAGACCACAGACGAGCTGGGGAGAAGAAAGCCGGCCCTCACAGCAGCCCGGAGCCCAGCTCAGCGCCAGGCCAAGCCCTCACTGAAGCTGTAGGGAAGTGCAGGGCCTGATCCAGCTGAGCAGCAGCCCAGCAGGCAAGGAGGGATTGCCTCCACCGTGGCTTCAGTCCTGCACTGAGCACCGTGGCAGCAGCCAGCCCTGCCCCTCCTCACCCCACGCCTTCTCATCCCCAATTTCTCCAGGTTTTGGGGCCATGCAGCATCCTGGCTGTCACAGAGTGGTTCTGGGGACCCAGCCCAGCAAAAACTCACGCTGCAAACTGCAGCTCCCAAATCCGCTTTGTTTCTGTGGGTACAGCAGCCCCAAGCACACCCCTGGGAGGGGCAGCAGGAGAGGCCCTGGGGCAGTGCCACCACCCCGTGGCGCCACCACCCTGGGGACAGGGACCCACCAGGGTGTGTGGGGCTCCACATGGCCGAAGCTCTGGGCAGAGCCCCTCAGTGCCTGCCCACCCAGCCGGCGTGAGCTACATCCGCTGAGCACCGTCCCCTCCCGCAGGCAGGGTCTCCAGTGCAAGGAGCTGGAACCAGACCAGATGCAACCAGAAAACACAAATACCTATGGAGAAGTGCCAAGAGCTTTTCCTAGAAAGCGTTTGCTGTGGAAGAGACAGTAGCGGGGCCCAGCAGACCTCGCTGGAAGGAGACAGTGGGACTGCGTTGGACCGTGCACCAACACCAGCTCACCTCGCCTGCCTGGTTCAGCAAGCAGGGCATGCAGGCAGGGCACCTGCATCGCTAATTCAGCCACGGCTTTGTCCTTTGCTCCATTTCTGCTCCCAGGCTGTGCATGTCTGCTGCCTGTGGACAGGGCTTGGGGGGGATGCCCCGCTGGGAGCCAGCAGCAGAGGGTCCACCCCCAGCACAGCCCCAGCTTGGCAGGCGCAACTGCACTGGGACCAGCGGCACCGGGACTGGCCTGGGAGCAGGGGTATGGTGAAAACACGACTGGCCCCAGCTCTCCACATCAGTCTAGAGCAATTGCAAGAACAAGTTCAGGTGCCCTAACCCCACAGATCAGCAAATTCCTTGCAACAGGGGCCAGGCCCTGGGTTTGCACAGCGGGGCCTCCACGACCCCTATGGTAGGAAACAAACGCTCCATTATGGTGGTGACCCCACAGCTTCCCGGGGCAGCCCCAGCTCCTCCAGCGCCATCCCAGCCTCCATGGGGAGGCTGCTGCTGCCTGGAGG
Organism: Cygnus atratus; assembly: GCF_013377495.2. Taxonomy (NCBI): domain Eukaryota; kingdom Metazoa; phylum Chordata; class Aves; order Anseriformes; family Anatidae; genus Cygnus; species Cygnus atratus. The sequence continues at coordinate 866,120 of NC_066377.1, forward strand.
CTGCTGTGGCCGGAGGGGGACGGTGGGGACAGCCCGCCCCAGGACAGGCACTGCTGCACCCTGCTCAAGGCGTGGGGAGAAACCCTGCGCGTGAGCCTGGGCCGGTGCTGCCCATTCCTGCAGGAGAGGGGAGAAGCTGGTTGTGTGCGAGGCACTGGAAATATTCCTAGCATGTCCTCCCTTCCTGAGCCTTGCCATCTCTCTAGGCATTTCTTTGTCCAGGCACACTGGGAACAATTGGGGTTGCTCAGCCAGACCGCAGGCTGTCGATCAGCAGAGCGAATGAATGCTCAGGCATAAGGAACCCATCTTCTTCCACAGCACGGGGACATGGCCAGCAGAAACAGGGCCCGTGGCACACAAAGCAAACAATGCCTGGGCACCGGCGCCAGCACCGGCCCGAGGAAGGTGGCGGGAGCCCCGCAGCCCATCCAAGCAGCGGCAGAATGGGAGGGGATCGGCCGTGTCCCCGGCCCCGCCACTCTCAGCTGTGCAGTTTGCACCACGTGGGTGCCCAAAGGCAGCTGCTCATGCCCCTGCTGCCTGCTCCAGCTATTTTAGAGCCCCCTGATCCAGGACTGGTTGCAATCGCTTCCTTTGTGGGCACAGCTCCACCACCAGCACCCCACTCCCGCTGGGACGAACCCGCCCCGTCCCCCGGCCCCAGCTGCTCCCCACTGCAACCCCCCGAGCACCCCCAGACCCACTCCTGGGGGGGCTGCACCCCATGAGCTCAGCGACCATTTCCCCGCGCTCCCTGCAGTGCACAGCTCCATTTTATAGGTCTGCTCTGTCCCAGGGGCATCGCTGCTGCAGCGCAGACGCTAACGAGGTTATCCCCGACCACGCCACAGAGTTCACCATGGAAAGAGAGGGAAAGCGGGGTTAACCCTTGTGCTGCCAGCACACCTCGTGACTCCAGGGAACATCTTTGTTCAAACGCATGCTCCTCGCAGCCCCAGCGACGATGGTACTGTTGCAAAACACCAGGCAGGGAAGACCATGCCAGCTCCTGCAGCATGGCATCCCCCCTCTCAGAGCATCCCCCACATCCGCAACAGCAGCCCCGAGCTCCAGGGCAACACCAGCCCTTGTGCAGGGTGCCCTCGGGATGGGTTTCAGGGAGTGGCCCGAGGAAGGACTGTGCCTGCCACCACCGCCAGCCAAGCCCAAATCCTTCCCCAAGCTTTGTTCCACGCCAGCCCCTGGGATGGTGAATGACAAGAGGGACACGGTCAGCCTGCGGACAGCAGGCCTTGCTTGAATGAGGGTACTGTAAGCATCGCTACGCCAAGCACCACGGCACTGCTCACTTTTTTGCACGTCCTTGTGCATCCACCCTATGGTGACACCTTCGGTGCAGGGCTCCCATGCTCTCCCCCAGCCCTGGGCACGCTCCAGCACCCCCATGCTGCACGTCCCCCCCCCCCCCGGCAGCAGGACAGAGCCACGTGCAGGGGGCTCTGGCTCAGCCAGGACCCCAGGGCCCCAGCCATGGATGTTCCGAGCATGCAGCCCCATAGCCCTAGAAGCCCCCTCCCCCCCGGGAGCCTCCCCCCTTTACCAAACCAGAGCCATAAGAGCAGCGATGCAGCACCCCCGTGCCTGGCCCTGCTCCCACCCCGAGCCGAGTGGGGGGCCCCGGGCAGGGCCCTCCCGTCCGTCTGTCCCCCCCTTACCCCCTGCCTTCCCCACATCGAGTGCAAGCTCGGGGGGGCGGGGGGGGGGTGGGCGGTGCTGCCCCCCCCCGCCCCCGGGCCGCCCCCCGGTGCTTGCGGTGCGCGGCGCGGAGCAGCAGAGGGAGCCAAAGCACCGCGCAGCGGCCCCGCGCCGCCCCCGCCCCGTCCCCCGCCGCTCCCCGCAGCCCCCGGGCATCCCCGCAGCCCATCTCTGCCCCGGCCCTGCCGCCAGCCCCCCCTTCTCTCCCTCCCGCAGCCCTCTCTCCTCCAAGCATCCCTCCTCTCTCCATCCTCTGCCCCATCGCTCCCAGCCCGCAGCGGTCGCCTCCTCCCCACCCGACGCCCCCCCGGCAGCACCGGCTTCCCCCCCCCCAGTCCCCACAAGCCCTTTGCCACTTGGGTTTCCCAGCCAGGAGCCCCGGAGCCACCCCGAGGCCACCCCCTGAGCATCAGCCCGGGGGCACCACGTCCGCCGCCTGCCTTGGCAATCCCGTGCCGTGGCCCCCAGGAACCCGCAGCCACCCTCCTGGGAGGGCAGGAGCCGTGTCACATCAGTCACCCCCTTCTCCATTTCCCAGATTTATTCAGGATGCAATAGAACTGAAGACCAACTGCCCCTGGTCCTTCCATCACCTGGGGACGGTGCCTGAGGGGCCCCGTCCCACCCCACAACGTGCCACGTAGGGGCAGGTCATCTGTCAGGCTGCCTTTGCTAGGAGCCGATTAAAAATAATAACAATAGGAACCACGGGCTCTTTGGGGGCTAGCGCAAGGCATCTGGTTACTGAACCAGGCAGGCTGGTATTTTTAGCTACCACTACCGAGGAGCTGGCTTTTTATACACACATATATATAGGAGCTACCACGCCACCACCTATGTAGGGCACGCAGGACGCCGGCGGATGCCAGGGCCCCAGCTGCTGCCGAGGCCCGGCCGAGGCCCTGCTGTGCCAGGGGACGGGGCCGCAGAGCCCCCCAGGAGGAGCCCCCCCGCGCGGGGCTGCAGGCACAGAGCAGCTCCAAGAGCACTGCTGGAGCAGGTTGCAGGAAGGGGGAGCACACGCCTTTTCACCAGCTTTTCTGCTTGATCCATCTCACATGCAAGTGAATGCTAAGCATACAATGCAGTTATTGAATAAAATTATGCTTTTTTTAGTACTTGTGTGCATGTCATTTTTAAGGCTCTGCCTGGAAACCAAGCGTACAGACAGGAGCAAGGGCTGAGGGAAAAGCCAGGCCAAGCCCAGGCCCCGCGCAGGGCTCGGAGACCGCTGGGATGCGCAGAGGCGAGCGCAGCACCGGGGACGAGAACAGCTCGCGGGTGATGCATCCACAGCTCCTTCACCCCTGGGACAGAGCCAAGAGCACTCCTGGCCAGGGCAGGGGGAGCAGACAACACAACCCATCACTGTCCCCTAGGATCACCCTGTCCCCTCCCCATGTCCCCTCCTGCAGGGGCAAGTCCTGCGCCCCCCCCCCCCATGCCTCCCATGCTCAGGGCAGCGAAGCCGAGGCCCAAGCAGCTCCACCCGCACAACGCAGCGGGCGCCCAGGCCCAGGCGCAGCACTCACGTTGTCTCAGAGCACAGCACACGCCACCGCCTCACCACCGGTATCATAAATGGGTGGCTGCAACAACAGCGCCGTGAACCACCGCAGCCTCCCGGTCCCACACCAGGCTCTGCCTCCAGCTCAGCCCTCCCCAGGCCCAGGCTGTGCCCCAATTTCTAACCTGCCCCGGGGCCTCCTCCCCTCAGCCCTGCCCCGACCCAGGTGCCCCCAGGCCCCAATTCCTCCCACTCAAGGGCTCGCCCGAAAGAATGTCTCCCTCTCGTTAGCAGTTTGGCCTTTATCTATCGCTCCCCTCCCAGCAGGGCTCCCATCAGCTAGGGGCACAAAAAAAAAAAAAAGAAAAAAAAAAAGGGAGGGTCTGCTGCCCTGTGATAGACAGCATTGCCTAAACACAGCGCAACACAAAGGGCTTGCAGAGCTTTTATTGCTGCTGATCCCTGCACTGCTACCCGAGCCCTGCCTGGAGCGGAGTCTGCCCTTGTCGATGGCGTTTTGCAAACAGACCCCCCGAGGGCCCCTCGGATGGGCCAGGGCGCAGCTCCCCGCTCCTGGCCGTGACAAACAGGCTTGGGGGCAGCAGGTCCTCCTCTGTCACCAAACCGGCTGCGGCGACGCCGGGTGCGGTGGTGCCATCTGTTCGGCAGGCGCAGCCCAACGTCACGCTGTGCTGCAGGAGCGGTGCCAAAGCGCCCGGACCCTGCTGGGGCACTCGCACGGGAACCGCGCGCGCCCTGGGCTGGAGCGTGGTCAGGGGCTCAGCCTCAGCCCTAACAAAAATGAGAGCAGGGAGAGCAGCAGGGCCTCCCCGGGCCTGCAGATGACCCCCCTGGGGCAGGGGGCAGAGGTCCTGAAGCTGCCTGGTGGAGGTGGGCACCTTACGGAGTCCCAGCAGCAAACAAAGCACCAGCCCGTCCCAGCGAGGACGCAGTGGTGTGGGGCTGCAGCCACGCTGGGGAGCCTCGCACCAGGCTCCGTCCTGCTCCGCTTGCTTGCGAGTGAAAGGATTTGTCAACAGGGAGCTGATGAGTCCCGCGGGGCCGCGAGCTCGCCAGCCCCCGTGCACCTCCTGCCTGGCAGGCAGCCCAGGGAGGGTGCGCGGCTGGCGCAGGCACCAGAGAGCAAACTGGCCCTGTGCAGCCCAATGCTCCGGGTCTGCACCCGCTGCCCCACCAAGCACACCAGCACAGTCCCGACCCACTGCCCAGGGGAGGCCACGCAGCATGCGGCAGGCTCTGCCGGGTGGCTCCCGAGGTGCTGACCCCATACACGTTTCTGAAAGATGCTGGGTGTAACCCGGGCAGCGCTTGGCACACAGAGCAGGCGCACGCCGCTGAGAGGAATATTCTTTCACTGGGAGAACAAGAAGAGCCCTCTGATGGCTGCCTTGTCCCTTGTAAACACCAACTTTGAGAGCATCAAATTACAGCCGCTGTAGCGGCTCAAAACAAGATGGTAATCAGGAGCGCGGGAGGCACAGCGCCGTGCACAGCGGGTGCTGGAGGGCAGCGGGGGCCGGGAGGCAGCGGTGGGGCCGTGACACTCGCTGCCACGCTGCACCACCGCCACGGCCCTGTGCTTGCGATGGCCCCGCTGCCCCCTGTCCCCCAACCACACGGCGTGTGGGAGCTCCCTGCCCTCTGCTCCCGGCCTCGCTGATCCCTGGGTGCCCACGGGCAGATGCAGAGGGGGCACCCGCTGGGCACAGGGCACCCATGCGGGGAAAGAACCACAGCTCGGCCACAGCCCCGTCAGGGCCTGCCGCAGCCCTCGGCAGCCGTGGGTGTGCAGCATGGGCGGCTCCCACAGCGAGGGCCAGGATGAATGGAGCCCACACGGGACGGGGCTCGGCGTGCTGCTGCTGCCTTCCCCACTGGGGCCACAGCCTGTGAGATGAATCCTGCCTGCAGCCGGGGGCTTCTCCCCAGACACCACCTGCACCAGGGCTGGTGCGCCCGGCTCTGGCGCCAGAGGAAACCGAGCGTGGGCGCAGCCGCGTGCTGCCGAGCGAACCCTCCGCGGGCGGCACAGCCCGGCCGGCCGAGGCCCCGGGACTGCACAGCCCACGGGGCTCGGCTCCTGCCCTCCGCCCGGAGCCCCTGCCCGCCGCCCCGGGACCCCGCCCGCCCCTCGGCCTCGGGCGCTCCCCGCCGGGCTGCGGCCCCCGCGCTGCGGCGCTCCCGGCCCCGGCTGCGGGCGCCCTCCCCGCATCCCCCCGTGCCTCCATCTGCTCCCGCGGCTGCCGGGAGGCGGCAAACGGCACCGCCCGCCCTCGCTCCCGTCCCCGCCGGGCTCAGGCACCGGGAGGGGAACGGGGCGGGCGCAGCTCGGTGCTTTCCCCCCGGCTCCGCGAGCCCGGCTCTGGGGCTGCCCGGGCACCGCTCCAGCCCCGTGCGCGGCACCGCCGCACGCCCCCGCGCAGCCCTTTCTTCCCTCCCTCCCCGCAGCGGGGATTTGCTCTGCACCCCCCCCCCCGAGCCTCCCCCTTCCCTCCTCCGGCGTCCCCCGCCCTCCCCCCCCCTCCCCTGCCTTCCACTTTCATTTCCCTCATCCTCAGCCGAGGCCCCCTGCACCCGCCCGGCCCGGGCTGCTCGCTGCGGGCGGGGGCCGGGGGGAGCCCGGGGAGGCGGGGGGGGTGGGGGAGGGAGGGAGAGCCCGGGGACTGCCGCGGCGGGGCAGGGGCTGCCCGGGCCGCCGCCCCCCGCCCCCGGCCGGGCTCCACCGCCCCCGCTGCGGCAGCTGGCGGGGAGGGCAGGCGGCGGCTCAGCTGCGCGCCGCGGCCGGGATCAGCTGCTCCGAGCCGCTCGCCGCTCCCCCAGGAGGGACGGGCTGGGGACGGGGCTCGGCCCCCCCCCCCCCCGGGTAGCGGTGCGGGGCCGTGCTGCCCGCGGCCCCCCCGGGTCACTGGCTGCCGCCCAGCCCCGCGCTGCTGCTCTCCTCCTCCTCCTCCTCCTCCTCGTCCCCGGCCCCGCAGAGCCGCCCTGCGGAGCGCGGCGCCCAGCCCTGCCCGCTCGGACGGGCGCAGCATCCGCGCTGCGGCTCTCGCCGCGGAGGAGACGGAGCGATGCTGGAGCGCCGCTGAGCCGCGAGATCTCTGGACAGGGGACGGGGAAGCACAAGGCAGGAAGGAGAGAGATGCTCGCAATTATTATCCGGCCAAACCCTTCCAGCATATTGCAGCCATAGCAACAGAGATGGGCTGTCCCAGCCGGAGTCTGCAGTGCAATAAAAGGAGAGAGAGGGACGCAGGGAAAGAAAGAGCTGTGCATTGCACTGGGCAATCTCCTAAGGGGTTGGCACAAACAAACAGCAACTGGAAGCAACTGGAGCCAATCCCCCAGCTCCCTTTGTAATGCTTTCTGACACAGATTTCCTCTCCATGGCTGACTTCGCAAGTTTCCCCATCCTCTCCCCTCCTTGCACGGCTTCTTTTCATGCGACTAAATTATACACGAGAGGAGGGACATGCTGGAAATTCTAGCAAAAAATAAAAATGTGCGGGTTTGTGCAGCCGCCTGCAGCCTCGCTGCCTCCGGGGCTCCTCCTACGCGTGGAGAGGGACGGGACCTGGTCCCAGGTCAGCAGCTCGAAAGCCTGTGAATTCTGAAACCACCGAGAAAAAGGATCTTCCTGCGCAGGGCAGGAGAGCAGCAGGGCACCGCGAGCGCGCAGGGCAGGGCTGTGCCCGCAGCCAGCCCGCGGCAGGGGCCGGGGCCGCCTCCCGCTCCCCTTCCCGAGCGGCTGCCGCTGCCCCAGCGCTCGGCGCCCGGGGGGAGAGGCGTTCGCTCCCTCCCAGAAATGTCTTATTTAGGGGCCAGTAAAAAAAATATGCAAATCTCGTAGGGATGGGCCTGCGAGGCTCCAACGCAACCTCTCCCCCTCCCCCGTCTCTGTAGTTAAATAGCAGCGAGCCGAGCCCCGGCGGCGGAGGGAAGGGAGCGGAGGGGAGCGCGGGGGCTGCGGGCCGGGGGCTGCGGGCCGGGGGCTGCGGCGGCTCCGAGCAGCACGGAGCGGGACAGCGGCTCCCCCGGCCCCAGGCGTGCGGAGAAGGCTCCTGCTCCCCTCAGCCCGGGTGGGAGGAGCGAGCTGTCACTTTTCGGTGCTGGGCTCGCCCAGCATCCCTGTCGCAGAAGCGCTGCCGGGCTGCGATGAGTCAGGTCGGCGCTGCCACGCGTTCCTCCCCCAGCCCGCGCCCCGCTCCGCTCCGCTCCGGGGTGCTCAGCTCCGCGGCCGCGAGGGTGCTGGGCCGGCAGCCATCCCCCGCCGGGCCCCTCCGGCTTCGGGTCCGCGCCGTGCGGGGGTCGCTGCCCCGCAGCCCGGGGAGCCCCGGAGCCCCGGCTCGGGCGGGCATCCCGCGGGACGCGGGCACGTTCCCGTCCTGCGTCCCACCTCCTCTCCCAGACAATGAAAGCCTGCCCTCCTTCCCGAGCCGCAGCAGAACAAATAAAGCAAGCACCATATGGTGCCAAGACACGTTGGAAATGGGGCCAAACCCAGGAGGCAGGGGGATGGCAAGCCTCCATCCCCACGCCAGGCCCCATCTCGAGCTTCAGGCGAGGGTGGGTTTGGGGCGAGCCCTGCACCGTGCCGGGGCTGCTCCTGCTGCCCCCGCTCCCTGCTCTGCAGGGGCACGGCTCCGCACCTCAGCTCGGCTCTTCAGTGCCTCCCTTGTCCCCCTCCCTGCCTGCGGTGGGGCTGAGGAAGGAACCGAAGCTGCCCACAGGAGCCCTTCCTCCTGCAGGGGCTCGGGTAGCGACCTGGCTCACCTCCGGACCGGCACTCGATCTGCCAGGGATAACGCCCTGCACCCTGCCACATGACAGCCTGCATTCTCCTGCCCTTCCCCCAGAATCACAAATCCAAGGAGAACTGCAGCCGGCCTCTCCCCTACAGTCCCTGCAGCCTTGGAAGCTGGCGGGGATGCTTCCCTACAGCTTCAGGACACCACAGACATCGGCCCCTGCTGTGGACAGGACAGAGAGTGGCATCTTTTTCTACCCGCCTCAGCGATCCTCCCACCTGGACACGCTCCCACAGACCTGCAGCTCACAGGTGCCTGTGTGTTTTCAGGCCTGTCACCTCCACACACAGGCACCTGGAGGCGAGATGCCCCCAGACAGAGCCGGGCATCCCCACGGCTGGGTTTTTGGAGGTGCTGAGTGCCTGCAGTCACTTTGCAGCCAGCTTCTTGCGCATCGCTCCCAGCACCCAGCCTGCCTGGGGCTAGGGCCCAACACGGGACAGTGGGACCCAGAGTGTCCTGGGGCTGGGCATGGGGAACTCCCGGGGTCAGAGGGCTCCCCCCAAACTTTGACAGACCTTCTGCAGCCTTAGCAAACAGATGGAAGCCCTGGGCATGCCTGGGAGCCCCATTTGCAGAGCCAGGGTAGTACCTGTGCTTCCACCCTCATTTGCCCCATTCCCTCTGCAATGGCCTCAAAGAGGGAAGCATTTGACTGTGCCCTCCAGGCCAAACTGAATCAAAATTAGGATCTCCCAAAGGTTTTGTAGCCATGGGGTCCAATTCCATCACTTGCTAATGTGAGCAGATCATTTGCACCTGAGTCATGCTGATGAGAATCAAGTAAGTTGTGCAAGCAAAGGGGTTTATTGAATCATACACAAAAATGCTCGGATGATAACGATCAACCAGGGCCCAGGGAGCAGCCCACGGTCCTCCCCCTGCCCCCCTCCCTCCTGTCTAAGAGGCTGTGCGGGGAGGCGCACAGACCTCATCCTGCTCCCCACCTGCCACCAGCTCCGAGCAAGGCGCTCAGCCTCTGGAAATGCTCCATGCTGACTTGTGTTTGCAGAGCACTCTGCGGACACGAAGCGCTGTATAAAATATTCTGTTATTATTTATTGCCAGTGTCATAGATAACTAGGAAAGCAAGGGGCAGTCTTGTCCCACACAGCCTTCCTAGGCTTCCGAGCTCACGCAGCCCCGGCAAAGGGTCCCTGCTGCGATGCTGTTTGTCGGCCAGTGGCCGCGGCCGCCTGTGCTCATCCTGGCCCCAGCTCCACCCTCTGACTCACTATCCCTCCACTTGTTGATAAACAGAAAAAAATGTACAATGGGTGCATTGAAGTTGCACAGTTAAGCAAAGAGTGCAGCAGTATCGGGTCAGAAGGGGAACCTCTGTCATTTTTTGCTCTATTAATTCAGAGGTGGGAATTGGCGGAAACGGGGACAATCGACAAAATCCAGGGACAGGTCTAAATTTCTGAACGTCCCCCAGGGTTAGATCCTGGGCAGGGTTTAAACGCCAGCAGGCAGAAAGAACAGCAGTGAAATCAGGAACAAAGAGGCCGTGGGTGCTGCGGGCACACGCTGGCCAACTCCTGGGTGTGGAGGAAGGAGCCCGGGGGCGGCGCTGGGCCGTGCCGTGCCGTGCCCCTGCAGAAGGGCAGCCTGCGGGAAGAGCACGTGAAGCTGTGGTGGCGGGGCTGGGCACTGGCACCTGGGGATTAACCAAGCAGGCAGCAGCGGGGAGAGGTGGCGAGGCACTCACCTTGCACAGCGACAACCTCCTTTGCTTGAGGTGCCTGCACGCAGGGGACGGGGGACGTACCGGCTGGTGGCTGTGCCAGCATCGCCGCTGCACGCACGGGATGGTGCCCGGGCACCGCAGGGGCAGGCAGCAGGCACAGCTCCACCCAGCAGGTCACCGAGGTGCTGGCAGGGGCAGTGCAGCCAGGAGCTGCCGCGGCTGTGTGCAGCAGCCAGCCTGGGCGGGAGAAGCCCAGGGAAGCTGTGGGTCCACACCAGGACCAGGACCCTTGCAGCTCCCGAGGCCTCTGGCTGGTGCGTTCGGCACTGGGGTGATGGGGTTTGCGCCAGGAGCTGCGTGTGCCCACATGCTGCTCCGGCCAGAGCCTGCCGTCAGCAGGCAGGCCAGGGACCCACGCCTGCAGGAGGTATTTGCAGGATTGGGCCCAGAGCAATCTGTTCAGATAGAAGTGGGTGGTGAATTAATGGAAATGGGAGAACAACTCCCCTGTAGCTCCAAAGCGGGGCGTTAGCAGCGAGCAGAGCTCTGAGCCACGGAGAAGGCTGGAGCCCTCCGTGCCATTTCATCGCTGCTGCTCTGCGTCGGATTTCCCAGGAGCCCTGCAGCCTCGGCCTCATTAATTATGCAAATGAAAAGGTGTTGCCAGCACGCCATCCCGAGGTAGGATCCCTGTGGCCCAAGTTCTGCTCCCAGCCTGCCGGCCGCTGCCCCTGCGCTCAGGCCAGCGAGGGTCCGGGAGCACATCAGGCAGGATGGATGTTTGCAATAATTATCCAGTCATCCCCTTCAAGTGTACTGCAGCCATAGCAACAGACAGATGTTCTGTCCCAGCCAGAGTCCGCAGCGAGCTGGGGAGAGAAGCACAAAAATTAACCCGTTCAGGCCCAGGACAATGCAGAATCCGCTTTATTCTGGGACCAGAGCAAGCCTCAACGTCTCTGAGGAAATTCTAGGAAATCAGGTTAAAAAATAAAAACATACACACACACACATCCCATGAATAACACTTGCCCCGATGCTCACTCACCCACTGTCTTGCAGAAGGAGTTGGCTGAAGGGCAGCAGCACCCTGCAGCACCCTGCAAGCCCTGCAGGCCCTGTGGAGCCCCCCCGTGCCCCCGTCCCAGTGCGGGCTTGGCCGGCCCCGCAGGAGGCGACGCTGCAGGTGCGTGAGGCTCTCGCTGCCCGGCGGTAACCAGCCCCTGGAGATGAAGGACACCGGGGCTGCTGCTGCGGCCGAGCACGATGGGCACCCAACCGGGCAGGGAAGGGAGACGGATGAGCCACCTGGAGGAGCACCCACTGGTAAATTAACAGCTTTGTCAAAGTGTTTAAAGTATTAGGAGGTGGGACGCAGCCAGACGGAGAAATAGCTGGCATTTCGTTGTCCTGATTCTGCGCAGGTTTCCAGGATTCAGCCGAAGTTGCTGACATCCCACCCAGAAATGCTGTAACAAGGGGTCCTCCTGCCCACCACCACACTGAGAGCTTAACCCAGCTTCTACAGGGGCCCTTATCAGCAGGCAGCCCCCTTCAGGCACAAGGTCTTTGCTGCCTTCTCCTTTCCCCACTTGCCAGAGCTTCCTTTAAGCACTAGAACCGAAGTGTTTTAAGCCAAAGGGTGGGCTCCCACATAGCAGTGCCTTCCGAAGGGACCGAAGCTGCCCGGCCCGGCCAGACCCTGCCCTCCCTTCCCATGCGATGCGCTGCGGTCCTGCAGTGGCAACCCAGCCCGCAGCACCGCTCTGGGGATTCCTCTTGGCGGCCCGGAGCAATCCCCTGACCTCGGAGCACTATGAGCAGGCTCATGGGAAAGCCCCGTCCAGATGTCTGCAGCTGCAGATGCTGCTGGAGTGCACCCATGGTGAGGATTTCAAAAGAGGACAACGGAAATGCGGGAGGACAGCCCGCGCAGATGTGCCTAGGGGAACTAGTTACACCTAAAGGGAAGGAGAGAACCCTCTCCCCCCGTCTGGGTGAGCAAGACAACCCACTGTCCTGTGCCGCTCGTAGAGGTCACAGGAACGCAGTTTCACTTCCCAAACTGTAAGGCTATTTTTGATTCATATTACTTCCTTTCTTGTCCTCTGCTACCCAGACAATGAGAACTCCAGCTCGCAGAGGGCATCCTGGCTCCTCAACGTTTGCCTAGTGACAGCTTGTACCATGTCAACACGGCCTACCCTGGAACTCTTCGGTCTCCTGGTTGGGGTTTTTCCTCCTTCTCCTCAAGAAGAAGGAGGAGAGCAGTAAATGTGCTGATCTTGAAAGCGAGGGAGATGTGGCATCGTGTGCAGTCGCACAGGATGTGGGCAGGTGCCATCAGACTTCCCCACGCAGCTCTGGAAATGTAACTCAATCCTGATCTACAACTCCCTGGCTGTTCCTGTCCCAGGCTCCCACACAACTCTGGCAGCTGATGGGTATTTCAGTCCTAACCAAAACATTTAGGCTACTGCACTCCTTCTGCTTTCTTTTTTCTCCTCTTTTCTTTTTTCTTCAAGCACATCAGTTGAGCGTTCACGTGGTTTGATTCCCAGACCTCTGAAGCCAAGCTGGAGATAGAATAAGAAGGTGGGAGAAATGTCTATTATTCCCACAAATCCCAGTTCAATTTGTAACTCCAGCTCCTCTGCTTGCTTCAGTCCCAGGCCTCTCTGGAGCAAAAGACACACCAAATAACGTTTTGGTGCTGTGACATGGACAGAAATTCAATAGGCTCCAGAAGGAATTCGCGCTCTTTGCTGACTACCCTTAGCTGTTTTGACTTATTATCTGACCTGGATCTAAATCAGGTTTTGATTAAAGTCAAAAATAATTTCTACTTTGAAAAGTCTCATTGTTTAGGTTCAGAGCTAGCAAAAACTACAGGAGAATTAAAACTGATTTCTCATTTTGGGGACAGAGACCTCAGAGGTACCTGCTCGGCTGTGCCCAGCGCCCGCTGCGAGGGGCAGCTCTGCCGTGTGATGCCATTCATGAACCGACCACGCTCCGTTTTCACAGCGGTCAGGTTCTCTGCCCAGTTCTCCTCTGGGATCACTCCTGGGGAGACTCGCTGATCCGATGCCTGGTTAGCATCTTCTAATTCCAAGCAATATTCTAGCAAACTGTCTCCAACCAGAACTAGACAGCAGTCCAGGGTTTCACGAGAGCCTTTTATACTTCACCATCTCTCTCCTGAAATGACTCTCCCAGGACAACTTGGGATCGTTCTCCTTTTTCTTGACTGCATCCCGTTGGTGGATCACAGTTACCTCACCTAGATCCAGGCAGGTGCAAGTCAGATGGAGACTAGGTGAGACATGTAGGCTGCCTTTATGTTAGGTAGAAAGAGTAAGGCACCTCTGGAGAGCGACTCATCTTGCTCCACGACAGACATTTAGAGCATCTGGGATGAATCGCTCCTCAAGGCGCTCACCTTTCCGCATCAATTGTGAAGGGAGTCTGGGCAACCAGGCACTACCAGCTGGCCAGAGCTTAAATGGCTGAAGCTAAGAGAGCCAGACACTCACCCTTAGTGATCCAGTAAGTACCTCCACATTTCTCTGCTATTTCTTTTCCAAAGGAGGAACTCCCAGCTTCTAGCAGAAGTGATCGTTACTACCTCCTCAGCCCACTTTCTGCTGCTCAGGACCCTGCCACATCCACTGATGTGGTCCCAGTACAAGAACGAATCCAGCTGCTGACCAACACCACCAGGACAACTCAGGCACCGGCTGGCACCGCGCATCCCAGCAAGTCTCTGAGGTCTGCAGAGCACTTGCTGTGCGTGACTTTGCACAGCTTTTTTGTCTTTCAGCTGATAAACCGCATTTAGAAGAGCCCCAAGGAGAAGGGTACTTTCCTGTTGTGCCCTTCCCACAGCACTGTAAGTGTGCCTGGGGCGAGGGCTGGGAAGTGCCCTCCGTGCCACCTCACCCCGAGCAGGCAGCCGGCAGCCCCTGCTCCCAGCCAGCTGAGAACGGCTCCAGCACCATCCTGCCAAGAACGGCTCCGGCACCGTCCTGCTGCACTGAGGCACGGGCCGGGCTCCTGCGGGAGGAGGGAAGGCCGATTCCCCGCAAGGAGCTCACTGCCTTTTTGCTTTGCATCTCCCATGGAGGAAGTTGCCCAGTTGCCCAGGATACAACTATGTTGTGACATTTGTTTCAAAATACAACTAATCCTGCCGTGATTATTTGTTCCAAAACATCACCATTCCTACCTGGCCAGCTCGGTGGGCACTGAGCCGCGGCCGAAGGCGCTTTGTGCTCGTAGTGGTGCTGGGTGCGAGGGCCCCGGCAGGGGGTCACACGCTGTAGCTGTTGGATGGGACAGCTGCAGGAAACACGGGAATATTGCTGAGCTGAATCAGTCCATCTAGGCTGCTGTGCCGTCCCTGACCCTGATAAACATCAGGTACTTCAAAGGAAGCCCCGAGTGCTACAGCAAAAAAACTGTGGAACGGAACATCCACAAAGGCAGCGTCCTTCTCACTCCTGACAATCGGCTTTAGACTTATCCCCTAGAGCTCGAATGTTTATCTCTCCCTTTCTTTTTCTTAAGTCTGTGCCTTCACGTGTTTCTCCTCCAAACAGGCACCCGGTCCCTTTGAACACACAAACACTCTGTGTGGTGATAAATTCCATGGGTTAGCTGTAAGATGGGTAAAAATTATCTGGTTTTATCCATCTGGGTGACTCATAATTCTGCTGATCATCCCTTACTCTTGTACCTTGAGAAGAGACCTCTGAGCACCCACCCTTTGCCTTCTCCATACATTCCCATCCTACAGAACAGCATTGCAGCCTTCCTCGTTCATCTCCCACCTCAGCTAACCTGCCTTAATGTTTCTAATTAAGTATTTCCGAGGTATTATAATCACTAATTCCTGATTTCCCTGTTTTTAGGTATCTCCTTCTGGTGAGGGAATAACTACAAGCAGTAATTATAAGTACCCCTCCATGAAAAAATGTTACAAAGAGAAGTGATGTCTAGATCGTATTTCTTGGCAGTTACTAAGAACAACTTTTATTTGTATGGTGTAAGTAGCAATGGACCTCGCGTAATCTCACGCTTGTCTACAAAGGAACCTGCAGCAGATCCCCTGTGCTGAACAACTGGCATCGCTGTCATCCCGAGCTGAGAGCCTGAATGCCAGTGCCAGCAAATGCACTTTTTTTTTTTCTTTTTCTATTTTTAAGGACAAGAGTGGCCTCAATTTCATGCATTATAATCTGGCATGTCATGAGATTACCCATGCAGTGCAAGTTAAACCCTTGTTGAATCTGTGCTGGATTGGGACCTAAAATGCTGGTCTGCACACTGAGCCCGTCTGTGAGGGGTCTTCCCAAAACCTTCACGCAGAGGCTAGCAGTTCTTCTTGTCGTGCCTTGCCTTGCCAAACTGGGGAAACTCCTGTCCCTACTCTCAGGAGAGTGATCCCCCCCCCCCCCCCTTTCTAGGTGGAGCCCCAAAACCTTCTCAACAGAAAGATCAGAGAGATTCGGGTAGTCACATGAAAGAGCAGACAAGACAATTAACTGCAACTGCTAACAAATCAAAACAGATGGAAGATAGCAGAGGAACCTAGCCAAAGGAAAAGGTGAGCAGGATGTAGCTCGTCACAGCTGGAATGCCAGGAAGCACAGAAATCAAGCCCAGCAAGCGCTGCGCACCAGATTAAGGCCACTCATTGGAAATGCTGCAGTTTCCAGCAATTTTCTGCGGGGGGACAGCCACTGCCAGGGAAGACCATTGAAGTGCTTCCCTTCCACTGGCCACGCTGCCATGTGGCAGGAGCAGGCTGGCTCGTCCCACGCCAAGGATGTGTCCCAGACAAACGCCACGCTGCTGGCTGGGAGGGGGTCATGCTGCCGGCTGGGAGGGCAGCCCGTGCACACCCAGGCCCTGACCCTTATTTCCTGATGTCCCAGCATTTCCCCGCTGTGCCACAGGTGAGCGGGTGACAACATCATCATTCTAAGATGCAAATACCACCGGTGCAACAACCACCTCACTTCTGAGCACAACCAGTAACCGTGAGCCGTGCCGTGGCCCTCACAGCACCGTTCTTCCTCCTCTTGACTCACCCCTCTATTCCGGCTCTCCCCATGCTAGAAATTACCTCCCACGGCCAGTGCCTCCAAGGCACATTTTCCGCTTCCAAGCCCTTGTTGAAGGCTCTCCTCCAAGCCTTCCTGCCCTTCGCTCCTGCCATCGCACAGCTCCCTGCACCTCTCTCCCCACACGGCAGTCCCGCAGCTTGTCCCATGCCTGCTGGGTCCTTCGCTGCTCGGGGCACAGCCAACGTCCTCTGCAAAGTGCCGTGCTTATTGGGGAGGGGTGTCCCGTAACCACTGAGGAATATAATGCTTATTACTCTGCTTCGCTGTGATGGAGCGAACTTTTGGTGGTCACCATGATTTGGCAGTGATAAAGCCCAAATCCGTACTGTTCATGGGAAAACATCCAGGTCCCGTGGGCAGGCAAGTTCCTACCTCGGCTTCAGGCAGATCAGACTTTCGTCCCCACCTGCAGTGCCGTGTGAGGATGTTCCCTCTTTCCTTGGCTCCCGAGTGTTTAAATTGCAAGGTGGGAAATTCATTGATTTACTTCACTCAGGTCTGCTCGCGCTGAGGAAGGCAGCACTGCCGCTGGTCAGAACAACTCCTCATTTTCGTAGCAAAAGGGAGGCTTCCTCTTACTCTTTTCCCCACTCAGCATCTTCTGTGAAGCAGCCGGACTAGTGCTGAGCGCTTCCCTGACACTCTGGACAGGCAGCGACCCCCCCTTCCCACAGGGCTATTTGCAGAGTTCTCAGAAAGCTCACCCACCCCGCTGCCACCCCACTGCCGCTCAGCTGGTCACTGCTGGGCACCCGCAGGCAGCACGCCCGCGTGCAGGAGCAGGCTGAGCTGAGCCTCGGCAAAGTCTTTGCGAGAAAGCTGGCCATCAAGTCCCAACCATGCTGAATATTTTTCTCTTTTCTGCCATTTCCATCCCCCCCAACTGCTCCTCGCAGCTGTCCCCTGAGAAAGCTGTGCTTCCATGGCTGACTGAGGCTTGAAAGGATGTCCATCTTATTTTTAGTGGTCAGCAAAAATACTGCACTGCACTGGCAAGTTCCTCTAGGCATCCTGTGTTACGTGCCTTTGGGTAGAAAAACCAGAACAGGGCAGACCCTCTGCGCTCCACAAGTCCCTTTCCATCAGTGTCATGCTGGGCTCAGTGCAACCTGGATGGTGAAACTGGGAAATTTTTGAGAGCTGTCCAGAGCTGTCTAATGAGGTAGAAAGGGTCGACGTGATCCATAATGGAGCATTTCAGTAATTAATTTCAGTGCTTCAGCGTGACAGACATCACCTGGTGCTCACCGTACCGCCTCCAGCATGGCTAGCCCACTGCTCAGGTCCTGCAGCATTTAGTTCTCACCTCGGAGACCTGGACGGGCGCAGTGTGGCCGACAGGGTGCAAGGTGCCAAAGAGAAGAGCCGCCAGCCAGTGAAGCGCCCTCGCTTTCGCCCCTGCCTCCAGCCCCAGGCGTGCGGCACCATGGCAGCGGTATGCCTGCCAGCTCCAGCACCGCTGCGCCCTTCACCTCCAGCCCCGGCCCCAGAACACTCCCTGAAGCATCCCATTCCTCTTCCAGGTTCCCACAGGCTCCCGACTGCGGCTTCTACCTCCTCGGGTCAGCCCTACCTCCACCGGCACCGCAGGCAGCCCTCGCTGCGCACCACCACCGTGCTCCTAAATGACACAGAGCAGGCGTGTGCCACCACGGGGCAGGGCCGGTGCACACGCGTGGCACCGATGGACAGACACGGAGCACACGCGTGGTACCACCAGGAACACGGCACGTGTGTGTGTCGCTGCCGGGGACAGCCGGGACCGGCCATCCGGTCCCCACGGTGCCCCCTGAGCTGGCGGCACGCAGCCGCCACCGGAGACCCCCGGAAGGTCAAGGACGGTCCCCACGGAGCCCACCCCCGCAGCGGCCGGGCCCGGTGCCCCCGCGGGACAGCTCCGTGCGCCCCGGGCCCGCCGCACCCCCAGGCGGCCGCGGGGACCGGGCTGCAGCCGGCCAGGCCCCGCCGCTGCCGGAGCAGATGCGCGCGGGGCGGGGGGCGGCTGCCTTCCCCCGGTCACCGCCACGGAGCGGAGCGGCACCGGGAGCCCCGGCTGCTCCCCCGGCCGGCTGGGGACCGGCCTTTGTCTGCAGCCCCGGGGCTGACAGGGGCACGGCTGTCCGGGGCCGGCGGGGGCTGTCCCGGGGCGGGTGCCGCCTTCTCCCCTCCCCGGCCCGGCCGCCGCGGGGAGCCCCTGCCCCCGGTGCCCGCCCCAGCCCCGCAGGCCGCCGGCCCGGGACTAGCGCCGCGGGGGCGGCCCCGGCGCGGTCCCCGCCGGCCGTGCCAGGCCGCTCCGGCGGGCGGCGGACCTGCCGCTGCCGCTGCCCCGCGGCTCCTCCCCGGCTCTGCGGCGGCCGCGGCGCTCGGCAGGTGCCCGCCTCCGCCGGCCCGCCCGGCCCGCGGCCCCGCCGCACACGTGCGCCCGCGCCCCGCCGCGCCGCCGCAGCCGGCCGGCCTTTGTCTGGGGCCGGCACCTGGCCCCGCGCCCCCGGCCCGGCCCCCGAGCGCCCCCGCCGCCGGCCCCGGCCGCCCCCCCCCCCGCCCTGCCCGGCCCGGCCCCCGGGCGCCCCCTGGGCCCGGCGTCCCGCCGCGGCCGGCCCGGGCAGAGCCGGGGGGGGGGGGCAGCGGGCAGCGGCCCGGGGGCGGCCCGGGGCGGGCGGCCCGGGGCGGGGGGGGGGCGCGGCCCCGCGGGTCCGGGCCGGGGGGGAACGCGGGGGCCGGGCCGGGCCGGGCGAGGGGAGCGCGGCGCCGCGGGGCGGGCGGAGCGGGGGGGGCGCGGGGCCGCCGGTGGCCGGGCCGGGCCGGGCCGGGGAGGGGGGAGCGCGGCCCCGCGGGTCCGGGCCGGGCCGGGCCGTCCGGGGGAGGGGGCCCGTCGGCGGCGGCGGCGGCGCGGCCGCTCTAACAGGTGGGATCCCGCTGAGAGGAGGAGGCGGCCGGAGGGGGCGGAGGAGGCAGGGACGGGCGGGCGGGCGGGCGGAGGGAGGGAGGGGGACGAGCCGGAGCCGCCTGTGATCCTGTGACAGGAGCGGCTGCTGCTGCTGCTGGCGCCGCCGGTGCCTCCCGCCGCCCGGCTCCCGGGTCGCTGTCCGAGCCCCGGCGCCCCCCCCGCCGCGGCCCCTCCCGGGCATCGCCCCCCAGCCCCGTCCCGGGCCGCGCCGCGCCGGGGCCGGCCGGGCTCGCCGCGCCGCCTCGGCTTCCCCCAGCCCCGCCGCACGCCGCGCCGGGACAGGGCGCGGGGCCGGGCGCCGCCGCCGCCGCCGCCGCCGCCGCCGCCGCCGCCGCCGCTGTCGCTGCCGCCGCCGGCCGGGCGATGCCGAAGCCGCCGCTGCTGCTGCGGGGGAGCCGCCCCGGGGACAGCGAGCTGGGGCGGCAGTTCCGGGACTGGTGCCTGCGCACCTACGGGGACTCGGCCAAAACCAAGACGGTGACCCGGAGCAAGTACCAGCGCATCGCCGAGGTGCTGCAGGGGGGATCCGGCTCCGGCGGCGGCTCCGGCGGGGGGGAGAAAGGCAAGTTCCAGTTCTGGGTCCGGTCCAAGGGCTTCCGCCTGGGAAACGGCACCAGGGAGGCGACGAAGATGGGTCAAGTGGTGGTTTATGTGCCGGTGAAAACGGGAACGGTTAGTGCGCTCCGTGCCCCGGGGGCTCTGTGTCTGTGTGTCTGCCTGCCTGTCCGTGTCTGTCTGTCCTCCCCGGGGGTGCGGGCGGGAGGTGGGGGGGGGGCGGCGGGTCGGGGGGTTGGGGGGTGAGGGGGGACCGGGGCGGGGGCGGGCACCCCGGGGCCCCTCTGCCCGCTCCCCTACCGGCCCCGTCCCGTCAGCACCGGGCGGCCCAGCCCCGCCGCGCCGCCGGCCGCCGGGAGCGCGCATGCCCCATGCGGGGCGCGACGCGGGGCCCGGCCGCTCCCGCAGCCCCCCGCGGCTCCGGGCGGCAGCACCGGGACAGCCGCCGCCGCCCCGAGCCGACCCACCCGGGATGCGGATGGCGAGAGGCGCCCGCCCGGAGCCTCGCACCTTCCGCCGCCCCCGCCCCCCCCGTCCCATCCGGTGCAGCCCCGAGCGGGCGGCGGCGGGGACGGGGGCGGGAGGGGGGGGGGGGGCGGCGGTGCCCCCGTGCACCTGCCCCCGCGGGAGGGGGGGGGGGGGGGGGAGCAGCGCCGCCGCCCGGTGCGGGCCCCGCCGCCCCCCCGCCCCGTCCGCTCACGTTCGCCCCGCATTTCCCATCCGCCCCACGGCCCGAGCCGGGTTTGCAGTCAAGGGCAGAGCAGCGGCGGGGAGGGGGCGCCGGCAGCCCCGCCGCTGCCGCCGCCGCGCCCCGCCCGCCCCGCCGCACCGAGCCGAGCCGAGCCGAGCCGTGCGGAGCGGAGCGGAGCGAGCCCGGCCCGCTGCGGCTCGCCCGGCCCCGCCGTCCCGCGGCGCTGCCCGCCCCGTGCGGCCGCGGCAGCCGGTGCCCCGGGGGGTGCGGGCGGCGGCAGAGCCCGGATTAGGGCTGCCCCCCCTCCCCCGCGGCCGCCGTCCCGGGAAACTCCCCCGCCGGAGCCTCATTGTTCGGCGCCCCGCCGGGCCGGCGGCGCGGGGCGCACCGGGCCGCCTCCCCCCCCTCCCTCCCTCCGTCCCTCCCTCCCTCCCTCCGTCCCTCCCGCCCCGCCGCCGCCCGGGGCTGCCCCGCCGCCCCATTGTTCCCGTCCCGAGCGCGCCCCGCTCGCTCCCCGGCGCGGAGGAAAAGGCGCAACTTTCGCAGCCCCCGGCCCCGCGCGCTGGGGTGCGCCCCGGCCCCGCTGCCCCCCGCCGCCCGCCGGGGGGAACCGGGGGGATTGCTCCGGGCCAGCGGGCACAGAAGGGCTCCGGGAGGGTTTTTTTTTTTTTTTTTTTTTTTCCTGTCCCTCCCCTCCTCTCCCCGCTGCTGCTGCTGCTGCTGCTGCCGCTGCTCTAAAGGGTGCAGTGTTTTCTGTGCACACAGACTCCAGCATTGATGTGGCTGGAGGATGCTTCCATTGAGGGCAGCCCATCTGTGGCAAATGCTTCTAAACGCACTATTTACCTCCCATCTGGTCTGCCTTATTATTGGGGGGAGGGGGAAGGGTCATTATTTCTCCTTTTCCCTTCGTGGTGCTCAGAGGCGCCTTTCTTTCTCCCCTTGCAGCCCCCCTCCCCCATTCCATGCCCCAAAAAAATTCTTGGCAATTTTTTTTTGAGACATCTCTGCAGCCCTCCTCTACCGCTTCCCCTCCGCTCCCAAACAGCCCCTGCCGAGGGCGGATTAGGAGCCGAGCCCCCTTGCACAGATCCTGCGCTTCCCCCAGGTCCTCTCCATCTAGCCGGCGACTCTATCCCAGATCTTCCAAATGCTGCAGAGTCATGGTACCCCAGAGAGGCCACGCCAGACTCCCTCGACCCCGCCGCCAGCGAGACACCCCCTCCCCTTTGTCCGTGGCGGACTCCCGAGGGTCAGGAGCTCAACGAGGCCGGCGCAAGCCCGCGTATTCCCAAAGGGCTTCTGCACAGATGAAGTTTCAGCGAGGAGCGTGCCTAGGCCCCCACATCTTCCCTGGCAGAGTCCCTGCAGGCTACAGATAGGAGATACACCCAGGCTCCCGTAAGCCAACGAACAAAAAGCAGGCATGCCCTCAGGGGACGGCTGCCTTTTCCAAGGGGCAATACCGCTTATTTCCCAGGGACTGCAGTACCTGCCCGAAGTTAGGGCTGGCAGCGCTGCAAAGAGCCGCTGGCTGTAGGAAAGAGCTGTCATCGCTCTCCCCGAAATCCTCCGGTGCCAGGTCTGTAGAAGTTGTGGCCGCCTCTCCCCCAGGCTCCCGGGCCCCCCCAGCCCCACCTCGCCCCCCCCCCCCCCCCCGGGAATCCCATGGCCGGGTTCAGCCCGATGCGTGTGCTGGGTTTTGGCTTTGCCTGAAGTGGCTCTCAAATGTAGAGGTAACTTGACGGGGATTTTCTTCAGCTCCTGATAAGTCAGTGCTCTCCTGGTCTTTGGTGCTTTGGGCTGGTTTTGTGGGTGTATTTCATTTCTCTCGCGCATGCAGTCAAATAATTCACGACGCCAATACGAGCTTTTGGCTTGACAGTAAAGTGTGTATTCTGGTTTCGTGCCTGTTCTGCTGCTTCTCCCAAATGGTCCCGGACTGGCGTTTCGGTTGCTTTCTCCTGGCCGTGCTCCTCAGCAACCCGATACCCCTCGTCCTGTCCCCCCGTCCTCCTCCCAGCACATCTGCCGGGGCGCTGGCGTGCTCGGGACCGTCCCGGGCCGCAGGGACAGGCAGAAATACACGCGGCCGGGGGGCAGCGCCGGGGGCGGGGGGGCTTGGGCGCCGTTGTGCTGCATCTGCAGGTTGCTACAGGAAATCCGAGGTACCGGAGCGAGAGCTAGAGGAGAGGTGCTAAAGAGCGCGTAGAGGGCAGCAGTGGGGATAAGATCTTTCCTGCCCCTGATAGGGCTGGGGCCACTCCTCCTCTGAAAAAAAAAAAAAAAAAAAAAAAAAGCAAAAATCATCATAGTAACCCCCGCAGTGACCTGGTAGAGCCGTCCCTTTTGGCTTATGCATCCTGAGCTGGCTTGTATATTTTCTGCGCATCTGTAGCGAAAACATAATTAACATGGGGTTATTATTTTCTCTCCCGAGTAACTTTCCCTTGCCCTCCTCCAGGCCTCTCATCAGAACAGGCCTAATCAGATTTGGGTGGCTTGAGAGCTGTGACTGTGCACTGAGAAGGGGGCATCTGCCTTAGGTGGTGGTCAGAGCAGATGGTGGTCTTCTCAAAGAATGCACTGGGAATAGGAACAGCAGTGCGGACGGATGTCTGGCACAGAGACTGTTCGGATTTCTTTTTCCCAGATGAACGTCCCAAAGATGCTGGACATTTAACACATACAATTAAAAAAAACCCTCCACAGCTACACACGGGGTTTGGCAGCGTAGGGCGTTGTTGTCCAACAGCCCGGTTCACGCTCCGGCCGGGTGCTGCATCCCGCAGGCCAGGCGCTTGGACAAATCGGCGTTTAGGCTGTGCTGAGGAGGAGGGTATCTTTGTGTGCTGCTGCAGCACAAACAATGGATATCCCAAAGTGCCCAAGGCTGCCGTTCCCTCACGTGGATGGCGTGCACTAAGGTGCAAACCACCTCGTTATCCGCCTGCTGGGCCGAGCCCCGCGTTCCCTGGGCAGCGCTCCCCCTTAGCCCCGGCTTTGCTAAGAACTGTGGGAGAATTCGGTCGTGACAAGGTGCTAAGATGCAGTTCGTTAAAATCTCGTGTCCCTCCTGTCCTAAGCATTTAGCATCACTTAGACAGTCTTGTACAGAAGCACAGTGAGGCAGGGGAGCAGCGCAGGGGCGCGGGTGGCCCTTTGGTGACAGCCGGGCTGCGGGTGCCTTTCCCGGCGCGGCAGGGTGTGCTGGGGCCGGGCGTGAGCTGCGGGAGTGGTTACGCACACTCTCTAAATCAATGCCGTACCTCGCCGTGCATGGTGTGCACTTGTCACAACTCCGGAGCGGTGGCCAGCCTCGCAGGATGGATTCATTCTGGCAGCCCGCGACGCAGGCTGGAGGACTGAGTCCAATCGGACTGCGGGGTGAGGTACGGGAAAGCCTCGCGCTGGGCTGACCCTTTGGGTATTGTGCAAAGGCTCGGGGATTGGGTAGGCTCTGCAGCACTGCCTACGTTTGATTTTGCTTTCCTGCTCACTCTCTGTCCCCTGCAGAGCTGGCATGAGGTTCTGGAGTTCTTTTAGGCATTAATAAAAGGCTGATGACATTTGTGAGGGTGGGCTGCTATTGTTGTAGCAGTGCAGTGCACCTAGGCTGGCTCCCCCGGAACCGAATGTTTGAAATCATTTCACGATTGTGCCTGGTGAAATTCATCCAAGGAGGGGTACTGCGGCGGGGAGGAGCGCTACAGAGAACAGAATGAGACCAAAAAGCAAAATGGATGCAGGCCTTTCACCGACAGCAGGAAAGACATCACATGGGACACGGATAAATCTCACAGTACAGCGTATCCCTAAATGTATTTTAGTTCCCAGAGACAGAGAGCGTTGTGATGCTGAAGCATGTGAAAGCCGTGATGCTAGGCCGTGGGACAGCACAGCACAGTGGCAGAAAGCTTGAGTTGAGAAGCTGGGCATGTCGGAAAGATGCTGCTCCAACAGTTAATAGAGGCTACATTTTTCCTGGTACAAGTGCACTTCAATGCCCATATTCAGTGCCCCAAAAAGCTGCACATCTATAACCTCTAAGAACATTAGTCAACAGAAGGTTTTCACTATTGTGAATAACCACTTAGACTTTCTGTGGACTTCACGTGATAAAAAAAAATAAATCAAGACTGTTCAGAAGAGCCTTAGACAAGGCAAATGGGCCTGAGGGTATTATCTGAGAAATTGTCTATTACTTCTTTAGCACGAGCCTTACTTAGAGTATACAGAGCCTTCACCTGCTCTGAAATAGCCTACCCCTGAGCATGCAGGGCAGCACTGGCTTTTCCAAGGAGCTGAACTGGTGGCAGGTTTACATTCAAATGTGCACTTACGAGACTGGCACAATGCTGGCTGGATGCATGGTCCCATCCAACCAAACACAGAGATCTCCTACCTTAATACCAGTTCCAGATTCAGCTCTGAGTTTGCACAACATCAACAGCAGTTTTTGCTTCTGAAGACTGCTGGTGGTCAGAGTCACGCTAGCGATAACCCGTCCAAAGGTTCCCCATCCCACCCCTTCTCCCGGTCCCAGCCCCCTTACGCATGCCCGGATAAACAGTTTCCAAAACAGTCGTCTCTATCCACTGTTTATGCTGTACATCTTACGTGATTCCAGAAACATTGCTGGCATTGCCGATCTGAGAGGAATCGAGATCCAAGAGGATCTGAGAGTATTTCCTTGATGAAGCACTCGTATCACCCGAAAGTTATCTCCCCCTGCAACTGCTTTAAGATTTGTGTTTCTTGTTGGGCGTTGCTTTGAAGAAGGGAAAAAAAAAAGAAAAAAAAGAAAAAAAAAGAAGCAAATGAAACAGAGCTTCTGTAACGCCTTCTTA
This sequence comes from Cygnus atratus, assembly GCF_013377495.2. Classification (NCBI taxonomy): domain Eukaryota; kingdom Metazoa; phylum Chordata; class Aves; order Anseriformes; family Anatidae; genus Cygnus; species Cygnus atratus. The sequence continues at coordinate 891,033 of NC_066377.1, forward strand.
AAATAATGCTAAAATGCAAAGGAAGGAAAGCCCGGTCCGGTGAGACACTGCTCTTGGGGCTCTTCAGATTATGCCCGGTCTTTGCAGAGGAAGAGGGGTCCAAGCACTCAGGGCCCTGCATTAACGAGGAGCTGAGAGGACTGATGATAAGAGCAAATGTAGGCTGTGCTCTCACCTCTCCTCCAAGGGCCGTGACTCAAAGGGACTTACTCTTATTCTGAGCAGGCAGGGGAATTCAGTTGCTGACTAAGGATGGCAGCAAAGCCCAGAAGAGGTTGTTGCACTGGTTTCACTGAGAACTTTCTCAAGAATGTTTGTCCAAACCATTCTCAGCAAAATTCTCAGATAATATCGTTCCCTCAGTTTTGTTTTTGCTATTAAATTAGGACTGATATGAGCAGCGTATGAACTTTATGGACAAAATAAATTGGCAGGGAAACCACAAAGAGGCATGGGGCATCAATGGAGTGTCCAGCCAGCCAGCACATGTTGATGCTCTGGCTTCACAAAACCTTGTCCGTGTTCCTGGGACAAAGGAATACATATTCTTTCCTCTTCCCTTAGTGCAAATTAGTATTTACTTTCCCCTGATCTCATGTTAGCTGTGCCCACCTCTGAAGAACTGCATCAAGATGGGCCAAAGTCACCACCGAGTTTTGGTGTCTCATCTAATTAGCTGATTGTAGCTAGGAGGTACCTGTTGGCCAAAATCATTGTCTTTGTTGGAATGCTGCTGACTTCCACTTTTATGGCTGGTGCCAAAGAGTAGCAATTTATTTGAGAAGAAATAGCTGCAGAATGGACGTGCATGTATATGGGAGCAGGCAGTAATAGCAGAGGTTTGGAGTAATGGTTTCTTTCCCATGTGTCTGAGATTAAGCCAGCAGCCATTGAAAGTAGGAGGCTGGTTATGTCTTGCCAGAGCGGTACTGGGCCTTTCACAGGAAGACAACTGGGAAACCGGGATGCTGTGTAAACGTTTTCTCTCTGCCCTTGTTCTGTTTTGGCTTGACGGCCTGGAAGGACACGTTTTCTCTTCTAATGCACAGGCAGAAGCAATGCTAGCATCTCAGATGGACCCGTTCCTCGCCAAGAGGGAGGGATTGCTCTGGGGAAGGCAGGGCAGGGCCTCGGGACTCCTGGCTTGGCTTGCATTTGAGCGAGGGATCTAAGAGCAGACCCTGGGTCATCCATGCATCTGCGCTGCTGAGGCATCCGAACCCTTCTGGGTGTCGGTGCTGAAAGCGCTACCTGCGCTGGTGCCATGGTGGCCTGGGTGCTCCAGGGGCCCGGTGGCAGCACCCAGACGGGGCAGCTCCTCCCTGGGCGATGCTTTCGGGTCGTTGTTCCCACTGCCAGTTCGGGTGCCGGGTACTCCAGGTACCCCGGGCCCATGGGGCTGTGGCGGCGGGGAGGAGGCCTGCCTGCCCTCGCTCACCTGCCTCGGGCCTTGTGATCCAGCACAAGCCCTTGAGCTGGTGACAAAGGTCTGGATGTGGGCTGGGAAGTACGGTCCTGTCTCTTAGCAACTGGTTCCTACCTCTGAGCTCTCAGAGCTGTGTGGGACAGAGAGCATCAGTCACACTCCTGCTGCAGCAGCAACGTGCCGAGGAGGGGACGGGGGGGTCCGGCCCGCTCCAGCCACAGCCCCGACGCTTAGAGAAGCTCGGGCATTTCTAACACGAGCAGTCAGCTGTGAGTCCTAATCAAAGCTTCGGTTTAATTGCTTTCCCCGTGCCCTGTCTCTGCAAGGCGAACACATCGCCCATTGGCCGCCTGCAGGGGCTGCCTGCCAGCTACCCCGGGAGCAGCTCCGCGCTGCCCCTGCTTTTTGGTGGCAGGGTGGGGACCGGGCGGGGAGGAGGGAGGACACGGCCCATGTATTTCTAGAAAAATTAGATGTCACAGGGTCCTTCCCTGAACTCCTCCGCACTGCACTTGGGAATCCCCCAGCCCTCCTAGGGACATTTGCATTGCTATTTTCTGTCTCGGTGCTTGGTTCTGCTATTTCACCCTCGTGTTTCCTCCTCCTAACCAAAAGCGACTCCTCTCTGGTGAGCATTTCTCAGAGGCTTCCTTGCAAAGAACTGTTTCATAAACATTTTCACAAATCCTCTGCTTTGTCCTCCTAATTAACCATCCAATTGGCCCCCAATGGAGCCTTCACCTCTCCTGTGAAGATCCTGCTTGCACAGATTATAACCTGTCAGCTGCCAATTTATTCCTCATGCAGAGGGCAGGTTATATTAATTGTCTGTCTTCCCTGCCCCGTTTGGTTTGCCCTCCCTTTCTTCTGCTCACTGCAGCATCCCTGTTTCAAGACACAGGCTCACAGAAAGGCAAGGGAAGCCAGCGGCGAGGCAGCGTGGCTTTGCCGATGTGCCCAGCCTGCAGCAATGAGGCTGCTGGACCAGCCGTGGTGGGATGCTGCTGGGCGGTGTCAGCCCTGGGAGAGGGGGCCCTGTGGACGGATTGCCATGATGGCGCCGTCAGTGTTAAACAGCACGTCTCATTTCTGATCCCCCCACACGTAGTTGCAGTTGAGAGCTCCAAAAAAATCCATTTGGCTGGCCCAGGTTAATCGGGAATCCCTGGGGGTGATTTACAGATCAGATTTTGGAAGAGTTGGGGCCCACCCTGCGTGGTTACAGTGGAAACGAGCCAGAATTCAGAGCAGGGTTACCTGACAGACCTAGCAAAATTCAGTCAAATTCTGCCCCCTCCCCAGCTCCCTGTGTGGGACCCCCCCCACCCTTTCGGGTCCGTGTATGCAGCTCAGAGTAAATAAACACTGACTGCGGTAGGAGCCTGCTGTCACCAAGGGTAGGTGCCATGTGTTTTGCTTGGTTCAGGTGTCAGGGAAGGGGGTGGTGGAGTCCAGCATAACCCTTATGGCTCAGCACCATCAGCTTTTGGGGTAAAGGCAGGAAAAAGGCGCAGCAGCACAGTGCATCTCATGTCCTCGGTGCCCTTACCTGGCACAGAGGCTCGGTTCTGGGAGGGAGCTTGAGCCCCCTCGAAGGGCTGCTGAGTTGTCAGCGCTTTCCTAGAGGCACATCTTGCAGTGCCTGCGGGAGTCTCTGACTCTGGCCCACATCCTCTGCATTGCCGGGGAACAATGAGCTGACACCAGGATGCCATGCGTTTGGGGCTCAGCCTCGGCCCGCCTGACCTTGATTCACTGGAGCATCATTTGTAACTTATTTTACATAATTTTGCTTGCCCCTAACGAGCTGAGCTGCTGCTGCTGCACTCTGCCTCCTCCTACTTAGTTTCATTTTGACATCACTGTGTCCTCACGGTAGGTTCGATGATGTTGCACGGCTGCCCTGACGCTGCTGGGTCTGTTCCCAGGCAGAATGAGGGGTAACCTTGCGGCGAAGGGTGACCTCGTCACTTGGTACAGCGGCGTCTCCTCCTCCGGCTTGAAAGATTTTGCTTTGGTAGTGATCTTTATTAGATTCCTGCCTCAGAGCTGGGAAGATTGTTTACCGTGATAAGTTACTGTAGGGAAGAACCACCTCTAAACACGTACTGAGTTTGTGTTGCAGCTATATATTTTCAATATTATTCCAATATTCGATATATAATTTTCAACATATAGCTGCAGACTTGCTTTAGAATGCTATTTAATATAAATGCTCTTTTAATTATAAATTCAATTTCTTGCCACCCCCCGGCATGCCCCTCCATCTCACCTAAAAAGATCCAAATGCCATTAAGAAATTGCTCCCCGTCTTTACAGATTTATTAAAAAAATAAACAACAACAAGCTTGCATTTTAGCTCTACCTAATTGTTCAAAATAACAAGAAATACTGCAGCACGGCAGCAGCCACCAGATGACAATGCCCGTGACACCTGCCTGCTAGCGAGCCACCCTGCCACACCTCCCCGGCTCAGCGGAGCAGCGCGGCGCAGTCCGGAGGCTGCAGCCGGGGCGATTCCCCGGGCAGGCCAGAGCTCTCTGCAGTCAGGCGCTGTGCTCACGAGGCCGCACCGGTGTTTCCACCCCAAACTGTCAGCCCTGACGCAGCTCGGCCTGCCCCGGTGCACCCAGCGGTTTGTTCCCTTTGACGCGGCCGGCTTGCCCACGGCGGGCAGCGCTGGCTCCCGGCTGTGCCCGGCCACGGGGGTCACGTTCGCCCGGCAGCGTGCACTCACCTCCCGGCGCAGCTGCTCCTGTGGCTTCCCCGCGGCGGGCGGCCGGTGCTCGCGGGGAGGCAGCTCTGCTCTCCTGCACCGTGCAAAATGTCCTCTGCCTGCAGGGCATGGCAGGCACGCAACCAAGCCTCTGCCCGCCGCGGCTGCTGCGCCCGTCGCCCCTGTGCCCCATCGGCACGGGGCATCGGTGCCCACCCCACCACCCGCAGCCCCCCGTAGCCCACCTGGGCCCTCCCCGCAGCCGGAGGCAGGGCTGCCATTTCCAGGCTCGCCCCTCCCAGGCTGCCGTGTTTTCATTCAGAGCCCTGGGAGCCGGCAGAGAAATAAGCTGAGGTCAGAGCAAAGGCCTGGGCTCATGGAGACGCCTCAGCTGTGGCTGCTGAAAGAGCAGCTCGCTTGTAAGAGGCGCCTGTTCCCGGTGAAAGACATACACCTCAGCTTTGTTTGCCGTCTAAAAATAATGCGCCTGGCTCCCCCTCACAAGGAAGTATTTACCTTGGAAAAAAAGTATTGTGTACCGTGCCGGCTAGAGAAACAATGCGAATGCACCGAGCACGAGGCTGGCAGTCGGGGACTCGGGTATGCTGCTCCACCGGCCCCCGGCCAGAGTCAGCGGGTAGCCCTGGGGAAATTACTTCTTCTGCCTGCCTTGGTTCCCCCTGGAGAAATTACCTCTCCTGGGCCGTGGTGAAGATCAGTTGATCAGCAGAGCCAGGGCAGGTTTTACTGCAGTGAGGAGGACTGTAGCTATAACAGCTGGATTGGGCTTCACATTTGCCTGGTAGCTTGTGCAAAATTATGTATAAATGTTTAGCACAGAGAAACGTCATCAGCATTTTAGCTACCATTTTTTCCCAATTTTCCAACCAGATATGTTCAGAAAAAATTCCCAGAAAAATACCTCTGGAGAAAAAGGAGCAAAATCTGTAAGTTAAAGCATTTCCCATGTTATTCTGATGGGTTCTTTTTATCATTAGCCATACAGTTGATATTGTCCTCAGTCTAGCATTTCCCCAGGGCCTGTTCCTAAGGCATGCACTGTGCCCGTGGTAAGAGGGACAAGAGGAAGAGGGAAGTTCTAGGAATCAAGCTCTTCTTTCTCCTCGCAGCATTAGCAGAGGGAGCCTGCTGTGGTTTAACATATCCCCCGCAAAAGCTGCTTTCATCCTACACCTAAATACCATGAGGAGTGAACTTCCTAAAGCCCTGGAGAAGTCTAAATATAGAAGCCAATCAAGGACTGACTTCCCAGAGATGAGAAGTACCAAGAACAGTTTCTTGATCAAAAGTTGTAAGAGTCCATATTGAAATAAAGCGTCTGTCTCGGTACCCAAGCCTGTGCAGAAGGAGTAATTGTAGAGGTGGGCTCGTGCTCCTCGCATGCCGGCTCCGTCTGCCTCACGGTACCCGCAGCGCCAGGTGCCGGAGGCAGGCAGGAGGCTGCGGTCTGGTGAGGTGGATGGATGCAAGGTGCGAGTCACTGAAGCACCGACAGGAATTTTTCTGACAGTGCGACAGAATTTCGCTCCTTGCTGTATATTGCAGTTTCTGTCCCTCTGTAGGTACCCACTGCTGTTTCCTGTGCATGTCCGCTCCTGGTCACAGCTGATCATTTTTTCTGAAGAACAAAAATTTCCTTAGAACAAAGCACAACTTACAGGAAATTAGAAAGGCACGACACGAAGGTTGTGAATCTCAAAGCAGCAACCTGGCAGCGCCTCTGTGCACGTAGCAGAGGGAACCACCACGGGCACTGAGGAAGAGCAGGGATTGCTGACTGCTGCAGAGATGGCACTGCCAGGCGTGAACCCTCAGCTGTGCACCATGGGGGCACGGGATGGGGAGCCCTGCTCCTGCCCTGCAGCACTGCAGGCAGAGGGGACGGCGCTGCCTCTTCCCCGCCTGCAAGGGAGGTGACCTTGAGGGGCCGCTCAATGCAACCAGCCCCAAAGCTCCCATTCGGGTATCCCGGGGATGAGCGTGACAGGGGCCCTTCCAGGTAGCCATGGGAAGTAAGAGTTTAACGTGCTGAGAGAGGCTGTACTGAGCCGGGGGGAGATGCTGTGGTTGAGACAGAGACAAGCACTTTCATGTGGGATGTGCAAGGACAGGGGAGGGCTGAGGGTCTGCTCCTCGGACAGCATGCAGCGTGCAGCCATAATCAGCAGGGCTCTGCCGGCAGGAAGTGGCTTTTTGCTCGCAGGAAGCTGAATTCGGCTGCTATCAGCCCCTTGCGTAAAGGCCAGGGGAGCGTTTTATCTGCCGTTGAGCGCAGCAGATGGGGAAGCAGCCGGCACTCCCTCCTGGCCCGCTCCTTTTCCAGCACCCCTGCCCCACGGCCCTCGCGTGACCCCCCATCTGAAAACAGCCGCTTTCCTGCAGAGCGGTGCAGGGCAGAGCTTGCTGCGCCCAGGAAAGCTGCTGGCCCCGCTGGAGGAAGCAGACATTGCCCCTGCCGGAGCACAGCCCCGGGACCCCAGGCTCCCGAACTCCTCCTGGGCCTGTGCCGCATCCTCCAGCAGTGACCCCACCAGGCGTGCAGGCTGCGGAGAGCCAGGTCCCTGGGTGTTCGGGTGGAATCCTCCCAGCTTCTCTCAAATCAGAGCGGCAGAGCCAGGAGAGGGGACTGGGGCACAGAGGCTTGTGGGGACGGGCAGCCCTTGCACGAGGCCGCTCCTCGCACGTTTAGGTCTCGCATTGCACAGGGAGGCAGCAGCATTTGGGGGCCGGTGCAGAGGTCAGCGCGGGGGTCCCGCCGCCCTGCGGAGGGTGAAGCGTGCCCCTCACCGCTGGGCTCAGCCGCAGAGCCCCGGCCGTGACCGCTTTCACACCCCAGGCAGCCAAGAAATGGCTGCAGGGGCCTGCAGAGGCCCAGCGGGCGGCTGGGAGCAGGGAACGGCGGCCGGGGGCGCTCGGGGTGGCCGCTGCCCACCGGGACCTGGGGCCGCCTGCGGCCTGGGAAACCGCCCCGGGGCCGTGCCCCACGGCCGCTCGGTGCCTGCCGGGCCGAGGCCGGGCCGCGGGGGTCCCCGCCGGTGGCCGCCCCCGCCAGCCGGTGCCTCCCCGCCGCGAGGAGCCGCCCGGCCGGACCCGGCCCGGCCCGGCCCGGCCCGGGGGAGCGGATTACCGCCGGCAGCACGGCCCCGCCGGTTGCCATGGCGACGCCGCTACCTGCCGCCGGGGCCTCAGCCCGGGCCGGGCGCGGGGGGGGGGGGGGGGGCGGCCCCTTCTTCCCCCCCTACCGCCGCGGCAGATGTCACCGGGCGGCCCCGGGGCGGCCCCCGCGGAGCTGCACGGCCCGGGGCAGCGCGGGGGCGGCCGGCAGGGAGGGAGGGAAGGGGGGGGCGGGAAAGGGCACGGCCGCGCCCGAGCCGCTGGGCCCCGGGGGAACGGGGACGAGCGGGGCCGCCGAGGCGGGGGCCGGCGTCGTGCGGCAGCCGGGGAGGGCAGGGCGGCTGCGGGAGAACAAAGATGCGGGGAGGGGACGCGGGCGAGCCCCGTGAGGGCAGCCTGAGGCCCGCCGCCATCTCCCCGAGCCCCGGGGCGCCTGGCGCGGGGCTCTCCCCTCCTCTGGCTGCCGAGGGGCGAGGGGGGCTCCGGTGCCGTGGGTGCGAGGTGACCCTAACCCCAACGCGGCCCCCTGCCCCGAGCGGAGCCCCGGCCCCAGCAGGGGGCTCGGCCAAGGGCAGCAAGGAGAAGTGGGGGGCACGGGGCGAAGGGCGCGGGAGGCTGGCACGGGACGTGGGGCCGAAGGGGCCTGTGAGGTGTCAGCGGGGGGCACGGGAGGAAAGGGGGGGCAGCGGAGAGGAGGGAGACAAAGGGCTGCGGGGAGGAAGGAGGCAGGTGGGAAGTGAGGGGGAGAAATGGACAAGAGGGGTTGGAGAGCACCGAAGGTGGCTGGGAAGGTGGGAGAAAGGGGAGCAAAAGCTGTAGGAATAACATATAGGGGACAGGCCAGGGACAGGAGGGGAGGAGATGGGTGAGAAAGGGCAGGAGGAGAGGCCAGCTAACGCTGGGCAAATGTGGGAGGAGGTGGGATGCCTGAGCATGGCGAAGGGGCTCCCTCTGCCAAGCACCTGAGGTGCCGCCGGCTTCCCAAGCACCTGTCTCAAGGCTGACTCCTGAAATCTTGTGTGCATTTTGGGGGCTGGCAGCTCCCAGTAAAGCCCCAACACCAGTAGGGGGCAAAAGCATCCTTTATGCTCATCCTTCTTCCCAACTGAATTTTTATTGCTTTTTAAACTTAATGGCTTTTAAGCCATTCTGAGATATTACGGGCTCTGACTCATGCCTTGAATACTCGTGAGCAATACTGGGTGTGGAAGGAAGACGGAGAGGGGCGTAGGCCCTTTGAGAGGTAACCTATAGCACATATGTCCTCTTAAATCCTAGGTCAACATTTGGTTATATTGCCACTGATAAACCTTCATAATCCCAGAATCACCAACTTGGTACAGCTTCTTATATCCAGTGGCTTTGATACTGCTTGCATCTCACCTGCTTCCCAAAGCTAAATAGTCATCGTGGGGAGAGAAGTCTCAGCGCGGACAAGGGGCTGGAGAGCCTGAGGAGTCAGGAGGGCTGCAGCAGGGGACGGGCTGGCGAGGAGGCAGCTCTGGCACCCGGCATCCGGACGGGCTGGTGAGGAAGCCAGCACTGATGAGCAGAGAGGCTGTAGTGATGCCAGACCCCGAGGTTCTCTTAGCTGCAGTCATTGTAAAACCAAGGAGGAAACGGGAAACCACCGGCCTTGCAGGGATGAGGTTATTTGCTGGTTGGGATGGCCCTGGAAATAGTGATTTGCGTGTGGAGTTGGTTGCAACCTTAATTTTGAGGGCTCTGCTTGTTGCGACTGACTGTGCTTTTCTCCTGATGCAGTTTCCTTTGTCCTGTTTCTCTAATTATCCTCATTTCAACCCTGCTCTGAGGATTATTGGTCAGTAGGAAGCCTCCTAATGCCCGTTCCTCCTTGGCAAGGGAATACCCATGCCCTGGATTAAAGTGAAACTCCCCGAACAGTGACAGAAGAAATTAGATCTATATTCCTCAGAAACCCTCCCTCAGGTGAAGTTTCCCGACCCCCACCACATCAGCCCTGCCACCGTGCCCCTTGTGTTCGTTCTCAATATTCTCTTTGTTACAGCCACCTTTATGTACGGCTCAGAGCTCCCGAGGGAAGGGAGAGATGGTTTGTGCAGGAAAAGCCCCGTGCCCATTTCCAGAGCGAGCACGCCCACCCGTCCCGCTGCGGCCGCGCCGAGCGTAGATGGTCTCTGCTCTGAAATCGGGGTGAGCAGCTTCAACAGGCAGCGCTTCACGGTAAAAGACTGCTTACCCAGTGCGTTGGGTAGTCTTTAGCAGAAGTCCATCCCCCTAAATGATTGATTTTTGAGATTCCCTTGACTGGAGGCTTAAGAACAGCATTTATTCAATCTGTAGTCCGTGTGAGTATGTACAGCCCAAGCACCAATAACAACAAAAAAGACAGCTTGGAAGATGGGACATTTCCTTTGCATGCAGCCCTCTGCTTGCATTCACAGATTTGAATGCACATGAAGAAGATAGTTTGCAGGTCATTTAGATGTGCAGGTTGCTGCTCACCAGCCTGCTGTGTACAAACTGGGCTGCATCTGTGCATTTATTTTCGGAACGCAGGCCTCAAAGGGAAGTGTTATGTATATATGTGTGTGTGCGTGTGTGTGTAGCATATATTTATATATACATACGCAGCAATGGCATTTTTTCAAGCAGAGGCAGAGTGACCTCCAGAAGCCTGGCCCTTTCTGGTACTCCCTGCTGTCAGGGCAGGCACCGACCGCCCCCATCGCTGCTCCCCGTGCCGAGGCTTTGTGCCCGAGCGCCGTCAGCAGCTGCCGGCTACCAAAAGCTGCCTCCCCTCCCCGGCGCTCCCTGCCAGCGTGAGCTGACACCGTTCTTGCCAGTCGGCTCGGAGGAACACTGCTCACCACACTTCCCACTCCCACCAGTCTGTCACCACTGCCGTGTGGCAGAATTACAGCCTCCTGCTCCTCGGCACATCCGAACACAAAGAGCTGTGCTGCTGCTGCCAGCGCTCAGCTGCTCTGCGTATGTGAGGGAGGGAGGGTGCCTCGGAAAGGTCAGTGCAGGGAAGGAGGGCGATTCTGTCTCTTTCCTTTAGGGGCCGTATCCTGGCATCACAGTGAAATCTTGTCCTGCTTATTGATCGTGTTCATGGGGACTGTGTTCAGCTGGGGTGCCCCACGCACGGGCACGCACGTCTCGGGGGTTCCCAGGGTGGTTTAGTACCACTGCAGGTCCACAGAGCTTCCTCTGCCTATTCCCAGCCTAGCAAAATCATTCCACATTATGAAAATTGAATTTCTCGATTGGTTGTGACTCCGCTCTGGACTCTCCCCTCGTTTTTGTTCCTGGCCCAATTTCACTGGCAGCTTTAGCAGCAGAACAGCAGCAGCCGCCACTGCCCTGGCTACAGCATCCTCCCCCCCAGAGCACTGTTTAATTTATCCCCCACCTCCCCTGCGCCCTGGCGGCTCGGGGCTGGCGCTCTGCGACTCTGCCCCCTCCAACCACATTAGCCCCGGGCCCATCTCGTCACCCCTGTCACCCACCGCTGACACTAACTCGACTTGCCTGCACTGTTGTAGGGGGCAGATGGACTGTCGGAGCCCGAGGGCATCTCTCTGAAACGCGTGGCCGTGGTGGAAGATTTCTTTGACATCATATACTCCATGCATGTGGAGAGCTCGTCGGAGCCGGGCAAAGCACCCAAACATGCCGGGCAGAAGAAAACCTACCGAGCGGTGAGACCCCTCTTGGTGCGCCCGGCGGCGAGGGGACGGGTGCGCAGGGCAGCGGGAAGCGCTTCCAGCGGGACGGCCGGAGCGGTGCCGTGCAGGGGGAGGCTGGAGGCTGGAGGCGATGGAGGCCGCTTGCCTGTGCGAGGAGGCGTGAGAAAAGAGTTGTTTAAAGGCACAGCAGCTGCGCTCAGGAGACGGGAAGCAGGGCTGCAGCAGCAGCACAACAGCGCGGCTGCTTAGAGAGGAAAGACCGAATGAATCATACAAAGGCAACTGTACATGTCTGGGGGAAAAAAAAAAAAAAAAGAAAAAAAAAAAGGAGAAATGCTCAGCATCGCTGATGTGCGAGGGGATGTTTACCCAGTCCCCCGCGCTCTGCTCTGTGCCATCTGCCTCCCCTGTGCCAGCCTCTCCCCAGGGAAATGTCAGGCCTGGGCCTCAAAGGGCGGCAGCAGCCAGGAGAGGGGACTGGGGCACAGCCAGAGCCCGGCCCCGCTCTGCACCACGCCAGGGGCATTGGCCTCAGCAGCCCACGGCTCAGCTCCCTCCTCTGGAAAATGGAGGCTGTTCCCGAGCTGGGTCTCCTCAGGTGCTCCCCGGATGCTGAGAACCAGATCTATCCATCCTGAAGCCATTCTAGTTAGGTCAGGAATAATTTAGCTTGAAGTGTGCTTCTCCAGGGAGCTCCCTGTTTCTCCTGACTCTGCACAGCCCTTCGAGGCAAATATTTGGGCTCTCCTGTTAAAAGAAGAGCTGAATTTACTGTCCAAATCCGAGGTGCTCTCCTGAGTCCCACAGCCCTAAGGACCGAGTCGCCTGGAGACAGAAGTGGCTGGCAGCAGCTGGCGTTTCTGGTGCGCGCATCAGCTCGGAGAGCTCTGTGCAGGCCGCCCTGCTCTCCGCGATGATGCCTGGGGTTGTGCGGGGCTTGGTGCGGGGCTGGAGCCCTCACGGGGCTGGGGGCTGTCCGTGTGCGTCCCACGCCATGGGATGGTGCAGCCCTGCCCTGCAGGTCCCCACTGCTGGCACTGCAACGTGCTGTGCGCACCCTCCTGCCCTATGGACTGCAACAGCCCTTCCCCAATTACTTCAATTCATCTCTCAGAAAGACAAGGCTGTGCCTGGGCAGCTCAGGAGAGCAGCAGGGTCCCGCTCTGTGCCCAGGGCTCCTCGCTGTCCCCTCGGGCTCCCTCCTGGGCTCCTCCTGCAGCACCGTGCATCCCGCTGGGCCCGGGTCTGCAGCTCCAGCCGGTCGGCTCCAGGAGCTCGGCTGCCCCCAGCTGCCTCTCCCTCTCCCCAGCATTTCTGATTAGAGAGGCACTGGAGAGTTTGCCCTTGTCCCTGACCTCCAGAGGGAGGCAATCAGAAAGGGAGTTTGGATGGGAGATAACTCATCAGGGAAGCTGTCTGCTCTGCAGAGCATCAAATCAGCTGAGAAATAACAACTGTATCACTAAAATTAGCTGAACATTTGCAGCAGGAGCTGAGGGCCTGCTAGAGCAAAAGCGACAGGGACACCGGGCTCGGTCCCGCAGGTGAGGCGGAGGGACAGCTCTCTGCATACGCCACGGTTCCACATTTGCCAGCAGCAATTTTCAGGCCCTTGAATGTCAGCATTTCTGTGGGAGCTCCTGGTGCTCGAGCACGGATAAATACCGCGCAGAGGCAGGGGCTGAGCCGGGCATCTACGCAGCCACAGCAGAGCTAGATGGGGCTGTGCCTAAATAGAAGGAGAGTCCCATGAGGATCAGGCACTGCATCCTCCATTTGAATCGCTGGGACGAGGTCCCTGCCTGAACTTTCTACCCATCTGGCATTAGCATGCATGTAAAACACTGGGCTCTGCTGCCGCTCAGTGGAGATGGATGTCTCTCCCTCCCACCGCAGCGTCAGGTCCCAGCGCTGCTTCGCCATCACCGCGCAACCCCCCTGCCCCAGCAGGCTTCCTCCATAACGTATTTTCCATCTACTTAGGAAGACTTAAACGTCACCCCTTCCCGTAGGATAGAAAAAAAGAATGCTTGGAATTCATGCGCCTTTAATTTTGTTAACGAAATGAGGTGGGAGGCTGAAGCCCCTGGCCGGAGGAGGGTCCGGGCAGCCCGCCTGCCTCTGCCCCGCTGCCGTGGCTCCCCGGGTGTCTGGTTGCAGCCCCGCTTCCCGTGTGAGCCCCGCTTCTGCTGGGCTCGCCGCCCCGAGGAGGGGCCCGAACAATTGAATTTCTGTCTGCTTTGTGACCCCACTTGTAAGTGCTGTGACCCCTGCTGGGGTCGTGGCCCTGGTTTGGGAACCACTGCACTGGGACAAGTCACTTAGACCAAACAGGATGGGTGATTAGCAGGAGGAACCAACCCCAACATAAGAGGTGGACTCTCCACCCTCTTAATGTCCCCCAATTAAGACCAGATGTCTTCCTGGATGATGTTTTAGGCAAGGCACAGGCTGCTGGGCTGCAGGAGAACCTGGGTGAAGCTCCCTGCCTGATGCTATACAGAAGGTCGGGCTCCATGGTCTCTTATGGCCTTGCAGAAATCTTTACATTAACATTGATATTGCCTCCTCTTTTCTCCAAATAACCCAACCATGGTCTTTAGAAACACTGTAAGGTTGCTGCTGTCAGGAAATAATTGGAACAGTAGTGGCCCACGACAACCAGGTGCCTTCTGTGGGTGCTGAGGTCTGGATATAGGGCTTTAACTTCAGGTATCTGAGTTTAAAAAATTTACCCTTAGCTCTTCCTCATCTGTAAAATACACATTTCCCACAAAGGTTCAGGAGATTTAATTCATTGCTATTTGTAAAAATGTTTTCAATTCCCTAGATGAAATATGTCACAAAAGTGCAAAGTATTATTAACAGTAATTGATTGTCATTGTGGGAAAAAGTGACCTGCCCTTACAAAAGATTAATGGACTCTTCAGGTTACTGGTGCGATGGTAATTAACAACGCAAACAGAGCTGAAGAGGCCTTACTTTCTCATTTGATTCTTAGGCATTCGTGGCTTCCCTCTTCTCAGACTCCAGGGAGGAGCAGAGAGGAGTTTCGGGGCGGGGGGGCTGAACCTGGCCCTTTTTGTTTGGCCGCCCTCCAAAGAGCGTTTGCAGGACGGGTGATGCTCAGGGCAGGGCAGGACTGGGAGCAGCACCCCGTTGCTGCCCCTACCCCAGCTCGCTGGGCTGCGCAGGGTGAGGGGGGACGGTGCTGGCTGCACCCCGGCCCTCGGGCTCTCAGCCAGGCCATGCAGCCCTCTCTTTGTTTCTCCAGATTGCAGAGACCTATGCCTTTCTCCCAAGAGAAGCTGTGACCAGGTTCCTGATGAGCTGCACCGAGTGCCAGAAGAGGATGCATTTCAACTCCAACGGACTGGAGCCCAAAGGTAAAGGCAAAGGGATTGCGCTAACAGAACGGGCAGCATCTCATACCGGACATCACTGGAGGGCTGTCGGTGGCTGCCCCACTCACGGGATGTGGCCGTACCAAATGGTTTTCCCACCCTGGGCTATTTTCAGTGTGCTTTTGCAGCAAAGCCTAAAGAATTGTTTAAAACTCGTGTTGTCCATCACCGTTCATGCACTGTTTTCAGCAGACGGAGTGGGAAGGGGCTGCTCAGCCCCGCTTTCCTTCTGAGCAGGCGATTCCTCTTCTGGATCCACCTTCCCCAGGGCAACTGTACAAAGCTCGGGTCAAAACCTTTGCAGAGAGGTCTGCAATCAGCTCGTGACTGTATGTGGGTGGAAGTGCAGATCTCTGAGAAAACCTGAGCTAAAGTTTTTCCTTTAAACTATTAATTTGGTAATGAAAGACACTGAATATGTCTGAATAACTGAAGTTTCTGATAAAGAAGGAATTTGCAGTAATTAATAGATATGCACGTCATGATCCCATTTTGGATAACAGAAAGTGTTTTGGTAATCAAAGTTATATTATGCCTGTGTATACAGCCAATTAGCATGGCAACTGTGGTAGTTAGCTCATTACGGTTCTTTTGTAAACTGAGCCAATCTGCAGCTCCGAGGCCTAAAAGCTATAAGCAGTGCATAAGATGGGACCAAGTTTTCTTCTAGAGTAAATGGTTAAAGCTGATGTTATGTTTGTTTTTTTTTTTCTGAATTGTGAACTTGTTTTCTTCATGAAGTGCAAAGCATCAAACTGACTCTGAGAGGTTTCACCCAACAAAATTACTCCTATAAAAAATATAAGCAAACTGCAGAGAATTAGAATATTTCAAAACTCTTAAGGCAAATAGAATCATTTGGCAGCTCCTATCAAGCAGACGAGCAGAGTTAAATGAACACAGGATCCAACAATAGGAACTTTCTAGTATTAAATACCAATTTCCAACTGTTTACTACTAGGAACAGACCTACAGACAGCCCGGAGGTTCCGTTTAAGTGGATTATGTGTGCCAGTTATCCATAGCTAGTTACTGAAATGCTTTGTGCTTGCTATATTTTTTTAGAAACTCTCGCAAATAATCCTACGTGACATTTATTAGCCTCGGCTCCATCACTGCAGCCCTTGCCCATCCTGCCTGCCAAGGGCCCGATCCCTCCTTCAGATCAGGTCAAGAGAAATTGTGGCCTTTGGCCTCTGTGGGAGCAAGCCCGACCTTTACACCGGCCGCACTGCATCTGCCGCATGTGGGGCCCCCCGTGCTGCCCCTCGTGCTGCGGCCGCACCAGGACTCGGGGGCAAGAAGGGCAGCAGGGTGGGAGGCCGCAGAGCTGCCCATCGGGTTGCTGCCCACCGGGTTATTGCCCACCGAGGCCAGGTCCCCTTTCCAAGGGCTGTTGGTTGCAGGGTCCTGCCCTGCATGTCCCACGTGCCTCCCGCGGGGCTGCGGCACCGTCCAGGCTCAGTGGCAGCACACGAAGGCAAGATGCTGGGTGTCCTCCCCAGGAGCAGGGCTGAGATGTGCTGCCCTGAGCAAAGCAGAGCAAAATGACTGCCATGAGGTTTGCCCCCTTACCAGTTCTCTTGAAAATAATCCCAAGAGGAAGAGAACACGCATCGGAAGTCCTGCTCCTTATCCACCAGGAATGGAAGGACAGAAATACCTTTCTGCTCTGAATAGTACCTAAATAGTGACTAAGTACCTGTGAAAACACAGAGAGTAGATTAGATAAGGTAACTTTTACTGGGGAAGAGTGTCTGATTTCACTAATGCATATTCAACAATTCATCTGGAGCAAATCACCAAAAAATGTTGGGGTTGTAGAAAAATTATTTAGGTGTATTCACATGCATAAACACATACAGACATACATATGTAAACTCTAACTCAGTAAGATGGAAACATTGGAGTCATTCCTACCTATTCCTACTTCTCTTGTCCATTAAACAAGCCTCAGCACACTTCGTTTGTAATCAGAAAAATCCCTAATTAAACTTATCTAACGTTGAACCCTGCAGGGCACCCACATAGTTCATAAAAGCAAAATTATCTTGCTCATGGGAAGCTTTGAACAACACTGTACTTTTACACTGTTATTAAATTAGGGCTAATTCCAGTGGAATTATACGAGTCTGGAATTAGGATTGAAACCATTTTACTTTAAACCATTCTGCCTGTTTCATCTGTATTTCCAACACACAGGGCATGTGATATAGTTAACTTTTACAAAAGGAGCTAAGCGATTCCAGTAGACCCCTTTAGTGACAGAGGATATGAGGATTGTTCCTGTGGAGTCCTCCAGACCCTTTAAAACAAAGGTTTTCTTTCTTTCTTTCCAGTTAGCTTTAAAAAAATAAATAAACAAAGGTTTTTTAGGCTCCAGCTCTTCCTGTTGCAGTTGCCCAAATTACAGGACATTTGTTGCTGCTAGTGGGATGATTCCAGGCTTACACCGGGATGGTTTCAGGCAGATCTAAGTGCCAAGGTTCATCTCCCTTCTGCTCTCACCTGAGGGTGCTGAGCTGCCTCCGATGGGCCTCGCTCACCGCAGCAGCTCTGAGCTACGAGGGGCAAGATGCAGGAGAGCGGCGTGCCGGCCTCAGCGCCGCAGGGCTCGCCCCTTTCAGGCCTGGGCTTCAAGGAGAGAGCAGCACCATCTGTGTTATTCTTAGCAAAGCTTTCCTAAACTCGTCCCGGTGACCCCAGCCCAGCTGTGTAGGAGGCAGGTTTTGTTCCTGGGAGCTTTTTTTGCTTTTACTGCAGAACCAGCCTGCGGGAAGCACCCCTCGTGCTGGGATTTCGCATCTTTTTATCACAAGAAAACGTCCTTGCACAGTAGAAAAATGGCTTATTTTGCATGCTTATGTATACATAGAACGGCTCCTAATTAATCTGTAGGTCGACGCATGACAGAGAGCGGTGATATACAGCCATGAGAAAAGAGGAGAGGAATTAGTTTACAAGATCCCCAAGTTTACAACATTCCTAAAAGCTTTGCACCTTCATATGCGAGCGAGTGATGGCCTGAGTAACTGCGGCCATCTGTCCTGCGTGCAGAGGCAAGAACGCTTCAGATGCCCAGGACTGAATTAGCAGGACCTGGAAAGAAAACCTCGCATTTCCACAGACCTTGCCTAGGCTCTCGATGTGGAAGATTTGCAAAAACTTTGCAACGTTTAACTCAGTTACAGACAATATGTTTTTGGGTCAGGTAATTTCTTAGTCAGTCACGATAGATGTGATATTTCCAGAGGTGTGAAGCATCTTCAGGTCCACTGAGTTCCACGGGGATTTTGTGATATTCAGCATTTCTGAGAAGCAGGCCCATTACGTTTGGGTTGATGGATTTTCTAAGCTGCTGTAAAACATTTTGTGAAGGCTGTTTGTTAAAGGGGCTGTGTCAAAGGTGCCTGTGAAACTGGTGACCCCAGAAAATGCAAGCCAGGCAGTGGGATTCAGAGATGGGAGTGGAAACCTCCCACCATCAGTTCACCTTCAGCTCCTGGAAATCCTTCTTCGTTGTTGCTTAAGCTCGCTTTCCCGTGGATGGCTGCACATCCCTGCCGAGCGCCCTGGAAGGCTGGGTCAATTCTCCACACTTGCATATCCCTGTGCTGAAGGCAAAGAAATCTTCCTTTTTGCCAGCAGTCTTTCCTGTGGGAAATGGCAACTTTCCTCTTGAACAAACACACTGCATGAGCATGTAAATTTAGTGGTAGAATAAATAATTGTAGCAGTCTCCAAGTCCTGTGCAGGGAGCTCCACAGTGATGACGACAGAGCTGACAAGTCTTTGTGAATTCAGAAAAGTCACTGAGGATTTGCTTTATTGGGACTTGCCTAGTCTGGCTAGAAAAAGTGATCTGCAGGAGCAGTCTGAATCAAGAGTGATCTCTAGAGCTCAGTATGATGCAGCCAGAGGAATCAACAGGAACAATTTAAGTTGAAGATTTTTTAAAATTAAGTTTGTGTTTTAATGAGGGTGCTAAAAATAATCTTCATCACCAGATAGCGATACTTAATAAGTTGCCTTAATGTTAACTCCTACCTGAGGGAATCCCAGCAAAATTGGCAAGACTTTGCAATGCTAAAGCAAGCTGCAAATATATTCGTGTTCATCAACCTCTGCATAAATCCCATTTGCATGGAAGTGCTTCTGAGACCTTCAGCAACACTCAGTTTCTTCCTCTGTTACATTTTAGTTTGGTAGGCTGAAAAATTATATATTGTGTGTAATCTTTTTCCACAGGTGACAGCAATGTTTTTTTTTTTTTTTTCCAAAACAACATCTGTTCTGTAATTATCCTCTTGGTGGGGTCATGTTCTTATAGGAACCTTAGCTCAGCAGGCACCAGCTCTAGTTAGGGATTCTAAGTGCTTCAGATACATATGTTTAATGATTATGAGAACGCATCGCAGGTTTGCGCTCCCACATCCCCATATCTAAACTGATTTTTTCCTCTGTTCTTCAGAGAGCGAACCACCTTCCTCTTTGGTTTCTGGGATCATTGACTACAACATGCCTCTCACCTCTACTTATCTGAAGCAAATGAAGCTGCGGGTGATGAATTCGCAGGAACAGGTGAGTTCCTCTCCTGCCACAGAGCAGCGCGCGGCGCACAGCGGGTTTCTGCCCATGCGGAAGGGGCAGAGGGGGCGGCTGATGCTTTCGGGGGGATTTTTGGAGGATGCTTTTGGATATGTCTGGTTTGTCCAGGCAGGTCTGGCTTTGACAAAGTAAAGCAAGTGTTGCTGCATGGCAGTGGGGAGGGCAGTGTGCCTTGAGCTTTTGGCTGTGAAAAAGCAAACAGCTGCATCAGTCCTGTCAGCAGAGAGGAACTGAGATGTACTTGGGGCAGTTATTGTTTATAGCAGTCTGCTTGATCTTTAGACTTACGGTTCTTCCAAAAAGTTGTCTTAAAAATAAATATAGTGCATAGGAATTTGCTTCTTTACCCCTTCCTATTTGCCTGGGAGCTTTAGCAGATGGGCTCTGCCAATGCTTCAGTCGCTCTGGTCAGCAGCTTGGTGAGGCTCAACTGCAGCCACTCCGCTCTTGTGTCGCAGTGGGAGAGGGCTCAGTTGGTTGACAAGAGTATTAAGCCACTGGATTTTGATTTGGGACCGGATGGGGCAGACTGCCACAGGATTATACCCAGGCTATGCAATTTTCTGAAGTTCTGCAGCTGCAGAATTAGCTATGGGAACCTCTGTGCACCATGGAAACAGTCTATAAAAAGAAAAGCATGTTTTACTCGCTCCCCACAAATCGGCACTGCAAGCCAGTGCTGGATCTTCTCTCCAGCACACTGAAACCTAAATCTGATCTCTTGCATTATTGCCAGTTTGCAGTAATGAAAGAGTTTGCATTGTGCAGGGGAGGGAAACATTGCTGATAGCTTGAACCGTGAAGTTGTGCCCCGTGGATATTTGTTTATCTAATAGCAATCTAAGGGGATGCTGGTAAGAGAATCCAGTGCCAGGGTGTGAAATGCCAGACGTGGGTTTGCTGTCGGGAGCTGAAGGGACAGACACAGAGCTCCTCCGTTGTTTCAGCGGTGAAACCTTGCCTGAGAACGAATGGACGTCTGACAGGAAGCACTGCTGTGTTTCAGAATTTTTCCTTTGCATGTGCTGGACACCCAAGTGGGTTAAGGGTTTTGTTAGCAGCAGGCTGAGCTGCACGTCGGAGCTGCGCGGGGCTGGGCCAGAGGCAGAACTCTGGACAGCTCCAGCCCGGGCTGCGGGACGGGGCTGCGGGGTTTGGGATGCAGGATGCGGGACAGGCTGTGGTAGGTGCCGCTGCAGGGACCCGTTTGGCCAGCCAGGATCGAGGGCTGCCATTTCCTTTGGCTCGTGCGGGGCGGTTGCTGGGTCTTGGTGCAAATCCTAGCAGAGCGGTGTGACTACAGCCGGGCCGATGCACGTGCCATTAACTACCGACCTTTTCTTCACCAAGGACTTAGTGGTCTGTGAAGGCTAACCGTGCTTTTCAGCATTTGAGGTGGTTCCTTCAAGTTAAGTTTGATGTATACGTAAAGGACAGTCTGAGAGGTTTGTTTATTTACCACTTACACGTTTTCTACTGATAGGGCAGTTCCTCTTGGCTCCAAAGTGCTGTTCAAGAGAAGCGTGTTGTGAAGCTTAACTAAACTCCTGTGCCAGTTTCTACAGGTAGAAAGCAGGACTTGTAGTTTGATCTCATTTCTGTAATAGGAAATATCCTGGAAGCTAGCAGACGGTAGTACAGAATCTTGAGTTTTGAAGCTGCAAGTTTAGGGATGCGTGCTTCGAGAACTTCGGTTTGGTAACTCAGAGTTTTGAGAAGTGTGTGCCCTGAATTTTGCTGTAGGAGTTTGCACTGGCTCTATCACTAGATAGACAGACATAATGTACTGCTAACAAGAATGCAATCTGAGCTGGGGGACTGAGGGACACAGGCTGCTGCCCCCCTTCTTCCCAGCAAGGCAGCTTTAGGGTGAGGGAGCTGCGGCTGCAGTGGCTTCAGGTGTTTACAAACTGCAAAAGTCCTTTAAAGGCAGAAGTTATTCTGACTTGGCTACTAATGTGAAAACAAGGAGGAAATGCTCCCTGCTTTTAAAGTTTGTATGCACTACACAAATATACAAGGCATGGTTTTATATCTCAGAATTTACAAAAAGATATTGGTTCCTCTATCTTGGCTTTGCTGCCTTGCCACCTTGCTGCCTTGCACTGCGCTAACATTTGATGGTATTAATAGAAATAAATTAAGCAACTGACTTGTGTTCTACTTGGCTTTTGCCAAAAGCAATTATTTGTATGCAGCAGCACCAGGAGGAACTTGCTTCACTAGGGGTAACAATGAATGAATTTATGCCAAAGTGGCCTTTTAACTTCATTATTCAGGAAAAAAAATGTGCATGTAACTGTAATTTATTACTGCTGTTAAGCACATCAGTATTAGGGCAACAGTGTCTCCACGAGGAAGCACAGCCAGAAGAACCTTAGAGAAAGCATTTTATCTGTGCTTAGGGACAAAAAAAAAAGAAAACACAAAAAAAAAACAGTAAAGTAAGGCACTCTTTCCATGGCTGTTTATACAATGAGGAGTTCCTGCAGAATTTACAGAACGAGAAGGCAAGTCACCATCCTGTATGGAAGTATGCAGAGAACAAAAGTCAAATAATTTTCTCACATCAGTGAAGATCAATATATTTTGAGTCAGTACATTTATTCTGGCATGCCTGACCCACGCAGCTTATATTGGGTTCAGTAAAACATGCAGGAGCTTCTGGGCTGTGCGTCTTCCTTCATTCCAATTTTATAGCAATTCTCCTGTGTGAGAAAAATCAGGCCCCTTACCCTTGCCACGTAGTGCAGAATTAGCCATATTTCAGGGTATCTGCTGAGGTATTAAAGCATCCTTTGAACTTCTGACCTTTTCAGTCTAGCAGCAAAAAGGAATGAAAAGAGGATATTTGATATTTATCTATAATGATCCTTCCACCTCATTTTCACACAATAAATATTAGCATTTTTAAATGATTGCTTATTTGAGTTTATTGCAGTCATTTTCCAGACAATCTTTTCTATCTTATTCAAACTCATCCTTGGATTTATTTTTCATGCCGCACTGTTCAGCATGATTTCCACTGAGGCCTCATGCACAGTGGCTGGTGGAATATGACCGCTTTAGAAGAACAAACCCCAGCACTGAAATGCCAAGCTCCCTCTGCTTGGAGATGCTGCTGCTACCTTGGCAGATTCGGTCTGGGCTGAGTAACCAGGTTTAAATGACAGAGAAACATTTTCAAAGGTTGCTTCAATGACTGCTGACAGAAGGTCACACAATCAGTGAATGGCAGGAGCTGCTCTTGGATGTGAAATAACACAAGCTTTTTCCTCGTTGCTATGGCTTTGCTACACGGACTTGTAAGCGCTCGAGAGGGAGAGGGCCTTGTCCTGCACCCTCACACACTCCACCTGCCCATTAATTGCACGGTGAGGCTGGGGTGACGGTGCAAAGATGTGAAGTGCTTTGCAAAATAAGAACTCGGTTTCAAGAAATATTTCAACCAAAGCAAAAGGGTAATCCAGGAAGGGGGGGCCGAGGGTTCAGGTCCCCCCGATGCACAGGGAGCTGACGTTGTCTCACGGTGGTTAGGGTCCAGCCTCGCTGCAGGACCTGGGAGATCGTGGAGCCTCGTGGCCAGGGAGGCTGTCAGCAGTGTGAGGCCCTTCGCCTTCCACTCTGCTTTCTCCCTGGTCCGCCACTATTGTGCTTGCTCACTTGGGTGTCTCAGAAGGCTCCGGTATTACCAGAACAGCTGAGATGCATCTTGCCCTGGCAGCGTGCTTGCTTCCTTGCTGCTTCAGGTCCATCTCTGTGCTAATGCTGGGGATGCAGAACTGGCTCGCAGGAGGCAGCCAGGGCAGGGAGGAGCGCACGGCTGGAGCTGAGGGCTCGTGGTTGTGTGACGGTGCTGGCCAGCCACAGCTCGGGGCCGTCCTGCGACCCGTGCAGAGTTGGTCTAGCAAATGTTCTGGGGCAGATTTCTGAAATCTGACAGGAGTGTGGTGATTAACACAGATCTGAGTCTGTCAGTTCATTAGTGAGAATCATAGACATCTCTTTTCGTGTGGTCCAGAAGACCAGCACCAGGTTTGGCAGATCTGTGCGAGGTCCAGGTACCGGGATTTAGCTGTTTGGGTGCATTGTGAACAGTTGTGAAGAAATGTTGATGTGTGGAGAAAGCAGAAGCGTGCAGTAAGTATTCCTGTTCGGTGCTTGGAAGGAAGCGGGATGATGTGTTTCCATCACATGAGAATGATAAGGTACTTCCTAGTCCATTAGTGATTAGAGAGGGTGTTAAACATCTCCAGGAATAAATATCTCTAAATCAACATGACAAGATAACTTGCATTCAAGAGTCCTTTCCTCAGCTTGGGAAGATCGGTGTTTCCTGACATTCATTTTTAAGACACTTTGGAGCACTAGCAAAATCTCCTTGGATTTTCCCCTGGAGAAATGGGCATATTGGCCCTACGTGGAGCGTGGCACCGGGACCAGCGGTGACCCTGGGAAGGACGGGAGAGCTGTGGCAGCGGGCACGCGGCCTGGCAGGCTGCTGCGGTGGGAGAGCTTTCCGTGACCCTTGGGTGTACCGACAAGGACGGGGACAGCAAGAGGAGGCTGCGTCATCCCGGCTGGGCTTGCTGAGACCAAGACTGCGATGCCACATCCAGGTCTAGGGGCTGTTTTTGAGAGGCCATTGAGAAACTGCCGAGGGAGCGAAGTGGCACCAGGGCTGCCCTGCGGCTGGGCCGGCAGCGAGGGGCTGTGGGAGCTGCGTCTGCCTGACCAGGCAAGGAGCTTTAGGGGTAATTTGATTGCAGGCTCTGAGTACCTTGAAGTCAAACAAACTTAATAAGGAAATAACATAGACATAACAAGGAAAAAGGCTTAAGGGCTGAACTTAGGAAAACTCAAAAATAAAGGGCACATTTTTAGCAGAGGGAGAGCGAACATTCACTGAAACAAGCTCCCAGGGAAGAGATGGATTCTCCAAATTTGTATCTTCCAATCCAAATGCCTTACCCCTCTAGAAGATACTGTTTTGCTAGATGCAAATTACTGAGTTCAGTATAGACATGACTCCCTGTAATACAGATTTAATTTATGCAATAAAGGCTTGATCATAGATCTGCATCAGCAAAAAAGCCCTCTAGTGGAGATGCAGCTTCTACTGGCAGGAGTGGGCTTTGGCCAATAAATTTAAATTTTGCCCTAAATGACAGACTTTGTCCAGGCAGAAGCAGGGGAGGTGGGCCCAGCCATCATAACAGCATTCCGTACATTTGCTGCTTCCCTTCACCCTCTTAACTGACAAAGACAGTTTAGCAAAACTTTTATCCTTGGCCTTAATGGCTCATGAGATGCGGGAGGTCAGATGATCAAACCATTTAGCCTGGTTTCAAACTTCTGTGAATGGCTTGCTTTCAGTGAAGGTCAGCTCATTTTTGTTATTGGAATTAACCATGAGGTTCCCAGCTGGTAAAAACATCTGACATTTATTTCCAGTTGTGCAGATCTTACAGTATTTTTCCCAGTGTAGCTGCATTACAGGTAAGCTTTGTACGTGCTCAACGCAACACTTGATGCAAGCAATACAATTTGAGAGCAGACCCTGGGCTGGCTGGGGTAAATTCTGCCACCGCAGCTTCCATCTTCCACACGAGGTGTGATGCCAAGGCCCTGACTCTTGGCAGTTACAAGGCAAACCACGTAATTTTCTGTAAGAAAGGAGGCGTTAAATCAAGCGGCACTGCCAGATTCTGGCGATGCTCACCACACTTTGTCCTCCTGCACTGCCCGGGCGTGTTTAGCGGCTGCGTGCTGCTGCTCCCCTTTCCTCGCTGGCAGTTGTGTGTTGGAGGAGCAGTGCCGGTCCCTCGGCCATGCAGCTCCGGGGCCGCCTGGCCCCGCGGTGCCCCCGCCGGTTCTGTGTCTCTGTGCTGGGCCTGGTCATGGCCTGGGCCCTCCTGGCCAAGTGGCCTGCGGCAGCCTCGTTGCCGTAGCCTGTTTCTGAGAATACTGAGCGAATAGGGCCAGAGATCGCATCGTCTTTCTTGAATTCACCGTTTCTTCCAACTATGTCCCGTGTTTTGTGAGGAGAGATGCTGCCCACTCCCTGTGCGGCGACAAACATCACGGGCAGCTTCTTCCAGCAGAACTGGAGACCAGGTTTTGGTTCGGATCCTGCAAAGGGGGCTCTGAGGCATTTCCATGGGGGCAGCGTGGCAAGGCCACGCAGGGTTACGAGAGCGTTCAGTGTCTGTGCTCCCTGACTGAGCACCCGTGGAACAGTCCCACGGATCTCGTTCGAGTTTCCCACAGCCGTGAGAGGTTGCACCGGGGGCTCTGCACCACCTCACAAAGCCGGTTGCTGACGTGCTGCGTGTTGACTTTGATCGAGTCACACAAATGGCTGCTTCTTAATTGCCTTCTCCCTTTAAAAGGGGGCTAATACCTTAGAGAGACTTCTGAGGTCTCGCTCACTAATAAAGCTCTTCGAGAGCTCGGATGGCAACTACTTTGAGAGCGTGAACTATTATTAATGATTTCCGTTATTATAGAAGATGAAGCTGTGTGGTTCAGCTTTGTAACCTTGAATCATGTACTTGCTTGTGTTTCTGCTCCTGTTAAACCTGCACAGGCAGGCTTGCACCTTGCTTGGTTGCACAGGCTCTTAAGTCCCCCATCATGAGGCTTGCCTGCACAAAATGAGCGTGTGCATCTCTGAGGAGCCAGAGGACTCACAAAGATGGATGCTGAAAAAACAGGATGGCTAAGAATGGTTAGTGTCGGTTACGTTTCCATTGACTCAGTTCTGGTTGGGGTGTCTAAGAGGTAAGCTGTGAGGGTTGGTCTCAATTTTTAACACAATGCAGACATTCCTGCTGGTGCCATGTGTTAATGCTTTGACAAACAGTGTTAGGGGAGATTGGATCACGCTTGGCTGCTGGTACCCTGGCCCTTCAAACACCCACTTCCCTGTACTCCAGGGAAAGCAAATTACATCCACAGAAACTACTCCTTTCTTGCCTCTTTATTTGGCAGTGATTGGTGTACCCCCTGAAGTATGCTGTATTTCCTCTCCATCTCTTGGTCTTGGCTTCTGAGGAAAAAAAAAAAAAAGAAAAAGGCAGTTTTATTCATGCATATGCCAGATGCTAACAACTGTTACTTCTACAGAAGGAGCGACCAAGAAGAGGTGGGAATACAGCCCTCAGCCCACAACAAATCTGGTCTGTAATAAAGTTTCCCAAATCTTTACTCTCCTTTTTTTCCCAACTCTGCTCTGAATGCCAGATAACTTAAAATACAGCCTTGATAAAAGTTGTGTCTCCTCCTGCCACGTGACGGTGGCCCTCCTCCAGCTGCTCTCTGCTTTTACAGCGCTGCCCCTCTTGCCTCGCTCTCCTTATGGGCCTCACTCGTGGCAGATTTGCATTTTTGATGCTTATTATCTATTAGTGTGTGATGCTCACAGAGCATCAAACGTGGAGGTCCCATTTGTTATTTAACCTACTTTCCAGAGGCACAAGAACATCAAGTGACTTGCACAAGGTCGCCCATGAGTCAGTGACTCCTCTGGCATGATAGCCGGATCCTGCATCGTGCAGTCCTTGCTCTCACCACTAGATCACTGTGCCACACTCATCAGCAAACTTCCATTAAGCTCCTACAAAGTTTTCGAAAGGTAGCTTACTCCCAGATTTGGCAGCAGCCCTGGTGCTGCCTATGGAGCCTTGCCTTGGGAAAAGATGGCAGATTAGTACCTTAAGGCATTATTATCTGATATTGGGATAAGCTGCGCGACGCGTGGGCAGTTACAGACTCGGGGCATGGTTCTTGTCAAGACCTCGAGCTCAGGCTGTGGTGGCATTGGCAGTGACCTGCCTGGGCAAGCGCTGCCTGACAGGGAGCCCAAGTTTTCCACACGGGTAGGTCTGTGTCCATGAGAAAGGGTTTGCAGGGATCAGAAGTAATGAACACACAGAGAGGGAAGGAAGCAACTTATAAATAATATATTTGATGTGTATTATATATATAAAATAATAACAGTAGTACTGGTTTTATTATGTGTTGTTTTTTTTAAACTTAATCCCGTAAGGCACTTACCCCTGTTCTTGACAACTTGATAAATTATTATTACTGATTCTATATCTAATTGCCAGTTATTTCCCCCTAGATAGTTTGAATCAGAAAAACGCCCACCAGCAGGCAACTCCACATGCCGCCCTCCAGAGCTCTCCCAGCTCCTCCTGGGGGCAGCCCCGCTTCCGCCGGTGAGCCCCGCTTCTGCCAGCCTCGTGACCCCGAGTGCTGGCACAAACAATCGCATTTCTGTCGGGCTCATGACCCCACTTGTAGCGGCGGTGACCCCATTTGGGGTCAGGACCTCCAGCCTGCATGGGGAAAGGCTCCTGCCCAGCAGCTCTCGCGGAATTGCGTTTCCACCCTCGCTCCCTGTGTGGACGCGTCTGCTCGGCACTAAGTTTGCCGATGTGAAATTTAGGTTAATCCATTTCCAAAGTGGATTAACATAGCCCACACAAAGGCACTTAGTATAAAATAAGAGTGTCCACATGGGGAGACAGCACGGAATGGTGACTGCGCTTTAAACTCGCACCCTTGCTATTTTGTGCTCCTCTGCACGACAGCGCAGCCGCCTCGGTCCCGCGAGGACCTCTGCTCCCGAACGGCTTTGTGCTGGTCCAGCTCGAAGCCGAAGGGAGCGCAAGGAATAAACAAAGCCCGGCAATGGGAAGGGGTTAAAAGCCCGCTCCGCCGAAGTCCACGAGTCTCCTGTTCACCTTAAATGGTCACGATTTTATTTTAGCTCCAGGGAGGAGCAGCAGCCATCGAGCTGGAAGGAGCGCGGGGCAGGCCTGGGCTGGGGGCTGCAGCCGCTGCCCCCCCGTGTTCCGCCTCCCGTGGGAGCCTAGGGGACCCCCAGGTGACCCCCAGGGGACCCCCAGGGCCCCGCTTTCACCCTCCAGCCCCCGGCCCAGAGCTGGAGGAGCCGGAGCCCGGCCGTGCCCCTTGCGCCTCCCGGCCCGGCGGTGCGGGTCGTGCCTGGCGCACCCCAGGCGGACCCGTAAGCGGGGGGGTTACGGCGGGGGCAGGCTCCGCCGTCGAATCCGTTACACTCGGCTCGTCTGGTGGGAATTTCCCCGGAGCCGTTACCGGCGGGCAGAGGGGCCCGGGTCCGGGCCGCTGTTGCCCCCCGGGGCAGCCCCGGGCAGCCGAGGGTCAGCGGCCGCCGCCACCGGGGCCCTGCCTGGACGGGGCGGCCGGGCACCGCTCGCTGCCCGCGGCACCCCCGGGGCTCCGGGCACCGTGCTGCGGACGGGGGCTGCCGGGGGCTGCCCGAGGAGCGGCTGTAACGCTTCGAGGCGGCCACGGGGGCGCGGAGCGGGGCCCCCGTCCGCTCCCCTCCCGTGCGGCCGGAACAAAAGGATTCGGCGGGGGCGGCAGGCGGGGGCTTGGGCACCGTGCGCCCACCGGGCTGCCGGCCGCGAGGCGGGGGGGCGCCGGCCCCGACCCCCCGGGCACTGCCGAGGGCGGCCCCGCTCCCCGGGGTCCCGGCGCGGACAAACCCCGGGGCTGAGCCGAGCGGCCCCGGCCGGGGTGCGGGTCCCTGGGGCCGTGCGGTGCCGAGCGGGGTGCAGCCCCCCCGGCGGTGCCGTGCCGTGCCGTGCCGAGCCGAGCCGAGCCGTGCATTCTCGCGGCTCTCCAGCAGGCGCCCGGCCCTGGACATTGTCTCTTCCTCCCGGAGGAAGGGCCCTCCCCGGCCCTCCACAATGTGCTCTTCCAGGCGCGGCTCCCCGCGCCCCCCGCCGCGCCCGGCCCGCTGCGCCCGCCCCCCGCGGCCCCGCTCCCCTTCCCCCGCCGCCTCCGCCCCCTCCGCCCGCGGCCGCCGGGGCCCCCGCTCGCACCCCCCCCTCGCCTCCCTGTCCAACCCCCCCCCCCCACCCCTCCCGCCCGCCCCCCCGGGAGCCGGGAGTGACGCGCTCCGCAGCGCCGGCCCCTCTCCCCGGGCAGCAGCTGGCTGTCAGCCTCTCCGGAGCGCCGCCAGCCCGGGCCCCCTCCCTCCGTCCCTCCGTCCCTCCCCGCCCCGCGCACCGAGCCGCGCCGCCGGGCTGGCGCAGGCCGGCAGGGCCCCGGCCCCGCTCCAGGTAGGCGCCCCCCCCGGATCCCCCTCCCCGGACCCCCCTCCCCGGGGGATGCGCGGGGGCTGCGGGCGGCGGCGGGGGGCGGGCGGGGCGGGGGCGGGGGCGGGGGCCCGGCGGTGGGGCCGTTCCCCAACTCCGGGGCCGGGAGGAGGAGGAGGAGGAGGAGGAGGAGGAGGAGGAGGAGGCCGGGGGGAGCGGCCGCGCCGCCCCGCTTCCCCGGGAAGTTGCGGCTCGGCGGGGCTGCGAGGAAGGGTTAAGGTTAGCGCGTCCTTCCCCGCGCTCCCCCTTCCCCGGAAGAGCACAAAAGCCCAGAAGAAAGTGGGAGGAGGCGGCGGCGGGAGCGCTCCGGCCCCATTAATTCCCGGGCACCGGCCCCGCGCCGCCGCCGCCATCGCCGCGCCGCTCCCCCGGCCCCGGCCCCGGCCCCGGCCCCGGCCCCGGGCGGGGATTGTGCTGGAAATAGCCTCCTCCTCCCTCGAGGTAAAGCCCTACTTACGTGTCAATCCCCGCCGCACGCCGAGCCCCGGCTGCCGGCGGCTTTGCGCCGCGATCCGTCCCCGCTTCCCCGCGGGGCCCGGGCGAGGCCGGGCCGGGAGCGAGGAGCTCGGGTCCCGACGGCGGCTCCGCGTCCCCCGACGTCCCCAAGCCCCCGCCGGGCTCCGGCCGTGGCTGCCCCGGCTGCGCGGAGGACGCCGGTGCCCTTTCGTTCCCGGCAGGGTCCTGGCGAGGAGGCGGCGCCGCGGGGTCCCCGCCTTGCGCCCGGCAGCGGGGCGCGTCCGGTGGGGCGAGCACCGGGACCCCAGCGCCGGGCGACGGCTGCCCGGGGCAGGGCAGGGGCAGAGCACGGGCAGGGGCAGGACGGGGGCAGGGGCAGGGGCAGGACAGGGACAGAGCCGCCGCCGTGCCCGGCTCCCTCCCCGCGCACCGACCCCGGCGTTCAGCACCTCCCCGCTGAACAGCAGGAGCGCGGCACGGCACGGCCCGGCCCGGCCCGGCCCGCGGGCGGCAGCCGGGGAAGGGGCAGCCGCAGCCCTCGCCCCCTGCCCGGGCGGCCGCGGGCGGCATCCTGCCACTTGCTGGCCGCGGGGCCTCTCCTCGGGGTGATTTTCCCAGAAGAGGACTCGGAAGGGGGAGGGGGGGGGAGGCAGCGATCCTCCCTTCCCCTTCCATTTGTTGTTCACGTTGTGGCTCACCCGTTTTTGGGAAGTAACAAACACTCATTGTTGCCATGTCCCGTACAAATCAGCAGGAATTGCCCTCGGTGAGGACGCACGTAACCTGACAAAGAGCGCCCGGGATATTTTGTTTGGCGCGTGGATCGCGCACACGAGTGGGCAGCGCGGCCACAGATCGCTGCCGCCACAGCCGAGCGTGCTCGGCTGCGCTTCGGGGCTCCTCGGGCTCCCCGAAGCAACGACCACTACAGCATTTGTGGCTGCAGTACGCATCTTTGACCCGGAGTGGTTTATCTTCCATTAGTAAGCCTTTCTCTGCGCTGAACTGGTTAAGTTAGGGTCAAATCTGGTTCAATACCTTCTTGGCATGCTCAGAGGGCCGGGTTTAAACAGTTGCTGAGACGGAGATGAGGCCACCTTCCTGATAGCTCCTTGCCGAGCGCCGCGCTGCCGCGTGGGCTGGCGGTGGGAGCTGCGTGCCCCGGCGGGGCCGGCGGGTCGCGGCTGGCACCAAGGTGCGGTGGTGACGGGCCCGGCGGTCACGCGTCGCCTTTTGTTGCTTCTAAAAACACCGCTGCTGCTGGTGGGAAGCTGAGCGAGGCTGCCCGCCGAGGGGTTGCGTGGCGCACGGCCTCGGTTCCTGCTCCACGGAAGGAAATCCGACTGGGACAGGAGGCTGCGGCTTGAAAGGACGTGTTTTAAAATGAAAGGCCTTGAAAAGAGAAAATAAACTATCCTCAGAACCGGAGCCTGGAATATTTAGCGTAAGGCACGGCGTGTAAAGGACTGGAGAGACGCTTGCAGGGCAGTCCCTGAGAAACTGAGCCAGGCTGTAAAATAAGCAGGTTACCGATAGCCTTGCATTTATTTACGAGATACGGTTAGAAGAGCAGCTCCCCCCTGCCCTGTTCAGCCCGCGCTACGGGAGGTTTTTCTCCAAGGAGAGCTGCTGGTGGAGAAACGTTGTCTAGCAATTAAAGCGTCACAGTGCGGAGGTCTCGCTCCTGCTCCCGGACCTACCACCAGCCTGCTGCCTTCTTGCACCAGCCCATGCAGCCGTCGGGACCCCGGGCTTTTGGCTCGGTAACGGGAAGAATACTTTCCCAACGCGGAGGAAAGTTGAGAGCCTCAGCAGATGAGTGCACACACGGTGCCTGAAGATTCGTGAATGAAAAGTGGGACAGAAACGCCGAGCGTTCGTTCTGCACATGCGAGTGTCTGCCTTTGCCAGTTGGAAAACATTGGCTGCGAGTGTCTGCAAAGCAGCTGTGAATATTGGACTGTAGATAAGGAGAGGAGCAGGGATGTTGTTTTTCCAAACCCTGCGCGGTGCCTGGAGTCCTGCTCCGATGTTTGGGTGGGGCTTGTGAACGCACCAGCAGGATCCGACTTCCCCTTTCAAAAGAGGAGCTGCACGCACACTGCCTGACCCTTGATCGCTCGGTCCCTTGAACGTTGGAAACAAAGCGATGGGACTTTACTGCGGGGTGAGGAGATCTCTCTGGAGAGCTGGGCAAAGCAGGAAGGAGGAGGGCAGCGGCCACAATGCTCGGGTTTGAGGAGGGACTGCGGGCCGGCGGAGCAGGGCAGGCACTATCACTCCCCTCTGTGCCACCAGTGGCGTGGAACTGGGGACGAGGCGGCCAGTCCTGAGACAGGCGCTGGTAATGGATTGTGTTCTGTTTTCTAATGAAAGTTTCATTTGAAGTTTGTTTACAGGAAAGAAGAAATTAGCAGAGAGAATTCTCCTGAGAACCCAGAGAGGAAAAAGAATGAGCTGCCTGACTCGCAAGCCAAAAGAGGGTGGAAGGGTAGATTAGATTTACCGTATTGCTCCGAGTTGTAGCTGTTGCTACTGTTCAGAAACGCTTCCTTGTTTGCCTGGACAGTGGAGCCTGCTGTGAGTCTCGGTGTTCAGCCAGGTTACTGGCTTTTGGATAAAATTTGGAGCTGCCCGCCCTGCCAGGTGTTTTGATCCCGGGGCTGGGTGCTTTGGTGCCGGGAAGCTGTGCCGCAGCCCCGGGGTCTGGCTGGCGGCTTCAGGGCAGTGCTGGGAGTCACTGCTGGCATGGATGGGCAGCAGAGGAGGTCACAAAGCCCGGCTGTCCAGCCCCGATGGGTGTTGTGAGGAGAGAGTGTGCCGGTGGCTGCTGGTGGCCCCGCTGGCAGCGACGAGGTGGGTGCAGGGGCACACTGGTTGCCGGAGCCACAGCCGGGGCTGCCAGGGTGTGCAGCAGAGCAGCTCCCTGGGCTGCAGCCCCGCTCTGTTCAGGGAAGAGATGCAGAGGCGCAAGGAGCTCCCAGGGCCCCGTCTCTTGGTGCCAAGCAGAGGGGCTCCTCCAGCAGCTCACACCCCTGGCTCGGGCTGGTCGCTGCTGGGACCCTGTCGAGTTGCTCGCCGCAGCATCACCGGCAGCGTTAGCTGGGCATCGCTTGGGGTGCGCTCTGCTCCCGGACCCGTGTGCTGCCAGGGAGGTTTATCCCGGTTGCGTTTTGGATGAGGGTATGAGTGCTGAAAAGCAGGCGGCCTTGGCTGAAAGCAGAGGGTGACACCGAGGACACGGGGATGGGATTGCTGGGCAGGGTCCCGCATCAGCAGCATGCTCCCTGCTGGTGGCTGGAGCGTGGACCTGAGAATGTGCGGCGGCCTTGTTTGTCTTGAGTCATTTATGGCTTATCAGTTTCTGCTTTGATACCCAGGTTATTTCTAATAATAGGCTAATGTTATTGCACCTCGAGAGAATTGTACACATTTGTAAAGCACTTTACATAGCATGTGCATGCAAGACATCTTCGTGGCTCTGATTTTCTGACCCGTGTGAATGCATGCAGAGCGTGATGCCTCCTGGGCTACGTTCGGGTGCCGAGGCTGGGCATCCTCTGCAACGCGAGCCCTGCGAAGTTACGCCTGAGCCAGGCACTGTCCGAAAACCTTCTGGTCGCTCCCAGGGCTCCTCACCCTCCAGCTGCCAGGTGTTAGGCTGTGGGCAGCAGGGACCTTGGCATTTCTGTTTGTCTCTTAAGCTCCGACAGTAATCTTGGGTAAGCCTTGTGCAGAAGGCCAGATAGTAGGGTGGCTGGCTCCCTGTAAATGCGTGCAATAACGGGACTATAGAAAGCGTGCAGCAGGGAGACCTGTGCGCTCCTCTCCTGTACGTGCAAGATGGAGTTTGCGGAGAGGCAGGATTGCTTCCTGGCTGGGGCAGCAGCTCAGTGTGCCAGCAGCAGCGTGCCTCCCAGTGCCTCCCAGCACGTCCCACTGCCCTTCCAACATGTCCCAGTGCCCTCCCAGCACCACCTGCCCTGCTCGAGCCCCATGCAAGTGCAGGCTCTGCACCGGGGGCCCCTTGCATGTGGGTGCGGTGTGTGCGGGCACCCCGGTCCCGGGGCAGTGGGCAGCTGAGCCGTAAATTCCAGGAAACTCCCCGGGAGGCTGGGGGTGGCGCGAGCCAGCGCCTGCAGCTCCTGCCTCAGGCCAGCAGATGTGTCTGCAGGGACAGGGAGCGGGAGGAAAAGCACAAACCTGTCTTTAAAGACATTTATTTGTTCACAATAAAAACTGTCAGCCAGAGGCAGCCAGACAGGGCAGTTTTTATGAGGCACAGCCTTACGTTGGAGGGGTTCTTGCCAATTGCTTCTTACACGGAAAGGGAGCGGGTGGTGTATGTTATCTCAGGACGAGGGGAAGGAAAGAAAAGGAGCTGAGCATTTACAAGCCTTTGAAATACTTCAATCAAAGGAAAGCGCGGTTGAAAGCGCTTCTGGAAACATTTTTGGTGTTCCCCTCCACCCCGCAGCCCTGGATGCGGTCTCCGTCCGTTATTTTGGGAGGGCGGCTGGGGAGAGGAAGGCAGATAAAGGAATTGCCGGCGGGGCCGTGTGGATACGGGGACGCGCATCTGCTTCCTGCGAAGCGGCGTGCTCGGCTCGGAGGGCTCGGCTCGGGGAGCTCCCCCGGCCCCTCCTCTCATTCAGGATCTCAGCACTGCCTGGATGGTGATGGTTTTGAAATCCTGCGGCTGACCTTTCCGGCTCTGGAAGCGATCCAAGGGGTGTGTCTCGAAGTACTGTAAAGGTTAGCCAGAAGGGAGAGAGAAAATGTCCTTTCAGCAGCAGGAGTGGGAGAGAGGAATGCAATCTATGCCGCCGGGAAGCTGCTGCCGGGGGTGGCAGGGCTCTCCTGCCCCAGGCGGTGCCTCCCGGGGCGGGCAGGGGCCACTGCAGCCCCTCTGCCAGTGCTGGCCTCCAGCCTCCAGCCTGGAGGAGCCTCAGCCACCCAGCCTCGGGGTCCTCCCTTTGCTAACACAACCCCCTTCCCTCCGGGGGCCTTTTCTGCAGCATCGGGCAGCTGGGGGCCGTGGGGACCGATGGCACCATCCCCGGCTACCCCCTCCAGACGCTCCCCTGCAGCAGATGATTTGGTCTGGGGGAAAGTCTGCGATGTTTTACGCAGCCGTTTTAATGGAGCTGCGCCCTGGCCCCAGCTCCCACATGCCGCTCGCTTGCCAGAAACATGCTGGTGTGGATGGAGATTAAAGGGTAAACTCCAGGGCTCAGCCATCCGCTCCTACAGGATGCGAGCTCTTTCTAATTGTCCTCAATTAGAGACAGTGCCATTGCTCAGGCACGTCTTCAGGCAGGAAGCAGAGCTGGGGCGTTCTCCGCTGGGAAAACCACCTACCCCGGGGCTGCTCGCCAGGGCTCGGGGCCGGCAAGTTTCCGTGGGGTGCAGGAGCTGCGGGCCGAATGGCTTTTAGGAGGGCGTGCGGTCAGGAGATGCTAGAGCTGGAGAATGGAGGAAAGAAAATAGCTCGGCGCGTTAACCCTTTCCTGCTTGCCCCTAGGATGAGACATCGGTGAGCAGCGAGGACTTTGATATGAACGACTCCACATGGATCTCAGCTGACCAGCACCTGAACTCCAGCCTGAGCCCCAGCCAGGACGAGAGCATGCGCAGCCCGCAGAACCTGCACGGCCAGGAGGACGGTGAGTGCCCGCGGCGGGCGGGAAGAGCTCGGCGTCTCTCGCTCAGGATGTTTTTGTGACTTATTAAACATTAACCAGGCCTTTCTGATCAGGTGTCCCACCTCTAGGATGGATTTCATATCAGCACAGGCTTCAAAGCCTTCCCGTTCACCTCCAGGTTGCTGTCAGCCGGGGCCCTCCCCAGCTCCGAGCTGAGGGTCCCTGTGCGGGGACATGGCCCGAGCTCCTCCTGCACCGGGTGCTGGCGCTCCCCAGGTGTGGCGAGGAGACCCCTTAGTCCTCGGCCTGCCGCAGGGAGGAGACCAGCCCTTTGCGGTACTGGCCGCAGCTGCCCGTGCCTGGGAAGTTGCCCTGTGGGCAGCATGTGTGGTCCCCAGGCAAGAAATGTGTCCTCTGCAGGAACCGGATGCAACGAGGCTGCGGGGTGGCCGCGGGGCGTCTCCTCGCTTTGGGCAGGCGGTTGGAAGGGGCTGGAGGTGCTGCACGTGGGATGGGTGGGAGGCAGTACGAAGTTGTGTTGTGTGACTTCTGTGAAGCGAGCTGGTTTAAAGAAATGCTCGAGTAAATAAGTGGTAGAAGTACGAGTTCAGGTCAGAGTTCATCTCCGTGATGCTTGCACGCGTTCGGTGCTTGGACTGCCTCTCAGCCTGTGCTCAGGAGGTTGAATCTCTTATCCACGTCTCAGATGCTGCTGGGATGGCAGGAAGGGACTGGGGGCAGCCCGGGCTGTGGGGGGGAGCTCTACAAAAGGGGACTGGGAACCCCCAAGAAGGAAAGGGCTTTCATACCCACGGATCTCCCTGGGGTGGCTCTGTGTGGCCAGAGGCAATGTGACAGGGGTGCTCCGTTCATTAGTCCGGTGCACCATGGCACCCAGTTCCTATTGCGCAGCTGCACTTTGGAGAAGCTGCTAATTTTAAAACCATCCAGGAGCCTCAGGGGGGATGTGAAACTGTCCGGTGCTGCAGTGCCCTGCCCGGCAAGGCTGTGCCAGGGCTGTGCCCACGGTGCCGGGAGGGCACTTGGGTGCTTGCACCGCTCCGGGCGCTCCGGGCCAGGCTGTGGGCAGGGCTCCCATGGCAGAGCCTCGAGCACCATGGCCTCTCTTACCCGTGGCCTTTCCAGGTCTCTCCATATCCCCTGAACTTTGCTGTTCTCCTGCCAGGACATTTCAGGCTTGCGGCTTATCCCTCACCACTGTATTTCCAAGTCTCATTTACAATCTAGAATGACACGGTTTTGAACCCTTTGCTCAACACTGTTATTCACCAGGAGAGTAATTTAATAAGGGACTCACGTATTTAGGCAAATCAAGATATTCTCACTCAAGCTAAATCCTTTCTCTGCCCTCTTAGGAAATGCGTCCAATTTTTCATGCCCTGTGATTTTTCTTCAAAAGCAGGTGTACTCTTTGGGGCCCTTCTTGGCTCCTCTGGTTTCTCTTGTAAGGTTCAGTTGTGAGTGATGAAGGACAAATAGCTCCTTCCTTTTGTGAGGAATGGAAGCGAACTGGAAAAAGGCTAAAAGAGGTAGACTCAGCATGTCAGAAGTGGGGGAGTCAGGGTAAGCAAGCTGAGTCCGGGGTTACTAATGAGGCCCTTCCAGTAGAAGCCCAACACTGGGGTTTCCATCAGGCTGTCCTCCTTAAGGGGGTGTGTGGGGCCGAATGAGAGGAGCCCAGTTTTGTCACTGTGGTGAGGATCCATGGCTGGTGTCCAGTGCTGGAGCTGCAAAATTCAGCCCAGTGCTGCTGGGGTGGAAGGCCTCAATCAGCCCCTGTATCGAAGCACCGCTCCCAGGGGGCTGCAGCCCGCGAGAGGCTGCGAAGGCGACGCCGTGGCCCGGGCGAGGGAAGTGCCAAGGGGGGACCTGGAGGGCACCGGGCTGGAGGAGAGGAGCACAGCGTGGAGAGGGGGCATCGTGTTGCGAAGGGAAAGGCGAATTACTGGCGTGAGGAAGTGAATGTATATGAATTAAAATGTTGAGCACTCTTCAGTTTCCTCTTCTCATGGCCCATGAGAAGTCTTTTTAAAGAAGCAAACGTGTTTTCCCTTGTTCATGCTGGCTTACTGGGGCTGTCCACGTGCAAGACTCCCAGGGAAACCAGTGTCAGCAACCAGCACTTGTAAGCTGTCCAAGAGGCACCGCACAGAGGGCACAAGCCGTGGTGGCACAAGGGCTCTGTTCAGAGTACTTTGTGCTTGGTCTCCTTCCCCTGAAAATCCTTCTCAGGTTCTGAGCTGCTCCCGTCTGCCGTCGTTCACCGGGAAGGGTGCCTGGAGTGTGTTTTCTGTGAAAGGCTTCCTAAAGTATAGACTTTTAATGAAGAGTTGCCTGTTTGGACAGCAGTATCATCTGACACGCTTGTTTAAAAAAAAGCCTTGTTTGGAGTACTGAAGCACCAACTTCAGGTCTTCTAGAGGGCTGCAAAGAGCGTACTCTCATATGACACACAAGCACAGCCGCATGAAATCCAGAAAGGCGTGAGAGCAGGAAACGGTTGTCCCACGCTTTGATACACAGGTATCTGCTAAATCTTCAGAGAGCTAAAAAGCAGCTCGGACAGAAGCCAACACCTTATTTTGTCTGCGTGCCCAGAAACCTTGGCCCGGTATAACCACGCTGCAAACAGCGTCAGGCTTTGGAACAGCGGGGAGAACAAATAGGAGCTAATGTCTTCGGGAGGTAAGGGATAGCAGAAGACACTGTCGGGAGAGCATCAGCTGCAGAGATGGGGCTCGTGTTGGGACGTGTGGAGGTAGGGACACACCGCAGGGTGTAAGAACCCAGGGACGCGTTGCAGGACACGGAGACGCACAGCAGGATGCAGGGACATGGTGGGACGCAGGGTCAGACAGCCCTGAGCAGCGCCGCCGGCACAGGCACACACTTGCTCCTTCCATTTTCCTTTGTTACTCATCCTGCGGGCCCCAGCATGGAAAACGTGAAGCTCCCTGCAACATCCCTTCCCCATAGGATGTTACTCACAGCATACGTGCCCCGCAGGAAGCCGGTGGATACCCAGAGCAGCAGCAAGATCAACATCAACTTTTTGCTGCTGGAGCTGAGCCATTGTGCAGGACATCCTGGAGGGACGTGGCCGTGGGAGCCAGCATGAGTTGGGAGCAAAACGCCCCCGAAAGCGGCAGCGTTGTGCTGACTCCACACCCGTCACCCTCCCCAAAGTCCCGGGCGTCAGGCGCTGCCCTGCCTGAGCTGGCTTCAGGCGTGGGCAGCTGGGGTTGGGAAGCCAGGGGAAGGGGCTGCCCCTCGCCCCCGTCCTTCTGAGCAGGCAGGCTGGCTCCCCAGCGCTGGTTCTGCCTCCCTGCGGGCATGGGGCTGCTCCGTGGCACTGCCCTGGGACAGATCGCTCTGGGTGAGGTCCCTGCACGCCGTCCTTGGTGCCTGGCAGCGTCCCTGCTGAGTCTGGTCTGCCTGGAGCAGCAGGCGCTAATCCAGACCTTGGAGAAAGGACCTTCTTAACCTCCTTAGCTGTGAACGCGCACGCTCGGCAGGGCAGCCCTCGGGAAGGCTCCTGGGTGCCGGGGACGTCCCCCGGGAGCGCTTCGAGGAGAAGCCATGGGGATGTGCATGCGGGCGTTATTTCTGGATGGTGTCCTGGGGAGCGGGGGTGCTTGTGGCTCCTCAGGACACCTGGGGAATGGCAGGGGCAGCACAAACTATCCCACCTCTTCTGGCACCGCACACGTGCCGTGGCTCCTGGTCGCAGCACCGTCATTTCCCAAGGTGCCTCTGACTCTCTGCACATCTCCAGGTTCCCTGCGGTACTGACACAGCAGAGAGGTTTCTGGGGAGAGGAGCGAGCCTCTGGAAAAACGCTCACCAGAAGCTGGGCAGTGCCTGCACGCTGAGCTCGGCCTGCCCCATGCCACAGCCACCCCAACGGCTCAACCACAGGGCGCTCGCTGCAGGGATTCAGCAGGCCCTGACCGGATCTGTCTGTGCTTTTCCCAGGCTGCCAAATTCTCACTTTTCAGGGCTTCCTGCACCAGTGTGGGACTTCACTCTCTTAGAGACCCCAGCTTGGGGTGAGGAGGCACCACGCAGGGCCATCCTCCCCCCTCTGCCCTGCCTGGGCCATATGGGGCTGGTGGCTCGCTGTGCCCTCACCTCTCCCCAGGGCACTTCTGTTGATCGGGAGGGATCAAAGGCCCCCTCCAACAGCAGGCACCCTTGTTCCAGCCGCTTCTGGAGCCTGAGGAACGCAGCATGGTGCTGAAGGACCCCAGCTTCACCCACCCTTGGAGCTGAACGGGACGCCAGGCTCCCTGCGCCTGCCTCCAGGTTGAGCAGTCATCGTTTTGTTTATCCTGGGTGCAAACCCAGCAGCGCTGAGCTGGGCGCCTCTGATCCTTGTGCCCCCACCTCCATCCTTGAATCTGAGCATCCCCAGCCTGCCCAGCAAGCGGGGGCAGCGGGGCGACCCCTCAGAACATGCCTTGGCTAAGCAGGGTGCTCCGAATCCCTTACCCACTGCCACCATCCTGGCAGCAGGGACAAGGGAAATCCAAGCCACGAGGCCTCCTGCAGCTGCGGTGCGAGGGAAGATGTCTGTCGCGAGGCCCCCCGCCGTGTGGCCGCTCCCTCTGGCCGCGGGAGACGGCACTGGGGGGCACCGGGGGTGCCGGGGAGGGGCCGTGGCCGCACAGCGCTGCCTTGTCTGGCCGGGCCTGCCTGCGGCCATGCTCCGTGCCCAGCCGTGCCAGGTGTCCGGCTCGCCGGGGGCTCCGGGAGGGCGGGCGGAGGATGGAGGTTTCGTCTGGGACCTAGCGAGGTTTGCATTAACGAAGGAAGACAGGAAATACAGTGTCTTAACTGGATGCTGGCCAGCCCCACTTCTCCGCATCTCCCATCGATGTTTCTTTTTTTCTTTTTTGCGCGTCTTGGAGGAAATCAGCCGGGCAGGACCTGGAGAAAGCAGACGTCCCCTCCGGCCTCTCAGCACCCTGCCCTTGGGTGCTGAGGCCCTGGAACGCCACCCGCTTGGGCCTGATGAAAGCTGTGCTCCTGCCCAGCAGTGGCCCCCCGTGAGGCCCCCTTTCCCACTCCGTCTCTCTAATTTGTATTAAGTATCCCTTCCTCGCAGGCTTTCCTCCTCCCCTTCTTCCCCCTTCTCGTCTCTTTTGTGAGTGAATAATTTATGGCACTTTTCATCTTCCTGGCTGTTGTTACAGTCAGACGTCTGTGGGATGCTTTGAACACTTTTGACAGTCGTTTGCAGGCTGGATGCGAAGCTCCAGCCCGTGCGGGTGACACGGCGCTGGGCACGGCC
Source organism: Cygnus atratus (assembly GCF_013377495.2). Classification (NCBI taxonomy): domain Eukaryota; kingdom Metazoa; phylum Chordata; class Aves; order Anseriformes; family Anatidae; genus Cygnus; species Cygnus atratus. The sequence continues at coordinate 931,568 of NC_066377.1, forward strand.
ACCTCTGCCACCACCATGGGCATGGGTGGGCACAGCTGGGCAGTGCGGGGAGCAGGGGGCTCCCCGGGACCCCAGTGCTCCCAGTGCCGGCCATGGGCGGGTGGGCAAGGGCTGAGCCCCCTGTCCTGGTCCCGGTCCCAGCCGGGGGCTTGGTGGCCCCTGCCCCGCCGTGGCGGTGCGGGGCTGCGGCGAGGTTTCCGTGGGCCGCTGGCTCTTACATAAGCTCATTGTTTTCCAAGTCAAAAGAGGTTTTGTCTTCGCTCTGGAGATGTGACAGGAGGAGGAACAATTTGCCCCATTCATCTTTAATTCTGCCTTTGGACAGCAGCGCGGTGGCCCTCGCTGACATAGATGTTAAACCCAACCACTTCCCTGCCGTAAAATCTCCCGGGGAGCAGGTGTTGGAAATCTCCCCTTCCCCTCCTGATCTCTGCAAATCCAGTGTCACAGAAATCAAGGATAATCCAGAAGCCTCTTCAAAATGAAAACGCTGAGCCCTGATTAATTCATTTAATAAGTGACTGATCCCCTCCTCCCCCATCACCACTACCCAAGAAGCCATTTTGCTTCGACGCTTCCCTGGGATTGGCGCAGCCGGGGAGGGACGGAGGCCACAATAGACCCGGCGCTGCCTCCCCGCTCCGCAGCCGCCGCTCGCCCTCGCCCCTCGCGGTGCTGGCGCTGGTGTGGCCGTGGCAGAAGGGAGCGGGGATCCCGTGCCGAGGGTGCTTCCACCCCGGCCCCTGCGCCCATCCACGCGCCCGGCTTTCAGGGGCTCCTCCGCCTCCATCCCCCAGCCCGCGGAGCCCCGGCTCCGGAGGTTCGATTGGGGAATGAAATATTTCGCTTCCCAACTGAAAGATCAAACCAGCTCGAAGTGACATTGTTTTTACAGTTCCATCTGCTTCAATTAGGTCGTGGGGGTGGAGCAGAGGGGCTTCCAATTATCCTCATTAGAGGGGCTCCTCGCTCAGCCAAACTCCAGCCGCGAGCAGAGAGCTCACGAGACTCGTGCTGGTTGATAATGAATATATTCATGGCTGCACAGCCTGGCTTTGCTCTCCTGCTGCTCGCGGAGCCCTGCTATTTATCTGTGTATTTTGGGCGCGCTCTGGGAGTTTGCAGCAAAGCTCCCAAATCGCAGAAGTTTGGTGTGCGTGTCTCAGCGGCGGTGTCTGGGAGCGCAGCCCTCCCTCACCCCTGCTCGCGGTCCTGCAGATGCCACGTCCCCAGTGGAGGGTGCGTGGGGCCAGGCGCAGGGCCGGGCTCTCCGACAGCATCCACTGTGGCCAAGCGAGCCCTGGGCCCAGCACCCAAGTCTGGTCCCAGCACCCATGCGGGGGGGGGGGGTCTGAATCCAGCCCCCCCAGGGCACCGCTCACTGCTGGCCATGGGCCGGAGCTGCCCCGGTGCTCCCTCCCGAGGGTTTCCCTGGTTTTAAGCTGGCTGAAGCCATTCCCGTTCTGATCCATGGTCCTCGGCAATCTGGATTTGCAGCCGTTTCTCTGCCCACAAGACTGAGATTAATCCACCGTTCTACAAACAGAGCTTCTGGGAGAGCGTAACCCATAAAAGTGAAGAATTAAGAAAATTATCTGTAGCTAGTGGGTTTACAGACCTCGCTATTTACGCCCATTCATCCTCGGTTTAAACAAAATTGTTCTTGCAGTAGGTGCTGGTCCCTTATGTTCAATTCCCATTTCATTTCTGTATTCCACCTGAACGGGCTCCTTAACACCACTTCGTGTTTGTTTTCAACATTTTTTGTCTGTAGCAAAGCCAAGGTTTGTAAACGCGGTGGGACTGGCTAGAAACCTGGTTTGCAGCTGCTGTGCGTGTTTTGTGCAACACAAAGGCAACCCCGAGACATCGGAAGCCGGGAGGAGGGCCGTGCCTCCCCCTGCACCCTGCCCGGTGTAAGCAGCCGGCACAGGACCAGCGATGCCAACGGGGCTGAGCTGGGGGCTACGGGGAGGCTGGAGGGGTGGGCAGGGCAGTCTGAGGATGCCCGGGGCAGGGCAGGGATGCTCACATCAGAGTGGGGATGCTCAGAGCGCTGCGAACTCTTCTCCCAGGTGCTGCCTCCCTCTGTGCCCCCTGCCCGTTGGGGGTCTCTGTGCTGGGTGCCATGCCGGGGGCTGCCGGGGTGCTCCAGGGAGCTGACGGGAGGTCCCTGCCATTGACACTGATCGGCCGTGTGGTCGCTGTGGCTGTGCCTGGGCTGGCGATGGGGCCTGGTGTGCAGCTCGCGCCTCTGCGCACGGCAATAATGCTCCTTAATCCCCCCGAGAGGCATCGCAGGATGAGGCCGGAGCCTCCCTCTGAGCCCTGGGAGGAGAGCAGGGGGAGGGACGAGGCTCAGCCTCCACCAGCCCTCTGTGCCCCTGCCACCTGCCCCAAGCTGGCATGGATCCTGCGCCCACACCAGCTGCAGTGCCCATGGATCCTGTGCAGTGCCCAGCCCCAGCCGGATGGGATGGGGGGAGGCAGAGCCGCGGCCAGTCGAGGACACGGAGTCCGTGCTGGGTTTGGCCACAAGCCCACGTGCCTGCCCCATGCGTGCACGGGGCAGGGGGCTCGGGTGTGGAGCAGCCGGGAGAACATGAGGGAGCTAAGCTGGGGCTGGCAGCCTTGCTGCCGGCTGCAGAGCAAAGCCTGCGGGCACCTTCCATGCCCTCAGCCCCGGGCGGCAGCTGGCAGCACCTCCGGCATCGTGCTGGTGCCATGGGCCGGGCTGCAGCACCCCACGGGGCCATGGGCATGGAGGGTGCCCGGGGCGTGGAGCCTGCGCTTGCCTCAGCCAGGAGCCAGGGTTTCTGCCTGCTCCCAGACCATGAGTGGGTCAGGGAAGGGAAAGGGACAGGGAACTCGAGCGGGGCTGTTTTAATTCGGGGGCTTGCAGGGGATGGAGCAGTCTTGGAGCAGGGAGCGCTCGTGCCTGTGCTGGGGCGGTTCGGGACATGCATGGCCCTGGCCGGCCCCCACGGACTGTTCGGGTGCCTGAGCGTCCTCAAGTCTGTTTATTTTAAGGGATACAAAGTCCTGCGCTGCTGCAGCCTCCGCAGGGGTCACAGGAAAGTTCGCTGCAGCCTCTCATTAAAGTTCCCTGCAGATGCTGGCCGGGGGGGTGGGAGAAGGAGGAGGAGGAGGGTGGCAGCAGCCGGGCACCGTCCCTCTGCCCCGCGCCCGCACACCTTTGGACTCTGAGCCCATGTGCCGGCAGCTGGCGACACGGGGCCGGGGCCACCCCACAGCCCGAACCTGGGGCTGGGGACCAAGGATTGGGGACCAGGGATTGGGGACCAGGGACCAGGGACCAGGGACCGCCATCTGCTTGTCACCGGCTGCAGCTTCTTTGTTCGCAGCTCGGCGCACACTTGCACAGGAAGCGGCTCCCCACGTGCTTCGCCCTTTCCCTCTTGCGGAGGCACCTAATGAAATAAAGGATTTACTGCAGCGAGGGGGGGGGGCAGGGGCAGGGGCTGAGCGGGGTTTAAAGATGTCCTCCCTGGCCTGGGGTCGGGCTCCTTGGTGGGCGTGGGGCTGCTGGCAGCACAGGGGATGGGGACGGGGATGGGGACAGGGACGGGCTCTGCTGCAGCCAGGCAGAGCAGCACAAACATGGGAGGCTGTGGACAGTCAAAGACCCGGGTGTGTGACCGGACGGAAAAAGAGAAAGCGGGGTTGGGGCAGGGGAGGGTGCGTGGTGCCGCCGGGGCTGGGCCCACAGGGTGCGGCGAGGGCGATGTTTTGCATGGGCAATGGGGCACTGTGGGGAGGCCGTGGCTGCCAGCAGAGCTTTGCATTTGGAAAAGCAGCAGCGGGAAGAGGGAGGGCAGGGAGGGATGGGAGCGGCCGCCCTGGTGGCCCCGGGGGAGCTGAGCCCGGGAGGGGCACGGCACAAGGGGACGAGAGAGCCCCAAAAGGGGCTGCGGTCGGTGCGTGATTGGTGCTGGGGGCATGGGGACGTGGGCAGGGAAGGAGATCTTGTACGTTGGGTGGGTCGTGGTCAGTTGGTATTGAGCTGGGAGGGACAGGCAGAATGTGTGTGGAAGCCCCCTGCCCCCATCCTCCAGCAGCATGCCCGAGGAGCCTTGCCAAGGGGTCTGCAGGCTGTTTACAAAGCTCCCAAAGCCGCTTGCAGGCTGCACGAGCCCACTTTTTCCTCCCCAGGTGATCCTGCGCTTACACACAAGGGGCAGGTCCTCGCTGTGGCTCCCTGGGTGCTGGAGTTCATCTCATCCCTCCCGCGCCAGGTCCCAAACTGTGCCAGGTGCACCCCTTGTGAAAGCCTTCGGAGGCAAGGGACCCAGGCGGGGAGAGGAAATGCCCCTTTCTCCTCCCTGCAATGCAAACAGAAACCTAAAAGGACCAAATTCCAAAGTTCTTATTCAAGCCCGGGCGCCGTGGCCCCGGGCGGAGGTGCGGACAGTGGGACTGACACCTCCAGAGGGACAGAGGGACAGGGGGACAGGGGGACAGCTGGCCGCGGTGCAGAGGGTGCAGGGAGCGGCAGTGTCCGGTGGCTCTGAGGAACGAGGCAGCGGAGCCGTAAAGCGATGGCCCTACAGCCTCCGGCTGCTGCCTGCGAGAGTCCGGAGCTGGCTGTGCCGTCTGTCCCTGAGCACCTCGCAGCGAGGCCAGGCCTCTCCGAGCAGCACCGTGGCCATGCTGTACGTCCAGCCGGGCTGGGAGGGGAACATGGTGGGGGGGCCGGGGCTGCCGCCTCGGGGCCGTGGCCCTAGGGCATCCCCGGGGTGACCGTGCGTCTCTCCTTGCAGATGACTCCTCATCAGAGAGCTGCAGCGGGAATGGCTCCTCCACCCTGAACCCCTCCACCTCCAGCAGCACGCAGGGCGACAGCGCCTTCCCCGAAATGAACGGCAATGGCACCGCGGCCCCCATGGACTTCACCGCCTCCGCCGACGACCAGCCCATCAACCTCTGCGACAAGCTGACGCCTGCCCACGTCACCCCCTCCTACCAGTCGGACAGCTGCAGCACCGACGGGCTGCGCAGCAGGGTCAAGTACGCGGTGAAGACCACGGCAGAGGTACGGGGCTGGGCTGGGCTGCGCGGTCCCAATCCCCCGCGCGGGGCACAGCATGCGGGGAGCGAGCGCACGCGGCCGCACGTGGTGCTCGCGGGCTGGGCTGCGAGGGGGAGGCTGGGACATGAGGAAGGGGAACAGCAACATCGAGCCAAGGAAAAGGATTTTGAGCTGCCCGTCCCACGGCTGCGCCTGCGGGGCGGTGCGAGGTGCCCACGGTAACCCCTGTCTCCTCGCAGTCCCCTCCGTACAGCTCCGGCAGCTACGACTCCATCAAGACCGAAGTCAGCGGCTGCCCCGAGGACCTGACCGTCGGCAGGGCCCCCACGGCCGATGAAGATGACGACGACCACGATGACCACGAGGACAACGATAAGATAAATGACTCGGAAGGGATGGACCCGGAGAGGCTAAAGGCCTTCAACGTAAGGACGGCACCGCGGGGACGGGGTTAGGGTTGGTGAGCCCGCCTCGTGCTGGTTCAGCGTTCCCACCTCGTGTCTTTGTGCTCTGCAGATGTTCGTGCGCCTTTTCGTGGACGAGAACCTGGACCGGATGGTTCCCATCTCCAAGCAGCCCAAAGAGAAGATCCAGGCCATCATCGAGTCCTGCAGCCGGCAGTTCCCAGAGTTCCAGGAGCGGGCTCGCAAGCGCATCCGCACGTACCTCAAGTCCTGCCGCCGCATGAAGAAGAACGGCATGGAGATGGTGAGCGGCCGCCCCGCATCCCGCCTCGCCGCGGGGGCCTGGCGGCGGGGCCTGAGCACGGCTCTCCCCTTGTGTCTCCGCAGACCAGGCCCACGCCGCCGCACCTGACCTCAGCCATGGCCGAGAACATCCTGGCCGCCGCCTGTGAGAGCGAGACGCGGAAAGCAGCCAAGAGGATGAGGCTGGAGATCTACCAGACCTCCCAGGTACCGTGCTCGCGGCAGGAGGGCGCGAGACGGGGCAGGAGGGGAGAGCGGGAGGACTTCGAGCGAGTTGGCAAAGCGTTTTCAAAAGCCTTCCTCGAAGTCACGGGGCTGCAGAGCAGGGAGCTGCGGCGCGTGCTGGGGCGGGGAGCCCCGCTTCGTCCCGGCCACGCGTCAGCCCTCGCGGCCTCCTGCTGCAGGAGGCCGGCCTCGCTGCAGCCAGCCTCTGCTTCCCTGTGCAGGATGAGCCGATCGCTCTAGACAAGCAGCACTCCAGAGACTCCACAGCCATCACCCACTCCTCCTATTCACTGCCAGCCTCGTCCTACTCCCAAGACCCCGTCTACATCAATGGAAGCCTGAACTACAGCTACCGTGGCTACGGGTCCCTGGGAGGCAGCCTGCAGCCACCCGCGCCGCTCCAGACAGGGAACCACAGTAACGGTGAGTGGCCCCCGGCCCCCCAGCACCCAGCCTCGGCCCCAGCCCAGCCCTGCTCCCGCAGAGCCTCTCCAAAAAGCCCCTCTGTCTCAGCAGCCCATGGAGGGCTCTGCCCCACGGTTCAGCTCGCCTCGTTAGCAAGCGGTTAATTGTTGACGTGAACTTGGAAGGACAGTCTAGGTGGAACTGGTGGAGTGAAGGAGTGTCACTTAAAAAAAAAGAGAATCTGTACCAGCTATTAATAATTAACAGAGCGAGTGCCTATCACCGCCCTGATCTCATTGCTGGTATGAGCCGTTCCCTCCCCAGCCTTCATCGCCTGCTCCTGGGGATGGGGCCAGGGCCGGTGCAGTTTGGGGCACAGCCAGCTCTGGCTGCAGATCAGGACAGCGAGGGGCTGCGTGGCAAAAGCAGCTGGGGAAACAGAACGGATGCTGCAAGGCGAGAAAGCTGTAGGAGAAAGCAGGCAAGGCATGTGGGGCCGGCTTAGCCGTGAGCAAGTGAGCAGAGTGGAGCAGCCTGGGCTGGAGCAGGGCACGTGTGGAAGCACGATGGGAGTGGGAACGGGCAAAGTGAAGCTCCCTGGGCAGCAGCCCTTTGGCTTTGCTCGCCCCCCAGCCTGCCATACGGCCCCATCGCCACGAGCAGCCCCGCTGGCCACCTCGGGCGGTCTCTCCCAGCCCTGCTCTGCCTTCACCCACCCCATGCACCCCGGCTTCCTGCCCCTGCCCTCCTTGATGGAGGGAGGATTTGGAGGGATGTGATTTCCGGAGTCCTGAGAGATGCCTGTCTGGGATTAACTCTTATCATCCCTTCCTAATGCTTCTTAACCCTGAATAAAGATCCCACCCTGGCCTCCAGCTGCTGAGACCTAATCCTTGTGGCTGCCGTGGCGGCAGCTACGGGTCCCCTCCAGCCCAGCACACACAGTCCTGGCCCCACCGCCCTCCTCTTGCTGGGCACGGACACCGAGCGGGCCCTTGACAGGAGATGGCAAACAGCTGCGGCCCCGTCCCACCGAGAGCCCCAGCAGGAGCAAACAGGCTCCGTTTATAGCAGACATCAGCAAATTTGCTTCTTTTTAATGGATTTTTCAACCTCTGCTTCCCTATTTTTTTCTTCCTTTGCTCAAGCGCTTGCCCAGCGCCGTGCGAGCACGCTGCCCTGGCACGGGGCAGGATGGAGCCCGCAGGGGGCTGCTGCCCCTGGGCTGCCTCCTCCCTCCATCCCCCACCGAAGGCGATTCTTGCTCAAACCCACTTCCCTCCCTCCCAGCGCCTTCCTCCTTGGTGAGCTGGGGGGGGTGTCACGGGCTCATTTTCCTGCTGCCTTTTCTGTCCAGTGAGATTGCTTTCGCCTGGCAGCCTCCTCCCCTTCACCCGAGCTCCCTTCTCAGCACTGCTGAGCCTGCTGCGGAAGGCCTCCGCTTGCTCTGCTCCTCCCTCACCTCTTGCAGCTCCAACGCTGCTTTTCCTGGTGCTCACCTCCCTGCTGCTGCTCCCCCCGGGGCCCTCCTGGTGTCCCCAGCTCCTCCTGCACCCCTCTGCACACTGCTGTGCCTGGGCAGCGGCCGGTCTGCGCAGCTGGAGCTTGGTTCTCCTAAAGCCTTTCTGCAGCAGCTCCAACTGCTCCAGCAGCTCCGGCTCATGGCTGGGGGATGAGTTCGGGGCCCTCTCCTTACCCCCAGGCTCCAGCTCTCTCTTCTCCCTCGCCCCGACTGCAGCCGCGTGTGTAGGACGCCCCTTTCCCCTGCTCTCTTAGTGTTTGGCTGATTCTGTGGTTCTTGCACCTCGTTTGGACTCTCTCGGTTCAACGCAAAAAGAAATGCGGTTTCCTCCTTGCTTTCACCTGGATGTGTCGCTCCTCGAGCTGTGCACCAGCTTTGCTGCCAAAGCCTTCCCAGTGCAGCCACCAAAACTGGGCTGCAAATGTGTGCATGTGCTCGTGCACACCGACACGCACACAGCTGAAGCAGCGACTGGAAGACGTTGCCCAGCTCTTGGTGAACTCGGTCGTTGTGTGGCTCTGTGCAGGCTGAAGGTCCGGGGTGTGGGGGCGGTTCTGCAGCTGGGGCCGGCGGTAGCGTCCCGTCCCCCCCGCAGGCAGAAGCCCGCGTGGCTGGAAGCCACTGGCACGCTGGAGGTAGAGCAGAGAAACACTTCAGAGAACAAATTACCCCTGCCCATGAAGCAGGCCATAAGTTTTGCAGGACTCCATTTCATTTATGGACTAAGCCAGAGACGTGTACAGCCCAGTGAGCACATCCAGCCCCCCCGCCACGCCGTGTGTCCGGGCAGCCCGAGCCAGCAGCCTGCGCAGCGGCTCCTCTTGGCCAGTGCCCCCAGGCTCCAGTGGGCCGCAGTTACCCAACAATAAAACAGGGAAACGCACCCTGGGCAGGATGTGACTTGTCACGTGCAGGGGAAAAACCAGAGACTGGAGGATCGGTTTGAGCAGGGGCAGGGACGTCCCTGGCAGGCAGCGCAGGTTCGGCGCCTGGCAGCTCGGGGCTGGCGGGCGGCGGTCACGAACCCTCCCTTTCGGCAGAGCAGATGAGGCAGACTGCAGGAAGTAATTTTTGTAATGTTGACTCAAAAGTCCCTTCCCTCGCGGCTGGTGGCGAGGCAGCTGCTTACCTGTGCTCGGCTCCAAGCTCAGCGCTGCGGCGCGGGGGCTCGCTGCGGGGTCCGGCTGGGGACCTGCTGCCTCGTCCTGAGCTTCCCTCTCGCTTCTCCTTGGCAGGTCCGACTGATCTCAGCATGAAAGGGGGAGCCTCCAGCACGGCCCCGTCCAACAGCACCAGCAGGGGAATGCAGGCTGCCCAGCTCAGCCCCACGGAGATCAGCGCGGTGCGGCAGCTGATCGCCGGCTACCGGGAGTCTGCGGCGTTTCTGCTCCGATCTGCAGATGAACTGGAAAACCTCATTTTACAGCAGAACTGACTCCTCGTGTCTGCATCGCTCCTCTGTCAAGAAGACAATTTATACCTGCTAGAAAGAGGCTCCCAGCAGTGTCCTGCTCAGGACCACCATCGTCCTCCCGTGAAGCAGTGGGTACATGTAGTTTTAGAAGGTGGAATCCAAAAGACCTGTTTTCTTTTACACTCCAAGCACCTGGGACTTCAGGCACAAGGACACATTTTTGAACCGTACCACCACACGTGCGTCCAGCTGACCAGAAGCCAAACCTGCGGCTTGGAAGGATGTGGGACTTTCAAGGGCAGAAGGGAGCCTGGGGAGGTTTGGGGCTGCAGATGTATTTAGAATAACCTTTGTGGACCCAAATGTTAGAATCCCGTCCCCAGATAATTTCCAAGTCTTAGGTGAGCTGAATCACATATTTATTGAGAAATGGACCCTCCTCTCCCCTTAGTAATTTATTTTTCTGAAAATGGATTCTTTTGAGTTTGTACAGATTGCCAGTTTTTTGTCTGTCTGATCAGAAGGAATTTATTCCTGTGAAATAACACATTCCATATCACTACACTACTAATTTCCAGGCAGCTATGCCTGTTTCTCTGGGGAGCCCTTGTCCCACAGGGTGCGAGTTTGCCATCCAGCCCTCGCGCTTGTAGGTTGCTCAGCCCCCGGTAAGCGCAGGTGGAAGCTGACCAACGGAGGGAGCGTCCTGCTTAGACCTTTGCGCTAAGCAGCCCCGTGTAGCAGCAGCAGTGGGGGCTCAATCTCCTGCAGAGACTCGGCAAGCTCAGCAGACCGGCTAGAAGGACGTCTCGCGCTCTTTTAAGTCATTGCAGATCAGAGAAGGAAGGAAGGAAGCACCTGAGAAACACTGTCTCGCGTTCACCATCTGTATTCTACCTCACACTCCATTGTGGGCTTTTTCCAGGACTCCCGAGCTGGCTCTGTGACTGTAAGCGTGGCAGACAAGCGGACAGGACAGCACGGAGGAGCCCGGGACCAAACCAGCAGCCAAGGACCGACGGCGCCGCGCTCCGTCCCGCCGGGGTGCCGCCGCTGGCCCAGCGTGCGCTGACCACGCTCGCGCCGCGCTCCTCGGCGAGGGAGGCTGTGCTCAAAAGTCTGTGTGAAACCGACACTGGGGGTTGCAACAAGAGAATAAACTATTTAGAAACCACGCACGGGTGTAATAAAGGCTAGCGCGGCCTCTCTGCGTGAAAGCAAGCTCCGCCAGCGAGCGGCTCGCTCCTTCCCAGAAGACGTTCGGGCACCGCTCAGCAGCAGACCTGACAAAAAAGCTCTCCAGGGCCCAGGATCCTCCCCCCTCCCTGGCCACAGTCCTGGAACAAGCCCACAATTCCCAAAGTGTGGAAAAAAAAAACAAAAAAAAACATAGTCTGGTTACCATTCTGCCCCATTACCGTCCCTCTCCCCCAATAATGCACTTCGTTTTGCTCAGTGCAATACCTACTACCAGTGCTGCTAAAACCAGGGACTTCGCTCAGGCACTAAGATGCTGAGCAGAGCCAAGCAATGCAAGGCGCTCTGTAGCCATATAGAGCAGCAAGAAGTGCTGCCTGACACCGCCAATTCTTCTCGCCGCCTCCCTCCCAGTGCTGGCGTGGCTCCTCCCGGCCCTGCTCAAGGGCAGGAATTGTCACCACGAGATCGATTTGATAAGTACAAAACCATATATAGCTCATTTTGACCAGAGATACTCTCTCTCTTTGGAGCCAGTTTTTCTTTTTTTTTTCTCTTTTTTTCCCCCTCTCTTTTTAGGCCACTTTGAGCCTGAGGATGAGGGCTGCTGCTCTGCGGAGGGCGAGCGCCGTGCGGGCAGGAGCTGCAGAGAGCCCTGCTGGCACGGCCCGGGGCTGTTACAGGTAGCAGAGGCCGGTCCCCCGCCACGAGTGGACCCAGGCAGCTCGTTCAGTAGCCTTTGTAGCCAACTGAACGCCCAACACACTGGAAGAAAAACAAAACCTAGACCCAGTTCTTAGTTTCAGTACAGAAAGAGCCACCGGCTTTTGAGGACAGGCTCGCCTGGCCCGGCATCAGAAGGGATGAGCTGTTGCATTGACTGTTTTCCCCAAACCTTAAACTTCCCCTAACATTTGGAGAAAAGGGACGTAGCTCCCGGCCATCCCGCGCAGTCCGAGCATCCCTGCAGAGGTAAGGTGGAGGCCTGCCGGTGCCGTGCTGGTGCAGGAACGGGGAGCATGGCGCCTGCTCGGAGCACCCCTGGGTTGGGGCCGGGCTCCCCCTGGCCCGGCAGGCAGGGGAGCGGGGCTGGGGTCCGGAGCAGGACCCCAGCCCCGGCGGCCGCACGCGAGCCAGGTTCCAGACTCAATGCTTTCCCCAGCACTTCACAAGCCTGCTTGGTTTGTCCACTGCATCCTCCCATACTTGGAATTTATGTAAATATTTATTTTTGTGTGAATACCATGAAGTAACAAACCTTTTACAAAATATGTAACCACAGCCATTTGTGAAAGTCTTAATGTTAAAGAAAGAGAGGCAGAGACAATCGCTGTCCCAGAATTCTCTCTCTCTACGATTATAACCCAATTGGTGCCTCTGCTCCCGTAAGAGGCCCTGAAGAACATTTAGCCATAGGTTTGCCATCCAGTTCACCGAAAAAGAGGTTACCCAGGGGCTTACGAACAGATTGACATCAGCTACAGTTTGTTTAAAGTTTTATTTATACAAGTTTTAGCTGTCTTGACCAGATCACCTTTGAACTTGTCTTAGCATGTATTAAAGTTTAGTAGCTCTTACACTTTTTTAAACTGCTGGTAGAACACAGATGAGACTCATGGTTGCATAGGAAGGATGTTAAACAGTCTACCCTGTCACAACAACTGATGTTCATAACTTGCAGCTGAATGGTACAGACTCAGATTTCCAAAGCCCTGGTGACAGCCACATCTGTGACAAGTTATGAAACAAATGAGATTGACTACGAATTTCTCTGTCAGGGATTTTTTTTCTTCTCATTTTATTTTTTTGTGAGCCACAGCTTCATGGTTTCTTTGGAGCAAGCTCCGCAGACATCTCAGTGCTCTTTACCTGATCTGCACCCAGCTGTGGCTCCTCTGCGGGCCAGGACTGTTTCACAGCCACGTTCCTGTGCTCTCCCCAGGCAGGAAGGGGTCAAGATCTAGTCTAGGTTCTCAACAAGGAGTGAGCAGGAGCAGAATACAACAGCTTTCCAGATTTTCTGAGAGGTGAAAGGAGAATGCTGGGTTAGCAAATGGTCTGGATGTTTTTTTGTTTAAGAAAAGCTAATCACGGATTGAGAAAATAGATTTTTTTGGGTGTTTTCTTTTTTTTTTTAAATACAACCATCCTGCCCTGGATGTGCGGTTCCCATGATGGTGTTTCTACATGGGAGAGCGTTCCCGGGATTCTGAGCAGATGTAACTTGTACCTCCCCGATCCAAAGGGCCACTTCCCTCCCACGGGTGGCTGTCGGATTTAGTACCAGTTCATTACAAAAATGCTGCTTTGAACTCAGAGGGTTAATATACTTTTGATTTGTAATTTTTTGTAAAACTTTTTACAAGGTAGCATAGTATTTCACCAGAATACCAACTACAATCCGTCCATGGTCTGATTTTTATATAATTTAGTGGTGCTTTAGAAACTTTTGTTTGGTTGTTTCGGAGCTGTACAGCTCAGTTCTTCGCCTGTATCTACCTAAGACCAATGTGAACCTTTGTATTTTTGCTCCTAATTTTGGACTCAGTGAAAGTGTACTGTTTACATGTACAGAACTCCCGGCCCCTGTGTGTTCTGCAAGACCTGCTGTTGAAGAGGAAGGTGCACCTCACCCGGTTCGTCTGCTTAACAAAGCCACAGACTCACTCACCCTCATTGACACACGTCCCTACCTTAAGGAAGACCCCACAGAATCGAAACGCCCTTTAAACAGCTTTGGGTTTTGCACAAGATATTATCACTTTTTTCCAGTGGCCAATTTAAAGATTGGCTGCAAAACGAGAATTAATCTGAAGTTCAGTTCACTAAGTAACCAGACCTCCAAACACAAATGGCACAGTCCTCCTATTTCACCATCTTCCTTCTGACATCGGGGGCACAAAGGTGAAAGCTGCCCAGCTCAATTTAGGGTCCAAACAATGGAGAAGAGCAATCGAGCCAACTGGGGGCTCGTGAGGAAGCAGGGGGGGAAACACTCATCAGCATAATTGGAAACATACTTTAACTAACATGGTTAAATCGCCCAAGATGTTAATTTCAGATTAAAATGGTAGGAGAGCATTCCCTCGGGAGACGGAGGGGCTCCAAAACAAAGCAGAAGATGGCTCTTTGGAAAGTCAGCGCTTTCCAGAGGGGCCAGAGAGAAAGCATATGGCACTTAATCCAGCTTTTAAGGTGACACTTTATTGCTTAATCAATTGATTCATTTCAAAATGTTATTTTTGCAGATAGGCACCTATGCAACTTAATGTGGCTCTTAAGCAGATGAGCACTTCCTCCTCAACGAGCTTGATAAGAGTTATTTGTGTTATATACTGTGGATTTTTCCAGTAAATGTGGCTTAATATTTTAATTCTTAGAATGTGTGTCTATTATATATGTGATGCAACTTAATTCTGTTCTGTTTGTGGAATGATTAGCACAGGCCAACTCCCTGTTCCCCTCACTTAACAAAGACCAATGAGCTGTTAATCAAGCTGTTATCTCCATGGTATTACTTGCTAAATGCACTGATTTCATAAGTATGTGGAATCCTTTTTTTCTTTTGAATCTGTATATCATATATAAGACTGAATCTACTTAATAAACACTGTATAACAAAAAGGGCTCTCTCCTCCGCTATCAAACCCAGCGGGGGCTGCTCGCTCCCCGCTGCGCCCCGCGCCATCGCCAGCCGCGTCTGCTCACCGCAGCACAGGCGTAGCCCAGCCCCAGCCCCGCAGCGCGCGAGAGGTCAGTGTCATTTGCCACCAAAACAGCTTCTAAATTTAGGTCTTTAAAAAAAAAAAAATTACCATGCAATTATTTTGACATAAGCTGTGCTTTCCATTCCTTAACAGACAGCTGCAGTTACCGTAGAGAGCAGCGTTAGCACTCACAGGTGGGGATAGTCACGGATTAATGCTTAATTTATATTTTGACAAAATTAATTTTGTGAAGTGTCTGTTTTTTGTGGAAATATGGAGTTTTCATTGAAGTTTGTGGAAAGTTCTCCCTCTCCTCATGGAAAATATTGATTTTTCGTTATCAGCTTTATTCATTAAGTATAATAAATCTTTGCATCCATAAACCGTCTATCTCAAAGCACTATGTAGATAAAATCTCCTGATTGGGATCAGTGACTGGCCGAGTCAGGAGGACCGAGGAAAGATGAGTCAAATCCAGTCACAGCTTTGGTGGAAACATCCCATTTTGACGCGTACGCACTTACCTGTGATGCAGAACAGGCAGGACCTTCCCAGGGATTTGCCTTGAGCGAGCAGCCAAAGGGTGCCCTGAACATTTGCACTTGTCAATAGTCAGCTGGGACGGCACATCCCAAAACAGACCTTGCATGTTAATTGCTGTTAACACACGTGCGCCTGTGTGCACACAGAGCTAACGTACGTAATGCATGTCCCAGTGCTTCCAGAACACAATTCGGTTTTAACACACGTTAAGCCCCTGGGGAATCTCTGTTCCCGAGTTGTAAACCAAGCAAGGGAGGTGCTGCTGCAAGTCACGGACACCAGCAGCCGCAGTCGCCTGGCCGTGCAGAGCCCTTCCCCTACCTCTGGAAATACCTGCTGCTGTTCCGCAGCTCCACCACGGAGAGCCTTGGCTGGGCTGACCACCGCTCCGCAGCACTGCAAAGCGGGATGCAAACAGCGAGCAGGAGACTGCCTCTGAGAGAGGAAATCGGTTATTTACCAGATAAATTTCATGGAGGAAAAAAATATTTGTATTTATTCTATGTGAAATTCAGACATTAATAACAGCTTAGCTTTGAAGCCTCCACGCTCCTCTGTTCTGCAGATAACTAATCCTGACATCACCATTCACCACACCAACAAAATATAGCTGGTGATTTCAATTATTTAACAATTTTAAAGCTCCCTTAAGTAACAACTTAATTTTTGCATTCCTTGCTTTTAGCTTACTTACATTACCTGGGTATCTTTAAGGATACCCGTGTTTGCAGACACAGGCTGCTGGTCAGGACACCACCATCGCAGGACCCCAAGCCACAGCCCCCTCTTCTCCCTCCCAAGCCGGTGCCAGAGCAGCCGCTGCCCCAGCCCGCGGCTCCCCTCACGGACAGGACCCCTGGAGCAGCAGCAGCTGAGGTTCAGCCAGCTGAGGTCAGCGGGTTTCTGATGAGCCGGCTGCCTCTGCTGAAAGACTGCAGCTAGGACTGATGGCTACATGGAGACAAATCTCCAAACGCGAGGGATTCAGAGCTTTAACCTTCTCCTGCGCTTAGGACAGAGCTTCTCTTTGCACTCAAACGGAGCAAACATTCAGCTTTTGCTCCCCCCCCCCCTTACAGTCTTATCACTATTTTTAAAGCAAGCAGACCAAGGAATGTAGGCTCCGTGACTGCCATGCTTGTGCACGCAAACAGCCCGGCATTAATTACGTGGTGGAGCTCAGGGAGCAGAGCACTGCCACGGCTGTTTTGCAGCACTACAGAACCCACGTTATACATCGCGCTGCCGCAGGGATCCGAGCACTCCCAGCAGCCCCACCGCCCGCTGCATGAGACCGCCACCTGCCTTGGGTAAGATCCACGTAATGAGACCAGAAGTGAGGCACGTAACGGGATCTTTCATGTTATTCTTTTTAAAAATGCTTCCTGCCTAGAAAAAAAAAAAAGAGAATGTATCAATAAACTAAGTTTACAGATAGTTTCAAAAAAAAAAAAATACAAAAAACCAATATAATTGATATCCCATTGTTATGCTTTTGAAAACATTTCCAGATCCATTTACTCAACAACTCGTTAAGACGGTACCGTAACATACAAGCTGTACAACAGCAGGAACAGAGGCTCTGCCCGGTGCCACGGGGAGGCAGGTGGCTCGGGTCGCCGTCACTGCGGAGTGGCTCATGCAAACTTTGCTCCAGCAGCATCCCACACCCACACGGCTTCCGTGTGAGCCTTTACAGCATCTACTTCCCAAGAGCCACGCAGTGTCTGCAGCAGGCGCACGGTCTTCAATTATCTGCAAGTGTATAAAACACGATGGGATGAGGCTGTGACAACAACGCACCCCCCCTTTTTAATCATCTCAGCCGGGAAGCTCTGGAGCACTCCCAGTTAAAAAAAAAAAAAAGGAAAGAAAAAGCAATAATGCCTTAAAGAGCACAGCGGATGATTTCAGAAAAAGAGGATTGAAACCACAAATGGAGGTTTTACAGAGTGTTTATTTTTCCAATACCACAAGGGACATACATGAGCAGGCCCCCCTGGAGGGCTCTGCAAACCAGACCGCTTCAATCTGTACACTACAGTGGCCCCGAAGGAGACAGAGCCAGAGAACCCCAGCTCTGCTCCCGATCTTTGGTAAGCAGGTTTCACACCTCCGCTCCGACCTCACTAATACTGCGTTTCAGCTCATCCCAGGGCGCGCGTGTGCACGCAGGAGTTGGTCACCTCTTTCCTTCCACAATATGAGACTGTCAGATGCATTAAGAATAAACCCTTCCAGAGACTAAACTTGTTGCATCCCTCAGGCTTGCACCTCAGTTTAAAAAAAAAAAAAAGTGCACGGTGAAGGGAGGTAGGATAGAGCTAGAAAAGATACAAGCAGAAAAAAATAAAAATAAAACCCCCACACTTCTTGCTACTGTGTGCTTAAAGAACAGCCGACTTTTGCCCCCGTTGAAGCAATTCACTTTTGGTAAGTAATTACTCCAAAGAGGAAGAGAGGCAAGTCTCTGCTCTCTGCCAGTCCACGGCTGCACGAGTCCGTTCACCTTTCTGCAACGTGGCTCTAGCCGAGCGCTGGGAGATGCGGTTACAGCGACAGCTGGCAACTAGCTCGGAGTGACCAGTAAAGCACACTCAGCTCAGCAAAGCCCCTCAGGTCATCCTCGAGCTTCTACATCACAGTCTACCTGCACAACACAGCACGGAGCCCTGGGCAGAGGAGGAGGGTGTCAGAACCGAGAGTCACCTTTGCATGTTGAGCTTCACGCTAGGTAAGACAGAATACAGTGGCTCTGACTACAGATGCAGATTAATAACTAACACCACTTTAATGCAATACTGCTGTAGAGCCCGAAAATCCAAGGAAAAAAAAGAACCCTTTATGTTCTATGTACATTACATCCATTTACAGAGTTGGCCAGTACTGTGTACAACATATAAATACATGATCAAACAGATGCATAGAGGATACTTACAGGAGCCAAATAATTCACTTTATACATCCAAGAATGAAAATATTTTTTAAAAAAGGAAAAAAAATACTGTTTTAAATGTTAGATGATCGTCACACAGATGCACAGCTAGACACTTGCAAGTGGTCAGATGCTGTCACGTTAAGGTCCTCATTGCAGAGCTACAATACAGAGATCGCTGGCCACCTAAACGAGCTTCTAGGAACCTTTGACTTTCCCCACTAACTTGTAGCAACAGCCAGCCAAAAGAGGCAGTCACAGCAGCTGGTCCAAGAGTTCAGCCAGGCACACAGTTCCACGGCCCACGCGTCTTCCTGCAGACCAGCAGAAGGCATTCAGTTGGCACACGCCACCTGTTTTCTTCTTGCATCCTCTCAATTGGCTCCATCCAGTACCTGGTCAGCTGCACGTGGCTCCACCTGCAGAGTGCTTCACTGGTCACTACGTTCACCTGCAGCATCCAGAGCCCGTACAGAACCGTCACCTGCAGAGCAGCTTTCTGCTCGCGCTTACTGTACAGTGGTACTTCCCACACAAACCGAGAATGGAGATGGCAGAAGGGGAGAGTGGAAGACTGTAGGGGCTAACCTAGCGCAGCCCTGAAATAGAAAACACCCTGTTCCAGTTCCTTTGGATGTAAAGATTTCCTCTACAGAGGGTCCACGGATTGCCACAGCAAACTGCCTCCCGGCCAGGTGTTAGCCTCAGCATGTGTACCAGAGCACAATCAGTATTTCCACAACAGCGTTAAGCAGAAGGATCGCTCCAGTGGGGCGCAGCCCACAGACAGTGGAGTAGTTGTGAGCAAGAAAGGGTTTTGCGCTGTAGATTTCAGTGGGAAGGCAAGTCAACTTTCCTCACCAAAACAAAGTGTAACAGCATTTCTACTATAAACAGAATAGCATTTTGTGTACAGGTTTTAGGATCAGTCATTATCAAAATACACACACTGAATATACAATTTGTCCCATGGCCATAATTTATTATCTCACCACAAGGCACAATACACAAAGCTTAGAGGGTCCTATACAGTCATCATGACAAAATGCCCCACAGCCTTTACACATAATCATGGCTTTAAGGCTGCACGAACACTTGAACGATATTTCTTCAACACTGCTGCTATCAGCAAACATCTGCACAGAAAGGGATGTATTATGGTTTGCAGCAAAGTTCGCTTTGTGGGTTAGCTGCATCATGCTTCCAGCAAGACTTCTGGGAAAAGCTGGAGTGTTAGATGAATAATTAAAGCTGGTGGAATTAAGCTGCAGCTTAGAAAGCTTCCCATAAAATGCTTGTTTGATATTGAACTGAGAAGGTATGGAAGAAGGCTCCAAAGGGTGATTGTGTCTTTTCCCTGGTTCCCTTGAAAACTTAAGAAATGGCAGGTCCATAACCAGCGGAACACTTTGCAAGGGCTCAGTTAGCTCCACAGGGCTTTGTGCTGCGTCCTTCTGCTTCTCTCCACTGTTCTTGGTTGGGCTGTCACATGCCAACGCATTCTCATTTCTTATTTCTCCCATGGTGTTCATGTGCTGCTTTGAAGTCCATTCTTCCCTTACACCTGGCATTCCTTCTCCAGATGCACAGCTCTTGGTCAGAGGAATCTGTTTGCTGGGGGCCAAGGTCCCCATGTCTGAAACTTGATCTGAAGCCCTCGAGTGATGTAGTCTAACACTGGCGTTGCAAGGAAAACCAGAACCAAAGAGCTTTTTGCCTTGAACTCCAACGTAATTTTTATTGGCCGGTGTACTCCCTGTCTGTTTTGGACCAAGAGAATTTACATTTGGAGATAAAAACAGAGGCTCTGGAGATGGGTTCAACTTCTCGGGACTTTTATTTGTGATAACATTCGTTAGTGGGTTGCGCTGCGGCACCCGATGGTTCTTGGACACTTCCTTTTGCTCTTCAAAGCTACAGGAAGAAAACGTTCTTTCCTGAGGGCTCATCTCTTCATGCTTCTGAGAGGCACTTGCCACATTTGCTAGTTGGTCTTCGCAGCTTAAAGCTGAGTCAATTTTGGAATGTTTTTCTGGAATAGACTGATTCTCCATATCCTCTGCTCTAGGCAACGCTGCCCCTGGTCCCCGCTTCTTTTCCTGGGAATCTACAGAAGATCTCACCGAGTGGAAGTCATCACTCCTGCTTGGGGCGCTTGTCTTTACTTGCACATCTGGAGAAGATTCTTTGCCAAAATAGCAACTGCCACCTCTCTCCACTTGCATGGAGAGGCTTTCCGACTGTTTGTCTGCAGGTGGTTGTGTAACTTCCAGCTTGACACTGGCTTGAGATCCTGGGATGACTTCTTCCAGTGGATGGTTCCCCTTAAGCAGCTGCATCACCAAAGGGTTGTTGGTTTCAACAGAGGATATGGGCTGAGCAGAACCTGACAGCCTCTCGGATTTTGGGGGCAATGGTGCATGCGGCCCCCATCTCTGAGGTGGAGGTGCAGTGCTCATCACTGAGACTGAAGGGAAGTCCACAACATAGGCCAGACTATCTGTTTCCACAGGTAACTTCGATCTAACTCTATCACGTCTCTCAATGTTGCTCTGACAGGAGTCTTTCCTGGTTACCTCCCTGCAGTTGACACTTCTAAAACATACATCCATCTCTACGCTCTCATCAGCTATGTCAGCTTCAAAATCCGAAGCAGTATCTGTTGTCTCACTGTGTGTACTCTGTATTTCATCATCTCCATTCAGCTTGAACTCTTGAGTCTCTCTCAGTGGCTGACACACATCTTCTGGTTCTGTTCTGGGGCATCTCTCTCTCAGCTGCACAAGTTCTTCAGAGGTATCTATCCTATTCTGAGAAATGAAGTCCTCACATAAAGAGGATTTCACCAGAGACTCTGTATTCTGTTCTTCATCACTTGTTTTGCCATCACTCTCTCTCTCTGCCTGCACATGTGTGAACTGATACCGTGCAGGCTTTACTTTCTCCACTCCAGTAGTCACTGTTCTGGAGTTATCACTATCATTTCTCGTACACTGTTCCACAAATGTTTCAGAGCCATTACATCTAAATCTAGATATCACTTCTGGCTCGTGGCATTCTGGCTGATGGCATTCTTTACCACCTGATGACAATTCTGGCAGAAGAGTAGGACAACTGGAGGAATTTTCCTTTACATCAGGATGATAATCCAACTGTACTGCGGGAGAGCTACCACCTTTGGGTTCTGACAGAATCCCATCTCCTGTAGGACTGATGACAGTTCCCTGAACCTGAGAACAAGACAGACCGTTTACTGGAGGAACCAGGCATTTCAGCTTTGTACTTTGCCCCTCCTCTGATGCAACACAAGCTGGGGTTTCAGTCCTTGCATCACAGAGGACCTGTTCAGGGCTCTCCTCCCGCCTCTCCAAAGTTGCACTGTCAGACGATGACCCAGTCACAGCATCACAGAACTGCCTGCTAGGTGAGCCATCCACGTGCTGAGCTTCCCCTGAGCTAGTGCCTGCAGTGCGTTCCGGATTGCCGCTTCCCTCACTCTTTGAAGAAAAGGAGTCTTGTGTTGAAGAGGCAAAGGAATCCGCATTAGCTGCCTGAGCAGCCATCTCGGAGTCAGCCTTTTCTCCATTTAGACGGAGAGACGACAGTAATTGTGTTCGTTGTAGATCTGACGAACGCTTTCCATGAGTTCTCTTTGATCTCCTGTGCTCTGTGTGGCTGTTGCATTCTCCTCCGCCACCTCCTTCGTCAGTGCTTCTCCCTCCGCCTGGGCCACCCCCACCTCCGATGGCAGCTGTAGCAGCTTCTCGCTGGGCTCGGGCCTGCAGAGCACGGGCTTTAATGTCTGCGAGTGTTCTGGCCCCGCTCCTGCCCCGGCTGGAGGGCTCCGTGTTGGGGATGATCCTGGGGCATATTTGGTAAGCTGGCTGACCTTTAACCACCCAGGGTGGTTTAATACGTGAAAGTTGAATCTGAAAGAAAGAGAAAAGCACTTAGTTCTAACGCTTGACTATTCACAGACAGTGACATGCATTTTATTAACATCTGTTCATCGTAATTCTTGTTATGAGAATTCAGTATAAAGAGTTAAAATTCCAACTTAAAAACAAACTTTGGCAGAGAAGTAGCATGGTTCCCGTAACCTCTGCTTATGTGCTCTGTCACACGATATGTAAAGCTCACTTAGTATTAACACTGCTTTACCAGAGCCAGCAGATGAATATGAAACGGGTGGTTTGCTTTCAGAACTTTAGAAATCAAAATGGTCTCCTTTACATCAGGATGACTACTCTGAAGCTAGCAAGATGGATGCCTCTAGTTAAAACAGCAAAAGTCAGAAGGAATACTTTTCTGCCCCCGAAGGAAAGGAACTGGGAAACTACACAGGATAAAGAACATGATTTGAAGGTCTCTTTAGCAATAAGTCAGCTAGTTTCAGGAAAAGTGATTTCTGTATCCGCAGAAATGCAAACTAACAAAGTCAAGGTTACCCTGTGCTCTTGTGCAAAGACCTTGGAATGATTTTCCATTCTTTGCCCTTCTAAACAAGATAGTAACCTGTGGTAATCTGAGGTACTTCGCCAGCTCTGCCAATGAAACCCTTCCACTACTTCTGCTAAAATGACAACACTTGACATTTCAATAATGTTTTGATGCTAATAAGCATGACAGCCCTGAGATACCAAGCAGCTATAATTCTCTTTCCTACCCGGATGGGTGGGACTTTTGGCTCCTCTTTAGTAGGCTGTGGCTTTTCTGGGTGAACACTTTCAATTGTGTTACGAAAGGACTGACGATCTTCAAGCCGGGGCTTCTTTTCGGGGAAGGATGCAGAGGCAGCCTCCTCAAAGCATTTCCTCTTCTGGTCCTTTGACTCCCGAGCTGAGTTCTCCTGGGGCAAACTAGGAATTCTGCTTGCAGCTGCCAATGACGGATCTTCCGATTTACTGTGTGACTTGGAAGTCTCCGGAGAGAGATGCAGTTCTGAACTCTCTGGATTCAGTGCTGCAGTAGAAGCACTTGTCGGATCATCTTTCTTCAGGTCCATCTCAGGTTTGGTCTCTTTACGAAGAGAGGAATCTGGTCCCACAGAGGCAGTCTCTTTGGAAGCCTCCTTTTGCTCAGATTCACGTAATTTGTACAGGCTCCTCCTGGCTCTGCATCGCAGGTCGGCCCGGGAGCGTTTCTTGAAGTGCCCATCTCTCTGCCGTGTAGAAGGACCGCGTGGCAATCTTGCTTCTCCTTTAACAGACAGTCCTGTCCTGTTCTCAGCATCTTCTTGCACCAAATTCTGCTCTTGGGATTCTTCTTGGGTCAAGCCCAACCTATAAGGCAAACATAAAAACTAGTTAAAAGCTAAAGCCCATCCTAATTTAAGCATTTCATCTATTATTTATAGCTGTACTGTCACCACTATACATAGTAACATACACATTACAAAGCAGAGACTCATCAAAACCTCATTAAGTCAGTCTGCAATGAGATAACCTGTACATCTGCTATCCCACATTACTGTCACAGGGAATGATGAAAATAAGAACATGTAAAGATCTGTGATGGAAAACAAATACTATTCACTTGTCTCGAAAACAAAATAAATAGGCTATAAAACTCTGCTCTGACCAAGCCAATTCCACTTAAGGATTCCCCTGAAGCAACAGTCTGAATGATTCACTCCACAACTACATTTTTACAAGGAGTTTATGCCGCATCTTCTCAGGTAACCACAAGCAGAAACACTCTGCTGCCTTCATAAGCATAGATAAAACAGGACAGAGGAGGCGAAATTTCTTACCTTTGTCCATAGTAGTCCTCAAAGAACTTCTCCTTCCATTGTTCCACTCTTTTCTCCTTTTCCATCTCCTGCCGAATTCGAACTTGCATTTCATGCGTGAATTCACCTACATGAAAGCAAGATACTGAAATTCAGTTCCAAACAAAATCAATTTTGCAAGTGTAACCTTTTTTTTTTGTTTTAATAGTATAGTACAGTAGCTCTCTCTCTCTCTCTGAAGGACAGATCTTCTGTTATCATGCTGTTCTCCACCCTACTACGGATCTACATGCTGCTCTCCACCCTACTATGGATCTACATGCTGCCTGCAACTACTTAAGGACAACAGTCACACAGCCTCAAGCAAACCTGAAAAAAACAAAACACAAGTTCTATTTTACCACATGTAGGTCACCATTTAACAGAAGATAAGTCTAACATTACTTTACACCTCCACCATTCTGTTCTGAAGGTCCCATGGCACCT
The DNA here is from genome assembly GCF_013377495.2 of Cygnus atratus. NCBI lineage: Eukaryota > Metazoa > Chordata > Aves > Anseriformes > Anatidae > Cygnus > Cygnus atratus. The sequence goes on from NC_066377.1 coordinate 955,490, forward strand.
AAGGAAAACATTGATTTTAACAAAAAAAAGATTAAAATTGGTGGCAATACAGCCAGATATACAGCCAAACTGGACTAAATTTCCATTTGCTAGCTGTAAGAGAAAAACAAAGAAAGCCCACAAGATGAGTACCCATTCTCCAACCACAGAAGAAAGCAAACCTACTCACCATCAGCTAGTCGTTCTCTCCAGCTCTGAGCAGCATGGGTGAAAAATTCGTTATTCAGAGCACTGCCACTGAGACGCATCAGCCCATCAGCCCCAACCTAAGAGGACAAAAACAGGTCAAAGAGAAAACATTTGCCTTCGGATGTTCTGCAAGCAAGAGGCTACATGGCGAGTGGAAAACACCCAAGTGCTGCACCTTCATACCTGTCTGTCAACTTCCGGAAGGAGGTAAAGAAGCTGCTGCTGGAAGTGCGATGGGAGAGCATTAAATGTTCTGGAGTTTATCAGAGCTCGCAGGTTTGTATTGACAAGAATGGAACCAGGTGTTTCGAAGTCAATATCCTCACCCCTGTTTCGTTTCATTTGTCCTGTAGTTTAAGGACAGGCAAATACGATAAACATTATTGTACCAAAACGTTTCAGCATTATGGGCAAAAACCCCACATCATAAACTACTGCAGCAAAATGAGTAAAGACTCTAGTATTCAAGTGTGAAGAATGGCTCTCTCAACCATGCTAATTAACAGTAAGCATGCATGTGGAATTTTGATATGAGGTCATGTTTTTGTCATATTCGGGTACAGTTTTTGCTACTGATTTTCAGACTAGGAAAACTTTTCAACAACTGGCTCACTGTGGTTCAGAGAAGAAGGTCCAGATGAAGAGCCTTAAGATTGTCATATACCCTCTAAAGCAAGAGAACGCTGGTGTTCTTTTCTCGGAAATATACAGACTTCAACACTGCCTGCTTTTATGGATGATTTTCTCCTAACTTTAATCAGGATCACTTACCAGCCGTGGGCTTTCGAATACCTCTCAGTAGCTGTGGCGGATCCCTGTTTATTTCTGTTCTACTGCGCAAGGTGGCATTGCACATGGCCAAAGAGCTGCTGCTACTGCTGGATGTGCTACTGCTCTCCCCATCAGCATGCCTTCCTGTGAAGCCTAAAAGCAAAACAATCTCACAAAACCATGCAAAGAGTAGCAGAAGCCCAACTTGCAGAGTGGTTTTAGCATACAAAAATTACCTGCTAAGAACAACAGTTCCACTATTACATGGTTTTGTCGTCCAGTTACCAGCTATTTTGATGGAGATAAACATATACTTAACAGCACAACTCAGTCACATGCATTCTCAGCAAGTGTTAAAGAAGCCCTCAGTCAAACTTACGATTAGGGACTACTGATTAAAAGCTAACTACGTAGTCATTGCAAAAATCACCAAAACAAAAGCAATGCTCACCAGATGCAGACTCCATGTGCGCCCCATTTACTTTCAGTGGTGTTAAAACAACACGTGGCAGCATTACACCAGTCTTTTTCTTTTGTTTGGTTGTCTGTGGTCCAGAAAGAAAACAAGAACAAAACAAAGAAACAAAGATGTTATAGAAAGACAGGTTAATCGTCCATGTACCATATTTCCCAAAGAACCACCCAGTTCCTAGGTAAATCTTCATGTGTCAGTCATTAATTACATTTACAAAGAGCAGAGTATTCAAAATTACCTCCTTGTATATGATCCCTCCATGTCATAGAAACTCCTCACCTAAGGAGACATGCCCATAACTCTCCCTGAGGCACCTGCGCACACCTAGTCCCTGTCATCATGCTAATCCCAACAGCATGCAGCAATGAAAGCTCTCCTTCAGAGGCTTTGTGTTTCCATTAGTCCCACATTTTCCTACCTGTGAGGCTGTTCTGTTGCTCTCCCTGGCAGTAGAGGATGCCTTGCTCTGAGATTCAGTGGAACAGGAGGCATTAGAGGAGGTTTCATCAAGAGACACTGAAGTAGATGGGCACTCGGTCAGACACAGAAGTAGATGCTTATAACTTAAGATTAACGTTATCAGACACTTACCATCATTATCACCACTCACAGTGCTTGCTTCATTGGACTCACAACTTTCTGCGTCTGCTGTATCCTCCAGTTCATCCCCTTCTGGCACAGACAGATTCCGAGACCACTGAAGAGCATCCTTCTAAACAGGCAAACAAAGCTCAGGTGACTACAGTCCTTCCTCCCAACAACTACCACTTAAGCCAATGGGAACAGATGGTTTAGTGGATGTAGCTTTTAATTTAGATTTTTTATCTTCCCTATTTTAATCCCTTTGATGCAGTAAGATATTTTTAAGCATGTTTAGGCTCCTAATGGAAAGAAGTCATCCAAACTATCAGCACGCTTCACAGACACTTCCTAGATGAATAACTCAAATATATCCAAAATATGTAAGGTTAATATATCACGCTTTTCTGCAAGAAACAAGCAAGCAGTTTCTAATGAAGAGAAATATCTCATTCTTATTACTAGAAGAACAGGTATCACCAGAGTTGCCAACTACTAAGATAGCAAGTAGATGCATTTACTACTTGTATAATCAAAGCCATTTCAATTCCATCTGTTTTCAGTAAAGTATAACAAATTAATGACATTTTCTGACAGCAGGAAAAAAAGGATGCAAATTAAATAGCCAAAATACCAGTGTCTATTAAGCTGATATTTATCAGGGAATCCAACAGTACAAAACAATGCAGAAGAAAAGCCTGAGACCAGAAATATTTTCAACATTTGTGATTACTGGGACAATAGACTAAAATAAAAAACATTTCAGAGAGACCTTGAGATGTGAGGAAGATGGTGATGCTAACTGTACACAGAATGCAGTGAAACACCAACCAAACAGAGAAAATGAAAATATATTTTCCAATTGAGATTTTACTCGGAGCTACAAGTTCTCAGACCACTGTAATTTATTGGTTGGCCGCGTTCCCTTGTGGCTGTTGGAAAAGGAGTGTAACAGGACCATTTTGATAATCAGACACCTGAGCTGAACTCCAAATACTGGAATAAGAATTTATTTTGCTTGTGCAATTCAAGAAATAATAAGGGGGTTTAACATGAATTTATCACCTATGGCTGAACATAGCTGAAAGGTACAAACTAAAGCGAAATAATGAATTCCAGACATACTTTCACAGGATGATCTCACAGGCAGCACACTCAGCTCACATGATACTCAGTAACAGTTTAACATTCAGCTATGCATAACAAGCAGAACTTGCACCTTGGCCTTCAACTGAGAGTAGAAACTCAACGTTTACCTTGAGCGTGAACAGGCTGATCCGTCCAGGCAGTTTGTAGAAGAGTCCATCACCTCCCCTTGAATTGGAATGGAGCATGGCATTGAGGCAGGCCAGGGGAGAAGTGCCACTGAAAAAGAGGAAGGCAGGAAAGAGACTCAGACAATAACTTAAAAAAAAAAAAAAAAGGGGGGGGGGGGGGCTGATCAAGAAAACGGCCTGAAAGATCTGTTTAAATTAGCATCATTTATCTGACTTAAGGGAACAAAGATGATACTTATTAACCTTATGGGATAGGCTCTTCAGTCAGAATAGCATTACTGTTTTCCTGTTTGACCTGTAAATTAGCCTCAACACATCACAGTAAAGCAATCTGCAGAAAACAGGAAATGTCATCCTAATTTTGTAGTTACTCCTGGTCATTCTTTAGCCATTTCTAACTTGTATTATTCGTTTGCCTTCCTTTTTTGCTTCAAATTTTCAGAATTGGATTGATTTTACTAAAAAAGAGATTTACTCAGCAGTAGAAAAACAAAAAGTCAGCAAAAATTATACACGTATTTCTGAAATGTCTTTCCTAATAGACAGCACTGCACTGGCAGAGTTAGATATAAAAGGTCTGATGAACTAATTTGTCAAGTCCTATGTACCAGCCTCGTTTTGCCATTTGTGATTAGAGCAGCCTACGCTCACACTGATGGAACTTCTGTGCCATGTAATCTCATGTTTTCCAATAAGTCACACATGTGCATGCAAAAAGTTACCTGGAAGAGACATTAAAGCAATATTGATTTCAAAATTATTAAAACTGAAACTGAAAATTGGATTGAGACAAAACATTTCAAAGAAAATCATTCTCAAATTGAAAACAGCACTTAGAACAATTTCTGTTTCCACCCTCAATGCATTTGGTTTTTGGGTGTTTATTCACAAGCCTCAGCAACAGAGGAAATTACCCTCGATCATTTTTAGATACTATGAAAAAAAATTTCCAGCCTTCTGGCCTGTTAGACAGTGCTTTCCCTTCTGTATTTAACGGAACACCCAGCAAGCCAACCAGACACAGAACGCATTTTCTTAGAATGGCAAAAAACACCAAAACCCCCCAAAACAACAATAAAACAAAAAAAGCCCAAACCATGCTTTTTCCCCCAAAGAAGAAAAACCAAACAGTTAAAACTTTCCCAGGAGGCAGAATTCAGCTCTGGTGCTGGACGCCAACATCCCAGCTCGTGCACAGGGCGTGTAGGACAACTGAGGGCCGGGACCCTTCTGACGGGCTGGCGTTACCCCGGACCTGGACAACACTGCCTTAAATTGATTCAAAGGGAAAACCACATCTTGAGTCGCCAAGCCATTTCCTTCAGGAAATGGAGTTTCAGGAAGGCCTTTTATTCAAGGACCAGGAAAGCCTGCCGCATATTTAGCTAGACAGGATCACTGCCTGTATTCTTTGAACAATTATGCTGTGAAGAAAACAGTCTTTGCTTAAAGCAGAGAATTAATAACGGGAAGAAAACAGACATTCCAAAGGAAAACCACCAGCCTCTAAACAAATGACGTAGCTCGGTGGGGTTAAGCATGACGCATGCTGCAAAGTTCAGTCCTTAGCTACCTGCTAAGTGACAGGTCACTTGTCAAAACCGGGAGAACATCACAATAACTAAGGTCTGAGAGAATGGATCTGCTGTTACCTGTAGCACAGGACAGCCTGTGCACATAGGGCTTCAGCTATCTACCTGCTTAAGCAACAGGGCTGACCTAAGAAAGATGCAGGGTATTGATTAAAACAAAGATATATGACAGTTTTCATTAAAAGCCTGCCTCAGGGCTGTGATACCACCACCCGCATCCAAACCACGGAAGATCTACTCGGTAAGGATCCCAAGCCACAAATTGGGTGTTCCAGCAGCTCCGGTACTGATGCAGCAACACGGTGGCACAGCACCTCGCCAAACAATGGTAACTCCCACGCACAACACCTCCACGTGCATCGAAGTTTTTCACTATTCAAACCATCACAGCTGTTTCCTGGCTTCACATACAAATACGGAGCAGAAACAAGCTAACACTTTGAGTTGCTGGGTCCCAGAAGAAATCAGTTTACTTTCTGTAGCTGGCCAGAGTACAGGTTCAAAGAATGCAAACCCAGTGGTGGGAAACAGCCCGCAGAATCAAGGTGAGGAGGTAACCATGACTAGAAGAAGTCTGCACATCTGGCTTCTGCAGAAGTCAGTCAATAGGCTGCAGATGGAAAAGACTGCTTCTTCTGGTCCTCAAACCCTCATCCTTTCCTTTTTTTTTTGGTGGGGCGCCACACAGCACTAACTGAGGCACTTGGACTGTCACGGCTACTTACTTTCTTTGATGTGCAAGACAATCTTTATTTTCTACTGGCTCACAGAAATAGAGGTTCACAGGAACCTAACTGAAGAAAATAATCTCCCACTCCTGTAGCTTCCTAAATTCCACATCATTTTTTTTCCAGATCAAAAAGGACATATCCTCTGCACGATGTCAAGAACCACAACAGTGTAAGCAGCACTACTACAGTGCTCAAAAACCTGAGCAGAAACCAGGACAGTAATATAAAACAAAAGAGACTTTTCAGAGTATCCTACTATATAATGGCTGCTCTAGAAATCTCTAGAAATGAAGCATCAAAGGAGACAGAACTTAAACTTACTAGAGCCACAATAGTAGAAAGTACCAGGAGCTACTTATGAGAGAAACATATGAGTGGCAAATGCAACACAATACAGGAATCAAATCTGCAACGGGCATTTATTACACAATAGGTGGATGAAGGGGGCTCCGTATGTTATCAAAAAATCCAAGAAAAGCTTCCAGTTATTGTCAAAGAAAAAAGTATATAAATGTCTGTAATGTTATCTGAAATTACCACGCTGGAAAGAGAAAAAGGGAAGAAAAGTGGGCTAGAGATGAGGCAGAATCACGCGAAACAAGCCAAGGCTTTGTATGAGGCCTCCTCACCCTCCATGCACACACACTGTTTTAAATGAGATCACCAATACTAACCTCATTTCCTTTAGTCCTTCAGCCTCTATGACCTGCAGAATCTGTTTTGGGGTCATGGGAGCATCCGAGTAGTTTTCCAGCACCTGAAGAGACAGAAACACCGGGTGTCATCACAGAACTTGCTTCTATATTCACGGAACTACTCCATAAACCGGGGCTCAGAGACAATGCTATGCCACTTAGAACTTTCTTTATCTACAAAAGACAAATGCTAAAAATTTCAGGCTACCTCAAGATGACGGTAAGCATTACAACAGGCTTACCTTCATTTGGTCCCTAATTAACTGAAATATAAACGTGAAGGAGAAAAAAAAAAGCAGCAGAATTTGGCCATAACACAAAAGCCAGTTGGAGCTTTACCAGACTTCAATCTGCATTAGACCACGTTGCTACCACATCCAGCCTTCAACTCTGTACAGTGGGTAGAGGTCCTCAGTGATGTAAAACGTCCTCCCTACCACGTACCTTCCTACCTCTAAGCAGAGAATCCAGTACTTTTCCGGCAATAAAAATATCACTGTCCAACTACGTAATTCAGAAGCGTACCTTCCTTGGATTACTGCATTCATCTCAGCCTCGCTCCACCTCAAGAAGGGTACCACGGGTAAGAGTCAGAATTCTTGTCAGAGAAGGACAGAACTCAGAAAAGGACTATGATAACGGTAAAGGATATGGAAAAAATTATGGGTAGACACTAAAAAGATTTTGACTGCTTGCCTTTGAAAGCAAACGAGTGAAGTCAGGTATTAAAAAGGCAATAAAATAAATAACATCTCATCCTTTCATATATCATAGGAAGCGCAGAATTGCCACTTACATATGAAGGATTAAAGAGGCCATTCATTATTTTTAAAGCCTGTGGAACTTACTGCTCCAAAGAATCTAGAAATCAGAATTTCAATAACACAAAAAGAGGACCGGACATTTGTGTGATAAGATTACCCACATCATCAGGAAACAATGACCAAAAGAAAGCTGCAGTAGATGTAAACCACCACGTGTCTTTGGAAGCGGATAACCCTACAACTGCCTGGCACCCTCTGCCTCCCATCGAAGCAGACAGGGCTGCTCCCTGAACGCAAGACACTGATACGGCAGGCCTCTGGGTCTGATCGAGGGCGAGAACTGCACCACAGGCGTGTGACATGGCCCGAAACAGCCAAGAAAAGTGGCAACGGGTATTGGGCCTGGAACTTTTTGATCATAATCACGATCTAAATTCCCCAAATGTAATGGCTACAGTGATGCACAATCCTGATTTTGTTTGTCACCAGGCTTTAGAGGGCCCCACAACACGATACTGGCTTTCAGTTTGACTTGTGTGAGAAGCAGCGGAGGAACCCAAATGCCCCAGTTATATCAGCAGCATCTAGAACTGAGTCACTGCAGCAACGTGTCAAGGCACAGAGACTGCTGCCTGCCTTGCGGGGCTGTGTGAACGGGACACTTCCAAAAAACGCCGTGCAGGGGACCACTTGGATCTCCATATTATCTCCCAACCTCTGCAAATAAGGAAAAAAACCACCTCACGTTACTGTAGAGCTCAGCCACGGTTTTTGATTAGGGAATTTCTTAAGCGACATCCACCCTATACGGATTTTTCAGATGCTTGAAGATCACACGAGTAAGTGATGCTAACCTGGTAGGGGACAACTACAAACCCTGAGATAACACACAGTGAAAACAAAAGGAGTTTAAAGAAAAGACAAAGAAAGTGATAAGCTATATTCAAAGAGTAAACAATTTAAATTCCCTGTCAATACAGCTCCATCACACTTTCTCCTTCGCTAATCAGAAAACCTCTGTAGGTTACCATTCTTCTGTGCCTCCCCCTTAATCTGTCACTGCCCATCACTCCGAAGGGACAGGCTGACAAGGGGAAGCACATTGCTCCAGGGGCAGATGCAAGATCCACAAAAGGGAAGATGCCTGTTCTGAAAAAACAAGGAAATTCTTCACAGCTTACAAAACCTCTCTCAAGTGTCAGACACAGTGCAGCCTAAAACTGAGCATGAATGAGCATTTACATAAAGATAAAAGAATCTGTGCTCAGGGGAACAATTTCCAATCAACAGCTACATTAAGTGTACAGACTACTTAACGGAAGCACTGGGAGAAGATCCTGCATCACTAGCCAGCAGAGCCCAGCCACCAGCAACCATACCCCAACCCGAACCTGCCCGTGCCATGTTAATCCTTCAGCACAAGCGACACCGTAACCAACCCACGAGGATTTTCCCCTCCACGATTTGTAGTACTGACAGTCAAGGGTTCCTACGCCCGTCACGATGGAGGCTTACATCGCTCCCCCCGTGAAATCACCAGTGGCGGAGGTGTTTGGCACTGACAGCACTTGTCCAACAGTTCCACGGCTCTGGGTGTTCGAATGAATCTTTAAAGGCTTATTTTATGGAATGTGCATGATATTAGCTCCGTAGGAGCAGCAACACTAAAAAGCACTTTTGCCTGTGATTCTCGGAAACATTGAGAGGAATGCAGAATCCAATAGCGTGCGTCAGAAAGGAAAATTAAAAGCATTTTGACAGGGAGCATGTGTAAGCCTAGTGTTAAATAAAGATCTATTTTTAGTGGATTTACAATCAGTCCTGCAAGCTGGAAGTGCAGCTACGCAACTGCAGGTCTCTCTAAGTAGATAATCTAGTAGGAGATAGTTCTATTTCTGGGTCTTCAATGGCTCTAAGATGCTGCTGAGGCTTAGGCATCTCATGCACCTACTGTGACTGCGCCCGAGGCTCTAGCCAAAAGAGCAGTAGGTGAGAAGAGCTGTGTTTGTGAAGAGATTCCTTCCCCATCGCTCGATGAGGGTGGGGAGGTACGTCAGGGAACGGCTTCTTAGAAACCCAGCCACACGTGGTGTTCTGGGCAGCCCATAAATATGGATTTTTCATCCCTCAGAGCTCAGGACATTGGAACGAGAGGGGATTTTGTACCAGATCACCCAGCGCTGCTCCAGCCACGAGGTCACTGCCCGCAGCCAAGCGCCCCACAGAGCCAGGGCCTCCCAGGAGCGCAGGGTGCGGCACCACACCGCCGGATTCACGCACCCAAGTTCCACAGACGCTTGCTTGCACCCTTTTCCAGTTTTTCAAGCGACGTCACGTGGGTCAAAAACATTATCATTTCCACACAAAAGATTATGCAAGTTGCTGGAAGACAGATGCCTGTCTGATTAGGTTTCTCCCTGGCAAGCAGCGAGAACACGCTCGGATATCCAAACCAGCCTCGCGCACCAAGACCGCACCGTAGGACACGCTCGGTGCGAGAGGTGAGGCCTCGCCCATGCTGTCCCCTTCTGAGGTCTGCGCACTCCAAGACATAACCTCACCGGGTTAAGACATAATAACGACACAGCCCAACAAACAAACAAAAACAAGCAAGGAGAACACCCTCAAGCCCTATAAATCCGTTCCTCCACAGCGAGCACGCCCATATCCTCACAGACCAGCGGCTGAGTACCGCTGACGGAGGTGACGGCAGCGATCCGCTCACGCCCGTACAGCAGTGGCGGGATCACCGCTCGATCCACGCGTCGGCACCTGGGATCTGCAGAGATCCACCTCAGGGTGCCCCGAGGAGAGCGGCTGCTGCCCAGGGGCCAGAGCACGAGGTGCTTCCAGGCTGTGGTGGCCATCAGCCCCTCACCACGCACCAACAGGACAAGAGGAGCCCACTCGTTCGGTCGCCTTCGCTACCTGTGAGGCGCCCAAGCTGGTTTTGTCACGTCCCCTTGTTCACAAATTGGGTTCAGGACGGACACGGCTTAAACACTTCACAGGGGGAAGTTGTGGTGGGCAGACGCCGGCAGGGAGCCACCCCGCCTGTGCGGGCACCCCTTGGGAAGTTTGAGGGCTCCACAAACGTCCCCAGAGCGCAGAGCTGGGGGCACACACGGCTGCACCTCCTGACCCCAGGGAGGAAACAGCTCCCGGTCCCACCGATGCCAGCCCCAAGGCTCAGTACGGCCACTGGCACGGACAGCCCAGACCCAGCCTCGGGACCGGGACCGGACCTCCCGGCGGCAGCACCCCCGGGCTTCCCGCCGGCCTCTCCCCGGGGGGCTGCGGGTTCTCCCCCGAGCCCCAACCGGCCGGGAGGAGGCCAACAGCAGCCGGCTCCCAGCGCGGGGCGGCTCCGGGCCCCTCGGGCTGCGGGCAGAGGGGACCCCGGGAACCCCCCGAGCCCGGGGCCCACCCCAGGAGCCCCCCGCCGAGCGCCGCGGCCTGGAGGCGGCACCGGGCCCGGGACACCCCCAGTGTCGGGGCAGCCCCCCCACCAAGGCCCGGGCCGCGAGGGGCCGTCCCGGTGGGCCCGGGGGGTGGGGGTGGGTGGGGGCCGGGGCTGGGGGCGCTCCGGGGGTGCCGCCCCCGCCCCCCTCCCGTTCTCCCGGCCCGTCCCGGCCCCGCGGCGCCCCCCCCTCACCAGGCGGGCGGCCTCGGCCCACGTGCGCTCCTTCTTCCTCCGCTGCTTCATCTCCTTCATCCTCCTCCTCCTCCTCCTCCTCCTCCTCCTCCTCCTCCCTCCCTCCCGCGCGGCGCGGACCGTTAGGCGCGGGCGGGCGGCGGCGGCGGCGGCGGAGGCGGCAGCGGGCGGGTGGCGGCGGGGGCGGGGCGGGGCGAGGCGGGCGGCGGGGGCGGGGCGGGCGGGGCGGCGGGGGCGGCTCCGGGCGCTACGGGAGGAGGCGGCGGCGGCGGCGGCTCGGGCCCGGCATAACAACGGGGTCAAAGGGCTCGGCGCGGGAGGGGGGGGGGGGGAGCGGGGCGGGGCTCGGCGACGGTGGCCGCGCCGGGACACGGCGGGCCCCGCGCGCCGCCACTCGAGGGGCGGGGCCGCGCGGCGGGCCTGGGAGCCGTTTGAAGGAAAACAAACCGCGAGGGCTGCCGGGAGTTGTAGTCCCCGCTGCGGGAGCCGTGGCGGGGCGGGATCTGCCGGCGGACTACAGCTCCCAGCGGGCGCCGCGCGCGCTGCGCGGTATGGCGGGCCGGCTGCGGGCCTCGCCTGGTGGCTGAGGGGAGCTGAGGGCCCGGCCCGGCCCCAGGCCGCGGAACGGGCCCGGTACCGGGCCCGGCACCCCCAGGGGCACCGCCGCGGCTCGGATGCGTTTGCCTCAGCGCCTGACGGCCCCGCAGCTCGCCCCGAGGCTTCTGTAGAGCCCGAAGTCCCCGCGCCCAGCCGCCCCCTCACAGCTTGACGGTGAAAACGGGCGCGCTCTGATGCCATAAACCTCACCGGCTTTATTACACGTCGTGTTTAGGGGCACTTTACATCCCTAGGCCGAAGAGATGGTACAAATAAATACAAGCCGTAAAAGTATGGACAGGACTATCGGCAGGGTTTTTGCCTGCGGATCACCCGAGGGTCGGCCGGGCTCAGTGCGGCTCCGAGGAGCTCGGAGTGCTCTGGGAGCTCTCTGGGAGCTCTGCGAGCTCTCTGTAAGCTCTGTGACACCGCTGTGCCCGCGAGGAGGCCCTCGGGCCCTTGGGTTCAAAAAGAAAGAGGAATTTAAGAAGGTAGTAAGCGCCTGGACCACGGAGAGTTAAACCCACCGTGAGCAGCCGCGACCAGCGCTCTCACTTCAGTTCCATCTCAGCCTCCAAGTATGGCTTTTGCAGGTTAAGTTTTCCAATCTGTGTTTTAACACAACAGAAAACACTTTTTAAAACTCAGTGCTTGTAAAACGTTGCGGATAGAAGAGAGGACAGATCCAGCTTTACAGGTGCCTCTCTGGAACTTGGCAAGCACTCCGTGTGCAGTGAAGGCAGACTTGCTACAGCTAAAAAAAGAGAAGTTTGATCTGATCTGTATAATGCATCGATGTAATCCAAGATGCTATCACAGAGGTATGCGTGTGTTTTAGAAAATTCAAGCAGCATGCAAATGTTTTTAAAAAGGCGCTAGATCTACGTTAAGGATTTTAAGAAAGTGCTTTTACTCCTACACTTCAGCGTCATGTGGTGCTTGCTCCTGGAGCCAACGGGCTGCTTTTGCTGCAGGTCACTTTTTTTTAAAAAAAAGATCCCACTATACAGATCAGAGCAAAGATGAGAAGGATGTAAAACATTCCTCTGAAAAAGCTGTGACTGCACACCAGGTCCAAGGGCCTCTTCCAGGAGTCTGCTGGATTTCCTGTCTTTGGCTGTTAACCTGCAGGAAGCCCAGATGGTTCAGATAACAGCCAGAGGCACGCAAACTTGGCAGGAATGTTTCTTAAAAACTTCAACACAGAGTTCAGTACATTTTGTAGAGCTTAAGACAATGTATTTTATCTTAATATCAGTGCCACTGAGTATCTGGTCAAGGGTACGTCCATCAAAAAGAGAATCTAAAAGCTTCTGTAACAATCTGAGATTGCCCATGAATACATTAACCAAGTCTCTAACCACTGCTCCGATTTAAATACAATGACTAAATATGCAATTTTATTCTTTTTCCACCTCACTGAGTTTCTTTTACCTTGCTAATGAATTTCTACAGAATTAAAAGCAGAGCCTTTCTGACATATTTACCAGCTAGCTTATCAGTACTAAAATGAGAACGGTTTGGGTTTGCACTGTGATTTCCACTGTACCAGTCCTGCCACAAGGGGAGTTTCCAGCATATGAGTTTAATATAGGATTCCCTATGGAACAGAAGTAACTGAGGCAGTGTGCGCATGTGCAAACACATGTGGCTGTGTATGCATCTTCCCATGAAACATACATACACGTAGGTGTGTACGTGTATGCGTATATATATTACGTTGCTATTACAGGTTGTAGAACCCCTTGTTTCACTTCAGTTCTCTGAGCACTTACAGCATACAATCATCTTTTAAAATGTCAAGGTACAGAATATTATGTGCTAGGGAGAGACGGAGGAGAGGGAAGAGAAGTTGACGTTACATTATACAACAAGAGCTAAGTAAAAGGCTCTCTGTACATAAACAGTGCTTTATAAAAAGGAAGATTATACCAGCTTTCCATGTTCTGGTTGAAATTTGTCTGGTGATTGCTCTCAGTTATGGCCAAACTCCTTTCCTCCACCAAAACTAAAATATATGTGTGTGTGTGTGTGTTGATCTCGTGATCCAGAAAAGCACTCCATGAACCAAAGCAGCTGACCTGGAGTTTAACGGGGCCCACCTGGGCAGCTGGCTCACCGAGGCACCATGCCCGCAAGATGCAGAGGTGAGCTGTGCTGAGTGTGCAGTTCCTTCTGCTCATGGGGGTCAGGCAAAATGGAGTTCTCCAGCCTGGATGAAGTCACTCAGCAGATACGTAACGAGCACACAAGGCAGAGTCCATATATCAGAGCATTTCTAAAACCAGGCAAGTCCTCATACACTCACACATGTCAGTCTGGAGAAAGTCATCAGTGAAGGAGAGGAAACAGGTAAAAACATTCATAGGGTGACAGCCAACAGCAACCAGAAAAAATAACATCCCAAGTCTCAATATACAATGAACTAAAACTTACAAATGAGCTGCGAGACACTAGACAGGGACACCTTACTCTGTCTTCAACACGGCAGTTCCATCTCCCTCAACCCTGCCACACAAGCCTGCAGCATTACAGCAGCCTGCTTTAGTCATAGGGCAGCTTGCAGAGAGACCGTCAAAAGCAGGAGTTCTTCCTCCCTTGTTTTCAAAGTACAGCCCCTGGATTTAATGCCAGAATCCGTTACCCAGACTCGGTTATATCTGCTTTCACTCCCACCGGGCCCTGCACGGTCCAGGAGGTGCAAAGGAAAAACCTCTAACGTGACACGGGTGAGGCACAAGGGGTACCGTATGCTGAACCTCCTTAGACACTTCGGAGGGGCCATACTTACAAGAACAGTGCACTCAAAAGCCAGCTTCTCATTAAGGTGCTCTACTTTCTACCCAGCTTACAGGGGAGAGCAGAGTCAGCCCTGTGAGCCTGCTAGGCAGTTAGCTCCATGCCCACACTACGTTTCCTGTGAACAGTGGGAGATTTGAGAAAACGGCCATGCGCCGCCCCCCCCCCGTTCAGACTTGGTGTGGAGACTGGTTTCAAATGCCAGGGGTAAGGATGGAGGCAACAGAGAGGAAGAAAGCTGTGGAGCTGGCACTGGTATGCAGATGAATTCTTTGACAAGGTGGTTCCTGTTGGTAGGGGTGAGGTCTGCAGGAGGTCAGTTTAGAGGAGCTCTTACTTATGCCTGTAAACAAGTAAAGGACTTCAATTTCTATTGCTTCCTTTCTACAGAGTACAAAGTTGCTTTCAAGACCCCTTCTTGTCCTACACTTCTAAAGGGAGGCACAGCTGCCTGGTGGTGAATACATGCTGACAGCTGCCATTCTGCCTGGTCAGACCAACTTCTTAACCCCAAAGGATGATGCCAGCCTCTCAAGCAGGAGGAGGAAAAACTGTGCACCTAGCCAGGTTTGGATAAATCCTTTGCTTTTTAACCTCATTTGGTTCTCACTATGAAGCTCTGGAGCGGTGGTTCTGTTGAGATGACTTTCAACTCTGTCTTCTTATTGCCCAACAGCAAAAAAGCCCAGTGCAGCAAAAGGGCTAGTGCAGAAGGAGAGACGGTGATGCTGTGAGGTGATCCCCATGCTTCCCATTGCTTCTAATACACTGTAACGTACCTCATGCATTTCTGATTTCCTAACTAAAATCTGTTTCCCACAGAGGCCAAATGCTGAATTGCAAGCACGTATCTTCCTGTGGCTCAGTGCACCTGGACTGGCACAAGTCAGTTAAACAGCAAAGAGGCCACCTCCAGGGGAAAGGGGTTGGAGTCTGGCTGGGAGGTCTCTCTGCAGGTTTTTACTTGTCTCTGCTCTCAGAAGGCAAAGGCTGTTCACGCCCTGGAGAGGAATTGCTGGTTTTACTTTGGAACCAGCCCTCGGGACTGTGGGTAGAGCTGAGAACTATGGGTGCCTGCTGAAGAGGATCCCCCTGATTTCCTTCCAGTTTTAGGCCTGAAGAAGTAAAAATGAAAAAAAATAAACAAAAAAGCCCCAACAATGTCACCTGTTACTCATCAAAATTAATCTTCCTTTTTTTTTTTTACTGGATTTATACTCTAATCAGTCTCAGCTTTCTCTACCGTCCTACATTCCTTTCTATCTCTGCTTTACAGCCAAGTTAGCCATAGCTTGGCTGATGAGAACTGCAGACAGACAGCAATTACATTTGTCCCTTTGCTGTTGGCTAGTCTGCTTACTAAAAATTCAGCTCACCTGGCTTTTGTTTTTTTATTTGAAGTGCTCTCAAAGGTCGAAGCATCCACCTGTATCTCATCTTCATCCTGCAGAGCTGCTTCTAGAGCAGCCTGAACTTTGGGAGCAATGGCTGGTCCTTCATAGTCTCTTGTTGTTCGGCTAGGCATGTCAAGTTCCAGTAATACAATATTCTCTGCCTGAGAAAGTAGACGCAAAATCAAAGCCTGCATGTTTTCATACAAATAGTTTCTTTTCCCCCCAGAAGCTTATTCTGAAGTACTTTACAAATCTATGCAGGACACTGTGAAAATGTACGTCCCATAGAAGAACTAACAATCCTCTGAAATTCACATTCCCCTGACCAGGAAGGCGAACATTTGAAAGTTGTAACCACATCTGGGCTTACCCTGTACCGAGCTTCTGGACGGATCATCATGGACGTCCTGGCGTGCTGGCTTAGTGGCCTTTTGTATCCTACAGCAGACACCGGTCTTTTCATCATTTGCTGGTTACTACAGAAACACAGATACTCAGTCTATTATGCACCAAAACCAAAAACTCTTCTTGGAATTTATGAGCTACAACATCTGCAAATTCCACATGGAAATACGTTTCAAGAGAGCAGAAACAACCTAGACTGCATTTCCGAGAACAGCTCTCAGCAGTCAGTCAACAAGATAAAGCAGTTATCCCTTGTCATCTGTTCCCTGCACAAAGCAGGGTATCTCCATGGTTTGTTGTTGTTGTTTTTTATCATACAGACCACAGATGCACTTGGTCGCTCCCTGCTTACCAAATTTGCTTTAGAGAACTTCCTCTGTAGAGATTCAGGATATACCCACAGCTCTCGCATAATAATTTCTGAGAGCTTTCCTAAGTAATCTAGGAAACAAATACAATAGGAATTTACTGCTATTTCAATGGTGCATGCAGAATTACATATATTCTACATATAATTACTGGGCTCATCTAGAAGAAAAATCTTAATCTTCCAAGAATTTTCCTAACTGTGCATTCCTATTTTATTCAACCTACTCAGATGAATAATATCTTTGTTTTATAATTCAACAAGAAGCTAAGAACTTGGAGGGCCGTTTTACATCCCCAATTTGATCCCTCTGTTGGGGTGCCTTGTTCTTAGCAACTAGAGGGTTTTATGCGACCTGTAACTAGATCCTAAGTAGAAGATTAGAAGTACACTCACTCCAGCCGGGTTATGGGATGCAGTTTCCACTGGTCTTCCTCTTCATCAAAGAATGATCTGTTCATGATCTTATTCTTTTCTTCCAAAGGAATAAAATTTTCAATAATCAAGTGCCTACATAAAACCACAACAATGGGAAATACACAAGAAACACAATCAGCAGACGATTTTCTCTACTGCTCCTCTCGCACTGACTTAATATAGCTGTGGAAAAGAAGGAATGTTTTGGCTTTCTCTTGTTGAAATCTTGTTCCACAAGCATGTGCAGAACAGTCCTTCCTTTCACTCCCCCCTAAGAAACCATCTCTGTTAAAGTGAACTGACAGGAAATGAAGTGACGGGACTTACTTTAGCTTTAGTTCCCTGGTAAGTTCATTCTGGGTCTGCTCCAGTTCCTGGCGCTCCTTGATGTGCTCTTCTTGGAGATCATGGATCTCTGCCTTCACAGCTTGCAGCTTGGAAAATAACTGGAACAGACAACAAGAGCTGAAGTCATAACTTGCCAACGTTCCTCTCAGTTTCACACACAAGTTGATTTTATTCCTAACCCAGCGGATGTGAAAGAATTTTCTTTTTACCTTTTTGAGTTTTTTGGTCTTTATGTCCACCTCTTGCTGAAGAGAACTATAGGTCTCCTTCAGCTCTAGTGTTTCCTCATCCCGACTCTCCATCTGCTGCTGGATTTCTCGCTCCCGACGTTTCTGAAGAATGTGATGTACAGTATTAGGGACCACAATTGCATTGCCACCTCCAGGCTGACATACATGAAACCAACACTTGGGATGTTTTTACTTCCCTGGGTTCCAGGGCTTTTGCTTTAGCTTCTAGTTCTTCCTATCTCTTGCCTTAGAAATACCAGAAGCATTAGCTCTTCTTTGTCTTTATTTTGGTGAGGGTCTATTGGAATCAGATAGGGTGAATAAGTGCTCAGGTTTCAGTTAAAGGAATTAAATGTTGTGGTTAGATTTTTTTAAATCAATTCATACTAATCATTGCACTTAACGAATTACCATCAGAAAATGCGTAATAGAAAATAAACTTCTGTCACATAGCAAACACCCCTTCCCTCGAGTTAACAGCTGAATTGTCACTCTCTGAGGCCTTCCAATTATTTCTTCACTTACAGACATATCTAATTAAGATGGAATATAAATCTTTAATGTGAAAAGCTGGAAGAAAGGTATTATAAACCTTATCTACATATTTCATACAACAATAAATAGGACACAAGCCCTTGCCCCTTTTTTTGAGATTTAAGATTGCCATTAAATCAATTTCAGGGTTAAACCTGTGCAAACTTTCTTACCTTTCTCCTGATACAATGTTTTATAGAAGTTCCACAGCAAGGCTTTTTATACAAAAATAACAAATGTTCTTCCTTGTACCTGTTCTGCAATTTCCTGTCGTTTCTGTTCCAGGATTTTCTGCTGTTCATTTGTATGATCCACAATATTTTTTCCTCCCACCAGAAGTTTGCTTTCCATTGCCTGAAAGAAAACACGGTCATTAAGTTCCTCTCTCAGTGACCAGCTAACAAGTCTTTTCCGCAGGATGTGACTTTCTCTCATTTACATACGACTTCTTCATGAGGGCAGCTCTCTCTGAAGTCATCTGCTCTGAGAATTACTATTTCTAAAAATTGCTGTAAAACTGGGGGATAAATGAAACAGTAACTTGCTTGGAATTACACATTGCTGTAACGTGGCCAATCTGAAGAACTAAAATGTGTACTCTCGTATAAAATCTTGTTAATGATCTGTTACAGAATGAAGCTTTTTTTTTTGTGCTACAGCTTGCGAAAAGATGCATCATCACATTTTATTGTGATGATTGCTTAAGATCTTACAAGATCAGCATATAAGAACAATGCAGCAACTCATGAATATTGAGGTTCCTAATTAATGGCGGAAACTAAGGGAATTTCAACTTCTGTCTAGAAACAGTTTATTTTAAAATCTGATTAAACACAAATCACTATTCTGGAAACTTCTTTTGAAATACCTTTCCTTCCTGGGAAACCTGCTATTCTCCCCACTGCCTAAATCAATTGCTTTAAAAAAGTATGAAAGTATGATGAGGAAGAATTCTACCTTGATTTTAGCACTCAACATTTCTGTTGCTTCCTTCTCTCGTCGCAGGTCCTCCATTTTCTTTTCTTTCTCTTTCAGCAGTCTCATCTTTTCTTCTGCTACCAAGCTGTGATCCTCAACAATAGCTTTCTTTTCAATCTCCAGCTTTTCTTGTTGCTCCCTCCAATAGTCATCTTTGTCGTCTCCTTCATCCTCACCCTCTTCAGTATCCTCCTCCTCTTCCCCACCCTCTCTTCTCCTTTCCCTCCTCTTTCTTTTGCCAATAGACCGTTTTTCCAACTGTGCCTTGAGTCGAGCAATTTCTTCCTGGAATTCGCGTAGCAGAGCATCCTTAGGATCCTCATTCACTCTCGGCTTGTTCTTGATGTTTTTGGCACGATTGGCATACCTTAGTGTTGTAAGAGTCTCCTCTACGTTGTACGAGGCAGGGCCTATATTGGCCACCATCACAGTCTTGGCATTGCCACCTAATGAGTCTTGAAGTAACCTAGTTAGCTTTGAGTCCCGGTATGGAATGTGTGTGCTTTTGCCATCTACTAGGGCAGATATAACGTTGCCCAAAGCTGAAAGAGAGAGATTGATTTTAGTAGCTTCCTTTAACCTTTCCCCCTGTGCTCCAGTCTTAGCTTGGCGCTCGCTGCCCGCAAGGTCTACCAGGTTGAGTTTTCCAACACGGATGTGATTCTCTCCATCAAGTCCCAACTCGCTGCATTCAATAGTGATCACAAAAATGGCATGAGATCGAGAGCTGTGTTCGTTCATGTTGGTGGCACCAACTGAGCGATTTTGGTTTCCCACGTTCATGACGTGCTCTATCTCTTTGACACTTTTTGTAACAAAGGAGGACAAATCCTTAACATATACACCTGTATCTGGCCTCTCTTTTAACTCCAGCCGTTTGGATTGATCCTTTGATAACAAGTCTCTGATTTCTTCTTGGTATATTTCCAAATAAGAAGCTCTAACTAGGTATTGCTGATTTTGGGATCTAGAGATGTGGGTGAAGATGTGATCAAATGAATTGGGGATGACCCCTCTTTTTTCAGGATCACCACGCACCCCTTCCATCGTATATGTTTTCCCCGTTCCAGTCTGCCCATACGCAAAGATTGTCCCGTTAAAACCTTGCAGAACAGAGTCCACGAGAGGTCTGAAGGTCTCATCGTAGAGTTCAACCTGTTTGGAATTCCAGTCGTACACAGCATCAAAGGTGAAAGTTTTAGGCAGTTCATGAGATGTTCCCCGCGGATTCTTCACTGAGACCTGCCCTAATTTGACATCCACGTTAACGACTTTTTCATACGAAGCTACCTTCTCTTTGCTGTTCATTGGCCGGCATCGTACCACCACCCGAACAGACTCAGAGCTCTTTAACTTAGACATGACAGCAGGTCTGTGGCTGGCGTGTTCTGATCAATGGCTGATCCAGTGCTAGAAACCTAGAACAGAAACAAAGAAGGCATCTATGAAGGCAGTTTTCTGCACAGAGCCAATATTCGATTCATCTGTTCAAGCAGAATTTTGCATTACGTTCTGAGGGATTTTGAAGAATAACAATTAAGGACAACATAAAAATTTTTAAAAAGGCCTGAGCCAAGACAGTATTATTTTACCAAAGCCCGTCAGTATCATTTACACAGGCTCTGCTGCAAAGAATCTTCATCAAATCTCACCTTTGCAGTTGGCAGAGATCCTTTTCTTGACCTTTAAAAATAATCGTAACGCTTTAAAAACTATTTATAAAAATGATGTAACTCCTTGCCACTGATTCTCTTTGCAGTTTAGCTTTCTGTTTTATATCTTGTGCTTTGAAAGTCCAGTACAGACCTGCTCTGTCCATATTGCTCAGAACGCAGCTGCAGGCTCGTGAAAGGAAATCAGTTGGTGATTCACCTGCGTGTTTCACCTACCTACCAACATTCAAGAGATTACAAAACATAAATATAGTATTTTCAGAGTTGCCTCTTCTTATGCCTCCCATGTATTGACAAAAATGTCTCATTTTTATGAGACCACCTCTACATTATAGTCTTCTCACACGTGATGTGATGTGATGTGTCATCAGGACCATCCTGACTCGGAAGGTTTAAAACCTATGCCTGGTTTTCTTAAGTGACAGCGGTTCCCTGGAACACTGCCCAAATGCTTTTATGTCTTGTGCATTAAAACTTTTGAAGTCACTTTCTAAAGCCTACCTACAGCATAACAGATCTTTAATTGGGCTACAACAGCTGTGAGGATTCAAGATAAAATCGTTAAATAGTTTGTCCATTCCCAGGCATCCCATCCCTGAACGTTCCGTTTCCACACCTAGGAAAACTGATGTTACTTTCACTTTTCTGTCAAGAATCAAGTGAAGGAAAATAATTGTGACACAAAAGTTTTCCCACGTCTCACAATCTAGCTGGCGGCAAAGTAGAGCGTTAAGGCAGCCAAGTGTAGCCGCGTTCCAAGGCTTGCAGACACTGTAAGCCAAACCAGCCGGGGGACCAAATCACCCCAGTGAGCTGGACGCCAAAATCCGTTGGCAGCTAAGAGGAGTGTTTCCAGCACCTGCCTTCTGCCGGGTGAGGACAGCCAGCCAGGAGCGGGACGAGGCACGGCGTGGGCTCTGCCACCCCCAGCCGGGAGCACCCCAAGGCCCCCTGCTCTCTGCACCCCCTGCGGCCCCCCACAGGGCTCGTCCGCTCCCTGCTCCGCTTCCAAGCTTCCCGGTCGATGTTGATCTTGCATTTGTGCTTGCTGCACAAGTATTAGCGTACTTAAAACAGAGGTGGCATTTCCAGCTTGTATCCAGCAGAGAGTAGAAGGGAAAGCTCTAAAGGCGGAATGATCTACGGTATGCCTCGCCTAATGCTCAAGCAATCAGAGGACATTAGGGTGTGAAGTGGACACCTGCCAGGATTTGCCCTTCTCAGCCTTCTGAAGGTGAGTTTAAGCTCCTTTCCTATCACTTATAAACATTTCATAAAGCACTCAGTCCTCTGAGGCCACCGTCGTCTTTCTCTAACATGATTGCCCTCTGGGAAAGGATTCTGCAAACGAATGTCCTCCTCAGCTAGAGCTCGTGCGTCTGTTTTTATAGGAAACAGCAAACAACCACGTGTGCCTGAGAGCCTTCAAGCACAACTGTTTGCACAGACCTATGCTATTGTTTTTCTTTCACCAATACACTTACGGGGATTTTCCATAAAAGCCAGCTCTGCTCACGCACGCTAACCGCACGGCCCGCACGCCACGCTCCAGCTCTGCTGCACCCGCTGAGTGGGGACCACCGGGCTCACAAGGCTCACCGCCAGCCTGAAGGCACGGCGCATAAATCCAGTTCACGGGTCCGAGCCGTTCCTGACTCTGGGCTGCAGAGGAAGACACGTGCTGTTGCATTTCCCAGCAGTTGGCACAACGAGCTGCCATTTAAAACAGAGCGCAGAGACCGCGTTACTGCTAAAGCGACAGCCTTGCACTGAAGATCCAAATGGTACAGCTTGCGAAATGCAGTGTCATTTCTAATAAGCTTTTTTTTTTTTTTTTTTTTTCCAAATGCATCTTTCTACCAGCTTGATCTGCAGCAGCCCATGGATTCGGTCTAACCGTTTTTACTCAGTAACTGCATGTCTCCAGAGAGCTTCTCAAATAAGGTGACAGAGAACTTCAAGAGCAGAGCTAGAGGACTGAAGAAGGAAGCAGAACGCTCCTATCTCAACGTCCAGACTGCAGATCTGCACTACAAAGAATAGCACAAGAGGAACAAATAAACATGTTGAAGAACTGTATGGAAACCTCTACACGACCTTCAGAATTTCCGTGCTGTTGTGCAGGGAAGCGCCTCGCTCCCTCGTTATTCCCATGAAAGCATTTAGAAGTTACTAGCAGGAAGATGAAAAACGTGCGTGGAGCTGCCCAAACTGGACAATGATCCAGAAGCGTTTAACCCACATACTGAACTGGAACCGCTATAGGAATTTTGGATTGCAACTGAAGAAAAAAATTTCCCTCCTAGCTGACAACTCCAAATAAAGATGACCTTATTTTCTGGCCCACAGGGAACATGTATTTTGGTATGCCAATAGAAAAGAACACTTGAAACGGGGACAAGTCTTGCAGAAGCAGAAAAAGCAACTCTCCCTCTACTCATCATGAGTAATTATATATATAAATACATGCTGTGATTCTGTGATGCTTCTCCTTCCCCACCTACCTGAGATATTCCTATAGTTCAAGTTCACAAGAGACAAGCTCACAAAACAAGCGACGCATCATTTATCTGCATTACATGGGGAACGTACGTACTGGCAAATACTCAAATTAGGCACAAACTCTGACAAGAGGAGCCTGGTCCTTCTTTACACAATTAATATCCAAAATGTAATTTTGATGAGAAGGGCAGCTTGTGAAAGAGATGCTGACTAGGATTAAACGATGAGGATTAAGTTAATCTTCACATTGGCTGCTTTGTTTTTCAAGAGTATACATTGCTGTGCACACACTCACCTGGAAGTTAAAAGTGAAACGTCCAGCACATGTCGTTTTAAGATTTGGCAACGCATACTTTTAACAAAAAAAGTTGCATATTTGCTGCTCCTCTGGGTGTATCTCATCAATATGAGCTTCCTAAACTTTTGACGCATTCCCCCGTTTCACTTGCAAGTCTCTTTTTATAGACCCAGACAATTTATCTTACCCTTGATGCGGGCTATTTTCATAACAACCTATCACGAATCATCCCCATTTATTTTAGCTGCTGCTGTGCAGCTTACTGAAAGCACAACACATCAAATTACGCTTCTCCCCAGACTCACCCAGCTGTTTGACCAAAAGCAGAACCAGTTTGTGGTGTTTATGGTCACAGGAACTCTCCTGCAAGGACGGAGCTGCAGGGAGCGGCTGCACAGGGCCTGGCCAGTGGGGCCTGGCAGCGAAACGCGGCGCAGGCTGCAGCACCAGGCGCTCCTCTGCCACGGGGACTCCTTCACGCCACCAGGCAGGCCTCGAGCGACCCGGTTCAGTCCCCTGAGCGTCCCGTTGGGACTTAGGGTTGAAGGAATGCGTTGGTAGATGGGCTCCGTATAACCAAGGTGGGGAAGGCGGGGAGCAAACGGAGCATTTGAGTTCTTTTCTACAACAGAAGATTGCTCCTGAGGAAACAAGCACTGCCACGGGCTGGCTGTGGGCTAACGGGGGCACTTCTGGATGGGAACATTTGGCAGCGAGGACGCGGCACACCCGGGCACACCCGGGCACACCTGGCCGACCCCGCAGCCTCGGGCCTCGCGAGGCTCCCCTGCATCAAGCGTAGAGAGGAGCGTAGAGATCTGGGGAAGCTCTAGGAAGGGTGCCCAAATCCTTGCCTCGCATCCTACAGGTACCGCCCCGGGTACCACCTGAAACCCACCGCCGCTCTCTCATTTAAACCTTTCAGATACTGGGGGCGACGGTGCCCTGCCTTACTCCCCCCGTGCCTCTCAGCCCTTCCCCAGGCGGCGGCTGGCCCCGCTGCCCCCCGACCTCCCCGCAGCCACCGGGCACCGACCGGGGCGGCCACCCCCGGCCCCCGCTCGCCTCCCGCTGCCGGGCACCGCCCGGGAGCCCCCGGCCCGGCCCGGAGCCCCTCCGCCGGCGGGAGGCTGGGGTCGGCGGCTCGCCCCCGGCCGCTCCCCCCCTCCCCTCCCCGTGGCTGCAAGCAGCCCCCAGCGGGCCGCCGCCGCTCCCGGGGCCGCCCCGAGCCGAGCCCCGCGGCAGGGCCCGGCGGCAGCAGCCCGGGGCCGCCGGGAGGGGCTGGGGGAGGGAACACACAGCGGGGCCGGGCCGCGCCGCGCCGCTCTCACCTGCGCCGTCACCATGGAGCCCCGCGGCCGCCTCCTCCCGCGGCACCGGATGCGGCGGGGCCGGAGCGGCGCCGCCCCCCCCCCCCCCCCACTCCCCGGTCACTTCCTTGGCAACGCCCGCGCCCGCCCCACGCCGCCGCTTCCGGAGCGCGATCGGGTCCCGGTAGAGCCCCGGGGCCGACCGCACCCCCCCCCGGTAGAGCTCCGCGCCCGCCCCCCCCCCCCGGCCCGGTAGAGCCCCGGGGCCCCCCAAAAGGACGCGCAGGGCAACAGCATTGCCTACAAAAGCTCTTTATTGTTAGAAAAATCCGTTTTTTCTAAAAAAAAAAACCAAAAAACCCACAACCAACCACCCTTTCTTTCTCCTGCTCCCCCCGCCGGGCCCCGCGCCCACCCCCGGGCTCCTCCGGGCCCAGCAGGGCTTTGGGTGCACGGAGCCGCCACCCTCCTGCACAGCACGGGGAGGGGGGGGCGGCAAGCGACAGCAGTAACAACAAAACACCAAAACTCAGCCGGAATGAAACCCCCGGGAACGCTCGGAGGGCGTTATCTGGACCGCACTAGAGGCGGCCAGGCCGGCAGCACAGC
The DNA here is from genome assembly GCF_013377495.2 of Cygnus atratus. NCBI lineage: Eukaryota > Metazoa > Chordata > Aves > Anseriformes > Anatidae > Cygnus > Cygnus atratus. Next base: position 980,679 of record NC_066377.1, read on the forward strand.
CTCACGAGTGGCACTTTTAGGAATTAACCAAAGTTCTGCAGTCGGTGTTCAAAAAAGGTGACAGGAGCACGAAGAGGCATTGGCCGAACCGAGGCTTACCGCTGAAGACCCTGACGTGGTACCGGAGGTAAACCGCGCTGGGGCAAACCAAAGCTTTTTGTTCGTTTTGCTGTTTCGCCATTAGCTAACGCCTTTCGGTTAGCTGTGCTGGGAACTAGCCCTACCACCAGGAATTCTGTTGTCAGAGGGATTATTTTTACAGAGTACAGAAATAAAAAAAAAAACAACAACAGAAACCATTAACACGGACCTAGGTAAAACATGCACCAACCCACGCTACAGCTACTTCAGGAGTTTTAGCTTAAAAACAATTACATTTCTAACAGACTTCCACCTTACATCAGCAGCTACAAAACCCTACGTCTCCAACTCGACTACGAACAATCTTCCATCCATGTCCCTCCAAAAACCCTTTCCCCAGTTCAATACAAAGAACGTCTGAACACATAACTGTAACGAGTAAATGCCACCACCAGGCTTCTCTAGCACCGCCGGAGAGATCAAGGTGTTGCTCCACAGCCGCCCACTCTCAGAGCACTGCTGCGAGGCAGTCCACTCCAGGGAACGGAAAGCGAGGCACCGAGGTGATGTGGGTCCAGTAAGGCAATAACCGCACTCGATAAAACCCAGATCTCATTTCCTATCCTGAGCTTTATCTTGCGCTGCTTTTCAGGGACCATGGTATTTCTGACAAACAATTTCTGACAATACTTCGCTCTTTAAAAGAGCTTACAGTCAGTTTTGGACAATGAGAAGCTTCTCAACATCTCCAGATAAAATTACTAACGGCAAAAGAGAGGAAATCCGAGCAGCTTCTTTGTAATTGTTGGCAAACCCCAAAAATGAGGATGGAGAGAGATATAAACTACATCATAAGAACTGTACGCATATAGTTTACAGTTTCCAGTTTCCTACGAACTTCATGATTTAAAATTCCTTTTCTGTCTGGTATCGCCCTGGAAACACAGAAGAGAGGTCAGTCAGAAGAGTGACTGTGAGGAGTACCCAGGAGCTGGAAACAGGCGTGCGGCAGCCCGGCAGTGTGCTCTGCACAGCGGAGAACACCCTTAGCACCCGAGTGGTCCCTCAGCGAGGTACCGCGCTCAGAGCTCTGAGAACTATCGAGCCTGTTCCTCTTTTGGTCAGAACTCATCCCGTAACCTCGGCGGGTGGTCCATGCCAAAAAACGAAGAGGGTTTTCCATGCACGTCACGCTCTCTTTTTACAAAGGCAGTAAAGGAAGAGACGCAGTTCCCGATGAAGTGATCGGACTGGCCAAGAATATACAAATCGATCTGAGCCACCTCCGGCTGCAGGCTTACGACTTTGACCTGCAGAGAAAAGCAAGGAACGTAAATTAACCCAGTCATCTGTTATTACAATCCAAATGTCTCAGCATAACGCCAGCTTTTATTAAAGCACTCCTGCTGGAGTAAGTTTCCAGAAGCTTTACCTTTCCTTGGAAGAACTGCTGTATTTCCTTTGCGTAGGGCTCGGAATCAGTAGCAATATAAACAGATTTAGCTTCTGTCTTTTTCACCCACAGCTTGAGGGCACGTTTGATCTCTTTGAGGTCCGGCAGGCACATGTCCATGGTGAGGGGCACAGCCGTGCTTCGGTCATAGCCCACGCACTGAGGTGACGCCATGAAGTGGGACCCGGCTGTCCCGTCCTTTAACATGTTACAAGCATTTTTCTGTTGGAAGAAGAGAAAATATCACGTTTGAAAGGAAACGCTGCAAGAACACACTACCAAGCCCCCCACCCCTACCAGCAGCGTTACGGTCTGTCTGAGGGAAGAATCCCAACAGCACCTCTAGCAGCGAAACGCAGCGAGTTACTGAATGCAGGCAGGGTTCAAGCTTCCGTCCCAGAAGGGCAGCTTCTACTCCAACAGCTTTTCCACGGTGTTAGCCACCCACCTACAGCAACGAGCCCCGCACCGAACCATACCCAATCCGAGCCGATCCTCAGGTGAATTCCTACATACGGCCTAACCAGCAGGGAATGAATGTAGGCGTCTCCTTTCTTCACCATTTCGTCAGACCACACGATGTACTTCTGGAGGGGGCGGTGCTCCTCTAGGACCGGGAACTGGGCTGGAGCCCCGGGTAAGGCAAGTACGGGGTGCTCAGATGGTGGAAACCTGGGGGGTGGGGGGGAACAAATCAAAAACATCAAACAGATGGCAGTATAACAACCTTGCACGCATAACCTTGCGCAAGGACTGCTGAGTACAAGTTTTGGGAAGGTAAGAATGGAAACTACGAGCAGCCTGAAACACACAGCACCTACTGCTCCGGATTTACACAAGACAGGTCCGAACCGTTTTGCCGTGGGAACAGAACAGCGGAGCAAAACTCCAATAGCACATTTTACCTCCCACCCAGTAACAAATTAATTAGTATTCTTTGACAGACAAAAAGGTAAGAATCCGATACACGTAACGACGAGCTACCTAGCAATGACAGCTTGTGTTTTCATCCCAGGCTAGAGCAATTGTCACCCAACCATATCGATGTGACTAAAGTCACTTGTGGCTTTGTTTTCCTGAGTTAATCGAAACGCTTAGAGTGGCATGCCAACAGTTCCCCTGCTTCTCGCTACCTTTGGATCCACTGGTCCTTGTATGCAGGACTGAAGGAGATTCCCTTGAACAGTTCAGACTTATCAAAATCCACCTTGAACTGATCCCAGAACGGACCAAAGGGATTTCCATCCTGCAAAGGAGAGACAAGCGCTCGCCCAGTGCACACGTGGGGTCTGAGAGAGTGAGCTAACAAGATCCCGGGCTGCAGAGCCAAAGAGTTCCTCCGTTACAGGAAGAGCACAGACTGAACGTAACGGCCTGTGTGTCCCGTATCAGTTCCACGGGAAGAAGAGAGTGAAACGTTAGAGAGAGCTAACTGAGAACTAACGCAAAGGCTGCTTTAAAAGAACACCACCACCACAGTCATTAAATATTTTAAAGGTTACTTTAAAACCAGTTGGACAATTATACCACAGACAGGAACCAGGCAAGGACCGGTAGGAGACGGGCATTTTTTCTTCCAGGCTTGTTTTCCTTACAGTCACAGTCAGGTCAGAAGAGGTAAGCCCTACTTGCACAAACAGCCTTCCCGAACCCCGGGCATTTGCTGGCAGAGAAAGGCAGGAAGGTGCAGCGAGGCACACAGATCAGCAGTGACGGGAACGTCGCTCGTGGCGATTCGGGGCCCGTGTTTGTGAACCAACGGTGACTTGGGTGAGCCAGCCACCCCTGAACACCCCCAGCACCGAGCTGCGGGAGGCCCTTACCTTCATGGGACAGCTGCTCCTGTCCGCGCTCCTCTGCGCCGCCGCCTCGAAGCAGTACGCCACGCGCTCCCCGGGCGGCCAGTGCCGCGGCGCCAGCTCCGCCATGAACTCCTCGAGGCTCAGCACGCGGTGGTAGCGCAGCAGCGGCTGCAGCCTGAAGTACTGCTCGTAGGGGACGTGCAGCTGCGGGCGGCACGCGGGGCCTCACCGCGGGGCCGGCCCCGAGCAGAGCCCCCGGAGCCTCGAGGCCAGGCCCATGCTCTGCCCCCTGGTCCCCCGGTGCTCCCCCTGATGCCCTCCCCGGTTCTCCCCCCCAGTGCTTCCCCCGGTCCCTCCCAGTTCCCTCGGGTGCTCCCCCCTGGTCCCCCCACCCCGATGCTCCCCCCGGTCCCCCCCCCAGTCCCCCTACCCCGGTGCTCCCCTCGGTTCCCCCCCCGTCCCTCCCGGTTCCCCCAGGTGCTCCCCCCGGTTCCCCGCCCGGTTCCCCCCAGTGCTCCCCCCCGGTGCTCCCCCCGGTTCCCCCCCCGTCCCTCCCGGTTCCCCCGGGTGCTCCCCCCGGTTCCCCACCCGGTTCCCCCAGTGCTCCCCCTGGTTCCCCCCCCGTCCCTCCCGGTTCCCTCGGGTGCTCCCCCCGGTTCCCCACCCGGTTCCCCCCCCCGGCGCTCACGTTGGTGTATGGCGGCCGGTGGTGCCGGTACTCGATCCACGGCGGCACGGCCAGCGTGCGGTTGAGGGCTCGGGCGAAGGCGAGGGCGCCCAGCAGGTGCTCGGCCTGGTTCCCGAAGCGGCCTGGGGGGGGGGGAGGTGGGGGAACGGGCCTAGGCCTCAGCCTCCTCCGCCCCACCGGACCCCGGCGGCGGCGGGCAGGGGTGGGGAGGGCGGCGGGAGGGCCTCACCCATGCAGGGGCAGTACAGCAGGTACCCGGCCGCGTCCCACGCACCGGCTGCCAGCGGCGGCAGGAGGAGGAGGAGGAGGAGGGCGGCGGGAGGCGGCGGCGGCGGCGCCATGGCGGCGGAGGGCGGGAGGTCTGCGGGAGGCCGTCCCCTTCCCGGCGTGCCCCGCGGCCCCGCGGCCCCGGCCGCTCTAGCGGGGCGCGGGCACCATCGAGGCGGCGGCGGCGGCGGGCCCCGACGTCACTCCCACAATGCCCCGCACAATGGGGCCGCCGCGGCCTGCGCCGGAGCCGCGCCTGGCGGGGCCCGGGGGAGCGGGGTGAGTGCGGGGGGGGGCGGGGCGGGGGCGGCACCGGCTCCTTCCTCTCTCCCCCCTCCTCCCCCTCCCCCTCCTCCTTCTCCTCCTCCTCCTCCCGGGGCTGCCCGTGGGCACGGGGGGGCGGCACCTGAGGGCCCCCGGTACCGGCAGCGGCCCGGGAGCACGGCCCCGCCCCCCCCACCCCCGCGGTCCCCCCCCGGTCGCTGCCGCCCGCCCGCCCGCCCGCCTGTGAGGGCCCGGGGGCACCGGGGAGGCCTCGGGCAGAGCACCCAGCACCGGGCACGGGGCTGCGGCTCGGGGGGGCTCCGCGGGGGCGTCGTGGGGGCGGCGGGACGGGGGCGGCCGCGGTGGGGACGCACCGGGAGGCACCGGGAGGCACCGGGCCGGGAGGGCGCGGGTCGGTGCGGGGCCGGCCGGGGCGACACCGGGGCCGTGGGGACGGAGGGAGGGAGGGAGGGAAGCGGCGCGGGGTGGCCTGGGGAGAGCAGGTGCCCGACGGCCGCGTCCGGCTCCGGCCTGCCTTTAAACGTAAATACTAATCAATAATAATAAATTAGCGCGGAAACGGCTGAGGAAAGCGGCAGCGGGGACTCGGGGTCTGGAAGCGAACCGCGGCGGGGCTGGGTCGGAACCCAGCGCGGAGAAGCCCGGGGGTTTCGTTGTGATTTGCTCCGCGCTGCGGTGCCGGGGCAGCTCCCGGCGCTCTGCCCCCGCTCAGCCCCAGCAGCGTCCGTAAGCGAGGGGAGAGCTCGGGCCCGGGGGGGCTGGCGCCGGGCTGCCAGGCCTTGGGGCACCGCAGGGGCTGCACTGAGCTCCGGGCCCCTGCCCGGCGCTGGGCTCCCACCGGCTGCAGCCCTCGGCTCGGCCGGGTCGCCGAGCCGGTGGAAGCTTGCACAACTTAGGACGGGGGGGCTCATCCGGCTGGGGGAGGGCAAATTAAAGAATAAGCGGCTTTTCAGCAGGGCGAGCCCCTCAGGCCCGCTGCTGTAGAACAGCTGGGCCAGGGCAGTGCAGAAGGAAGGGGGGACGAAGGGGACCTGGGAGTCCCGAGGCCGACCTCGCCGGTCCCACCGTGAGTGTGAGCGCAGCCGCCCGTGCGCGGGAGGAAAAGGGGCAGCGCTGGAGCAGCTCCTTAGCAAAGGCGCGGTGAGACAGCAGGCAGAAGCCGGGGATGGAGCGATTCGAACCGCACACCAGAGGTGCCTGTTAGAAAAGAGGAGCTGCAGCTGCGAGGTGTGGGGACCCGTCAGCCAGGCCTCCTGTCCCACCATCCCCGCTGCAGCGCAGCTTTGCTGTGGCCCAGGTCAGAGAACCGACCCAGGCTCCTTTTGGTGTTGCCCGGTCGTCTTTAACCCGGGTCAGCTCCCCGGTGTGGTTCCCAGCACGGCTGTGTGACCAGAGGGCTCTCTAGGGGCAGACGCTGCTCGAGTACTCGGTAACAAACCCTGCCTGGAGGAGGTTTAACCACTGGAAGAAACTGTCAGAGCAGGTGGGGGACTCTAGGGCAGGGACTTGCTGTGACGCCTGAGAGCTTTTTGTACCACCCGCTAACTCGGACGTCTCTCACTGCGCTCTGTACAGTGACAGCTGCCTGGGATCGCACACGGTCCATCAGCTTCTACGATGCCTTCTAGATGAATTTGCACAAACCCGATGTGCGCGGCAGTGAAATATTTCGTGTACGTTGGCAGCCAGCGGGGATCCAGCCCTCAGGTGGATCGTATTTTTTTCCAGCTTGTTGTTCACTCTGACAGCCTCTCAACCTCTGTAGAACTGAAACAGAGGAAAATCCATCTGATGGGAGTTTTCTGTAACGATCTTACTTAAGATTTCTGAAAATTCATAGGCTGGAAGTGTTTTTCAAGGACTGTGTAAGACAAACAGGCTCCCGGTGCTGGCACTACTGCTGTGATCAAGCACAGGTTAAGTGTTTCCACGCAGCGGTGGCTGTTTCTCTCTGGTGGCTACAGAGTTTAGGGAAGTGCTGCTAAGAAAGCTATTCTAAATATGAACGTAGAGATCCCACAGAGTTTTCTAGCCACGTGTGAGTTGTGTTGTTAACCTTCCAAAGATCCGTGTCACTATGCTTATGCTGTTACTTTTAGGTGAACCAAGCTGCTGAAGAGTTTTCATTGATACTATGCCAGACCCTCATCTTGTGTTTTTTTTTCTTCTTTCTCACTCTGCAGCTGTCCGTGTGCCATGACGTGCCTTTAGAATTAGACTCAGTAGGCAGAGTCCTTCTTCGTGCAAGAATCTTACAGTTTTTAAGGAAGGTTCATGAAGTTTAACAGTAATCAAATACAGAAATTATCACGTCTTAACTCATTTGTATTTGGATTTTTGCTCCGAAGGCAACAGGTAGTTTGTGCACCTTGCTGTTGAAGACAGCAAAGTTCAAATTTTGTCTTCTTTCAGGTAGCTTTGAAACTGGCACAGATGGCTGAGCTCGTGCGGAGGGAAATAAGCAAATACCTGGAGGAAGTGGCAGAGAGTCCTGGAACGTGTACGCAGCCCTGACGCAGGAGACAGAGAACATTTATCACTTTCGGCACCCATCTCATCATACAGAGGTGAAATACTCACAGTCCTACACGCCGACAAAGACAGACCGCTCCGAAACACGGGATTCCTGCAGCCTAAAGGGTAGGAGCAGCCGCCACGTCACGCTGTGTTGTACCAAAGTGGCGCTCAGCAATCCCAGTCCTTTTTTGTCGTGCTCTGCCTGCGTAGATTCAGCCTGCCCAAACCTGAATCCTGTTCCTAACGGACGTTTCCACACCTCCTACGCAGTGACACATTGTCTTGGAGCCATCCCGTTTCCCGGTGTTTTCCACCCCGAGGGAACGGCTCGCGGTATCGGGATTGATTGTGTGGCTGCCGTTATTGTTATTTCAGCTATTTATAACGTTCCGCGGTGCCCTCTCTTAATGGGGGTTGGTTAGTTCCCTCGCAGTTGCACATCCTGCCCACAACGGGCACTCTTGTTGATGTGCAGGCAGGAAGTTCCTCCCTCTGAAGCAATCATGGAGTGAGAAAGAGCTTGAGGGTTTGATGCTATTTTAAGAAGTTTCTTAGGTAGCTAAATTCAGCGAGAGAGAGCTTTTCTGAGGTTTTTATTCCATCTCACCACGTACTGGTGTAAGTGCTGGTAGAACCTGACAGAAATGCAGTACTCTGCCAACAAGACAAACGCAACCCAAGAACAGCCCGCTAGCAGAGATCAGTAGAGATTTTCTTCTACATACAAGCCAGCAGAGAATCGCCATAGATTAAGAGGATGCAGGAGGTGTGTTTGGTTGAGTGGGTGATAGTTTGAAGTTCCATATCGATGGATAAGAGTGTAAAAGAAAAAAAATATGTTTATTACTGTAGAAAACTTGGAATACAGAGAGGCAGAATTTGCCCCACAGAAGAAAAGAGAAATGACGGTGACTTATCGCGCCCTCAAGAGAAGTAGCACCTGCTGCCTTCCTGAAAGAGGTAGCTGTGTGACGGTGCTGATAGCACCAAGCTTTCTTCCACAGCCCTGTTCGCCCACGTGGGGCAACGCAGATTGGTTTGCTGGGAGACGGTCTTGCTAGTGCAGCGTGTTGGTAGGAGAGTGGATGAAAAAAGAAATAATAAATACCTTAAATTTCTGGCCCAGGGGAGCAAAGAGCAAGAGCAAGGGAGAGTAGACATGAAGAACGTGAAAAAAGGGGATGAGGAACGCTCTGCAAAAGATGCTGGGAAAGGCGAGGTATTTAGTGCTCCAGAGGCAAACCCACCTATTTCAGGAGAAAATGCACGCAGCAGGTAACGCTGGCTCTTTATTCAGGGAGACGGAACAGGGGTTAAGAGAGGAAAGAACCAGGCGTATTCTGGAGCTGGGAATTCCCCATGTCTGTGAACGTGCAGCACGAGCGCCTTCGCGCATTTGTCGCGCTTGCTGATGCTCACCCGCGTTTGCGTGCTCAGGTGGAAGATGTAGTGGGTTAACACCAACTCTTCTGTGATTCCAGATGATGATGTTTTGCTGTTAAAGCAGTTTGGTCACAGAGGGTTCCAACTGAAACTGCACCAGACAACGTCACGGCAAGACGCCTGCAGGCTCGAGTTCTGCTTGACATGGCCATGTTCCACTAGGCCTGCCATGACGGCATTTTTTCCCAGTGTTCCCAACTGGATTCAAGATGCAAAGCAGGAGGAGGAAGAGACAGGCTGGAAATTAGTTCCCAGGCCAAGAAGTGAAGAGACTGAAAGTCAGGGAAAATGCCAATGTGAAATATCAGAGACCTCCTTCACTAACGTGGACAAGCTGAGAACTCACACGCTTTCTCATACCGAGCAGCGACCGTACAACTGCCCCCAGCTGCACTGTGGCAAAGCCTTTGCTTCTAAGTACAAGCTGTATAGGTAGGTAACTGCTGAGTGCCTCTGCAGAACAATGCTCCTCTGCCAGAAGAGATGGGAAAACCCCTCCATCATGTTTTTTTGATTGAATTTCTGAGAAGGTGGAGGAGGGGGAATGCCCTTGTTACCTTGCGAAGCAGTTGAGTCCCAGACATTACCATACTTGGCATCTCTTTAAGCACCTTCCAGAGAACCTCAGATAATACTTTATCCTGAGCTCAAGATGTTTTCTGTTTTACTAAGGAGGAAATTGAAGCAGAAAGTGAAGTTCACAGATTAAAAACCAAAAAGAAAAGCAAGAATAGCATTCACATTTCATAAGCCCTACCTCTGTAACTTTAATCACAGAAACATTTCTATGGCACCATTGCTCTAGCATGAAGAAGCAGAGCTCCTATTTACCTACTGAAATATAGAATAGAATAATTAAGTGATGTGATCATTAGGAACTTGAAGACTAGATGAACAGTGTCAGAGTATAAGATACCAAGGTAAAATCAGTCCACGGTGGCCGTCAACAGACATTGCCACCGTCCGATGCTTCCTGATGAAATGAAGCCATCTCATCAGCGGACGAGCATTTCTTGTCCTAAACCACTACGACTTTCTTTGTCATTTCCCCCTTTGGTAGCCTCAGCAGAGAACAGGAGCTGAGTAGGTGACTGAAGTATCCGTCCGCAGAGGTGATGCGTTCTAGGGAGGACAGGAACTGCTGAGACAGACCCTAACCGTGGCTCGAAATGTCGTGCTTCTGTGCCTGGAGAGTCACTGCTGCCCAGGCTGTCAGTTCAGCACCGCTTAGTGGCGTTAAAATGCCCCCTGGGATTTCTATGGCATACAGTGTAGGACGCAAGGAACGTTTTGAAAAAGTAGCATGTGTTCTCGTAGGGGTTGGACACTACTCTAAACTTTCCCGCTTTTCTCCCAAAAGGCATATGGCCACTCACTCTGCTCAGAAGCCTCATCAGTGCATGTACTGCGAGAAGATGTTTCACCGGAAGGATCACCTTCGCAACCACCTGCAGACCCACGATCCCAACAAGGAGGCCCTCCACTGTCCCGAGTGTGGCAAGAACTACAACACCAAGCTTGGTTTCAGGCGACACCTGGCCATGCACGCGGCTGCCAGCGGTGACCTCAGCTGCAAGGTATGCCTCCAGACATTCGAAAGTACCCAGGTCCTGCTGGAGCACCTCAAAGCTCATTCTAGACGGGCTTCTGGCGGGGCCAAGGAAAAGAAGCATCCGTGTGACCACTGTGACAGGCGCTTCTACACCCGGAAAGATGTGCGGAGACACTTGGTGGTGCACACGGGGCGGAAGGATTTCCTGTGCCAGTACTGCGCTCAGAGGTTTGGGCGGAAGGATCATCTGACCAGGCACATGAAGAAAAGCCACTCCCAGGAACTGCTGAAGATTAAGACGGAGCCCGTTGACATGCTGGGTCTCCTAAGCTGCAGCTCGTCTGTAGCAGTAAAAGAAGAGCTGAGTCCCGTCCTGTGTATGGCATCCAGAGACATGATAGGTGGTAAGAGCTTCCCTGGCATGCTGCCCGTGGGCATGTACAGCACGCATCTCCAAACCATGCCAAGCTCAGGAATGCCCCATTCTTTGGTTCCTAATTCTCTTCCAATGGGAATGAGTTATCCTCTGGAGTCTTCTTCTCCCATCTCCTCCCCACCGCAACCTCCTCCAAAGTATCAGCTTGGATCTACCTCATATTTGCCTGAGAAACTACCCAAAGTAGAGGTGGACAGCTTTTTGTCAGACTTCCCTGGCAGCCTGTCTCTCTCGTCTGGTGAGCCTCAGTCCTCTTCGCCTCAGCCACCCCCTCTGGACGAGGCTTTGCTTTCCAAGAGCCCTGCTAACCTTTCAGAGGCTCTCTGTGCTGCTAACATGGACTTTTCTCATCTTCTTGGCTTCCTCCCCCTAAATCTTCCTCCTTGCAATCCACCTGTGTCTTCAGGGGGATTGGTCATGGGCTACTCACAGGGGGAGACGCAGCCACTGCTTACCACTTTGCAACATCAACCTCAAGAATCTCCTGGAGCTGGGGCCTCCCTGAACTTTGGGCCCCTTCATTCATTGCCCCCCGTCTTCACCTCCAGCTTGAGCACAACCACGCTGCCACGTTTCCACCAGGCGTTCCAATAAGCTGAAAATAGCACTGGAGAACAGATCTTTCAGTCACCCTTCTGTGGAGAGCCTTAAAAACGCACAACTCTTACTTCCCTTTGGGGTGCGAAAGCTTTGCAAAGCTGTTTCAGACAGGAGGTTTCTGATCTCTGGAGGGAGCACTTGTAGACTGGAACAGCAGAGATCCCCGTGCAAGTCCCAGTCCTGTACAGCAAGAAGTTTTCAGCTAATAGACTGGATATATTTTATCTAATTCTTAATCTGTGAATCAGGAGCCACACTTAGCACTGACCTTCCCTGAGATCCTGGAGCTATGTTCCTCTTTGGGAAGGGATCGTCCCTGAGAAGGAGTTGAGACTCTTTCATCCGGGGCTAAACTTTTGAAGAGTCCAGCTTCCATTTCATGTTACGACACTGCAATTCTGGCAAAACAGCCAATACCTTCACACGGAGAAGGAGAAGTCAGGACACCCGCTGTGTATGAAGCCAACGGGGAGGAGGCTGTCCTTCCCCACTACCTCTCATCCCATCACCTCATACAGCTTACTCCACCGAATACAGCTTACTCCACGTCAGTGTTAAGCACCGAGACCGTTTACATGGAGGATTCAGCTACGTCACCTCATTCTTCTTCGCGGAGCCGTTAGGTTCAACTCATTACAGTGACCTTTGTTTACACAATGCAAATCTGTCCCCACCGTTACAACCATAGGAGGCACCAGGATACACTGGCTTTATATCTGGTGTAGCTAGAACACTGTTTACACGAGGAAGTCAGGTTGCACTGATTTCTCTTCACTTATCACGTTCTTCCCCCATGGGGAAATACACTGCTTTTTCGGACCATTTCAGCCTCTGCCCCTGCAGGCAGCAGCTTCCTGTGTATTTTCTCTGACTACCCACGTGTCAAGGGGATGGAGCAGCTCGCAGAACTTAGCTTGTTTTTGTGGTGTATGGATAAAGCCCTTTTAAGTATCTCCCGCAGGCAAACAGATCGTGCATCTGTTCTGGAAACCAAAGCATGTGAAGAAGCTGGGTGAGGAGGGGGCAGCAGCACTGAGTACCGTCCGACCAGGCACGGGTGGGAACGAGCTTCAGGCCCCGGCTCCACGGGTTCCCTTGAGATGAGGAACAGAGTACGAGTTTCTAGTGTTTGGTTTGTTGTTTGTTGGTTGCTTTTTTTGTTTTGTGTTTGTTTTTTTTTTTAACCACAACAGTTCAGTGAGGTCAGTACCCTTTTGGCTTATCTACGAAGCAGTCTCGAGAGATAGATTTATTTTTTTTTCAACCTCTGTCATAGGGTGATAACAGCAAGGAATTGGGAGGAAAAATTGGTCCCAGCTTCATTTACACTCTGTTACTGTATTTGAAGCATTTTTCCCAACACTAATAGTTGCAACAAATGCTGAGAGTTTGGGCCTGCAGTCACCCTTTCACTTAGGATTTGGTTCCACTGGCCTTTTTGTTCTCTCTTTTTTTTTTGAGCTTTGCCTCTTGAAGTTCTGCTTCCCTTGCTCCCTGCCCCACCTCTTAAATTCTTCCCCGGACTGTCTCCCTCCCGAGGGCAGAAGGGTTACACTGCTAAGTGGCAGCGAGCTGCTGGATGTCATTTAGCGTTGTCTTGTCTCCTGCTCTCATTTTCCTGGGCGCTTGTATTGAAGTAGTGACATGTGGAGGTCACTCTCACCGTGCAGTAGTACATGTTTATGATTACAGACATGCAGATCCTTGTACCTCAGCATGCAGGAACCACTGTAGGCCAATATAAACCAGGAAATCTGTCAATATTGTTCTCTATAAATCCAGAAAATGCAAAATCTACCTCTGTTCTGTTATCCCAGCTCCTTCCGTGAAGCCAGATACTGCCCTTGCTCAGCTCCCCGGAGCACACCCGCTGCAGTCAGGACGCGTTAACCTTCTGCTGAGCCACCGATCCCACAGCCTGGCATCAGCCGTGCCTCACGTTTTATGGGCTTGTCCCCGTTCCATTTTACTCACAAATTTTATTTTAATTTAGTTTAGTAATTCCTCCCAGAAGGACTGCTTAGTGATCCATTGATTCTCCAAACCATAGACCGTTTGTTTTAGGTTAGCCAGCGATGCTGCAAATAATACCTTTGTATCAAAATGTAATATAAGATTTATTTACCTCAGCAATATCCTGTGGCAATGATCTCCCCGAGTTAAATGCAGTACTTCCTTTTCTCCACTGTAAGATGTTGCCTTTCAAAGTTCAACGAGTGCCTTCTTGTTCTCTAACATAGAAAAGGTAAATAGGGCATTTCAGCTAGTCTTCTGTTTACCACCACTGAATACCTCAGTCCCATCTCCTGCTGCTTTTCTCTTGGCAAACTGAAGAGTTTCTCAACGTTATCAATAAGATGCAAGCCTTACCCCGTCTTCAGTCGAGATATTTTTTTTGAGAAATAAATGGCCAGAACTGATCACTTACTGCAAGTGAGGAGTAGCAGAGTTATGCAATGCCATCGCACACCTTCTTCTTCCCTTTCCGAGTATTCAGCTTTCTTGCTTTTTGCCTGCATTGTACTCTCAACAGATGTCATCACTGGAATTCCTTTAGCAGCGGTAGCTAAACTTAGAGCCAGGCATCTTTTTCCTACCAGTAGTCTGTCAAAGAATAAATGGAATTCATTTCGCTATTATTTGCATGTGTGATTTGCTTTCCACAGCTACGCTAACGATCGGACTTGCAGTAACATTTGTTAATTAAATGAAAGTTTAAACCAGCAAGGGGAGCGTGTTTGCAGACAGCATATACAAGCTGATACCAGATATTTACACTGGAAACTGGAGTCAAAATTTCTGTTCCTCAGCAGAGCTTAGCACTTGCAAGGAGTTTCTCAGCCAGTCTAAAACTACCGCGTCTACTTCCACCTGAAATACTGAGCGCACACAAAAGGAATTATTTACTGAAGCTGATCAGTGAACATCTTTTAGCTGATTGTACCAAAAGACTACGACAATCTAAGATATGCCACTTAAATCTAAATTCTTTAGGAGGCGTGTACTGAGCTATTAGAAAAATCAGTAGAAGTCAGCTTAGACAAGCTCTTGCTAGTGCTAGTTGTAGGTAAAATGCAGCGTCGTGCTTGCCATGCTGTGAGGATGCTTGCTGCTGCACAGCCCAGACAATTGTTCCGTTTGTGCACAGGATGTTCATGCACGAGGGAATGGTACCCATTACGATAGTTACAGGACGATAAAAAGTTTCAGCCCAGAAAGGTTTTTTCCTTTTAAATCAAGGTTTAGGGAGGTTTAAGTCAACATGCTACTTCCTCTCATAACATCGTGATTAACGGGGAGTGGGAGACTGCAGGGAGAAATGGTGAATGTGGAAGTGTTCCTTAACCAGAGACCCAGAGCATCGGCGTCAGCGACCACAGCACCAAGCCTTACGGTTACAGACCCGCATTCTTCTGCGGCAGACCGCTGAGGGCCACGGGTACGGGGCTGCAGGTGCTGGGTACCACTGCAAGTCAAACAGGACAAATACAAATTAAGCCACCTGGAGAGGCACAAAATACTTTGATAGAAGAGAGGAGCTTTTAAAGCAGTATTTTCAGAGACTAAATGAATGTAGGAGACGGCAAGCTAGGCTGGGTCTTACGCTGAAATAGGGCAGCAGAGACGTGTCAAGATTTGAGACACTAAGCACCAGTTGTAGGAGAGCAAAACTCTGAATGGCTCTGGCAGAACTGATGAGACTTGTCTGCAAAAAACGCTACGCCAGCAGACTTCTCATTCTCTTAGCCTACTAAGTACAAGACAGACTCCAAAGATGCAGAGCATTTTAAGTGCTGAATGGACTTCAGTGGGAGCGCCCCCTGGACCCCCCCCATTGTGCTGTCTTTATTCCAGGCACGTCTGTGTCAGAAAGGTGTCAACAGACTGAGCCCGAGAGGAGCAACTACAGCAAATAATTGGCCAGCAGGGTTTAGTTAAGTAAAGAAATATTCTGAAGTGTGGCGACTTGAGGGCTCAAGACCTGTAGGAACTGTGCAGATGCCTGAGATACAATTGGAGAGCACAAGTCTGTGATAGGGCAGGACATGACACAAACGCCAGCAATTACAAATCAGAATGTCCCTCAGTTATCAAAAAGGCAAGGACACAGCGTCCCACTGAAATAAGAACAATTCCAGCTCGTTCATTAGAAAATACGCAGGATGAGCCACTTCTGTGGCAGCGCAGGGTTAACTCACCTAGCCAGCCCTTCCCAGGCTCAGATTTCTGGAGCTGTGTGAAAGTCTGAAGATCTGTCTCCCCATGGGATTACAGCTTGCTCAAAATCCATTTGTATGAAGGAACAACATGTTAACTTGCATTTGTTTCCACTGAATTTCACTTGACAGAATGTCCACGTACGGCGTTTTGACAGATCCCGTTCAGCTGTCTCACAATAGTGCCTGCTCTTTAGCCTCAGTGTTGAAAAATGTTGTCACTTCAATGGGAATCCCTTTTTTCCCTCTGGTAGATTGATGATTTCAGTACTTTTGTTGGGAGCTCAGCTCTTTGTTCTTTAATTCCTTCCTTGCTGACAGGTGAATAGCAGCTGCTTGGAAGATTTCCTGCAGTTCGCCGTTAAAAATCCCTATTTCCTTTCTCTGACATTGCATCACTTTTGCTATCTGGAAAGCATAATCCCACAGAGGCATTTTCTACCGCCTGCAATTAAAATTTTTACAAAGAAATCTTCAAAGATGCTCTCCCCATCAGCCTACCTTCCTGCTTATCCTCTCTAATCCTGGCTACTCAGGCTCACTGAATTCTCCCTTGGGTGCCTATTTTTCAGCTAATTGCTTGCCCAAGCCCAGCAGACACCGCCACCAGACAGCGAGTGCACGGCTCCGAGCGGAACGGCTCGAACAGAACCACTTCATTAAAGCTTCGTGGGTTTCCATCTTTTTCCAAAATTTGTTTCTTTTTCGTTACTCATCTGTTTTGTGTTTTCCCCCATTGCTGGCTGAGGCCCCGCATGCAGTCCCGCCGGGTGCCCACGTGCAGGAGGCGGCCGCCTGGTTCGGCCCATGGGCTGCCAGGCTGGGGCTCAGGAAACACACGCTCTGCTTTTGCTGGAATCACCGACCCGGGCACCTCGCGGCCCTTCTGTGCCTTTTTCCCTGTGCCAGGTCACGGTAACAGCGAGCCTCCGTCGTAAGGCAGCTGGAAGCTACACTCGGAAGCGCGCTGCTACTGCTGAGGCTTTCTTAGAGGCCCTCTCGTTCCCGTTACTCACCTGTTCCCCTGCCTCCACCGCCTTGTCGCTGCTCTCGGTACTTTCGGGTCCTGCTGTTCCACCTGCACTGTTAGCGGGTGCTCCGGTTCAGCTTCCCTCTGTGCTATTGCCCCGACCCCGCAGTGTAATCGCTTCATTCTGGTGGACAGCCAGGAGCCTTCAGGAATCCTCCCACGCGTTTCAGACATTTTGTAGCGTCAGGTAGAAAGTTTTCTCCCAAAGCGTTTCCTCAGCAGACTCCCGTGTGATCTGCACCCAGCACCGCACGCTTACACAGACCACGCACCACTGAGCGCTTCGGACCTCAGGAGCAGGTCAAGCAAAATTCTTTCTGGGTCTGATTTTGCGATGACCAAATACATCGTTTTCTGCTTTTCATGAATTACACCCTGGAGTTAGCTTTGCTTTCCTGCTGAAAGCACGCTTTGTTTCTGTGCGTACAGGTGGCCTTCTGCATCGTCTGCGCTGGGTGCTCGCAGCTGAAGCTAGGGCTCCAGTAATCCTCTCCAGCAGTGCCTAAACACCAGCACACGCAAAGAACTCGTATGACACGGAGGTAACTTCTGTGTAGCTGGAGCTCACTGTAACAAGGAAAGTTAAAGACGCTGCAAAAGAAAGAACAGGGAATTTGGAATCCATTTTTTTACTGCTATTAAACAGGTTAGCTCTCCATTTTCAGTTAGGGGAACAATCCTCAATATGAAAACGTCTTGTTAACAGCATCCCCTCCTGCCTCCCTTTCTAAGTTATCCTCACCTTCACTCTCGCCCTCTATTTCACATACCGTGTCTGTGTCTTTGGAACTACTATGCAAGCGGACAGCCGGGTCCGACGGATAATGTACTGAGACAGAAGAAAAGCTCTGCATAAAGCCCACAGGACAGGGAGAGCTGCCACGTGTCACTCAGCACATGGGCCCAGGTGAAAAGCTCCCACGCAGGTGCCTGCCCCAGCTGCCCCTTTTCCTCTGCAGCTCGCTGTCCTGCGCTTGAAGGTAACACCTGAGCTGCCGCTTTCCGTGCAGACGCCGGCACGCGCAGGCAGAGCTGGTCCCGGGCAGCTGCAGTTACTGCTGGTGGAAGCCTGGCCGGAGTTTCTGACTCCTCCTTGCCCTACTGAGTGCCTACGCCTTGACTTTTTCTTGTGCTAGTGTTCCCTAATACCTAGAAATTATTTTTAGAAAGCTGGTTTTGTAATATTTGTACTGGCATTTTACTTGAACGAGGATATTGAACAAAAAAAAGTAGAGATGTCTGCCTTCGAAGCAGTCGTGAGAGGGAACCTGTGGAAGCCACGAGGATTCGCCCCGGGAAGCGGTCACGCACCGAAACTGCTGCCGGAGGAAAAGCTGCTGCGGAGCCCTCGCGGCTGCATCCCGCTGAGAATCCTGGCCCTGCAGGGCAGCACCGCTTCTGCTCCTGCCAGAAGCTGCAGGTGCAGGGGCAGCACCTGGTCCGGAGCCTGCATAGGTCCCGCTCTAAGGCAGAGGGCTTGGGATTTCTCAGCCCTGGGAGCTGATGGCAGGGGTTCAGCATCTTTCCCTGCAGCTGCGGTCCGTGCCAGACCCAGTACCTGACCTCTTCCTGCAGCTGGCAGAGCCAGAGCTTCCCCTTGTTAAAGCTCGAGTGGCTTTCTAAAAAGAAACTTTCTAGCACTTTTACACACATTGAGTAACCTCTTTTAATGGAGTATTTTGGGGGCTATAAACAAGGTTTTTAAATTGTAAAAATACGAAGTGCCATTAGGAAACATACAGCTCACAACTAAAATTAGCTCTTTCCTCGTCTTGCAAAATGAACTTCAAATTGAAAGTTTTTTTAAATAAAGAAGGTGTTTATTAAAAGCATTTGAATTACTCGCCTTGAGTGTCGTTTTGGAGGGGAATGGGGTTTTCGGTTGGCCTGTTTTAAAGCAAAGACAGAATCATAAAGCAAGTCAAAGACCCAGCTTCCAACACGAATCCACGCAGACTTTTAAATTTGTTTCCAGCAGAGAATGAGCACCAAGGAAGGACAGGGCAGCCTGCTTGGGACGTAGCAACAGCCAGTACCGTTACCTTGTGCCAAGGAGAGAAATGTTTGTCAGACAGGAACTTTGGTGATCCGGTTCCACTAAAACCACCCATCCAAGGGGAAGCGTTCTGGATGAGCACAGCCCACCCCCTCCCTCCCAAATAACCCAGAACCATCCGGCTCCCCAGGACCGTGCCCTGCACAAATGCAAAGGAACCAGAACCAAAACTTAAAGCTTAAGCCATGACCGTCTTGCTGACACCAGCTGCAGAAGCGTTTTGACGGAGACAAAAAAGGACTCTGCCCTCTCAGAAATCTCTTTTCAGGACGTGGTTTAAAAGCTGACAATCATTTTCACCGCTCACAAGCTTTTCTGGGACGATCTCGTTTTTGTTCTTAATACAGACTGGCAAAGTGCTGCTGCCTGAGTTGTGTTCGGACTTGGCACAGGAGGAAACGGCACACTTTACCAGTCTGCTTAAAAATGAAAAACAAGCTCAGCGCAGATTGTCCGGCTGGCGGAGCCGAAGTCTTCCTCCACCCTTTTTAAGGGTAGAATTGACTGCTCCAATGGTTTTTGATTAAAAATTTAAACTATTTCCCCACTGGCCTCAGCAGCTGATCACCGTCACAGACATTCAGCAGCCACTGGCAGCGCCGTAACGCGTTACCAGCCGGAGCTGCTCGCATCCCATCGCTCTGCGGGGCAAAACATCACAAGGGAGCTCGCTAACCCTCCCGCACTCACCGCCTCTGAAGGAAGCTTTGCCCACAAACGCCCCAACGCAGCAAAAACGCACAAGTGCTGGTAAAGACGCCAAGCCGCAAGCTAACAGTGAAGGGGCACCTTCCGACAGCGCCGGCACGGCTCCAGAACAGGAGGAGGGAACGCGGCTCCCTCAGCTGTAGGCTCACAGCCGAGCTGCTCCGAAGCACCGCGGAGTTGCCGCGCACGGTGCCAGCCATCGACAATCCCTCCCCTCGTGGCGCTCCAGCCCTTAGCGCTGCGCGAGTCCAGCCACACGTCACGCTGAGAGAACCGAGTTGCTTAAGCCTTTTTCCCGCACAGCGCACGACAGCAGTACAGCGAGGAACAAATCAAAATGCCTTGACCGGCGGCGTTTTAATCACAACACACAGCAGTATACAGGACATGCCACGCTGGGAGAAGCTTCAGTGCTCCATCAAGTTTAGCAGGAGAAAAATATCACGGAAGAAACTGGAACGTACTCCAGGCTCTGCTTGTGACTGAAGCCACACATCGAAGACCACACAGGTGCCAAAACAGGCTAAACGTTATGAGAAGAAAATCAAAGAGGTGGCTTGGGAGAACCCAGAACAGGACAATGGCAGATTTATTTACAGTAGGGCACAAAGAATACATACATTAATTAAAAATTACAAAGAATACAGAGAAAACACTCCGGGGGGAAGGAGAGAAATCAATGCTGGCTGAGCCTCTCCACAGGTGGGGATAGCAAAAAAAAAAAAAACAAAAAAAAAACCAAAAATCTCAAAGATCTTAGATCAGAACCGACGCAGTACTCCACAGCACAGCTGGCTCGTGCATCCCCTGCTCTCTTTTTTCCATCCTTGATTCCTGGCTGCTCAGACTTTGGCATGGCGCATGGCTGAGGAAGTTATTAGGCAAGGCCAGAAAGACTTGGGGCTGAGGAGGAATCAAAGCATCTGTGAAGCCAGCTCCTCGCAGGGAGCAAGGCCATCAAATAAGAGGCACAGGTCCTAGTGTGGACCTCATGGAAACTCTTAGGGCAATTTGGATTAAAATAGCCCCAAACCCCTCAAGTGCATGCATCAGTGCTGGTAACAGGGAGGGCTTGGGACAGTTGTGTTGGAATGGTGTCACCTGGGACAGCCGGTCACCTGGAGGCCTTATTTCTTAATATAGAAAGAAGCAAAACCAAAATTGTTCTAGATCTCACAAACCGCCACATCTCTCCCCTGTAGCCCTGACTGAATCCAGCTACTCTGGGGATGGAGGGAGCCTTCACTGCAACATCGAAGTTTTTTACCGGTAAACATCATAAATGACCAACATAAAACTTCAAACCTCGTTTAAAAAGATCTTCCCAGGGGCTTATTCAGGCATCAAGCCACAGAAAAAGAAGAGCCTGCTGCAGAAGAGCCCACACTGGCTGCCCAGAGGACTTAGACCGTTTCGTGGAGAACAAAATACAGCTGAGGGGGTGTGAACTTCTGTTCCCTGGAGGTAGAGAATCTAAGAGAGGAGAAGAGAGCAGCTGGGGAACAGGGCAGGCAGTGAGGCAGCCCGCTTCTGGCAATGGGAGAACTCCTTGGGGCCACTCCCCGTCCCCAGCCCCTTCTGCGTGGCCGGCGCACGTCTCGCCGCAGCTGAGGCCCAACACTGCATCAGACTGCTTGGCACTAACGCAACGGCGGCGCTGACTTCAGGCTTCCCAGAACCGTGGGGTTCCCAAGAAGGATGCCGGCCCCGTTTCCTCACCCGGCTGGAGCAGAGCTATGGACATCACAAACCCTGGCCGTTACCTCATGCATCCTTCCAGTGGCGTGTTCTAGCACCAGCACAATCACACGCTTCCACCAGAACACTGCGGCCCGCTGCACCTTCCAAAGAGGAAATCCCACCCTCCCATGCTGTCCAAGGCCAGAAGCTGGGAGAAATGATGCTGAGGGTTGCAGTTCTCCAGCTCTCTCACGGTGAAATTGCACTTCCTAGGCTCCGAATGGCACCTCCATCAAACTGTAAACAAGCTGATGCCAGGACTTCTGCAGCGAGAGCACGCCAGACCCATGCTGGGTGAGCTTTTAGGATCCTTTTGTTTTGCCACAGTCAAGCTCTTCTGTGCAGACATGAAGGCAGGAAAGAAATCCAGTCTGATACTTGTCTGAAGAGTCTCCCTGAATCCTAGAGCACCCTAGGGGCTGGAAGAAAATGTTTTCACAAGTGTTTCCACTGCTGTCTTAAATCCATTCATCATCAACATAAAAAAAAAAAAAGATGAATTAGCAAAAAGGGGTTTACTTATACAGAGGGATATTTCTCTGCTAAAAAACTCCCTCAAATCTGGAACAGGATAATAAAGTTAAAATGTAAGGTATCTACAGGCCCCTTTTCCCCCCAGAAGTAGCCCAGAATCCATGTACACTGTGCCAAAAGTTACATTCCAAAATGAGGAGTTATTTATTTCTTGTCACTCTCCCACTGGATTTTGTTTCCTTAAAAGAATTGGGAGAAGATGTCTCCTTCGCTCCCAGGAGGACATGTATTCAGAGGTGTCTGCTTTCTGCTGGCTCTGTGCATCTTCAGTCTATTTTCACTGCGGCATAGATCTTCCGGACAAACATGTAGGCTGCATAGAAGCCAATGGTGCCAGTGAGGAGCCAGAAGGACAAGACCATAAGGGCGGTGTAGCCAAAGTACAGTAAGGAGGGAATGAACTCAACAATATCCAGCTAAAACAGAAGAGGAGTTAAAAATAAGTAAAATCATGTTCAGAGGTAACATGAGTCAGGTCCCACACCAGCCAACGCCCCCAACAAGGGGCATTCAAAGTAGAAGCAACCCTCTGCTCAGCTGAGATGTCCCCTTCAAGAGAGGGGCTGGGACCACTGCTAGCAACTGATGGCTCCACACAGGTATCCCAGGCAGGGGCCTCAGGTACTTAAATCCTCCTCCCTGCTTTGGAAATGCCATTAGCACAGCTGGCTGCTCAGCTGCCTTGTGCTAGCACAGGGATGGGCTCGGACTAGGCAGCCCTATCATTTCCTTCCCCGGATCCAACAATTTCTCCTAGAAAAGTGGCACTTTGGTACGAGAGGGATAACAATACCTTGTTCACAAAGTAGAAGATGGCATAGATGAGCACGTAGAAGGCAGATCCTCCAGACACCAAGAAGGTCCTCCACCACCAGCGGTAATCCTGACAGGGTAAAAAGCCTCAGCATTATTCCACAGGCTTCTTTTTCATGTCACCAGCTTCACTGGCTCAGGGGAGCTGTGAGCTTTTTGGGACAGGGAGAACATTACCCATTTTCCTTCAAAGCAAAACCACAGTTTGGGCATGGGGAGCTACTTTGTCACAAAATTATTTCCAAACAAGGACAAAAAGCTGACAGTGAAACGTGCCAGGTCAGCATCACAGCACTTGCTACCGGAGAACATGGCTCAGCCTTTGGCCCTGCATTTCTCTTCAGACATGGATGGAATTAAATGGTTTCTTTCGGAAGAGATGTCAGCTCAAAATACCCTGCTCCCAGCAGAATTGCCTGTATGAAACCACAGTTCCCAGTCTAGATGTCAAGTAGCTTCAATTCTCCTTAAAGTCTAGAGGTGTAAAGAACAATCACACCCACGAATCTGGGCCATGCTGCATTTTTGCTAAGCAGCAGCAATAACGTGACCTGTGCTTTGCCAGGAACGAGTGTGCACCCTGAGCTACTGAAACTATGACAAGGGAAATCTCACCTCAGCACAAAGCTGGAAGTACACCATGACAATGCTGATTTGTGAGCAGGATACCACCAGGATTATAAACACCAGGAAGAGAAAGCCAAAAAGGTAATAGAACTGGTTCTCCCAGATTGCCTGAAACGAAGACACAGCATAAAATTGTTTCCATGCTTCTGTAATCAATCAGCAAATGCGAGACTACCTTCTTCCAGCTAACGCAAGAAAAAAAATGAGGGACCCTCGGCCCCACAGAGATGAGGCATCAGTTCAAGTGCATTTCCCAAAGGGACTGGGTTGCAAAAAGATACCCAAAGACAGCTACGAGGTAGCTTGCTCACTCCCCTTCATCTTCCTAGCAATGGAACAGCAAATTCCTCCATGTCCACAGAAAGGTGAGAAATAAGCAGCAGCTGAACGTCTTAAGGTCAGGTCCCCTCTTTGCCATAACGTTACAACAAGCGTTATCTTCACCACCATCCTTCCAATCACCCTTCAAAAGAAGGTTCTGCAGACATCTCCAGGTGTTTTCAGCAAGAAGACAGTCTGCAGAGACCCACAGCCCAGCTCTCTCTAGGAACAACACTGAAAGACCCGGAGGGAACCTGTCAGCCCCTCCAGTAGGTACAGGAGTACGAAACTGCCCCAGGCGGGTGCTCCCTCCCTTTCAGAGGCATATTGGCTTTGGCACGAGAGGAATCCTATTCAAGAATGAAGTGGGTTAAATGCTTACGCTGAAAATGAAGAACAGTTCAATGAACATAGCTCCGAAAGGCAGAATACCAGCCATGAGAATCCTATAGAGCGAGAAAGAAAAACTGTAAGCAGCACAACATAACTGTCTGGCCATTAGAAGCTCCCTGTAACCACCCAGAACACTCCTGGCAGAAGCTCTACAGCTCCAGATTGCTAGAATAAGTTTCATGCAGTAAATGACTCAGCTGCTCCTGTTGTTGGGTACATTAAACATGTCAAGATTAAGTCTCTGATACTGCATTACTCAGGAAAACACCTCTGTGACCTGGCTGTGTCCAGACACCAGCAGAAAGGTGATGGTCAGCAGCCTAAGAGAACTGAGGGAATGGGGCTTAACTCACCGTATTTCCTAGACACTCATCACTCACCCGACAAATTTATTCATATACCACCTCTGCTCCGGGATCTGCCTGGGAATCTGGTTGGTCCGCACGGGATTGTCATACGGCTGCTTGCGAAATCCAAAGTAGTACCCCAGGTACACCAAGGGCAACGAGATCCCAAACCACATGCAGAGCAAGGCCACCATGGTAGGGAAAGGCACCTGGAATCACACAGAGTCATAAAAACAAGCAAGTTCATCTGCCTGGAGACTGAAGTCACTGGCCAGCCCAACTCACTGCACTGGCACCCACATGAGAAAGGTGCTGTGAAAGTAGGCAACTCCCCCACAGCCCAGTCACCCGCCTCCCACTCCAGCAGGCTCCCAGGATGAAGGAGGTACCTACCGCTCCAGAGGAGTGTTTCCCCCAGATGAAACAGTTCAGGACAAAGCAGATACCGAAAACGACACCCGGATACAAGGTAGCTGTCTGCAAGAGCAAACACAAGTTAAGAGGAAACACCTGACTTATTAACCAGATGCTTCTTTTTAATGAGTCCATTGCTGGGACAAGGCACACGTGGAGGAAGCATCCCTTCTGCTCCCACAGCAGACGGGCAATGGGGAGGATCTCAGACAACCCTCTTGCTTTGCAGCAGTACGTGCTCTGGTGTTTACCCTTTCACGTAAAGCTACAAGGGCTCAATCCACACCAAATCTCTGCACGTCCAGCCAGCGTGCATCCAGCTACCCACAAATGCATGCGGAACTTAACCCCAGACCTTGCCATCATCAACCTGGATAAGCAGCACAGAACACCAAGAGACTCACACAGAAGGCTCCCTTCTTCCATCGATGTCCTTTCAGAGTCCGGTACAAGCGGCCAGCGAAGAATCCACCAAATACCCTGGACAGAAACAAGCCAAGACAAAGAAAATGAGCTTTCATTGCTGGGGAAAGGGAGGGCAGGTGTAGGCAGGACAGTTCAGTTGTGGAAAGCAGTGGGCACCTACCCCATGAACATGAAGAGAAAGCAGGCAGTAGTCATCAGTGCACCCCGGCTAGAAGGTGACAGCATCCCCAGCATGGCAACAACTGCGGAGGAAAAACCAGGACAAAGCACAATGGCTCCGATGCACACGTGCCAGCCTGCACCTGGAGGCCAGGGGCCATCCCACAAGCTGCATGCAGCCGCCTGGGATCGCCGCCTCCTCCACAGACCTCATTTCCTTCAAAGCCTAACACACCCACAGCCTCCAGCACTGGCCGGAGAGAAAGTCACAGCTTTGCTCTCAAGCTATAGATCATGCTTTAGCCTCATTGCCCAGAGATTTGAGCAGGTGCAGCTCAGAAGGCAAAGCACACATGCGCAAATGTCTCTCAGTCCACTACCACCCGGTGCTTGTTTCTGCAGAATCCCTGCCTCTCATATCTTGATTACAGAAAATACAAACTCAAAAAGCATCTCTCAGCTGAAGGCGTCTATCTAGAAACTCAGAAATGCCGAGCACAGGCCTACAGCCTCCATCAGGAAGCAGACTCATGTGACTTCACTCAAGCTAAGGTGAGCCTAGACCGAAGTTGCAGTTTGGAGCTGCAAACACCCTTGAGCACTGCTCCTCTTCTTGTTATGGCCGCTCCATGCAACACGTGCCACTTACAGATGACGATCAGGATCATACAGAAGAGCTGAATTCCAGAACCCAGGAGAGAACTGAGGATCATGGGATACTGTGGAGGCCTGAAGACATCTCCGTGCACAAGTTTCCAGCCGGATTCCTCCATGGTATCTTCCTGTAGCAACAAGAACGTATTTAAATACAGTTTAGCAGTGGAAATAACGGTCCTATCACAGCCACCCTAAGAGGCTAATTTCCTTGTATCTAGTTCTACAGAATCATATCGCTCTAGTTAACAAACTTCTTTCCTCTCGCACTTCGGTCAGTTAAGACCTGAACTGCCAGTGCCAGGACACACGTTTATGGAACTGTCACCAGTCATTACCTAAGCATGAAGACATCTGTACCGGTAATTAGCTGTCGTATACAGAGTGCCAAAGGTGTCACAGAATCACATCAAGGAACAGTTTGGGAGGACCTTTAAGGATCAGCTACCTCATCCCCCCTACCACGGGCAGGGACATCTTTCATTAGATCAGGTTCCTCAGGGCCCCATCCTGACTTTGAATACTTCCAGTGATGGGACACGTCCTGAGAGCGCATTACGGAACCGCCTCTCCAATCTTCAGGGTTCAAAGAAAAATGGGAGGCAAGGTGGGAAGAGATACTACAGGCACATCTTCAAACCAAATCCCTCCTCATCTGTGCTTCCCTCCCTCTCCAATCCCAGCCCCAAGAACAAACACGTCATACAATGTCATCTTCTTTGTTGTAGTTGGCAATGTCCTTCCGGAGGGTGCGGATGATGATCATGCTGAGAATACCTGAAAACAAGTACAGGTTAGCTCAGAGGCTCCTGTGTGGCCCTGCTGCTCTCGTGCTGTGCAACCACACTGATCCCACCAACGTACACAGTTCTGGCTAGGAGAGGAGGCCTTGAACCATTACTCTTCTCCCCCAGCCTACAGCAAAAACAGAAACAAAGCCCCAGGGAGTAGGGAAGGCAGAATTTCAGCATTAACAAGGCACTGTGGCTTTCCTGTGTGTTTTTTTTTTTTTTTTAAAAAAAAAAAAAACATTAACGATTCTACTCCCCCAACTACCCCAGTCAGAGCACAAAAGCGGGTAGCAGCCTGACCCCATGGGGTGCTGCCCGAACCAGGAGGTTTTATACGTGCTAATGCTCATTTCCTGCCCCTTCCAAGCAGGTTCAGACACGGCCACTTCCTCCTTAAGCTACAGGCAACTGAGGCTTAAAGACAATTCCCTGCACTTACGGTAAAGCCTTCTTCAGCCCACACATCTCACTCACCCGAAAGGAAAAAGACGACCACAACCGAGTTGATGATAGAAAACCAGTGAATCTGCACATCGCTCATGGTCAGGTAGGTGTCCCAGCGGGAAGCCCATTTAATGTCGCTTTCCTGAAAGGACAGCACGGTGTGACCAGAAGCCCTTCGGACACCCCAGCAGCTATCATTGCCCCATGTCTTCTCACACCAGCACATTCCCGATGTCTTCCACAACACCCCTGTGACAAATACTTGGAGCACGAACTGCCAGCCCGTGCCAGGCAGGGGCAGTTAGCTGCCAGCCAGCTTCCCACTACTCCCTCACCTCCCAGTGGACAGAGTACGTGAAGATAATCTGGTTCTCCTTAGAGGGATCGATTTCCTGAGGGGCAGAGCCTGTGGCTTCAGGTAGGGTGCACATCCCCTTCTCATCAGCCTTCAAGTCTGTAACAGAAAACACGGCACACACTAGGTCAGACCTTCCCTGAGGCACCACCTCTCCCGCTGATCAGCCTGGCCCCAAGTTCAAGGCACTGTGCCACTATTACTCCAAATACTGCAGGGAAAACCTTCATTCCTTTCCCAGCTGCTCTGCGGTTTGCACAACTATTCTTCCAATCAGCAGTGAACAGCATAAACAAATTTTAAGGAAAGATATTATTGTTACAGCTAATATTATTCTTATAATTCAGACTCCCTCCCTTCCGTGCCCTGAGACAAGGAAGTAACAACTGGCACTGGTACCTCAGCGTGTGTTCAACACTTGACCTACAAGAGATTCTTCTCCCTTGCTCCCCTCCCTAGAAGTCACTCACCTTCTTGTTTAATACTCTGGGGAATCACTTCAAAGCGCACAACCCTGTAGGTGGGCTCCTGGTTTTCTTCCACATCCTCTCTGTGGTAGTAAAGGATGAAGGAGAGGTGGTTGTGCAGGTAGAACTAAAACAGATTGACATTAAATATAATGTTAGCCACCCGAGAGAGGAACAAGCAAAGTTTAGAAGCAACTGGAGAAAGCAGTTTCAGTGCAGAAAAGTGAAGACTCCTGCTGTTCCCAGATACATTGTGCTATAGTGCGAGATCAAGCTAACACTGCCAAGTTTAAAGAACAAGAGGAGAGAACACAGGTATTGAAGAGGTGACACCTCAAACACTCCAAGCATCAGTGACGAGGTTCCAATCTATTTCTGGCCCAGACAATACCATTATATTGAGATACATCTCCACGATGCGCTCAGCGGAGACTTCAGTGGCAAAAGAACCACAGAATTTATGTTGGAAGGACCTCAGCAGCTACAGCCTTGAGTTTCCTGCTTGCTTTTTCTAACAGACAAGCATCAATCAGTCTGCTGGTGCTCACAGCTGTCCTAAGCTTGTACTTTCAAAGAGCTCTTACATCACCTACGGCAGGAACAAAGTGCAGCAGCTCTGTTTGCAGGCACAGAAAGTTCATTCACCCGTAAGAACTTACACTCAAGCGATCAGAGCCGTGTGTGCAACTGAACTCCTGACTATGCTAAAAAGATATATCAGTTAAGTCAAATACAGCTAATCTTTAAGGCACACAGTTAAAAAAAATATCTACAGGAATACACATTAAGTTTCCATTTGCAAATTTAAGAAACTTCTTCCAGATGGTTACAAACAGGATTTTTTTTTTTTTTCTCACAATTTGCCAGTGCTTTTACTTTCTAATATCCCATACCCTTGCCATCCAAAGCCTTACGGCAGGTCCATGCTAGGAGCTTTGGCTGTCATACCGGTATTCCAGCACCTGCCCTCACTCTCTTCTGTTAGAAGACCTCTCTTGTATTTCTATTCTATATAAAAATGTCGGTTGCATTCCTAACCCTGATGCTCTCTGGTGGATTTCCAACGCTCTGAGAGACTCCCACCGCTCCTCTACGCACCCCTCCGACAGCACCCAGATTCTCTACCTTGTTACCGTCCATAAACCCAAGCCTGTATCCATGCTCGAACTGCACATCCTTCTCCTTCTTCTTTTCCTCTTCCTCACGATTGGAATAAAACTCCAGCCGTGTGGCCACAGGGAGGTTATCAGCAATGCTGAAAGTACATATTTCAGATCAAATTTGTCCACGACACAGAACCCCCACCGACACAAACCCATGCTCCAGGCGACTCACAGGTGCACATAGTAATCCTCCCTGATCCGCTCAGCGATCAGCTTGCTCTGCTCCACGGTCAGAGTGACCGGCTTGTTGGGAAAGTTGCAAAGAACTTCACATTTCTTCTCCACATTCATGGAAACCTGGAAAGGTGTATTTACAATTCGATCCCCCCGGAGAACCTCACCTGGAAAACAGGAGAATAAAAGCAGGGTTTAAGACTGCCAGGCTTCTTGCCACTGATCCTGCCACCCGGTTTGCAGAGCACTGTACAGCCAGGGTCATGAGAGCAAGTCTCCTCCGTTACCACAGATGCAAAGAAAAAATTAGAGGGTAGCTGACTGTTGGAAGTACCAAGCACTACGTGTAACTGGTTACGTGCTCTCTCCTTCAAGTAAGTTGTTTCCTTTTTCCAGCATACGGACATTCTAGTTTGCAAACTGCCAGCATGTAAAGAAATAGAGGGAGCAGGCCCTCCACAAACAGTTTATTAGAGAGGATACTTGCAAATCGTTTTCCTCCTTTAAACATACTCTCACTCAGCTCATAAGCAGCAGTTTAGTGCTGGGGAGCATGCTGTTCGGCGGATACATACCGAGATTCTCAGCCTTGTACGTTATCTTGGTGGGCTGGCAGAAGGGCAACGAGTAGTACTCATATGGTAACTGGGTTCGTGAGCTGGTGAGCTTCACGGCCTGGAGGAAGAAAGGAAGGATTATCCCCATGACAGAACTCAGTTTCCTGCCCTCTGGTAAACACACCTCTCCTACGTTCACTTTTGTAAGAAAGGAGACAAATATTCCTTTTGCACAGTTCCTAGTCATACATTCTCTACCCTAGGACTTAGCAGCATTTCAATCACAAACAGAGAAACCCTTGAAGAAAGAAGCACGGCAGATATTTTTTTATTTTTACAAATTTATGACTCAGTGAAGTCCCACAAAACAACAAAGAGCTTGAAAGAGATTCTGAGATACAAGAATCAAATTTCATATGAGACTGCAGTTATTTCCTAAAAAAATATTTAAAAAAAAAATAAATCACGTCACACCAGACCTAGAGGTCTGGCCTCTAGTTACACGAAGGGTTGAGCAATTTTTGTCACTGGAAGAAAAGCCAGAGAGCCACCAGATTGGGAAGACAAAGGGCAGCGACAAAACCCAAACATTTCTGGAGAGTTCCCACAAGTCACATGGCACAAGGGAAGCACAGACATATACCACGATAGCCAAGGCCACAGCTGCTCAGAAAAACAGGAGTGTTTTGTAACGCAGCCAAGCTCCTTTATTGGAAGAGCGCTGGCAAACAGGCTGACCTGCCTTATCACTTGAAGAAGCATTTGGCTCATGAAATCCCTCTGAGACCAGCCACTCCAATACCCCCTCTTCCAGGAAGCTCACTGTAGCCACAGGCAAATCACATTTGCTTAAAAATAGCCCAGGTCTGGCAGCCTGCAGCCAGAGAGCAAGTTGTGCTGTGCTTCATGTGGGAGCATCAAACCTCAGCAGCCCCAAGGGTGCTGGATTTTGCTGAGACAGAGGCCACAGCTTTAGAAAAATAAATGAAAAGGGCTATAAATTGCTGATGTCTGGAAGCGGGGCCTGGCTTCCTCCTGCACAGGAGAAGCGGTTCCATCATTCACTACCAGCAACGCTGTACAGGAACAGCTCTTCAGCAAGCCTGGGCTGGAAGGTCCCCACCACTCAAGGACAAATGCCTGCTCCTGGAAAGGGCTTAGCATGGATTTCACTTGGCTTGAAGACATTGCATGTGCAAACTGGGTAGAAGAGAACACTGAAAAAGTCTGACTCGACTACTGCTTTATCCTACCGTCCTCAGGCTCATCCTCCACGAGCATTTTGGGAGTCAGTACGGTGCCGGAAAAAGAATCTGGTTAAATTCGCTTCAAAACTGCAGAAAGAGTGCGCTCTTTGGCCAAACAGAGCAACAACTTGAGGACTTTGGTGCAATTGCTGAAGGGATTTGGTAGAAGAAATCAGAAACAAGCAAGAGAATCACGCTGGGAATTGCAGGGTGAGGTGACAAGAGTGACCACTTGAGGGCTGCTTATCCCCAACACCCTACACGAAGATAGTAAAAACGAAATAACCTGCACCAAAAATTTAGTAACAGGATCGATCCCAAAGTTTGACTTGCCCATCCCACGTAGCTATGATGATACAAACAAGGAATAAAAATGTACACACACACACAAAAAAAAACAAACGAACAACATACAACCAGACCCAAGTTCCTCCCACCTTTATTTCTACAGGATCATTCCGATGGAAGTTGATAGGAGCCACACCGGGCACATAGAAAGAATCTGTACCACGAAGCCACAACAGCAAGACCAGCAAACACCTTAGCCTTTCCTGCAAAAAGGAGAGGAAATATTAACATATTTTTATATTTAATGTTAGCACTAAAATATAAATCTATATATTTAATATTAAAAATAGTAAAATAAACACCAGAGCAACGTTAGATATGGGCAACAACACTGAAAGCATTAATTCCAGACGTTATAAAATCTGTAAGGTCAAGGGATTACGCACAACTCCAGGAAAGCTTTCCTCACTTCGTTTTGTGACTCTCATCGGGTCACCTTCCACTCTGTCTGGTTCTTCGCCTGCACTCAGGAAAGCGCTGGCTTTGCTGAGCTGCAGGAAAGATGCGTTTGTCTGGAACGGTTCACCCAGCACGCTGTCACCTGACTTTTCTACCCCCACCCACCCACCCGCCACGCTTGTGAGGAACGGCACAACCCCGTGGCTTACTGGAGAACTGGGCACCAGCCCTGGCACCGGGCTAACCCTGCCCACCAGGAGCTGCCCCACACCGCTGCCTGCGGCGACCAGCGCGGGGTGGTGCGGCAGGGGCTGGGCACATCACCACCTCTCCCTCCACCCCACTCTTTTCTCCCTGCCCCTCTGGGCCACAACACAGCTCGGCATCAGGGAAAAAAAGCTTGCAGGATGACAAAAATAAGGACAGAGCTTTGGAAGGCGCTCAGAGACACACGGGCACATGGAAGATGAAGTTTGCGATGGCACCTTCGGCAGAAATCAGGCTCTCTGCACGCAGACGACGATGACTCAGGCAGTACCAAGCAACAGAAGAGGCTGAGGGGGACTACGGAAAGCGCTGCCAAGAAAGAGCATTTGGTAACAAGAAACGGGAACGCTGCTACGCAACAGGTGGGGCTGAGTTTTGAAAGTGAAATTTGAAGGAAAATTTCCAATGCGGGCTCCTCAGCAGCCAGCTCTGCCTGGCAGAGCACGTGCAGGGAGAAGCTTGGAGCCTTCCCGGGCAGGATCTGTGCTTCCATACCCACGGAGGTGCTGCTCCTCCAGCAGTTAGCGTGGCAATGCGGACACGTGCCAAAACACCTGCACAGCTCCTGGGCCTGGCCCGGCAATCGTTTCATTTCAGATGCCTGCAGGGCAGACCGTCTCCCGCGCAGGATCAGAACTCGCAGGACGCAGCCCTGCTTTAGGTGAGTCCCAGAGCCCCGGTGAGGCACAGGCTTCAGAAGGCAGGGGACCGCCTTTGTGGCCTTCCCCGATCCTGTACGCTTCAAAAAGCTTGCATGAAAAATCACTCAGGTGCCGGTCTTTGTTCTAAGGTGCCAGGGAATCGAACAACGAAGCAACACGCAGCACAACAGACACGCACAGCTCCAGACCAGGAAAGTCAGCCCAGGGAAATGGCCGAGAGGGCAGGCAGCACGTCACCCCAGGACGCCTGCGGCGGGGCGGGCGCTGCCACACGAGCACACGGCCACCCGCAGCAGCGACAGGGGCTGCCTCTTCCCGTCGCGTGAAATTCAGCCCGCCCGATTCAGCCTGCGGGACCTCTGTCAATCCCGAAAGCGTGACGGGCAATCTCCTTTGAAAATCCATCCCTGTGATTAACTTTGGAAGGAACCACTTAACAGGAAGGACAGTTTAACTCAAGCCTTCCTCGCAGCCATTCTCACAGCGCGCTTCTTGTCCTACGCGCAGGCACCAACAGAAGCTCGCAGAGAAACCCTTCCAAGAAGCTACTTCTCAGTAATTATCACTAGACTTTACATTTGCAAACAATTCCAGGACAGTTTCTTTGATTTATCTCATTTAGAAAGACCTAAAAAATATTGCCTTTATTACTTCTTCTAAAGATCCACCAAAGCTTTACCAATCGCTGCCAAAAAAGCGGGGTTGTCGAGCTACGCCCCGGCCGGACCCAGCAGGAGAAGACCCCCCAGGACACCTTCCTGTGACCACACACGTGTACACACACGCAGTCTGCAGGCTCGGAAGCTGCCAGTGCCAGAGTCTGAATTCCAAAGTTTATCCAGGGGAAGGGGCAAACAGGAGCCCGCAGGCAGCCTTTCCCCAGGCACTCTGCCAACGCTCTTCAGCATCACCCAGCGCGGCCGGGCCATCAGGGCCCGGGATGCCCCCGCCCGGCTGCCGGCAGGCATTTTCTAGAGGCTGCCAACACGAAGAAGCCTTCGAGCAGCAGCGATTTCCAGCAGCCTGCAGCCCGGTGATACGCCCGGCACCGCGTTAGGGCTGGCTTGCTGGTTGATAATTCACCCAGGAAGGTGAGAACACAGCACAGGATTTGCTTAAAGGGAAGAAAAGGAAGCAGGAAATGACAACAATGGATAGCGTATGAATGAGATGACAGATAAGGCTTCATCTCTCTTACACAGAGAAGGGCAAAAGGTACAAACAGCAACAACCAAGGGCTTCTAACTTTCGGTTTTGAGGAAAACCAGGGAAAAGGACCTGTGCACAGCCACTCGTCCGGCCAGATCCACAAAGCTCTGAGGAGCTGGTCCAACTACCAACACTTTTTGATATGAGGTCAGAAGGGGAAGAAGGGAATCGCCCGCTACTCTGTGGCAGGAAACGAAGACCCGCTACACCGGAGCACCCCAAGCTCCCTGCCACGTACGATCAGTCTCCGCTCGGCCATCAGGACGTTAGCCGGGCGCAGGCAGCACCCGCTCCTCGCCCCTGCCAGGTGCCAGCCTGCCACCTCCCAGCCCCGCTCGCGGGCTGCCTCGCCGGGTGTCTCACAAGTGTTTGCACAGGCCCAGCTTTATTGCCCGGCTTACGCTTGCGCTCAGAGGAGTCACTGAAGGGCTTTGGAAAGGAGACAAGTGCTGCATTCACACGGATCTCTGAGAGCCCCTTTGACACCAGGAGGGCTGTCAGCAGCCTTCTGCCTTTCGTAAAAGAGGAGGCTTCCAGGAGATCCCCCGGAGAAACGTCTTCAGCTCTCGAAACGAGCTCGGGCCCTGCCTCCTCCCTGCCTGGGAGAGAGCCAGCAGCACGTACCGATGCCTAAATCAAACCAGACGCGCACCCCCACTCTCCGATCCCCGTCCGGTTTCCGCCAGCCTTGGCGCTCCGGGATTCCCCGCGCCCCGGTGCCGGCCAGCAGCGCCCATCCTTCCCCCGCAACCCTGCTCCCGCAGCGCCTCCTCCTCGGAAACCTTCCCCGAAGGCGCGGGGGCACGCTCCCCGTTCCGCCGGGAGCTCACCAGCACCTCGGCAGCGCGCTGCTCCCCCGGGCGGTGCCGCCGGGGCCTCCCTCAGCGGCTTCCCACCGGGAACAGCCCCGGGGCACGGCTCGGGACCGGAGGGGGTGGGAGGGGGAGCGACAGGCTCCCGCCCGGCCCTGCTGACAAGCCGCAGCGGGCCGTGACAGCCTCCCCCCGCGGCGCCTGGGGCCGGCCGCTGCCTCCGCGCCGGCGCTGCCCGGGAGGGACGGGGCCGGGCCGGGGCCGCCCCGGGAGGCTGCGAGGCCTCGGCCCGATCCGGGGAGCCGCGCCCGGCCGCGGGGGAGCCGGCGGGGCTGCAGCCGGTGCAGCGTCCCCGTCCCGTCCCGTCCCGTCCCTCCCGGCCCGGTTCGGCCCCCCCGGTCCCGTCCCGGCCCCCCCCCGGTCCCGTCCCGGCCCCGCTCCGTGCCCGCCGCCGCCGCCGCCGCCGCGCTCACCATCGCCGCCGCCATCTTGGATCCACGTGTCGGCGCTGACGTCAGCGGAAGCAGCGAGCGGTTGGCTGCGGGGCCGGTTGCCATGGCGACAGCGGCCTCGGCGGGCCCGGCCCGGCCCGGCCCGGAGCCGCCAACAGCGGCCGCGCGGGGCCCGGCCCGGCGCTAACGGGGCCGGCAGCGGGGGAGGGGGAAAGGGGGGGGGGGGGCCGCGGGGGCCGGGCCGGCGCTGGGCGTGAGGCGAGGGCCGCGCCGCCATCTTTGTTGAGGGCAGCGCCCCGAGAGCGGGCACCGAGGCCTGGGCGGGCACCGGGGCTGCGGCCCGGCCCTCCCGGCACACGGCGCCGCGGGCGGCAGCAGCCCGGGGGAGGCCTCGGCAAGGCCCCGGGGGTTGAGGCTCCGTCTGCATCGGGGGCAGCCGAGAGGAGGCGCCTCGGGAGCGTTTGGCGAGCTCTGGGCCCGCTGCCACCGGGTCGCCCGAGGGAGCGCTGCAACGATGGGGCTGTTTAAATAGTTTATTGACTGTAAAAAAAGCTTCTCAAAGCTGATAATAAAAGCATACAAAAATCGTGTTTGTCTTTTTATATGAGGAAAAAATACGCAGTCATGGAAGTCCGTTGTAAGAAGTAAAGAACACCCTTTAAAATCATTACTTCCTCTATTCCTCTTCCCTAAACAACCTGCCATTAAATACTAAAAACGAACAAAACCATAAAATGAGCGTGGAAGGAACGCATGGTTCGTTGCTGATAATGCAAATCAGCGGGTACGAGGTAAATGACATCTGTGGGCGAAGCGGAGGTGTTGGAGTGGAGGGGAGCAGCCCCGGGAGCGCTGCAGGAGCTGCAGCTGAAGCACGGGGCAGGCTCCAGAAGGTTGTATGGGGGCAGATCGGCGGGGTTAGACCAGTCCCATCGCTAAAAAGCTCTGTGTGTGCATATCCACTCCCTGAAGCACGCGCTGCCCTCCTTGCTGAAGTAGGCTCACCAAAATTTGCACTCAACAGATGAAGTACCACAAAAAAAAGTACCGCAAAAAGAAAAGTACCAAAAAAAAAAAAGTACCAAAAAAAAAAAACCCCACACCATCCAGCAGGGCTTTGGGAGAGTCTCGTTTCAGTAACGCTTCAAAGCCAGTTCCCTGAGGCAGAGACGAGCTGAGGTGCCGCAGCGCAGCACCCGGTGGCGATCCATCGGGATTTCACCAGCGCGTGGGCGCGAGCGGCCAGGTTGTGCGGGCGGTGGGCACTGCACAGCACCCCCAGGGCAGAACGGCCTTTCAACAAGCACAGTGCAGCACAAGCGCCTACTTCTGCAAAACAGCACGATAAGATCTCAGGCGGCTCAAAAAACCTATTTCTTTTTTCCTCTGTAGCTGAAGCAGCCGTGGCCCCAGCCCTCCTCGCGTGGTGCTCTCACACCAGCTGGACACCCACCAGCAGGCACGGCCCGGGGCAGCTGCTGCCCGGCAGTCTGGCACGTGCAGAAGGCACAAGGTGCAGCCCTGCCTCGCTTATCCCCGGCCTGGCAGCCCCGGGGGTGGCTGGAGCGATGCTTCGTCGTGCCCTTGCTCCTAGCCAAGCCTCCTCAGGAAGTCTTTGGTTTCTGGGCCAGGCCAGCAGACGAGGAAGGTGTGCACAGATCGAGAGCGGGACAGGGAAGAGCAGGGTGCATGTGCTCGCTGCTGCTAACACGGCGCGCACAGTGCAGGGCTGTCCATCGTTTCCACCAAACTTTCTGCATTATGGCTGCTTCTGATACTGGCTCTCTGTCGCAGTAAAGAAATCCTCCAAAATACTCTGCGTGTACTCAAAGGTGGGGCGATCCTCTGGTTTGGTCTTCCAGCACCTCAGCATAATGTCGTACAGCTCCTCGGGGCAGTTCTCTGTGCGGGGCATGCGGTAGCCGTGCTCCAGGGCCCTGATCACCTCCACGCTCGACATCCCTGGAGAAATGGAGCAGAACGGGTGAATGTTTCACAGTTTGTCACTGATTTCTTTCAAAGGCAATGAAGAAATAAAACCCAACACTCACCCTTTGGACACTGTCACTAGGGAGAAAAAGGACAGGTTGGAGGAGCAGGGGAAGGGGAGCCCCTACTCCTGTTCAGGGAAACATGCGAACAACTGGGATGGTGCGTCACTTGTTGCATGCGGTTTTGTACCCCATTTGAGCAGACCAGATGGGAATTGTAATTGTTTTGTATAAATTCCCCCCAAATAAAGGCGGCATTTCTCCATCTGCTGAGTCTTTAATGAGCCATTCCTTCGAGAGTCACTGATAAATATAAGTTAGTGCCGATGGCAGAGCTGGTCCTTCCCTCGCAGCCCTTTAAGCCACCCCACATCCTTCACGGCCAGCTTGTGGCAACGTCCTTGTGCAGAATCATTTTCCATTGAAAAAAGGCACCAGAGAAACAACTAGTATACAGTACAGGGTGGCTCCTAACGATGAAGATTTACAGATTGTTTGAGCCTTCCCAAAAACATCTGGCCCAGCTATCAGCCCTGAACTCCTGTGCTACTTCCAAACACGCTTAATCTGCAGGAAGCAGAAGAGCATGGGTTAGTGGTGTGCACACAAATCTGTGTGCTGTCCAGAGATCTTCCAGCTCTGCTCCCACTGTGAGATTCAAATTTCCTGCCATTGCCTCTGTTTTCAGTGACCTAACTTCACGGAGAAGCAGATCCCATAGATGGGCCC
This sequence comes from Cygnus atratus, assembly GCF_013377495.2. Classification (NCBI taxonomy): domain Eukaryota; kingdom Metazoa; phylum Chordata; class Aves; order Anseriformes; family Anatidae; genus Cygnus; species Cygnus atratus. The sequence goes on from NC_066377.1 coordinate 1,018,309, forward strand.
CAGAACACAGAGCACATCTTTTTGGAAGCGGATTAGAGGGCGCATTTCAGCTCCATACCTGGGTATGGGATGCGCCCATAGGTAATGATCTCGGTCAGGAGGATCCCAAAGGACCAGACATCTGATTTTATTGTGAAAGATCCGTAATTGATGGCTTCTGGTGCAGTCCATTTAATGGGAAACTTGGCACCTGGACAAAGAGATCCAACGAGAAACACGAGCTATAACCCAAATGCTGAGAAACTCGTAGTGAAATATGGGGAACAAGAAACAAACAGGAAGATGTGAAGCAATGCAAATGAGAGGAGCTTCCACTCATCTGTCCATTTATGCAGTATGTCCCTCCCTGGGCCCTTGCTGCCAAAGCTGCACATTTTAAGTGGCTTTAAGGGAATCCCACAACCCTTCACCATCTCAGAAAGTGGCCAGACTCCCACAGCAGCTCTTGTACCTTCCCGGGCCGTGTACTCATCGTCTTCAATGACCCTGGCCAGGCCGAAGTCTGCGATCTTGCACACCAGTATTGCTGACACTAGAATATTGGCAGCTCTCAGGTCTCTGTGGATGTAGTTCCTCTTCTCAATAAAAGCCATTCCTTCTGCAATCTGTAAAAAGCAGAAAAAGGCAAGGGGTCTGTTTGAAATAACACAAAAACCCTAAAAGTGACTGTTGCTAGGAATGGAAAAGAGCTTAGTTGCTTCTGGCGAGTACAAGAGAAGCAGGGCCAAAGGCGGCTGAGCCATGGCAGAGCACAGGGCAGCCACAGTGGAAACGTGATCGACTGCTGCATGGGAACCACTCCCAGCGCAGGGAATCCCTTGTGAAAGACATCAGGGGTTTGGGTGGCCGGGCCAGCACAACCCATTTAAGGCCACATGTGAGAAAAGCAGCAAGAGCTGGTGTCTGGGGAGCTGACGTGCTTGTGAGCAAGTGTCTGTGAATGTCCGCAGGTCGAGGTGTAACAGCTGGGCAAACCGCTCTCTGCCGAGGGGACAACAAATGGACTTTAACTGCTGCTGTTAGAACCTGTCAGCAGTACAGAGCTTCTCTGGGGAGGACAGAAAAGCCCCATGATGGCCCCTGGGCGAGGACAGGGAGTTGCCTGAGGGCTTTGAGAGCAGCCCATGAAGTCAGCCCCTCCATTGCACCCGCAAGGCTGGACCGGGGCAAGGTGCAGAGACCCACGAAATACAGAAGTAAACCAGCACCGCAAGAGCGGAAGGATCATTTCCAGGGCCACGGGCGGTTTTGCTCGCAGTGACTCAGCCCCAGCGCCGGCACCGGGCTCACCGGCTGCTGCCCTCGTGCAGGTGCTGGGGGCTCTGCCCCGGTGCTGCAGCCGTGGCACGAGGCACGGAGGGGGCAGCCCGCGGAGGCAGCCTGCCGGGAGCAGATGGCTGCACGCCTGCCTCGCTGCTCGGCACGGCCACAGCTGGCTCGAGGAGCCAGCGACCTGGTCTAAACCTCCTGCGCCTGGGCCTTGCTGCTGCTCAGGTTCCTCCGTGAATTATTTCACTGAGGCACCAAGCTCAGCTCAGTGGTCGCTGGCTGTGGGCGCTGCAGAAGCAGCAGCGACAAGACAGTGGTTGCACAAATGATTGCACACGCGAAGCTAGATGTACAAGCACACTCAGCTGTACCCAAAATCAGCTCCTGAAAATACCCCCGACACTGTTTTCACCGAGTACCCCTCCCTTTCCAGATGCCTTCCTCCAGCCCATGGCTGGAAGATGATTTTAAGTGTAGTTACTGCCATAAAGCTCCCATAGGCACTGCTGTGGGGTAAAACAGCATGTTACATTCCTTGCAGTGCTCTCGTGAAGGCTGTCCCCTGGGCTGTATCGCACCGAGCACTATTTTCAGGTAACTGTCACATCAGCAGCGATGGACACAAATCGGTAGCTTTGACACTGCTGCTCCCCGGGGAGGCCACGCCAGCCAGACCCGGGGTGTCCTGGAGACAGGACCGTGCAAACGTCAGCAGGTGAGAACCAGCTCCAGCCCTTCACCCCGCGGCTTCCAAAAAGCAGAGCTGTGCTGCGGGCCCCCAGGGCTGCGACCTGCTGGGCAGAGACCCACAGCCCTAACAGAGGAACCTTCCCGGCTCCCGAGAGGGTCTGCTCTGCTTCAGGGTGCTGGGCACAGCCCGGTGCTGGCTGCAGCTACCGGGTTAGTGGGGAGGAAGCAACCACTTCTCCTTTCCTGCACACCTGCTCCCACGCTCGGAGCACACAGCAGGCTGCCTTGCATGGCACCGTGACCCTCGCCAGCCCCTTCCCCACATTTCCCAGCCCAAGCGCCTGTCCCCGGGGCGCTCTGCAGGCAGCGAGGCCTTCCCACCTGAGCTGCGGGCGGGCTGCTCTCAGTCTGCCCCCCAAACACCTGGAGAACAGCTCTCGGGGGGATCTGGAGGGCTCGAGCTCAGCTTTGCAAACCCCGGGGTGCCAGCAGCCGGCCCCGTGTCCCGGGAGCTGGGACGGGGAGCTGGGGAAGGTCTGTCCCCTCCTCACCTGGGCAGAGAAGTCGATCAGCTTCGGCAGCGGCTGCTTGTTCCCCTCCTCGCTCTTCAGGAAGTCCAGCAAGCTCCCTGCGGGCAGGCAGGGCACGGGGCTCAGCTTGGCCAGGGCCGTGATGCTGCTCCGGGACCCTCTGGGGCCCACCAGCTCCCAAACCCACCCACAGGCAGCACAGATCCCATCCTCCTCTGCCTGTCCCCCTCCCTCCCTCTCCCAGGGCCATCCCCACGTTCCCCCAGAGCCCACGTCTCCCCTGGGGATGGGGGGAGCCAGTCCTGCACCGCGGGGACGTGCAGGGGCGCGGGCGGCACCTTTCTCCATGAACTCGGTGATGATGTAGATGGGCTCCTCCTTGGTCACGACGGCGTGCAGCTTCACCAGCTTGTCGTGCTGCAGGGTCTTCATGAGGTTCGCCTCCTCCAGGAAGGCGCTCACAGACATGCTGCCGGGCTTCATGGTCTTCACCGCCACCTTGGTGTGCTTGTTGTAGGTAGCTGGGGGGGGGGGACGCAGGCCGTTCCCCAGGGTGCCCAGCCCTCCCCAGGCACCCCGCACTGGGAGCACTGGGCTGTGGAGCCAAGCCCCCACTCCTGCAGGCAGAGCTGCTGCGCGACGGCTGGAGACCACGCACAGCCCCGGGCCATCCCCACGGGAAGGACAGGGCCACCACTACTTCCCAGTGCCCCTCTCTCCTCCCACCAGTTGCTTCCTCGCTGTCTGCTCACAGGGCACTCCCCCACCCCCTGCCACCCCTCCACCTCCTCTCCCATCCCTCGCCCTTCCTCCTTCACCATCGCCTTCCTCCTCCTCCCAGCTGCCTCCCCCCGCTCTCACCCATCCACACTTCTCCAAACTGCCCGGCTCCCAGCTTCTTCTCCAGCTGCAGAGACTCCCGAGGGATTTCCCACGCATCTTTCTCCCAGGGCTTCTGGGGTTTGGGCATGCAGCAGGGGTAGGTGAGCTTCTGGCACAGCCCGTCGCTTTGCCCTGCCGGGGAGCGGCGAGTGCCATCAGCCAGGCTCCGTGCTACGAAGCGCAGAGCCCGCGACAGCCCCCGTGGGTGCAGGGCACGACCCAGCGTCGGACACCAGCACCGCAGCACGGCCCTGCTGGGACATGGCACAGTCAGGGCTCCAGCCTGGGGACGGGCAGTCCTGGGCACTGCAGGCATTTGGGGCACCACCACCCACAGCTGCGACTGCTGGGCACCACGAGGAGAAGCCGAGCGGCCGCACGGAGCCCAGCGGTGCCAGGCAGGATCGTGCTGGAGCGACGCCCCCGGGGCTCACCCTTGTAGTGCTCAACCAGCTCCTGCAGCGTGTCGAAGCTGTTGCGCGGGGAGATGTAGAAGCCGCCGCTGTCCAGCGTCCGGATCTTGTAATGCTTCACGCTGCCTCCCTGCAGGCCGTCCCCGTCCCGCACCGACAAGGAGTAGCAACCTGCTCGGGGAAGGGCGAGGTGCAAGCCGCGGCATGGGGCAGTGCCCCCCCCGGCTCCCGGACACCCGTGCGGGGTCCCAGCACCGCCCGGCCGAGCCACCAGCACAGCACTGTCCCCTCCTTGCCACCGCCACCCCCTCAGCTCCAGCATGAGGCCAGCTGAGCCCCGAACACCAAAGGCAGCCTCGGAGGGACCGGGCGTCCCTGGACCCTGCAGGGCTCAGGCACACGGCAGTGCTGCGGCTCTCGTGGGGGCACTTGTAGAGGGAGCAGACCCCAGCTCCTGCCCGGCAGCAAAGCAGAGCCCCCTAGGGGTCCTGAGCCCCTCTCCCAGGCAGATCTGCACAAGGGAAGCCCTCCCAGGGCTGTCCTCGCCCTGTGGGGTCCCTCGGTACCTTTGGTGGTCTCGCTGTCCCGTATCATGAAGGATCCGATCACGTTCCCAGGGCCAAGCAGCAGCCGCTCTGCGTCCTTCCTGGTGATGCCCTTAAAAAACCACCTGGGGCAGGAACAGAGCACACAACGACCACCGTCGGGGACCAGAGAGCCAAGGTGGCGTGGGCTGGGGGGGCGTTAGCCCCCGCTACAGGGGGGACACGGGGCAGGAGGGGGGAATGGCCACAACTGGGCAATGTGGGAGCTTGTGGGATGGGCTGGCCCCGGAGGGACGCTCACTCTTCTGTCTCCAGCGAGTCGGCTCGGGCCACGTAGTTGCTGGGGATGAAGCCCTCGTGCCCTGTCACCAGCGACCGTGCCTGCCACCACTCGCCCTTCCTGAGGATAAAGATGGCAGCGGGTCAGTGCTGGGCGCCACCAGCTCCTTCATGCCAGCGGCACCCAGGGCGCATCGCAGCGCTGGGCACAGCTGTGAGCGAGCTGACGGTGGGGCAGTCACCGGAGCGCTACAGCACAGAGCAAATGGGCAAAGTCCGCAAAAACAGCAAGCAGGGCCACACGAGCCTTCAGGACACCCTGCGGCAGGGGACACTTACTCCTCCAGGACCTTCAGCCGCTCTCCCTTCTTGAAGCTCAGGTCCCCAGGGTGCATCGCCTCGTAGTCATAGAGCGCCAGCACCACGCTGTCCCCTGGGCCTGTGGCAAGAGGGGCTCCTGGGCACCCGTCCCTGCGATGGGACCAGGTCCCTGCCACCCCGCGCCACGGCCGCGCTGCGCACGGAGGGAGCCCACAGCTCCCAGGCTGCCAGGTCCAGCTGGGCTCGATCCTGGGCTGAGGATCAGCTGCGCACCCCCACGTGCCCACAGGACCGCGCGTACTCACCATCCACGGGCAGGGGCACGGCTACACTGCAGGCATTGTGCTGGAAAGCAGGACAACAAACAGAGGGAAGTCACGGGTGGCAGAGACCGGTACCCCGCGGGCCTCTCGGCCACTGCACCGGCATCTCCCCGTCTCCCTCCCCGAAACCCTCATTTTTCTCTCTCTTTCCCCGTAATTCCTTTACTTCCACCAGGTTCGCCCTGTGCCTCGCCCCAGCATGGGCTGGGCAGACCCTCTGCTCCCATCCCAGCGCCCCCAGCCAGCCCCCGGCCAGGTGCTCACGCAGCTCCAGCGAGGCCAAGGGCAGAGCCCACACGGGTGGCTCCAGCGCTGTGCGCGCCCCCCCCAGCGGGGGCACAGCATCTCCCACTTACGTGCTTGTTGTCAGCCGTGGGGTCCTTCACGTAGTGGCCCTGCTGCAGGCCGGGGCCGAGATCCGTTTTTATCACCTTGTCTTGGATGTCAGCTTCCTTCGACTTCACGCAACCCATCCTGTGAAGGGGGGCAGGGGAAGTGGAGCCGTTGCAACAGAGCAGAAAGCCCCGCGCCAGCAGCTCCTGCCCCTGCCCACGGCCCTGCTCCCACGGGCAGGGCGGGCTCCGCTCCCCCAGCACCACGCACAGCACCAGCACCCAGCCCGGCCGGTCGGAGCCGTGGGCAGCCCGACAGGGGCGTCAAGGGGCGAGAAGAAAAAGGGATCTTGTGGCGTAGAGAAAGCCGTGGCAGGAGGTGAGTTTGGGACAGGCAGGGTGCCACGAAGCAGCTCCGCAGCTGCTCCCCAAAAAAGCTTTCCCTGCCCGGGGTGCCGGGGCTGAGCTCCACAGCAGGGAAGCGCCACTCTGCTATCTCCCGGTGCTCAGAGCTCACCAGCCCAGCACGGTTATCGGCACTGTTATTCTTTTTGCTTTTATTAAAGAAGGGAAATGAAAAGTGGTTCAGCCCAGGACAAGACCACATCCGAGAGAATGGCTGTGCTGTGGGCAGGGCCCCGCCAAGACCTGGGGATGGGTACAGAAGGGTGGCCAGGGCCAGCAGGGGCCCGAGGAGCCCATCTGGGCACTGAGCCCGTGGGGTGGAAGCCCAGGGAGGCCGGGGAGACGGCGAGAGGAGCCCTAGGTGCTGCTGTGGGCTGGCACCCCTCGATGTGGCCGTGGGTCTCTGCTCCCTATCGTGCCCCCCGGCTGCGCCCTGCAGGGTGAAGCTACCTTTGGCAGCCACCAGCCCAGGATGAATCCAAGTGCTCAGCTTTCCCCAGCTCCCCCAAGGAAACGTCAGCAGGAAAACCTGCTGCCAGAAGCAGCAAGTGTGGGGGAAAACCCCCCAGAAAAGACACTTCCCTTTGTCTGGTGGAGACCTCAGCACAGGGGAAAGGAGAAGGGTGCAGGCGGTGACAGCAAAGGAGGAAGCAAACGGCCCCCGCATTGCAGGGGACGTGCACAGCACTGCCTTGGTCCCACAGCTCTCAAGGGACCACCGCTGTCACCTTCCAGCCCAGCCACTGTCATTCCTCGTCCTTTCCAGCGTGCCGAAGCCTCCGCCAGACCCCTCGTCAGGGCAGGGCATGAGTGGCAGCAGCAGCCCGAGCCGACAGGGGCAGGGAGCACGTCCCCCTCCCAGAGGACACCCTGGACTCAGGCATCGAGACCAGCTGCCAGTGAACCCCAAAAGCCCAGCACAGAGCAGGGCAGCATCAGGCCCCTGGGGAGCCGAGCACGCCGCGGCCCTGAGCCTGCAGCATCCCGGGTCACCGTCACACGCAGCGGCCGGGTGGCGAGGGCTTTCCCACAGGCTCTGGTGGCACCGGGAGCACCGGCACCGGGAGCTGTTCCCTGGCACACCCCGGGTCCAGCAGCTGGCCTGGCTGCCCCGAGCGCTGGGGACGGGACGGGAAGTGGCGGAGGTGTGAAGGCGTGGGCACACCGCAGCGCAGCCGCCCACGGCCCCGTGTCCTCGCTGCTGCTGGGACGGGGGGCGGCGGGGCCCCGGCAGCCCCCCGAGAGCCCCGCATCGGGTGGCGCCTCCACGGGGTGCACCCGGGGCACCCCAGCACCACCCCACCTCTCCCCTCCTCGCACCCCGGTGTCACCTTCCCGTCCCCCCCGGACATCACACGCCCACCCCGGGACCCCCCCCCCCCCGGACCACCCGGGGACAGGACGGGGCCAGACCCGTGCCAGCACGGTGCAGGACCCCGGCAGCACCGGCTGTCCGGGGCAGGGACCGGCCGGCTGGGCAGCCCGGTACCGGTCCCGGGAGCTCCGCGCGTCCCGCCGCTCCCCGGGGCTCTGCTCTCACCTCGGCCGCCGTCCCGGGGCACGTCCCGGGGCACGTCCCGCTCCCGGTCCCGCTCCCGGAGCCGGGGCTGCCGCCGCCGCGCTCAGCTCGGGTGCGCCCCGCGCCCCGCCCCGTCGAGGCCCCGCCCCTCCCGGTGAGGCCCCGCCCCTCCCGGTGAGCCCCCGCCCCTCCCGGTAACGCCCCCGCCCCTCCCGGCTGCAGGCGGCCGGAGCGCGACCCCCGCGCCGCGCCCCCGGGGAGCAGGGACGGGGACACCCGGAGCCCCCCCCCTCGGGCCGTGCCGCTCCTCTCCCGGCCCCGGTGTCCCCGGGGCGCCCGCTGCGCGGCCCCGCCGCACGGCCCCTGCTCGGCTCCGTCACCCCGAGCGCCCCCGAATGGGCTGGGGGCGACGGCAGCCAGGGGCCGTGTGGCACCCCCGTGGCACCGAGCAGCCCCCGCCGCCCCCCCGCCGTCCAGGGTTTTGGGTACAGCGCTGTTAGGGGACAGCTCTGCGGGCAGCCCGGCCCCTGCCCGCCCTGCTCCCCTCCTTGCCCCATCCCGGTCCTGCCGGGGGGGCCCCCGAGGCACTGCCCCGGGACATCGGGACTGCGGCTGCTCCCATCCCGGGCGTTTAATTGCGATCTGCGAAAATTACAGCACGGGGCGCTGCTGGGGGGGGGGGGGGTCCGCCCTGACCCGCCACTAGCCCAGCCGAGAGCTGCCAGGGCAGCGCGGAGCCTTGTCCCCTCCCGTGGGGACAAAGTGGGGACAGTGCCAGGCAGCCGGCACGCTGCCCATCCAGGCGTGGAGCTCCAGCACCGCGCTGGAGAGCAGCGAGGGGCCCGCCGGGTTGCAGCAGCCCCTCACAGATAGTTGTCCTCCTCCTCCTCCTCCTCCTCTTCGTCCCGCGCCAGCGCCTCGATGTCGTGGGTGATGTCCGTGATCATGCGGTTGAAGGACTCGGACTCGGAGCGCAGGGACCAGCTGTCGTAGCTCCGCACGGCCGAGGCCGACGTGTTGCTCATGCTGCGCTTGATGCGGCCGAAGCTGTCGGTGAGGATGCCGCCCTCGCGGATGCCGATGCTCTCCAGGAAGGTCTCGAAGTACCCGATGTCTTGGTCGGGGATGAAGGGCCTCATTCCTGCGACAGACGCCGTGAGGCTCGGGGTGACCGTGCCCGGGGGGTGCCAGCCAGCCCCATCCCAGGGCAGGGGCATCCGCAAAGCAGCGGGGACCCAACACCCCCCGGTGCACACCCAGGACCAGCTCCCCATCCCCAAAGGACACATGGACGTGGCCAACATGACACGGCAACCCATTGCTGGGGCTACTCGGATGCCCCGGCAGCTGGGCTGAGCGCCCGCGCCGCTCACCCAGGAGCAGGAACTTCCGCCGGTCCCCGTAGAGGCGCAGGAGGTCGGCGCAGTACTCCTGCACCGGCGTGCCCAGCCGGTACTCGCGCAGCATCAGGGCGAACTGCTGGATCTCCTGGGGTGACAGCTTGTTGCGCAGCTGCGGGGACGCGGGGACGGGTCGGGGCTGGGGGCAGCGCATGGCCCCCAACCCCACCACCCCACACCCGGACGGCTGCTCCCCGGCACCCGAAGAGGAGAGGAGCCCCCCCCCCGCGCCCTCACCGTCACCATGTAGTCCTGCAGCTGCTCCAGCCCCGTGCTGCTCTGGTCGCTGCCGCTGCAGGCGGTGGCCAGGCTGTGGTGGGACTGGTGGAAGGAGGGCGAGGAGGCCCCGCTGTAATATGCCTCGAACGTCTCGGAGCCATTGCTGCTGGAGGGCAGGGGCGGTGGGGGGGGTCAGCAGGTCCTGGCACCCCCCCATCGGGCAGGGCTGGGGGGTCTGCAGCTGGGACAGGCACCCACCACGGGGGCACCCAGGGGAAGCCAGACTCACAAGGAGCTGCAGCAGCTGAAGTCGGCATCGTAGCCGTACGTCCCGTCCGTGCGGCAGCTCTCACCTGGGGAGGGAGAGCCGAGCTCTGAGAGCCAGGGCAGGTGCCCCCCATGCTGTGCCCAAGCGCCCCAGCCCCGTGCAGTCCCACGTGGCATCCCGCACCCCCCCCCCCCCCAGCCACTCACTCCTGCTGGAGAGCCAGGGCCGCGTGGGCGTGGAGGTGTAGTGGTACCCGGCGCGGTCCACGCACTCGATGCTCTGGTCCCCGTAGATGATCTGGAAGACCTGGCAGATGAGCGCGCAGGACTCCTCGGCGGCATCCTGCAGCAGGCAGGGGGGGAGAAGGGAAGGTGGGCGCGTGCTGGGGGGGGGGGGGGGGGGAGAGGTGGGCGCGTGCCAGAAGGGTGGGCGCATGCCGGGGCCGCTCACCCTGTTGGGCACGGCGAGGATGACGAGGTTGGAGTAGGCGTCGGGGCAGGGCTCCTGGGGGTCCAGGGGGTTGCTGCCGGCGTGCCGCCGCTCCCAGCTGCCGAAGCCGGTGCCACGCTCCCAGCTGCCCCCGGCCGTGCCGGCCCGCCGCCGCTCCCAGCTCCCGCCGCAGGGCTGCCGCCGCTCCCAGCTCCCCGAGGGCCGCCCGCGCTGCCGCCGCTCCCAGCTGCCGCCCCGCCGCCGCTCCAGGCTGCCGCCCTGCCGGCCCTCCTGCCCGCCCCGCGCCGCCCGCCAGTCCAGGCTGCAGATGGTGTGCCGCCGCTCCATCGGGCCCCCCAGCCGCCCCGGCTCTGGCCACGCGCCCCCCGGACGCTTCTCGGCCGGGGCTGCCTCCGGCACGCCGACCGGGGCCGCTTCGGGGTGTGCTCCGGCAGGGACCGGGTCCACTCCCAGGCCTGGGGGCAGCGAGGAGGGACGGGGTGTCAGGGTGGGGGCTGTGATCCCCAGCCCACCCGGCTCCCAGTTCAGCCCTGGCTCCCCCGGTCAGGAGGGAAGCAGAGGGGCTAGGGGTGGCAGGGGGATAAGGGAGGCCCAGCGAGCTGGGGGCAGTGGGGCTGGGTGGTGGGGGCTGCTGTGGGGTGGGAGGGTGGGAGCAGGGGGATTAGGGCACAGCTGCGGCTGGTTTGGTGGTCACAGCACCGGAGCCTCTGTGCCCCATCTGGGGCTGGATGTACGGGGGGGGGGGGGGGGGGGGGGCACTTCCAGCATCCTTTCCCACCACCATCAAATGGAGCCGGTACTGGGAGCACGGCTGCCGCCCCGGGAGGGCACACGGGGTGCTCGGGGTCGGCCGCATCGCGCTGGGACCCCAGCAGGGCGCCCGCACCCGTTTTGAGGATGAGGAGGTGCAGGGCGTCGTCGCGCAGGTAGGAGGCTGCGGCGATCTCGTGCGTGGGGATGCGCAGGATCAGCTCCTCATCGTCGCGCCAGGTGAGCAGGAGGCAGCGGGCGGACAGGCTCAGGATGCTGTCCTGCTCCGGCGTCGTCTGCAGGGGCAGCTCCTTCAGCTGCTGTGGGGCAGAGAGCGTGCCGGGTCGTGGGGGGGACCGGTGGCACCGCGGGGCAGTGCGGGGACGTCCCCATGGGGTGCCGGGCACCCTCTTACCCTGGCGGTGTCCAGCAGCTGCAGCACCTCATCCCGGCTGGAGGGGTTCAGGGAGGCTGTCACCCAGGTCAGGTGCCCTAAAAACTTGGGGGGGGGCAAAGCCCCAAGGGGTTTTGGGGAGGGCAGGGGGGAGCCCTGTGGGAGGAACGCCAGCCCTGGGGGGCAGTGGGGCTGGGGTTCTGCATCCTCCCACCGCCACGGCCCCACGGGCAGCCTGCACCTCCCTGGGGTGGAGTGGTGGGGAGACTGCCTGCACCCCAACCTGCCCCCCCCCCTCCTTGGGTGTTTGTCCAGGACAGGAGGGGGCCAGAACCCTGCTGGCCACCATGGGTGGTGGCCTCCCACATGGCAGGTGTGGCCACCGGTGTCCCTGGGCGCCCCCCCCCAGCCCGTTACCTTCACCTCCTTCTCCACGTAGTCGTGCAGCAGGATCTGGGGGTCTATCAGGTAGTCGGGGGGGTAGAGGGGCACCGAGTGCAGCGGCCGCCGGTAGACGCTGCTGCGGAGCGCCGGCTTCCGAGCGGCCTTGGGGAAAACCAGCCGCTTGATGGGCGACACGAAGCCCTGCGAGGGACAGCGGGGTGCGGGGGCACGTCACCACGGGGGGGGGGGGTGGGGGGGGGGCCAGCCCTGGCACTGCACGGCTCCTCCTCGCTGGGGTCCCCAAATCTGCGCCACCTGAGGGCTCGGCCCCAGGGGACAGCAGGTGGGGACCCCCCCCCATCTCCCCACCCCTCGTTCCAGGCACCACGAGTGCTGCAGGGCTGCTCCTGCCCGCCCCGCAGCCCCCGAAATGTGCTCACCTTCTTCCCCCTCTTGGCCTCGCAGTCCATGGCGCTGCCGCCGTCCTCCCCGTCCAACGCCTTTGTTGTTTTCCTGTGTCGGAAACTCCACCAGGACGGCTCTGATGTGAGTTCCTGCCCCGCCGGGGGTGCTGGGCTGGGCTGGGCTGGGCTGGGCCGGGACTGGGACAGGACTGGGACTGGAACTGGGCTCGGACTGGGACTGGGACTGCGGTGGAACTGGGACGAGACTGGCACTGGGACTGGCACTGGCACTGGGGCAGGGCTAGGACTGGGACGGGACCAGGACTGGGGCTGGGGGTGCCCCGGGACCAGGCAGCAGAGCAGCCCCTGCCCCTCGCTGCGCTGGGGCTCCCATGGCCCCACAGCAGCCCCCTCCCTGTGGCTTCACTCGGGGGCTCCCTGCCCCTCGCTGCCCCTGTCCTGCCCTGCCTGCGAGTGGCCCTGCCATGGGGGAAGGCTCCAGCTGGATCCCATGCAGGAGCCCCCAAAGCACCCCGACCCCGCAGCTGCCCATGGGGCTCGAGGCCCCATGTGGGTCTGGGGGGTGGATGGGGACCAGGGCCTCCGGCAGGGAGTTAACTCGGCCTGGGAGAGCTGGGACGGGGCCGTGTCCGGCAGTTTCCTCCCCGGCACACCGCATCCTGCCCGCGCACCCCTTCCCTGCCAGCTGCTGCGCCAGGGCAGTGCCAGTGGGGGCCCCGGGCCCCGGACAGGTGGCACCTCCCCAGCCATCCTGCCCTGTCCCTGAGTGTCCCCAGCACCCCAGGACAGAGCCCCCCAGCACCCCAACACGGCTGGGCAGAGCCCCCCAGCACCCCGGCACGGCCACGCAGAGCCCTGCTCCGCTGCAGAGCCCTGACCTGGAGCCACCGGTGGGGACCGGGGAGAGCTGGAGGCGCCAGCAAGGAAAAGCTCCCGCAGGCAGGGCTTATTGAAATGAATTTAATATCTCATGTTGCAGCAAAATTAAAAATATACAAAAAGTTTGTGGTATACAAAAAAGTCTCGGTCAGACCCCGGTCTCCCGCTCACCCCCTGCCCGCGCCGAGGGTCCCAGAGAAGAAGGTGGCACACAGAGTATTTACAGTACGTGACAGCCGGGCTCCCGGTCCCGAGCACCGTGGGGACGTGGCTGAGACCCGCTGGGACGCAGCCCCCAGCTGCCCCCTCCGGGGAGAAAACAGCCCCGGCCAAGAGCAGCAGAGCTCAGCCCCGGTCCGAACCACGTCCCCCCCCCATTCCCTGAACCCGGGGTGGCCCCGCTGCCTGCCCCATGCTGCCGCCCCCCCCCCGGGACCAGGACCCCCTTCCCCAGAGGGAGCTGGAGCAGCCCCGGAGCTGCCCCTGCCCCACAGCACCCAGCTCAGCCCCGGGTCGAGCCCCCTCGGCGCTCCCTTGCCAGCGGGTGCTGATGGCCTGGCACCACCATCGCCACCACCACCAGCCCCCCCTCGGCGCTGGCTGTTCAGCCCCGTTGGCTCAGGACTGGGCCAGGCATGGGGGCTGCAAGCACGGTGCAGGTGGAGCTGCGTGTGGGGAGGGGGCCCAGCACCACGTGCAGCCCCACGCCGCACCGCAGCCAGCCCCGGCTCCTGCAGCCGCTGCCCTGACCCCGACACGGGAGCAGCCCGGGGCTGAGGGTACCGTGGCTTGAGTGCATAGAAAAGTGTCCCTCCGACCCGCGCCCCCCCGGGGAAAGAGCACGGGTTGGGGGGGGGGGCGGGGCGCAGATCACCCCAAGCTGCGTGGCTCCGAACCCTGGGGGCACGGGCAGAGGGTGCAGGAACCGGCACCGGCACGGCACCGCGCGGCGGCTCCCAGGGCCGCGGAGGGCTCCTGGCTGCCCCCGCACCCCAAACCCCCCCCGGGTCCCATCTTCCCGTCGTGCTTCCCTGAGGATAACAGAAGCCTCCTCCGCTGAGAGCCCGGCTGGACGGGGCTGCCCCCAGAGCTCGGCTGGATGGGGGATTTTTTTTGCCCGTTACTGGTGGGAGAGGAGGAGTGCGGGTCCCGGGGGGGCCAGCCCGCTGCCCAGACCCCGCGATGCTCTATGCCCTCCTCCGAAAGGATTTCCGAGGCTTTCAGTTAGCACCAGTTAGCACCAGTGACCCCAGCCCGGCCCACCCCAGCCCGCAGTCATCCGGGGCCTTCGAGCTACGGAGAAATGGGAAAAAAAAAGCAAGGGGGCACCAGCGGCACCGCACACCCCGCTGCGCCTTGGGGACCCCGCTGCACCTTGGGGACCCCGCTGCACCTTGGGGACCCCGCTGCACCTTGGGGACCCCGCTGCGCCTTGGGGACCCCGCTGCGCCTTGGGGACCCCGCAGCAGCCCGGCCCGCAGGGGCACAGCAGGCAGGGCTGCCGGCCTGGGGCACAGCTCAGCACTGCGGGGCCGGCACAGCTCGGGGACTGGGGGGGCACCAGGGCTGGAGGAAGGCACGGGGGGGCTGTGGGTGCGTGCCGGGGGGCTCTGCACGTGCTGCGAGCGGTGCACGGCCTGGGGAGGCCGGCAGCTCTGCCCTGCGGACCCAGCTGCAAACACAGAGGACGGACACACGGACGCGGGAGGGGGCACGGGGGGGGTACATTCAGCACAGCCCTTCGGGCAGGGACCCGGGGAGCCCGGCCCCGCAGGAGCAGGGCACACATTCAGACCCGGGGCAGCCCCGCTCCTCTGTGGGGACTGGGGGGCGCCGGGGGCAGGGGCAGGATCCTGGCTCGGGTTCACACCTCTGAGCTGGGGGGGCTGATGCTGATGGGGACGTGGATGGAAATGCTCCCAGCTGGGAAAGGGGGGGAGAGAACGCCTGGGGGTGAATCCGGCCTTGGGGAGCCCCCGGGAGCGATGCCACTACCCTGCAATGCCCCCCCCCCCGGTGCCAGGCAGGCCCTGCCCCACCAGCGTCAGCGGAGGTAGAAAATGTCACACAAATGTCACCTACCAGGTGAAAACAAACACGATGCGATGAAGCTGTTCCCAGGAGGGCGGGAGGGGATGGTGGGGTGCAGCCACCGCCCCACAGCGCCCGGCCGGCATCGGGGGCCTGGCTCAGGGCTGGGGGCTGCGTCCCACACGGAGCGGGGGCCCCCCCTGGGGCGCAGGCACGGCCAGAACCCACACCGGGGGGAACCGAGGGCTGAGATGAAGGGAGACACTGGGACCTGGGGGGCTTGGGGAAGCAGGGGACATGGGGGGGTGGCCAGACGCCAGATGTCCCCTGCTCACTCCCCACCGCCACCTGCTCCCTGGGGGTGACAGGAGCCCCCCACACCCCAGTACAGCCCCTCTCCAGCATCCCCACGGCCCTGTCCCACCGCCCGTGTCCCCTGCATATCCCCTGCGTCATGCCCCACCGTGCCCAAAGCCCCTCCCCGGAGTGGGGCACCCACCACCCCCGAGCCCCGGGGCGCCCCACGGTCCCCACCCTGCGCCGCCGACCTGGCCAGCCCTGCCGGGAGCCGGGCGCTGCGGGGCTCAGGCACAGGTGAGGTATTTTGGCAAGGACAAGCCCCCGGCGCAGAGCCGGGTGGGACGAGGAGCGGGATCACAGGAGGGCGGCGTGGGGGGGGGGGGATAGCACCAAGGGACCTCACCGGCCCCTGCCCGCGGGGCGCTCGGCGCGGTCACCCCTCGGCGCCGGTGAACCGAAAAGAAAGGCAAAACGCTGCGAAGAGATGGGACAGCCCGGCCGGGGTGGGGTGGGGGGGGTGCCACGGCAGCCCCGCGCCCGCCCTACACGGTGGTCTCGTACTCCAGGAGCTCCTGGGCAGCGCCGGCGGTGCGGTACTGCAGGCGCGGGGTGGTCGGGGAGGCGTACTCCAGCGCCAGGATGGTCTTCCGCAGGCGCCGGTCGATGAAGTGGGCGTCCCAGGCCGGGTACTTCTTCCTGGGCAGGTCTATGCGGATGACGGGGCCCTCTGTCCGCGGGGCGCGGGCGGCCGGCGGCGGCGGGGCGCAGGGCCGCACCTGAAAGACGGGCACGCAGCTGTCCCGGTCCCCCGGCGCCCCTTCCCGCTCCCCCCCTGTAGTCCGCGGCAGCGAGCGCGGGGGGCTGGTGACGGCGTCCGCGGGGGACCCCGGCGCCGGTGCCGGCCGCTGCCGGAAAATGCAGCCCCCGGCGTGGGGGCCGAACATGGGGCCGTTGGGGTGCAAGAGGCAGTAGTAGATGAACATGAAGAAGATGCCGAGGGCGAAGCTGGAGCTGACCACGCAGACGAGGATTAAGGCGTCGAAGTCGGACGTGGTCTCGCGGTCGTAGTAGAGAAACCAGAGGACGGTGAGGGCGGCATTCTCGGACAGCGTGATGACGTAGTAGATGCACATGCGGTAGCGGCTCCGTCCCTCCTTGACGTTGAACCAGCAGAAGATGTAGATGATGCCCACCACCATGTTGTAGATGATCTCCTCCCACTTGGACATGCAGAAGTCCGTCTCGCCCTGGATGATCCAGAAGGTCATGATGCACCAGTGGGTGACGATGAAGATGCCGAAGTAGAGCTGGAACACGGAGGCGAAGAGGGCGAAGGCAATGGCGCGGGCGGCGATGGTGAAGAGGTGCCACAGGATCTGCACGATGGCCCCCTTGTATGACATGGGCAGCTTGTCCTCCCGCGAGTCCCGCAGCACCTTCTGGTAGGAGGCGATCATCCACGCCAGGGAGACGAGCGAGGCCGAGGCCGAGAGCCCTGCGGGCACAGAGCACGGAGGGGGCGGTGAGAGCGGGGTCGAGGGCAGCAGGGGGACAGGGGGCTGGGGCCATTCCTGGCCAGCAGCATCCTGGGCCCCTCCAGCCCCCTCCCCAGCTGTGGGGGCCGTGTTGGAGGGGGCTGTCCCTACCTTGCAGCGGCTCGATGCTGTTCTGCTGCACCATGATGCTGAGCTGCAGCACGAGCTGGGGCGCGCTCTTCAGGAAGGTCTCCAGCAGGCGCAGCATGCTGATGTCCGCGCTCTCAAACATCATCCGCCAGTAGAAGTGGCGGCGGCGGTGCTCGGCCTGCCACCGGCTCTGCAGCCCCAGGTACAGCGTGCGGAGGTACCTGCGCGAGGGGGGAGGGCAGGGGCATGAGAACGGCCCCTGCCGCATTCTGTGCCAGGCATGCCCCGGGGCTGCCACCACCTTGCTCCAGCACGGCATTTCCCCACCCATCCGAGGCCATGGAAATCCTCCTGCCACCGAGGCGCAGGGCAGCGGGGTGCTGTGCGCGTCCCCGTGCTGCCCCAGGAGGCAGCGGCTCCACGTGGGGCCCTGAGATGCCAGGGAAGGGCAGCTCGTGCCAAGCCAGCCCAGCGCCCGCTCCCCTGCGCCCTCTCTCCCCATGCAGGGTCTGGTTCCTGCCCCCAGATGGGGACCTCAGCCCGTGGCCCCACTCTTCATCCCCCAGAGCATTTCAGGTCCCAGCCCACCGGCTGGGTCTCAAAGGGGATATTTTCGCCCCGGCTGGCGCACAGCCCCCCCTGCCTCCCCCTGCCCCAGGCAGGCGGCGGCAGAGGAAGGAGGGAGCAGGAGGAACCAGCTGGTCGTGCGGGGTGCCCGCGGGGAGCCCCCGTCCGCCTGTGCCGGTGCTGCCTCGGCTCTTGGCAGGGCCGCAGGCACGGGCACGCGCCGGCCCCGGCCATCTGGTCAGCGGCCGGGGGTCAGCGGAGCTGCGCGTGGCACCGACGCACGCACCGGCTGAGTCACCGGGGACCCCTTCCCGCGGCACTGGGCCAGCTCCAGCAGCCACAGGGCGCAGGGAAACGCTCCTTGTCCTAAGGAGGGGACACGGGGCCGGGCGTGCGGGGTGTCCCCAAGCAGCCGTGCCCGGGCAGAGCCACCTCCGCCGGCTGCTCCGCACCAACCGCGCACAGGTTTGGGGGGAGAGGAGGGAGACGGATGACTACGAAAGCAGAAAGATTAAGCAAAAGGAAGTCAGACCGTAAAGCTTCCTCCCAACCTAGTAAAACTGTCACGCAAACTGATGGACTTTATATCAGATCCATAAAACGCTGTCAGCCGACTCCATTAGCCCGTGAGTGCCGGGAGAAGCCCTGATCCCAGCACTTTCGGCTCATCCATCAGCAGGGAGGAGGCAGGAGCCGGCCCTGCTCCCGCTGCGGGGACATCCCGGGGCCTCCCGCACCCGTGGCCACGGCCGAGCTCCTGAGCCCCTCCTGTGGCCGGTGCGGGGCCGGGGGCCGCACAGCCTGGAGACGTGGTGGGGGCCATCAGCTGGCACCACCGCAGCCCCCCAGCCGCCCCGCTGCCGCCGCCATCTGCTCCTGCCCCAGGCAGCCCCGCTCAAAGCCACAGCGGGCAGGAGGGGAGGGCAGCACCCGGCAGCACCCAGCGGCCCCACAGGGCTCCTGGTGCCGCTCGGCAGGGAGGGGGCACCGGGCATCCGCAGGGCATCGGCTCCAGCACCCTGCAGGGCTGCCCCCCGCGTCCTCCCACCCTGCTCACGTGAAGCCGGGGCAGCCCGAGGGCCCTGGTGAGGCCGGGGCTCAGCCGGGCTGATTTCAGGCTTCCCATCTGGCTTCCCCCTCTCTGCAGCCCAGCTCCGTATGGCTCCTTCTGCAGCCTCCTCTCTCTGGAGGAGAGCCCAGCGCTGGGCAGCAGCGGCCGCATCCTGCTGGGCTGTGCCGTGAGTCGGCGCTGGAGGGGGCTCGGGTGGCCAAGCAGGGCGGCGGGGACAGAGGGAGGCTGGGGAGAAGGAAGCTGGGCTCCACCAGCAGCTCGGGGCACGACCGGTGTCGCCAGCAGCGCCGCGTGCCCCGGCAGCCTGCGGTCCCACCAAAACCCTCTCTGCTCAGCATGCAGGGGACAGCAGAGCCGTGTCCTGGCGTGGTGAGGCTGGGAAAGCACAGACCCACGCCGGGGAAGCACCCTGGCAAGGACCAAAGCCGCTTTCCCACACAATGTCCCCAGCAAGGCCGGTGGAGCCCCTGGCAGCCCGGCACCACCTGCCCCATCCACCCCTCCCTGAGAGTCTCGCAAAGACCTTCCGAGCACTGGCAGCCACACAAAGACGTTCCTGTCAGCAAACGACGTGATTTTAGTACTTCCAGCCCGGTTTCACCACGTGCCAAGTGCTGCCAGGTGCTGGCCCATGACCCCGCAGGCTCCTGGTCCCCGCTTTGTTTCTTTGCCTTAACGTAAAAGCGGGGCTGGAACACGCAGCCCGGGAGGAACAGCCGAATTTAGTGCCTTCTGCAGCCCATGGCTCAGCGCTCGGCAAGGAGAGGCTGTGGCCACCCGGCACCTTCCCCAGCCCCAAAGCTCGGGGTGCAGCGGGGCGTTGCAGCCGGTCCCGGGGCACACTCAGCCTCCCTGCCCCAGCACCAGGCCCGGCGGTGAAGCCCCGCGGCCCCAGCAGAGCCAGGACACCGAGGCAGGAGCCCTGCCCGCCCGCACACCAGCGACCTGCCCTCTCCCTGTAATCAGTCACCAACCGGGCTCGTCATCACCACGACCCCGCTGCCTGCAGCACACAACGGCCCCACACGCACAGACCCTACAGCAGCGCCGTCCCTGTGGTGCCCCGGCAGCTGCCGTGTGCATCCATCACCATCACAAAGGCAGCAGCAGGATGGGGAGCCACGACCGTGCACGTCTCCTGCGTGCGTGGTCCCCGGCTCCTCGGCGCTCAACAAGTGACCCTCGGCCTCCGCCGCTTTTGGCGGGGCTCAATTATTCTCCCATCTTGCTGTCAGCTCCGTAGATCTCATTAAAATGAGATTTCGTCTCCCATCAAGTTGCCAGAATGAAATGTTGGTTCTTATTTGTTATGCGCTTGATCACACGGTTTGTGTTTCAGCCCAGGAAAATATCCCCGCGTGCACTGACAGAGCACCGCCAGGTTTTTATGAACTGAGTGCAGCAGCAGCTGCACGAGAAATACAGAATCAATTACTTTACAAAAAAAATCATTTAATTTTCAAAAAACTGATGATGAGGCAGAAACCAACAGAGAGAGCTCGTAGGGCTAATTACTGCCTCCTTTGTATTAAAAAGCCCAGTCTAACAAAAATCTCCACCGAGGGCTGGGGCGGGAGCGGGGCAGCAGCACCGTTCGCTCGCCCCCAGCCCAGCAGCACAACGCGGGTCCTGGCGGCACAGCTCCAGCCATCGGTCACCTCCGTGCCTCCCGTCACCGACCTGGTGCCCAGCGCTCAGGATCACCCCTGGCAAATATCTGCAGCCGCTCCGCTGGGCAGCGCTGCCCCGACGCCCTCCCTGCGGCTGCCTCCGGACCTCAAACGCTGGGAGAAAAGAGGTGCGAGGAGAAAAGCCAGGCCCTGGCACATCCAGTGCCACCAGTCTTCGTCCTTGGGTGAAGGAGCCGGAGGGAGCCCGCAGTCCAAGAGCAAGTGATAGAGTGCAATTTTCCTGAAAGGTAATTAGGGATATCATCCCTTAATCCTGTATTTAAACAAGGAGAGGATTGCTCTCCTGCTGCAGCCTTCCTAATGCATCACACATCCTGCAAACTCGGGTCGGGGAGAGCGCCACGTGCCCCAGACGTCACGCCAACACATGGACGAGGGCCCCCATGTCCCTCCTTCCCCGCACATCCCTGGCTGCCAACCCACGGGGCGATGCGGGGACCAGCCCCTCGCCCGCTCCCGGTGTTGTCACCACGAGGGAGACCAGGTCCCGGCGGACCTCCCTTCCCGTCGGTGTTTCTACACGTGGCGAAAAAGCTGCTGACCTTCTGTGAACAGAGCGGGTAAGAGTTCCCGAGCTGCCAAACCCCAGCAGGAGCACGGGGAGGCTCCGTCCCGCGGGGCTGGGACCAGCAGCCCCCTGCCCCCGGCCAGCACCCGCGGGGAGCATCCTGCTGCCCTGCGCTGGGGCTGCCGGCCGCGAGCACGCTCCTGCCACCGACACGTCTCCAGAGGGCACCCACGGCAGCACATTTACATGTGCATTGTGAAGGTGCTGATTACAGCTACCTTCCGCGGATTCTCGATTCTCGCAGCAGCTTTAATTTGGGACGGTCTTGAGGTCGGTGCTTGTGGCTAGCACGCCTTTGCACCCGGGAAGCTGCTGCAATTGTGTGAGCTGGGGGTCCTGGCTGGAGCGCAGCCGGGGCCGGCGCTGCGCAGAGATCGATCCTGTAGGGTGAGAGCTGCCGAGGGAATCCAGGCTGCCCAGGCCAGGGCCGCGCAGATAAATCAGGGAAGGGGGAGGTGTTTGGCAAGGGGCGCAGCAGGGCCCCGGCGCCCTGGCCAGGGAAAAGCCTTCCCTGCACATGCAGTATTTATTCGGTCATAATTCAGCACTTCTTAAACTGTCACATCCACCTGCACCGGATCCAACCCCACTAATGGGTTTAGCAAACTGCATTTAACTGGTCACCCGAGCAAATCCCAAATTCCGAGATTAGGAAGAGCCTCAGCTGCAGCCTGCGCCCAGCATGTCCTGGAGGGTCGGTGCCGAGTTCCCGCTTTAATTGGCTTAAGAGCCTCCGCGGCGCAGCAGACAGGAGACGCGGCCGACACAAGCAAAACCCCGACCGCAGCACGGCCCCAGCTCAGGCCAGGCCCCGGCAATCACCCGCGGGGCCCTGGGGCTGCTGCTGGGGGCTCAGCAGCCAGCGGCCCTGGGAGCCCCGTCCTCTCCCTCCCCAGCTCTCCCAGCACACAAAGGCCAGGCTCGAACCCATCCTGGGGCTCGCACCCATCCTGCCCCTACTGAGAGCTGCCGTGGGGCAGAACAAAGCGGGGAGGGGCAGGGGGTGGCCGTGCGAGGGGAAGGAAGGGGCAGGAGCATCCCTGGCACAGCGCACGGTGCGCCGTGAAACAAAGTTAGTGCTCCCTGGAGCATCCCAAGCAAAGCAGCAGAAAAGCGCGTGCAGACAACAACAAGGACTAGAGCTGCCTCTGTACTACGGTAGCTCGTGAGGGGAACCGAAGCAGGCCCAGGGAGCGCGGCTTGCTCAGGGCATTGTTTCAGGAATTTGCCATTGTCTCCGCTCCCTCCCAGCCTCCCCAGGAGCCAGCTCCATTACAGCGCCGAGGAGGGAGCGGCACCGCTCCATCGCGCAGGGGAGGAAGGTGCTCAGTGGGAAATGATCCTGCCAACAGACCCCCAGCCCGGGCTGCTGGAGGCTCTGCGGAGCTGCAGGCAAAGGGGCTCGAGCTGCTCAGGACCAGCCCACCGCTCGCCCTCCCTGCCCAGCCTCAGGCCTGGGAAGGGGCAGGCAGCAGCGATGCAGCCCCCGGGGGAGGCTGGGGCACAAACACCCCCCCTACACCCCCAGCCGGCTGCAAGCAGGAGCCTGGGGACACGCCTGGAGGAGGCTCTGAGCCAGGGGTGCTCAGGGCTGCCAGGAGCACCCCAAACCCCCAGGATAAGGCCATGGGGGCCAGTGGGCCTGTGCCACCAGCGGGGCTGCGGGCTCCCAGTGCCAGCTCTTGCCCACAGCCACCCACACCTGCAGCCCGGCTCTGTCGGGGGCTCCCCACCCCCTGCTCCTCCTGCTGTGGCTCCAGAGGGATCGATCCCATGCCCATCCCAGCTGCCCGGGCCCCTGCTTCACCTTCCCACCCCCACCTACATCCCCCCATGTCCCTGCTGCACGCTGCCCCTCCCTCCAGCCCCCCCCCCCCCCCCATCTTGGTGACCACCCCGTACCTCCAGACTTGCCCCAGCTGCAGCAGGTGGATGCAGCCCTCCAAGCCCCATCCCATCCCAACCTATCCCATCCCACCCCAGTGACTCCCCCATCCCATAACAATGACCCCTATACCTCCAGATCTTCCCCAACTGCAGCAGGTGAATGCAGCCCTGCAGCCCCATCCCACCCCATCCCAGTGGCCCCCCCACCCCACCCCAGTGACACACCCACCCCAAACCCCCCCCCGTACCTCCAGACCTGCCCCAGCTTCAGCAGGTGGATGCAGCCTTCCAAGCCCCATCCCATCCCCTCCCATCCCCTCCCAGTGACCTCCCCACCCCACCCAGTGACACCCCCCATCCTGATGACCCCCGTACCTCCAGACCTGCCCCAGTTGTAGCAGGTGGATGCAGCCCCACAGCCCCATCCTATCCCATCCCATCCCACCCCAACCCCCCCCCTTACCTCCAGACCTGCCCCAGCTGCAGCAGGTGGATGCAGCCCTGCAGCCCCATCCCACCCCACCCCAGTGGCCCCCCCACCCCACCCAGTGACGCCCCCCATCCCGACGGCCCCCGTACCTCCAGACCTGCCCCAGCTGCAGCAGGTGGATGCAGCCCTGCAGCCCTATTCTATCTGATCCCATCCCATCCCATCCCATCCCATCCCCTCCCAGTGGCCCCCCCACCCCACCCAGTGACGCCCCCCATCCCGACGGCCCCCGTACCTCCAGACCTGCCCCAGCTGCAGCAGGTGGATGCAGCCCTGCAGCAGCCAGACGCAGAGGCGGCAGCAGCCGCGGGGGCCGCGGGCGCTGTCCTTGGTGCTGCCGGCGCTGCCCTTGGTGCCGGCGGCGAAGTCGTAGACGAACCACCTGAAGCTGAGCAGCTGCACCACGAGCGAGGGCAGCAGCACGAAGAGCAGCGTCAGCCCGAACCACCACCGCTGCCCCCGCACGTAGTAGTGGGCCGCCAGCCACAGGTCCGAGGCGCCGTCCGCGAAGCAGACGAGCAGCGCGCCCAGCACCCAGCAGCCGTCCCGCAGCCGGTACCGCCGGGACGGGGGGGACGCGGCCCCCCCCGCCCGCCTCCCCCCCCCCCGCCCCCCCGCCGTCGCCGCCGCCGCCGCCGCCGCCCCCGGGGCTCTCCAGGCTCACGGCCGGGCCGCCGCCGCCGTCGCCGCCGTCCGACTTCGCGGCCATGTTGCGGGGAGAGGAGGAGAAAGGAGGCAGCGGGGGAGACTTCCGGGGGGAGGACGGCACCGACGAGCCCGCCCCGGCAGCGCCCGCCCCCGCCGGCCTCGCCCCGCGCCCGCCGCACCGGGGACCGGCACCGGGAACGGGCGCCGGGAACCGGCACCGGCACCGCCCCCCCCCCCCCTCCGGGAAACTCCCTCCCCCTCCCCTCCAGCGGCACGGCACGGTACCGGCGGGGCCTCCCCCCGCTCGCCCCCCACCCCGGGATGGGCACCCGGTACCCCCGGTCCGGTCCCGGTTCCCCGCCCGCAGGGGCCGCCCGGTCCCCGCCGAGCCCCCGCGGCGGCCGGGGGAGCTGCGCGGTGCCAGCGGGAGCAGCCCCGGGCCCGGCCCAGCCCCCGGGGCCGGCCCCACGGAACGGGGAGGGTCGGGGGGGGGGGCTGGGAACACGGAGGTGCGGTGCCTCTGCTGCCCCAGCGCGGGGACATGGGGACATGGGGACACCAAAGGACATGGGGACAGCCCAGGGACACGGGGACATCACAGAGACACAGGGACACCACGGGGACATGGAGACACCAAGGGGACACGGGGACACGGGGACACCAAGGGACACAGGGACACCACAGGGACACGGGGATACGGGGACACCACAAGGACATGAGGACACTACGGGGACACAGGGACACCAAGGGACATGGGGACACCAAGGGACATGGGGACATGGGGACACGACAAGGACACGGGGGCACCACAGGGACATGGGGACATGGGGACACCACGGGGACACCAAGGGACACGGGGACACCACGAGGACATAGGGACATGGGGACACCAAGGGACACATTGACACCAGAGTGACACCAAGGGACACAGGGACACCAAGGGACACGGTGGCACCACAGAGACACGGGGACACCACAAGGACACAGCCACCAGGCTCCTGCCCAAGGCCACCAGGCCCCTACCAGGGCAGCCCGAGGGAGGGAAGGGGGGAGCCGCTGGGGCTGTTCCCCGCCCCCGCAGCCAGGACCTGCTGGGCTGAACCCGAGCCCTGCTTCGGAAGGAGGGACCCAGCTCTGGGAAATCCCACGAGGAGCCCCACGGAGGTGAAGTGCCGAGGCCTCCGGGCAGACCGTGGGCACCGACCGGGCTTCGTGTGCCAGCTGCGCCCTGGTCCTGCCCCGCTCCTCGGCCCCGCTCCATTCGCTGCCCACCACCGCTCAGTGCCAGCAGCGCCGGGGGACCCAGGAGGGAGGGAAAGGGCTTTTTGCTCCTTTGCAGGGTGTCTCCAGGGAGGGTGAGCGCATGAAGGCAGCTGCCTCGTTACGGCAGCCCCAGCCCGGAGGACGGACCCTCGCTCGCTGCGTGCAGCCCCCGAGGCTCGCCCCGGCGCGGCTGCGGGCGGAGGAACCGAACGCGTGGACGGAGCCTGGCCCACGGCGGGCACGCCGCAGCACGCAGCGAGGGGGAGCCTGTTTTATCCCAGAAAACGTGGCCAACTTCCCAAGTCCGCCTCGCACAGCGGCGAGGGGATCAGCCCGAAGCTGGGGAGAGTCTGGGTGCCTGGCGCGTGAAGCGAGGGAGCGGGCTGGGGGAGGAAGGCGTTCGTCAGCCCAAGGGAGCAGAGTCAGGCCCTCTGCGAGGCTCCCAGTGCTGCATGTATTAGCATGGGTAATGTGACTTAAATGCCTAACCTTGAGATGCTCCTGACAGATCCCCTCTGCAAACGCCTGCCTGGGGGAGGGGATGCTCCCAGCATCCTGGAGCCAGAAGAAAGGAGCCTGGTGAGGCCGCTCAGCGCCAGGGCTCCTCCGGAGGGAGGGCTCCACTGGCCAGAGCCTGCTGCAACTCGCTGCGATGAGGGGGATCTGAGCACTGCTGGGCACCCCCAGCCCTGAGGGGCCTGTCCTGGCCGGGCAATAGGACAGAGCCAGTGCCACAACCCATGGGTGATGGTGGGCACGGCCCCAGGGCAAGGGGATGGGGAAACCAGGGGGAAAAGGAGCTGCCTTCCTCCTCAGATCCCGCAACGCCCCCTCCAAAAGTGGAATTGAATGTCCGAAGTCTGAAAACACGGTGACCGAGGTTTGATGTCTGATTTATCTTAACAACAGACCCTGGCAGTCACAGGGAAAAATGAGAAAAAAAAACCTATAAACATCCCCGAAGCCTTCCCATGCAGCTGTCAGCAGGCAGGCAGGGAGGGTTTCTAGCTGCATAAATAAAAGTGCTGCAAGGAAAAAAAAAAAAAGGAACATGCTGAAACCCAAACCTTCTCTTTGCACAGCAAAACACAGAGTGATGCAAACCAGCCCGTGGCAGCGGGCGGGTGGCCACTCGCTCTGGCTGCACAGTTTCCCAGGAGGGCACATAAACATGCAATCAATCCAAATGGGCCTCCGGTCTCCGGGCTGAGTCCAGCTTCCAAGCAAGCGGCTTGCCCGTGGCGCCGGATCCAGGAGGAGGAAGGCCGTGATGATTTGTGGCTGGCTCAGAGCCTGGCTCAGGAGAGGCCTGCAGAGCGCGGCACCAGCAGCCGCTGCTGCCCTGGGATCGTTCTCCAGGTGCCCAGGGCTTTGCCATGCCTGCTGCCGCAGCAGGCTCAGCCGCAGCTCCCCACACGCCTGTGCTGAGCTGTGCCCCCCGCATCTGAACAGCCCTGGTGAAACCGTGCCTGCATTTCGGTGTGTGCTGGCAACCAGCAAGCCTGCCCCAGAGATGGTCACTGAGCATCTCCCACTGCTGCCAGGACATGACAGAGCATCCCCATCCCATCCCAATCTCACCCCATCCCATCCCATCCCATCCCATCCCATCCCATCCCATCCCATCCCATCCCCATCCCCATCCCCACCCCATCCCCATCCACACAGGGCTTCTGCTACCCATGGAGCTTTTTGTCACTGCTCTGAGAAGTGTGTATCCCCAGGAGGTAAATCTGTCTCCAGCTCTAGTCATGCTCCCAGCACACATGAAAATCAGGCGCGCTGCCTTCTGATCCCATCAAAGCACTAAGGATCAAATGCTGCCTTCGTGCCAGGCAGAAAGCTGGAGCCAGTTGCTTTGCGGTGGATGCTGCGGTGTGAGGCTGCAGGGGCAGGGCAGGTCCTTGCCCCATGCCCCACGCATGCCGTGTCCCTCTGCAGCTGACCCAGCGCCCACATCGCACGGGGACTCTGCAGAAGCAAACGCTGAGGCTGTGGATGGGGAGCAGCTGCCTCCCAATCCAGCCCTGAAATCTCCAGCCGGCAGCCCCCTTCAAAGGGAGTGTTTTTCAGTTTTGGCATTTAGCCCCAATCCTGCTGGTTCTTTTGGTTGATGTCAGGAAAAAATCCAAACCAAGCCTGAATCACTCCCATCCCGGCCAGGATGCTGTGCATAAGTGCTCATTTCCATCACTTCACTGAGAGCCTTCTTATTTTAGCACATGCTGCCGCAGACTGAGATCTCTCCAGTTAACTGTAACAAATGACCTTATGCGATTAGGGCCAGTAATCTTCCAATCTGGTTAATCTTCCTCCGGGGATTATTTGCACACAAAGTGTGGTGACCGCCGGCCAGCCACCACCTTGCGCCCCTGTCCCCATGCCCTGTGGCCACCCCACTTGCCCCGGCAGTGCCTTGCAGTGCTGGGTGCCACCGCACCCCCCTCGGGTTATCCCTCAGAGCATGTTTCCACCTCGCAGCCCACCAGGGCCATGAGCCTGGTGCTCCGCTCAGCCGTTATCAGTGTTTCCACGTGCCCAGCACCGCAGCTCTCCAGGCTCCACAGTGGCACCTCCCAGCACAAAGGACACCGCTGGCTGCAGATCTGCTGGTCTGGGCTCCGTGCAGGACCACCGAGTCACAGAATCATTGAATACCCCGGGTTGGAAGGGACCCACCAGGAGCCCCACTCCTGGCTCCGCACAGGACCGCCCAAAACCAGACCCCGTGTCTGAGAACGCTGTCCAAACGCTCCTTGAACTCCAACAGCTCGGTGCTGTGACCTGGGGAGCCTCTTCCATGCCCTCCCCTGCCGCAGCTCCATGCCGTTCCCTCGGGTCCTGCCACTCCCTAACAGCTTTAGGTCCTTGTCCCGCGGTGCGCGCAGTGCTCGAGGCGAGGCCGAGCAGAGCAGGACCCCTTCCCCTGGCCGGCAGCCGTGCCGTGCCTGAGGCACCCAGGGCAGGGCCGGCCCTCCTGGCTGCTGGGATCAGCTCGCTGACCGATGGGTCCCCCTGCCACTGCAGCAGCGGGGACCTCAGAAGGGTGGGAAGGAGGCGGTGGAAGCCCTTGGCCCGGAGATGCTTGGCCTGGAGATCCCTGGCCTGGAGGGCTGAGGGAGCTGGGGTTGTTCAGTCTGGAGAAGAGGAGGCTCAGGGGCAACCTTATTGCTCTCTACCTTAAAGGAGGCTGTAGCGAGGTGGGGGTCGGTCTGTTCTCCCACGTGCCCGGTGACAGGACGAGGGGGAATGGGCTAAAGTTGCACCAGGGGAGGTTTAGGTTGGATGTTAGGAAGAACTTCTTTACCGAAAGTGTCGTTAGGCATTGGAATGGGCTGCCCAGGGAAGCAGTTGAGTCTAAACGTCTCTTAAACACCTCCCTGGAGGTATTTAAGAGACGTTTAGATGTAGAGCTTAGTGATATGGTTTAGTGGAGGACTTGTTAGTGTTAGGTCAGAGGACTCGGTGATCTTGGAGGTCCCTTCCAACCGAGGTGATTCTGGGATCCTGGGATTCTGTCCCTGGCCTGGAGGTCCCCGGCCTGGAGACCCTTGGCCTGCAGGTCCCTGGCCCAGAGGTCCTTGGCCCGGAGGCCCTTGCCCCCCCCGGCCCGCAGGCCCTTCCCCTAGCGGGGCGCCGAGCTCCGGGCTCCGGTCCCGGCCCGGTCCCGCTGCGGCCGCGCGGGGGCGCGCTGCGGCCCGGCCCCTCCGGGCGCGGAACTCGGGAACGCGGCCGCGGCCTCCGCCGGGCGGGGAGCGGGGACGGAGCGGGCAGGGGCCGGCGGGCATGGCGAGGGACCCGGCCTTCGTGCTGCGCTACCTGGCCGAGGTGGAGGAGCTGGCCGAGGACGTGCTGGCGGCGCGGCAGCAGGTACGGCCCGGCACGGCCCGGTGAGGCCCGGCCCGGCACGGCCCGGCCCGGCACGGCCCGGCCCGGCACGGCCCGGCTGAGGCCGCCTCTCTCCCTCCGCAGATCGTGGACCTGGACGTGAAACGCAACCGAAACCGCGAGGCCCTGCGGGCGCTGCACAAGGACCCGGAGCCCGACGGTGAGGCCGGGCCCCGAGCCCTGCCCGGTGCCGGCGGCGAGCACCGGGAGCCCGGTTCTCTGCTGAGCCCCTTCTTGTCTCTCTCCCCCCCCGCAGGAAAAGCCATGGTGTGCTTCGGGAACATGTTCGTCGAGCTCCCGAAGTCCCGCACCAAGGAGATGATGCAGAAGGGTACGGAGGCCCCGATAAGGTTGGGGACGGGCAGAGCGATGCTTCCGTGCGGCGCTGGGTTCTGGAGGAGCCCCGAAACGCTTACCGAGGCTGGCTGCTGCCATCACCCCGCTGCCATCGCCCCGCTGCCCTGGGCAGGGCCCCAGGGCGCGTTTTGGCTCGAGGCTGCCGGGGGCTCGGTGCCTGCGGGCATCAGGGCCTGAGGTGGGACCTAGAGGTTCAGGAATGTGGCTTGAGAAGGGCCCCTCCTGCCCCCAGGTCTGCGCTTCAGCACCGAGCATCCCGCAGGTTGTGTGTTGTTTCTGTGCGAACCCCAGAGGCCCCAGTCCTCCTTATCCCCGTCCATCTTTTCTCAGATCAGGAACATCTGGATGAGGAGATAAACAAGCTGCGGAAGGAGCTGCGTGTCAAGGTCAACCGTCTCTTTGAGGCTCAAGGTAAGTGCTCCTGTTCTTGAACCCTACAGTGAGCGCCTGAGAGCAGATGTCAGGAGGAGGTTCCAGAAACTCAAGGTCTGGAGGCTCCTGGGGCCTCTTTTCCTGTCACTTTGCAACTCCTTCCCTGTTCCAGCAATGCTGTGCTGCTTTTGCTAGGAAGCTGTCACCCAGCAGCGTGCTGAATGTACTCCCAAAGCACATGGGGGAACCCTGTATCAGTTTCCAGTGCTGCCACTGCCCTCCCCAGAATTCCTGGAACAGTTTAATAGGGACTACTTAATTTATTTTATAGCAAAACCGTGATTTCCTGCACGTTCTCATAGGTAAAGCTGAGCTGAAGGGATTTAACCTGAACCCCATGACCCCTGAGGAAATGAAACTCATCAATCGCATACTGGAAGGTTGAGGCGGTGGTGCCATCGCTGTCTGCAAACACCACTCGACGTGCTGTGTTCAGGCTGCCACTCGTGGCACTCACACTCTGTCAGCCACAGCCTCAAAGATTTCCAGAACGCCTGTGTTGCTGGAGCCTCTCTCAGGTGATGGACTGAGCGGACATGGGAACATTTGGCTCCTCAGCTGCAGCTCCTCTGGCTCTAAACCCTTCCTGCTCCGTGCTGGGAACTGGGTGGTAGAGCACTGCAGAGGCAATGCTGGAACACAGGCGCATTCACGGCCTCTGACAAACACCCTCTTGCAAGTGGGATTATTAAAATCAGAGCTGTGGGACATTCCTAACTGTGTGTGTGTGTGTTTTCAGATTTTTCTGTGAGAGCTTCTGTAGTTTGGCTTCAGAGCTAGGAACAGGAGTAGGAGGAATTGTAAATCCACAGCGTGCCCAAGGCATAGAAGAGCTGTGTGTGCCCGTGGTATTAAAACAAAGTGAAACTGTGCATCTGAAACGTGTCAGGAATCTCCTTAAAGAGGTATAGGGATGGACAGAAGGCAGCATCCTTTTAGTCTCACTGGGAAAACACTTTCTGCTGTCAAGTTGAGAGGCAAGAGAACACAGAAAGTGAGGCTTTCAAGAACAAGATGAAGGGATAAAATGTATGTACGTTAATAAAACCCTGCCACTTAAGGAGGGCTGACCAGGGATATTCACTGGGCCTGTCCAGTTGACATGACCAATGATTTCTCCAAAGGCTTTAAAATTTGTCTTCTGCACTGCCCTCTTTAGTCTGAGCTTGCTACCCCACTACAAGTTAAGACCTTATTAAGTTTTTGAAAAATTAATCATAATTAATATTGGACTACAGTGATTTATTTTTTTTTTGGTACAGGAAACCATCTGCCCTTTCTTTTCCAAACTTCTATAAAGACTGTCTTTAATATAATTTAAGGACTTTAAACGTTGCAGTTGTCCCTGTTTCACTGTAGCTCCAGCTAGCTCACCTGTTCTGTCAAACCTAACACAAAGGTGGATGTGACTCTGCCCTTGCTGTGCCTTCCTGCAGCTTTTGCACAGCCACGTCAAACTTCACACAACACCACCCTTTTCCTGGCTCCGTGACCCACCTTCCAGCACAACAGGTTACAGGTGCGTCCTCCAGGCAGCCCTGCATTGCCTTGTCTAGTTCCCCATGCACTTCAAATTATGCAGAGTTCAAAAAAAATCCTCTGTCAGACTCATTAAAACTGAGGGATTGCTCATTTTTAAAATCTATAAAGCCAACTGCCATTTATTTGAGCCAAGTTTTTAAAATTTTGCAGCTAACACAACATAGCCCAAGTGTTCAACTGCAAGAAGCAAGGCTGTCCACTTCAGGCTTATGCTTCAGATACATAAATTAAGAGTAACATCAGCTTATTATCTGATCTGTCTTACCAGTAGCTTTTCAGAAAGCTGCATCTCTTCTGGAAGTGAATGGCAGCACCCTGCCAAGTGCCTGTGTTGTAACTACGCTCTTACATAACCTGTGTAGTACAGCCGGGAAATGTCTCCTTAACATGTGATGGCAAGGTTATTTTTACAGTATCATGGCAACAGGTTTTATGATCTGACATGTTTCCATAGTAGTAGCAGCAGAGGGATCAGGTGCCCGCCTTCCTTAAAAGCTTTGTTTTGCTATGCAGAATGTGTTTAGCTGCTTTCTTTTCTCACAGTCTGTGTAGGTTGCAGGTGGTCAGCTGAGAAGCCAGCATCACTTGTGAGTGTCTTGTGTCGGCCATTATGAAATATTTTATTCAAGCCTGTTGCAGCCTCCCAGCTGGGGAATCCTTAGGAAACAAGCTCAGCAGTCTTGTGCTGAGGCAGCCATGTCCAGAGAGGAATGGAAACTGCTGCTGCATACGAGGAAGAGAGGGAGAGACACCACAAACTTCACCTATGGTGATCTCCCAACCCAAGCTTGGTATCGGCCTTACACTGTCTGCTGCGCAGAAAGAGTCCTGAAAAGCTGCTTCAGTTGTTGCTTCCTGTCATTATAGCAGCCTGCAATGAAAATATCAACAGGGGAGTTGCACATGACCTTACTCTTCATGCCTGTGAAGGGTAAGGTAATTGCTGTACTCGTGTTTTATTAGTTAGGAACTACAGGCAGTGATGATCGTATGCACACTGAGCACTACAAAATAAACTTAAGATACATTAGCCTCTTGGAAGTATGACTTCAGAATCCATGTGCTACTTCACAACAGTAAGATACGCAGCTAGCTTTAGGGGAGTGCTTAGTAAACGGTTACCACAATGATTGTAGAGCAGATTTTCTGCAAAACTGACATATGAAAAAAAAACTCTGCAGTGACTTAAAACTTGAAAAGCAGGGCTATAAACAAAGTTGTTCCCCCTGTGTTTATGTGCTTGTTTTCAACAGTGCTTCTGCAGTCTGGTTGCTTACATCTGCTTTTGGAAAATGTTCCTTTTGGACCCTTAATCTCAGAGTCCACACTCCCTGTTCTCTTGTTCTCAAGTGAAAGGTGCGTGCTCTCCTCTTGTTGAGGAAAGGATGTGAGTAGGGCACCCTGCCAGTGCTGGGTGAGTACGTACCTAAATGTGTGTTTGCCATGAAGTTCCCATTCACCGGGGTACCCAGGTTTCCCTCTCTGCTGACAGGCCCGTCGTTCCATATCAGATCAAAGCCTCCAACACGCTTCTCCTTCCCTGTCAGCCTACAACATCAAATACATGAACTGAAGTACCTGAGTAATGATTATCTGTCTGTGCACGGGAATAAACTCCCTGTCAGAGACAAAGCTGAACAGCTGAAAGCAGTGGACATCTTTCTACTATTAATATCCAAGGTTAGCACAGTTGTAAAGTCAATCACAAAGTGATGCAAGACAAGCTTCTTGGAACAGATTGCTCCAGAAGCAATAGGTGTGGGAGGCACAATGCAGAAGAAACTGAAAGAGTTCTTGTGCAAGTCCCAGCTCTAACACTGACTTAATTCTCTTTGCAACCCTGGGCTGTTTTGTTTTCCCCACTGAAGTGGCAGTAGGCTTGCTTGCTTTGCTCGGTTTCTGGAAATTCGTTATTTGACAGTTATAAAGCTTAGAGCATTACAATCGGTTGCCAAGAATAGACAGGACAGAAACAGACCACCCGTTTCACACATTAATAAAAACCCTCAGAAGGTAATAAGCTTCTTTGCCCACCTGCCTTCCATGTCCACAATATGAAGTGTGTCTTTGAGAAGATGACACTTGAGTTCATAGTCTTCCTGGCTACTGGCAACAAGGGAAGGTGAAGCATTTACCTCCAGAAGCCAGCTGAGGAGATAAGACAAGAGTAACTTAGGGGGAAACAGGCAGTTTTGCCAGTGGTTCATCTAACAGAAGCGTCCATCCGCAATAACCCTCCTGCCTGCTAGCAGGATAATAAGTGTGAAGCAATAGGAAATCTAACCCCAAATCTCTTTACCACACACCAAGCCAAAGAACATTCTGAGCTTATTGCGAAGTTTCTATTCCTGTTCTCAATAGTAATAAAGAAAAAATCCCTCTAGCATCCAGAAAGTCATGCAAGTTAAAACCAAACTCTAGATGAAGCAGTAAACACTGAGGGTAATTCACAGGATAAGCACTAACCCGTTTTAGTGGAAGAATGCAAATGTGTCCTGGGAACAGTTTGCTAGCACAACAGCGTTCAAATAGCTCTCCTACGAGAGCCAAGTAAACATAGCAAACAGCAGCAGTGGCCTCTAAGTACTGTAACATCAATGGCTTTTATTCCGATTCACCACTTGGATTTGTTTCTTGATGAACCGAAGTCACTCCAGATGCTCATGTGCATGCTGCCTAAGCACTAATTCGGTTTTAGGCTACGAACAGAGTAGACTGTACAAATTAGAGCTACCAGGACCACAGCTGAGTCGCATTTACTTGCTCATTTGAGATAAAGCTGTCCCCAGTGGCACTACGTGAAATATTAGACTGATGCTGACGGGACACAGGGCTGTAACAGGTATGCCAGCTACTATATGTTGTAAGAGGAAACAGTTTAAAAAAATTAAAGACACTTCATAAGAGAACACCATCAACATAAGTCATATCTGAGGGATATTTCCTTACCTACGGTACTATTTGCATTTTATATGATTAAGGCTGAAAGAATTATCCAATTTAATTGTCATTTCTGAAGTACTACTTGCTGTTTCTATTTTTCTCAACTCATGTAATGACAAATCAGTTGCACTTTCAGGTTCCTGCTGTTGCAATACTTGGGTGGTGTATGCAGCAGATAAAAATCTGAGAATTTCAGCTGAACATTTAGTCATATTTTTCACTTAGTGAATAAAAGCTGTATTTAAAGATATCTAAATAGAGTCAAATTACGTTTTCAAGTGTTTTGGGAGGAGGGGTTGTTTGGTTGTTTTAAGCATCCTCAGCTCCTGTGAGGCCTCTTTTTTTCCCCCACAATTAACAAAAGGCATCTCTTCCAGTTGGGGTCTACCTCTTAGGCAGTGTACCACAGACACAGGGGGCATGTTTTAGTGCTAGCAGCCTAATGGTGCTGGCTGGGCGTTTATCATTGCCGATGGGACGCTGCTGCTCATGTGTATTGCAGCAGAAGAGATGATAGTAACCCTCCCACCTCCCCCAACTGCTGTGATACATTGATACTTTGGGGGAAACATATCACAGAAATAAAACCAAGTTAGCAGGTTTCCACAATGCAGTGCTAGAGATCCTACAGACAAACTCACATGGTGCTGATCCCTTTTAATACACCCTGACACTCTGAGCAAAACCAGCTGTATTCCTTCTGTATTTCAGCTTCCTGTGCTTAAAACAATTCAAACCTCTCCATGCTTCACTTGCAGTTCCTGGACTGGCTCACTCGTAGCCAGCCTGCAAGCAGCTATCTACACAGAAGACAGAAGCATCTCGAGGTGTCCCCACCATCACAGGGAAAGCAGCTGGCCTGCTGCTATAATCCCTTTTATGTTCATTAACACCCTTACGGTTTCAGATCCCGATCGATCAAGATGTCATAGCCGTAGAGCTCAAAGCAATGCTTGTCACTGATAATCACTTTCTGAACGCTCTGGAGGCTCTTGATGAAAATGTTGTCCATATCAGCAAAGAGAACTTCCACCAATCCTGGTCCATGCTTGGCAGTCAAGTACTGCCTGAGCTGCTGAATCATCCACTTGCAGCCCTGAGACATCCAAACACAATTATATTAAGCTGTTCACAGTGGATGAACACACATTTTATCTGCATGATTTTCAGTCATCGCTCCATAATCTCTACAGCCAAGCAAGAATTCTTAGTAAAAACCCAGAGACCAGAAGGCAAGGGCCACTAACCCCACACTGCAGTTAAGTGATTCAAGCTTGATTATTGTACAGCTATAAGGGGGGAAAAAAAAAAAAAAAAGTCTCCAGGTCCCCATCACAAGTTCCCAAACAGCAAATCACCATCTTATCTTCTGTCAGGGTATTGCAGAGACCCTCCTTTCCATAGAGATGAGAGATTTATAAGAGGGAATACACTATAAAAATGGGAAGTTCAACACAATCCTCTGTTACTCTCAAATGTCAACCCTCATCTCAGATTCAGTAGGAATCTGACATCTCATTTAAGATTATTTTCTCTTTCAGCTGCCACCTCTTGAGACATGAGGCTTAAGAGTGACAGTTGTGTGCAGCAACGCTAACCTTGTTGTATCACTGAGGTCTTAGAAATGAAGGGCCAAGCGATAAGGTATCTACAGCTCAGAAGAGTTCTAAGCAGAAAGCTATTAAAGTCAGAAACATCAGCCTTGTAGATGAGCAGACGGCTGCAATGCAATAGTTAAAGCAGAACGCTTGCCCAGCCTCTCTCCTATAAATGAAATCACATTTATGGGTGTCTGGAGACAAGGCAGCACATTTAAGTGGCTGCCGCACATGTCCGCGGCATGGCAGCTGGCATGATGAGGTCAGCTTGCTCGCATCTGCCAGAAGAGCCCAAATGGCAGGCATCAGGGGAATAGTCTGCAGACAACACACACTTGCTCACCTTCTCGGGATCATAATCTGGAGCAGTCTTTTGCACTGCCACATTGGTGAGATGAACATCTGGCATAAAGCAGAGATAAGGATCAAAGACACAGAGATGCTGAACAAGTAAATACTGAATTTTTACTCTACACCATCCTCCTTTGCCGCAGTACCAATTAATTATCCTCCCTGTCTGTAATCAGAGGCTTCAGCCACCTGAGCTTATATACAGCAGTGCATGATATCTTACTAACAATTGCAGGAAAAAAATTAAAAAAAGCAGTCACTTTCCAAATAGCACTCTCAAAAGAGTGACTGCCCTGAACCAGCCACGTACCCCCTGGCTGGCATGAAGCTCTTCATGTAAGCGTGCCTCCAGACCCCAGTGCACTCCCACCCAAGACCGTCTGCTGTACCTCCATCCTGGTACAGCTTTGGGTCATTCAGAGCATGCTTGAACTCTGCTGAACTTTCACTGAGAGACGTGATGGATTTTCCTGTCTCCTAAGCCATCAAATTAAGGTCAGATACCTTTTGGGAAGATGTGTTAATCAAGTAAAAGCTATCAAACTCAATACAGTAACAAGCGTGACACATAGGAAATCAAATAGTTCTATCCCGTGAATCACTCTGTCCTTCCATTCTCTGAAGCTAAGGAAGAAGAAAGGCTGCCAAAATTCAACCACTAACAGTAAAATCAGGACTGACATTTCAGTATGGGTTCCTAGCTGATTTGTCAAACTGACATTTCCCGTGATCTGGTGACACCAGCCTTCCAGTGAAAAAAAAGACAGGAGAAACAGAATAACAGTGGCAACAACACGACAGGAGAATCCTGTGGGTGTTTGCAGGTGTCAGAAGTGACAAGGTTCATCTGATATATCTAATACCGAGCAGTAAAATTCTACATTTCTTTTCTCATCCCTCCTTACCACACACAGAGACAGGTAGGATACAGTGATCATCTATGCTATTCAGAGTAAATCGTGTATTGGAAAAGCGAGCAAATCCATCTCTGTATAACCAGGCCTTCAGTGGGATGTACTGGGAGAAAAAGGAAAGGAACAACTGAGCACTGAGCAAAAAAATCCAGTTTTGATGTAAGAATTTAATAACAGTGGCTTGCACTTACGGATGTCACTAGAACATAAACTCTCAAGTCAAACTTTCGACCTATGAAGAACAGAAAAATAATGCAATACAGTTGTCGATACCACTGCCTAGAAGTACCCAATATCAGTTTATATCTAAATAAGCACGCAAAGGTAAAGGATTGAAAATCATACTTTTTTTTTTTTTAGAATCAGGAACTTTGTGAACATTTATCTAATATTAAAATAAAAACACCAGTAGGGCCACTATTCCAGGTCAATGACTATTTACAAGTTTCTGGAAAAATAATGCAAAGCTTAAGCAAGCATCCCTTTGCATTCTTCTGATGAATATTTGGGCATGCACGCTAATGGTGTAATGATCCGTCTAAGAGCGACAGCACACTCATTCTTAACATGTTATGCATTGAACTAGTCCCAGTGGTTGTTCACCGAGTCACTTCTACATTCTCACAAGCCTTTCCTCAGCAAGCCAATTAGTTACCACACCACAGATATCGATGCTGCAGATTATTTACAGTCACTTATAGGCCCAGAAACAGGTCACTCCAGGAAGTTAGCCACATACGGTTCAGCACAGAACAACCTACGGTGTCCTTTCTATCCAGTGGGAATCCCATAGGTTAGGCTAATTTTTCCCCAAACCAGAAAAGCAGAGGCTTAGATGGGCATCTTACCTCCTATTAAGTATGGGTTTTCAATATACTGCTGGGCTACATAAGTTTCTATTTGTGTAGCATCTTTCTGCTCATCTGCGCGGACACCATCCTGTGAGAGAAACAACATGCAGCTTCTCCTTTCAAGAAACTGTTTTTCCACCATCTTTCCCCATATACACTCCGTTGTTTTGGAAGCTCTGCCTCCATTTAAGAAGTCAGATCCCAGATAAAGTATCCAACGATTTGGGAAAACCCACCGTAAGAAGCTTTGTTGTCACTCGGGGGAACAGCAAAGGAATATTGCAGAGGAGGACAGAACAAGTCATTGGCAAAAACTGGGGATGAAAGAATAGAAAAAGAACAAAATTCCAGTTGGGCATCGCCTAAAGAGAAGACAGTTTTTCTCACCTTCTTCCAGTCAATGATATCCTTCAGTTTTCGGAACAGGAAGATTCCTTTACCTTGTGACCTGCCAACCTACAGCATGGAGAAGCAGTTACTTGCTTTCGCGTTAGGATTTCCTGCTGTTCCCCAGAGTTTCAGCATAGCAGCCCTGCACAACCTGATTCATCATCTGTTTGTATGCAAGCGTAGTTATTTAATGTTATGGGGACAGGGAGAAAACGAAGGGATCCAACAACAGCTCTCAAGTGCTAAATGCTCAGATTACAAGTGTTAGGAGAATTCCTGGTGGAAAGGGCAAAGCAGGCAGACAGCCTATGGGGAAGTTCCATAGTAACGAATAAACAACTCTGTCACATGTTTGCAGAAATATAAGTAACACAACATATGTTGTTGGGAATTTTTAAGTCACACTTGAAATTTGTGTATGCTACAGAACTTAATTAAACAGGAAAGTCATGAAAGATGTCAGAACTACGGCAAGCAAGAGCAGAACAAACCAGAAGAGAGCCTAGTTCGTGCTATGTATTAAAAGCAAGTTGAGTGGCCCGGATAAGCCACCTGAGAAGCAAGACTCCCCAGAACACTTTCAAAGGAAGTCCAGATTCCTGCAGTCCTGGGATCTGGCACCATGCACGTCCTGACCTACGGTACCCAAGCGTGGGAGTAGGCAGGCCAAGACATCACTACGTGGGGCTGCTGAAGAGCGCAGACCGACAGAACGAGCACCAGAGTTATTTTCACTTGTTTGTGAGCTTCTGAGGTCAGTCGCAAACTATTTCATTTAAGTTGTTGGTAAAGTCCCAGCAATCCCAGGCTTTTCATATATCCTTGTTTACCGTATGCTGTTTTTTTCCACCATTTTAATTGAGGTTGTGGGCATAAAAATCAGCTTAATATAAGGTTTTCTATTGACAATTAACACATTCCCATTTGCAGAGTTGGATAATCACTAGCTGCTATCCTCCTGGCTGTAATTCACATGTTAGTTTGCATAATTACCTCCCATTCTCCTCTCAAAAGGATGCCCTTACTGATGGGTCTGACTCGCAGCTACGGCAAGTTGTCCTGTCCCAACCTTCTTGCCAGACCTACTGCACAAAGCAACGTGCCCATCCTCTCGCAGTCCCACAGATCAGTGTATTTTTAATTATGCACCGTGGCATGATACTCATGATGTTATACAGCTTGAATCAACTGGCAGAAGCAAGACATTTCTCAGCTTTACATTGTAATTTGTAAAGGAAATAGTACAATTTTTTCTTGGTTCCCAAGGACACTGGCTAAATTGAAAGTTGCTTCATTCAGCACAGTTCCACCTAGCCGTAAGTTTTGTGGGACAGATTTGATTCAGAGCATGAGGCTACACTTCAGGTCTCTAACTACAGAGCATAAAAAAAAAGTAATGCCAACCAAATCCACCCCAATTTACACTCCAGGCTGCTCGTGGAGTTTTCTGTCATCCTAAGAACGTTAAGAGATTAAAGTCCACTCAGTATGTTGGCTGGATTTACAAGGGCTGACATCTAATGTAGTGGGGTTTCCTTGAAACCAAACAGATGTTTTCATAGCTCCATCTTTAGGAGCTGCCCTAAAACACTGCTTAACCAGAAGCCCGATTAGACAGCTGCCCTACATACACACACACCTTCTTGTACACCTGCAGCTGAACTGGAATATTTCAGAGCATGAACTTGGCCGTAGCCCCATAGCAACAATCCCTAAGAGCACAATCTGTTCCTACACACAAAAATCGTGGGCTTTACACCTTCACCATTGAGTTAACTTTGGCTCTACAAATAAAATGAGCTGTTTTTCAACTGCTGAAATAAATTATGACACAAAAGGAAGTGTTTTGGTAGTACGTGTTGGCCAGGAAACTGGACAGAAGTATTGCTGCTCCTAACCACCTTGCTACATGTCATTATTCCTGTGGGTTTCCTACATATTTTCCTCTCCTTCCACAGAATGAAGGCATCCATTCATCTCTGTCTCACTTTCCTCAGAGGAACATACACTTACCGGTTTCATTATCCAAGTGATGCCAGGCTTCTTGCGAAATTCTTCCACAAACAAATGGTACTCTGAAGGCATTTCAAATGTCTTTGGAAAAAAGTCACATTTTGCTGCCTCAAGCTTTCCTGCTTCTCTTTCTAACTGCTTCCGAAACCTCTTCAGGTTCTTCACTAAATAGTTCTTCCGACTCAGCTGGGTAGAAAGAGAAATATAAGGTTAGGTTCAACAGATGCTCACGCAGCCTGACTCACTTTCATTGCCCTTGAGATGTTTCTGGTGACATCTGGGGAATCAACTGCACCACATATGCCTCAGGAAAAAAAAAATCAACAAACGTGGAAATCATTGAGAACTGTTTTTGCTTTGTGGCAGAGAAGGCTTGATTTCAATTTTTATTTAATCTCTGCACAAACAGAGGGAAGCTAGAACAGAGCAGGTTTTACAACCCATGTTTTACCATTTCTAATGTAACCTTTCAGTGCAGTCAGCATACTCATTTCCAGCAGACAGCCCTGTTCAGAACTGCCCACACCAACAGCTGTAATCATGTCTGCAGGCAGGCTTAACCCAAACCACTGCAGCCCCACCGCTCCTCAGATTGCAGATCCTGTGGCATGATCAGCTGAGCTCGAAGCGTA
Organism: Cygnus atratus; assembly: GCF_013377495.2. Taxonomy (NCBI): domain Eukaryota; kingdom Metazoa; phylum Chordata; class Aves; order Anseriformes; family Anatidae; genus Cygnus; species Cygnus atratus. The sequence goes on from NC_066377.1 coordinate 1,059,039, forward strand.
TCGGCTCCTGAACTGCTGCAGGTTACAGACGAGTGTTACAAACCACTGTCAGTCCCCATTTATGCTAACACTGGTGAGCATGAAGGCTCAGAACAGATGCACATCCTGCTCAGCAGCCCTTACTGCTGAAATGAAGTCACCATCCATGACAGGATGGGGGGCAGACCTCTGAGATGGTAAGTTTTAGCTGTTGCAACTAAATCTGCTCATAAATACAAATGAGGTTCCCCAAAATACTGCCCTTTTGGAGGACCTGTTGCAATGCACCAGCCTTAGATGAATAAGGTTAGGGTAAAAGCTCTCTTTCAACGGGCAAACGAGAACACGTATGTCCAATCCTAATGCACCGGAATTGCAGGAGATCCCACTTGGAAACGTGTCAGGAAACTCACCTTCACCTACAAACAGGAAGGGCTGTATTTTTAACTAGATCCCCTTACACTACTGGTTTTGTAATTTTCAAGAGTCATGGACTTGCTGGTGCTTACTGAATTGGGAACAAGGTAAAACGGTGTCAGGATCCAGAGCAAAGCCCTACCTGAGACACAAGGATGTTGATACATTCTGGAGGTTTATCAGAGCTGTAAGAGAAGCCAGTTTTCATGGTGGAAAACATTACCAGGTATTTCCAGTCATAACCACTTCTCGTGGAAACTTACTGACAAGTTAAAAATACCTCCTCAAACCCTCCTAGTTTCACTCCACCTTTGAGGGGTTCTTACCTCATAGTGATTGCGAAAGTGGCAGATGCGAACATGCTCCTCCATGTACGTGTGGTCAAAATTCTCCCGAAGCCAACTGACATCACACCAGAGAAAATCCCACTCCTCCTCGCTGGGGAGGAAGGCCCCCATGCAGAAAGCACCGCGCTTACCCGGGGTCACCACCGCCCACAGCCACCTCTCCTCCCCGCACCTCCTACACCAGAGAGAAGCTGCTCGGGCGGGGGGCGTCCTCCCCATCTTTAAAGTCAGAAGGGGAGAAAATTCAGGATTCCCACCCCCAGGCCTGCCTCGACCTACACAAACCCAGGATCTGGGGGCACAACCTGGGGAGCACTATGGGGCTTCTTTGGGCCAGGCACGCAGCAAAGCACAGCCCAGGCCCCAGCTAGCTCCCGGGGACCCCCAGCCGGCCCCACCGGGGGGACCCCCAGCCGGCCCCACCGGGCCGCTGCCGAACGGGACGCGGCGAGAGGGACCCCCCACAGCCGAGGGCAGCGGGGCCAGGCATCGCTTACTCCTTCGCCTGCTGCCAGCCGGGCCGGCAGCGCAGCACATCCAGGACGGGCCCGGCGAGGCCGCACTTGAAGCGGACGCAGGGGCGGGGGAGGCCGGAGGGCGGCGGGGGCGGGAGCGGGGCGGCCCCGCGGGCAGAGCCGGCCGTGCTGCCCGGCCCGGCCCCGCCGCGCTCCGCCGGGCGCTGCTTCGGCCTCTTCGGGGCGCGGGGAGCGGCGGCCTGCGGGGAGAGGAGCGGAGAGGCGAGGCGGTGAGAGGACGAGGAGGAGGAGGAGGAGGAGGAGGAGGAGGAGGAGGAGGAGGAAGGCCGGGGGGCAGCGGCCTCACCCTCAGCCCCGCCATGGCGCAGGCCCCGCGGGCCGCGGCCGTCCCCATGGCAACCGCAGCGCAGCAGGGGGCGCCCGCGGCCCCGGGCCTGGAGGGGGGGGGTCCCCTCGGGCCTGTGGGGTCCCCCTGCCGCCCTCCCGGTCACCCCCAGAGCCCCCAGTTCCAACCCCTGGGCCCCTAACGCAGCCCCGGTGTCCCCAGGGTGCTGGGTTGTCCTGGCTCCTTGCCCAGCCCAGGGGGGGAGCGCTGTGGGGTTGTCCCCTGCCATGGGGTTGTCCTTTGCTATGGGGTTGTCCCCTGCCGTGGGGTTGTTCCCTGCCCCGGTGACACCAAGAGGGCGGCTGCCACCCCAGCAGGGCACACGGGGCAGGGGCTGCAGGGGACCGGGTCCCCGCAGGGGCTGGGAGTCCTGCCCGGCTGAGGACGGGGGCGCAGGCCAGGCCCCGACCTGCCCCTGGGAGCTCTGCAGCTCTGTCACCGCCTCGCAGGGACGGTGACAACGCTTCCCAGTCCCCTCAGCGCTCAGGTCACGAAAAGAACCCTGACTTTGCTCCGGTGCGGGCGACGCGGGAGGGAGGGAGCAGCCCTGACGCACCGGCTGGGCGCTCGCCGGCTGAACCTGGCCTCTTGCCCGTGCTCAGGTGACGGCACCCGCTGGCACTGCCCAATCTGTGGGGACAGAAGGGACGTTTCCCCCGGGAGGAGAGGCGTCTTGTCTTGCCTGTGTGCGGGTGGGTATGGAGCTGCTGCTGCTGTCAGCCTGCGGTTCTCCTGCAGCGCAGGAGCTGGGGTCTTGTACCCCCACGGCAGGCACAGGGAGGGCCGGGCATGCCACCGGGCGCTTGGCTGCGTGGCCAAACAGACTGTCCTTGATCGAGCAGGACAAAGGTTTTGTTCTTCTCTTCACACTGCAGCCTTGTCCGGCCGTGCTGGCAGCGGCGGCCGTCAGCAGACAGCGCACCCAGCGCTCCCACACCACCGCTCAGAGGTGGAGTTTCTCCTCCTTTGTCTCCTCCCGGTAAGAAGGAGCAGTCGGTGCGAGGGAGGCGGGTGCTGGGGAAGGGCTTCAGCAGGAGCCTCAGGGGAAGTGGCCAAGGTCTCTCCTGTCCGGGAGAGCCCGCTGCTGCCAGGGGATTGGCCTCCGTGTGCTGGAATCGAGCCCCCTGTGACAAGCGGCTGTCCCGCAGGAGCAAGCTCTTCATGACGGAAACCCTCCCAGGGAGCGTCCAGAGCAGCTTCGCCTGGGGACAGGGCGGACGGTAGCATCGGGGACAAGGACACCTGCTCCCCGCCCCTCCCTGGGCGCGTCCTGCAGACCATGGGAAATGGCATGAGCAAGGTAAAGGGAGCGCTGGGGTGCAGCTCTGCAGAGCCGGGCGCTGCAGGTCAGGCTTGCAGTGCTGGAGGTGGGAGATGTTGGTCTGGTTCTGTTTGCTCTGCGATGCCGAGCAGCGTTTCGCGTGCCAGGGAGCCTCCCTGCCGATGCTGAAAGCGGCACCAGGCACGGCTGCTGGAGGAGCTTGTTTACCTGCAGGCTGAGCAGAATCAGATGAGAAGCAGGCAGAGATGCTGTGCGAAGCTGCAGCTCGGACTTACCCTGCAAGCCACCTCCGGCCACTTCTGTCAGGGCATGCCTGGTTTGAACAGCACTACCGGGTTCACGCCAGAGTGTGGAGGACGGGAGGTCACAGCAACCCCTCCAAGGGAGGGAGGAAACTTTCAACCCCTTTAAAGCAAAGGCACAGGATCCCAAGCACACGCCAGCAGCCCTATTAGACCCTGAGGGTGGTGTAGTGCCACATACCGTGCTTGCCAGCACTGGGCTCTGCACAGCGCTCAAAGCATTGCTTGACAGAGGGGACAGGCACTATTTCCTGCTTGTCTGAGCTTTTCCCAGGTCACAGGTGAACGGAGACATCTTTATGCTTTAAACATCCCCTCCAACCTAAAAAAACTCATTATCTGGGAAAGTTTTCAGTGTTGTAGACAGAGCTGCAATGCCCCATTTTATTCAGCGAGGAGTGGATCAGACAGTTACAGGGACAGGAATGTGCCATTATTCATGGCTCAGCGTCCTGCCCCTGGGAGCTGGCCTTGCTAAATGGCTCTTGTGCCATCTCATTTGCAGTGCAGTTGCTGAAAGTTAAAGGCGCCCTGTCGATATAAAATTGATCTAAAATTTAAGGAATCATAAAAAAGATCTTTAAGCTGTTAGAGCAATAGAAATGTTTCCAAACATGAGCAGTGAGATAAGTGCAAGCAAAACTTTATTTGTAGAAATCCTCTCTGCTTGCCCAGGTCCCAGCCCACCAAACACGCAGCAGGGAGAAGCTGGAAGTGAGCCTGAGCGCACACAAGTGTGCACAGGCTGTTAGCCCTCATTTTCCAAGATGGGAAAAAGGATAATATAAAATAGCTAAGGGTAGGAATGGATGCAAGGTGTCTCACTTCTGTAATCTGGAGTGCTGTTAATAGAGGCACTGTCAAGTAATTATCTTTTCATCATAAGAAGTGAAATTTTGCAAGACAATTACTTTTAAGGCACAGTGTTCAGAGCAATCTGTCCCAGGCCTGTTAGAAACGGGCTCCCTGGGGAGCACAGGGAGCAGAGCAGAGCTGGGGGCTGTGCGGAGTGTGTGATCACTCCCCACTCTGCCAGCGCTGGCCAAGGCTGTCCTGGGTCACGTCCTCCAGCTTCCCTGGGTCTGCTGCTTCCTCATGCCTCGAACAGCAGGATGAGCACAGGTCAGGGGCGCAGTCTGAGGCTGCGTTAAGGTGTGTGCAGCTTGCTGAGCTCAGATAAAAATAGATAGATAATGAGCAAAAGGAGGAATAAGAAATCGCTAAAGAAAGTGACAATGGAATTGATAAGGGAGCAATAAGAGAGACATGGCAGACTTCCAGTGCCTGCAAGGGCCTGGAGCACGAGGCAGGAAGGCAGAATGGGGCTGCCACTGGTGTGGCCAAAGATCAGTTGGGCTGGATGTCAGGCACCGAGCTGCATTGCTGCTGCTGCAGGCCTCGAGGCAGCGAGGTGACAGCGGACAGGTCATTTAGCCATTCATTTTGGTGGCAGCACTTCTGCCTTTCCAGCTGTGGCTGGGCTCACCAGTCTGAGCCCCTCCGCAGGCTCTGCTGGTTTGCCACAGCCCGTGGCTGTGTGGGCTGGAGTGGCCGGAGTCCAGGGGAGGAGAGGCGAGTGGTGAATGCTGCTGGTTCCCTCTGTGTGCTTCATCCTGGCCTCTGCTATGCTCGGGCAGAGGTGGTGGCAGGGGCAGGTTGGAGCAAGGAGCCCCAGCGCAGTGGGTACCAGGGGCTGCGTTAGCTGCTGACAGACTGACACCTCTTCTCTGTGTCCTGCAGATCCTCCCCGGCCTTTACCTGGGAAACTTCATCGGTAAGCAGAGCCCCACGCCACGGAGGAGTCCTTGAGCCGGGCAGCTCTGTCTGCCCCAACCCCACAGGCTCGTGCTGCGAGGAAGCGCGCTCTCTGCACGCCCGCAGCGCCTGCTGCCTGTGCTGCAGGGGTGGGCTGTGCTCGGAGGGTCAGCAGCAGGCACTCAGCTTCCCCATGGCTTGTCCCAGCCACATCAGGAAGGCTTAGGGGCTCCTGGGTGCTTGAGTGCACGATGCTTCCTCTTCCAGCTGAGGGATAAAAGCTGCTCTCCTGTTGCACTCCCCATCATTCCGGTTTGTTTGAGCCCTGCTCAGGATGTCCCTTTGCCTAGCAGATGGGCCAGCTCCTCCTCCAGCACTGCCTTCCTCTGCCTCCTCTTCCCATCTCCAGCCTTGCTTTCCTTTCCTGGGGAGGGGAAGAATCAGGAGCTCAGGCATGGGCAGATGCAGGCGCTGAGCCTGTAAACTAAATAGCGTGGAGAGAAGCAGTGGAGAGCTGGAGCTAACTCTGGGTAGGATGATGCCTCATCATCCTGGAATGAGGTTTCCTCTGCTACACAGGCGTGCAGTTTGTGTTAGCAACAGCAAGAGAGGAGGCACTGGTGGGAATGCAGGGCAGAAACTCTGCCCTTGCTCTGCTTGCCTTATTTCTCTTTAATAGCTTTCCTGAGATCTCAGGAAACTGGAGGAAGAAGCTGAGCAGGGCCGTGACCTTGTCAGGAAAGACCCAGCAGCACCTGGGCAGATGCTGTGACACCAGCCAGAGCAGGGACAGACAGGTTGGAACTGAAAGCCCTCCTGAAAGCCTCGGCCTCCCCCACATTTTAGCAGCGAGTAGGAGGGGGCTGCACATGCTCGGGTGTTTCTCCCAGAGGCTGAGTCGCCCTTCTCACACCGAATCACTGTTTTAATAGGTTTTCACTGTCAGTCACTCATGAGTAAGGGCTGGCATCTGCCATGAAAAGCCAGCATTTATCAGAGCTCCTGCCTCCCTAACGGCTCTTTTGACAGTTTGATTCCTGCTGTAAGTGCTGAGAACATTTGAAAACACTGGCATGAATTGCTAAGAAAATGTCATTAGAACCAGTGTGACAGTCCTGGCTGGCAGCAGCCTGGCCAGAGCACGCTCCTCAGCATCGGAAGGGAACGTTTCAGGGGTTAGGGCTGGAGGAGCTGCTGCTGGCTGGGTGCTGTTTGGGAGCCCTGTGGGGAGCGCACCCAGGGGTACCCGGCTCCCGAGCCCTTCACAGAGGTTACTGCAAGCAACCACTGATGTTTTATCTTGGCCTGGTGCCACCAAAGCATTGCTCTACCAAGAAATTCAGTGTGATGACAGAGATTTAAGGCCCGCTAAATTAAGCTCTGACAGCTCATAGAGACATTTTCTCTGACTGAAAGCATTTTCCAGCCATAGTAAGCCTTTACAATCGTGTCACTAATTGCCGTCATTCTGCCTGCCAGAGCCGGGTGGGAAGGTGACAGCTGATGTACGAGTCCATGGACAGAGGGTCCCCGCCTCCCTCCCCGCTGCACGCACACACAAGGCATGGACTCTAATGTGAAGCGTGCCTCTTGAGACTCACTTCTATTAAATATTCACATCATGCCATTAGCACATCATGTTTCAGATTCCCGAGCCAAGGTTTCACACCACTCGGAAGTTTAGAAACCCAAAGCTATGAGATGAGAAAATATTAGTACTCGTCTCCTGCAGCTTGTGCATGATCAGCTGGTCATGTCATGAAAGGAAAACAGCTACAAAGCTGCTTAGCCAGCAAGATGAGCAGGCTATCGTCACAGCATAATAACTTTTATGCTAGACCAGTGACCAGCATTGCAACCAGAGGATGCTGAAGCATTAGTGAAAAGTAGGTCATTTCCCCAGAAAGTTGAGGGTACTTGATCTCTGTGCATGCAATGGCAGAGGGGTACATGCAAAGTGCTCCAAATTGCAGCTCAGTTGTTTTCTGCAGACCCCTTAGATACTAAAAACGAACTCAGCCTAAGCCAAGCTCAGTGTTGGTATGAAAAGCTGCAGCTCCGATTCTGCAGCCTGTGAGATAAATCATTTAGGCTGCAGTAGGTCCCATTACCACATGTTGTGGTTGCATGGGAGAGGTGCGGTCACAGAGCACGTTCTTTCTGCCCTAAGCTGGGTGACAAGTAGAGGCAAGTGGGAAGCTGCCTGCTTGCACAAGAGAGTGCTTTCCCATGCAGACGTGAATTCATCCAAGCAGAAGCAGCAAGGTCAAGTGCCTTCAGAGGGAGTAGGTCTCTGTTTTGGTGCCCCGGGTTTGTGTTCCCAGATTTCCAAGAGGCGTTTGCATATTTGCCTGTGACTGCTCTTCTTCCAAGTGCGTCGATGTGCATGGGAGGGGGTGTAATGCAGCTGCTCATCCCGAGCAAGGCTTTGCGTGCTGGTTTGTCTGCAGGAGAGCGGTGGATGTGCTTGTGGGAGGAGAAGGGTAAGAAACAAATACGTGCTAATATCTACTTTTATCTTTTAGATGCCAAAGACCTGGAGCAGCTAAGCCGGAACAAGATTACCCACATTGTTTCCATCCATGAATCCCCCCAGCCCTTGCTGCAGGTAGGGTCCCGTGCCTGACGCCAGCATGCAGATTGCTGCAACTCTTCCCACGTTGCAGCACCTCCCTTCAGCTCCGAGCATCCCATGGCACGTCCACCTCGCCCCAGCAGCAGAGTCCCAGAGGAGCGAGGCAGCCCCTCTGCTCTGGGAAATTTGCTGGCTTGTGATCATAACCTGGCCTTGAATGCTGATGAGAAACAATTTCCAGCTCTCCAGCTTCATCTTGTTTTCCCACCCTCTGCCACAAGCTTCCTCTTTCCCTGCTGCCCTCCCCGATGCACGTACCGAGGGGGAGAGCAGCCCCATCCCGGCACGGAGGGAAGCTGTGCTGTGGGAATGAAGCCCGAGGGGAGTGCAGGCGAGCAGATTGCAGGACCCCGGTGTCTGAGTTTCTCCTGTTTTCATGTCTTGCAGGACATCACCTACCTCCGTATTCCCCTGCCAGACACACCAGAGGCCAACATGTGAGTACTCAGCGAGGCCGGTGCCCAGACGGGGGCACGCAGGAGCTCAGTCTTTGTGGGACAGCCAGTAGTACCCCGAGCCCTCACGGTGCTGCGTCCAGCTCCTCAAATGCAGCAAGCTGCAGACACGGTGCTGTGGTGCTGGGGACAGCCTCGGGGCCCCGGCAGAGCAGCTTCCCAGCTCAGCAACTGCAGCAGGTCCCAGCCCTGAGCTGAGGCAAGAGGCAGCCTGTCTGCAGTGGGATGCAGAGAAGGAGGGAGCATTCCACCTGGGAGCCTGGGCAGGGCTGCCTGGAGATGGGGGAGAGCAGGGAAGGCACAGAGCTGGCCAGGAGTGCTGGCACGGTCAGAGATGTGAGCAGCCGTAGGCTTTTTCCTGGGAAAATAGTCCTGAGCTGCTTGGGTCTCAGCAGCTGGTGATGGTGTCTGTAAAGCAACAGGAATTTTATTTTTGTTTGTCTTCAGACACTCAGGGCTGCACCACCTGCAGCCTAAAAATCTGGTTCCACACCTGCAGTCCTTACTCTGTTCTATTTTTCCTGCTAGCAAGAAGCACTTCAAGGAATGCATCAGTTTTATCCACCAGTGTCGCCTGCATGGAGGGAACTGCCTTGTCCACTGGTAAAACTCATTTTCTCATGCCCAATGCCACATTCTTCCCAGCACAGCAGAAGGTCTAGCTGCCAGAACCCCCCACTTCAGCTGCAAGTGTCTGCCAGGGGGTCCCCGTATGCACGAATCCACTCAGGATCCACCATCAGGCTTAGCTGCAGCCTCCAAATGAGCAGGATTTGGGGAGTCCTGGGGCTGGAGAGCTGCCAGAGTGGGGCAGCTTTTTTGCTGTCGTCGAGCAAGTGGGAAGAGAGCTGTTTGGGGCAGGCTTCCAGGCAGCAGCTGATACTTTCACTTCCCCAGGGGAGCGGGGTGTATTTATAGGCACTGATCGAGAGGACCTTGGAAGGGCTTTGGCTTCCCAGAGAGCAAGTTTGCTGAGAAGGGGAACCAAAATAGCTGAAGCACAAGGGTGGAGGAAGGGGTCAGGGCAGCAGCCGGGAGGGCACACCACGGACAGCCTCCCATGTGCTCGTTCCCGTGCCAGCCTGGCCGGGATCTCCCGCAGCACCACTGTCGTCGTCGCCTACGTCATGGCCGTCACGGAGCTGAGCTCTCAGGAGGTGCTCGAGGCCATCAGAAGCGTGCGACCCGTCGCCAACCCCAACCCTGGCTTCAGGCAGCAGCTGGAGGAGTTCGGCAGCAGCGCAGCCCGCAAGGTGGGAGCGCGAAGGGGACGCAGCCTTTGCCACCCGCACAGCCCTGTGGCTCTGCTCCTCTGTGGCGGTGCCGGCTCGTGGGTCTCAGGGCAGGAACAGAGCCCAGGGGCACCAGATTCCTTCCCGGTGCCCCTTGCTTGCAGGCTTGGTCTTGCACTTCGAAATAAGCATGCTGGGATCTTGTTCTTTCCCCAGATCCGCAGGCACCTGAGGCAGAGGTATGGGTCATCCCCTTTCAATGATGAGGAAGAAATCAAGGCCCTGCTGCCAGTGGGGAGAGGAGCATCCAGAGCAGAGGGAGCTCTGCAAGGACTGGTACCGAGAGCCAGGGACATCAAGAGCACCGCTCCCTTTCTGCTGCGGGTGAAGAGGACATTCTCCTGCATCCCGGCTTGTCTGAAGTGATCACAGCCCGGGAGGGAGAGCAGCAAAAATCACCTAACAGCCTGGTAAAAACTAAGCTGCAGCACCGCTGGCCTGGAGGGGAAGTGCTGTGCTGCAGAGCCACAGGCAAGCACAGCTCCTTCTCCTCTCTGGGTTCAAGCGTGCCATCTTCTGTCCTGGCTTTCAGCTATCGGGGGAGGGATTCATTTGCACTGCTGCGCTCTGCAGACCACTGCGGGGGTCAGCCCCTTCGTGCCTGGTGTGGGAGGACATCTGGTGAAAGCAGATGACGGTCCCCCGGTCACTGTGGGCTCTGGCTCCAGGCAGAGTGACAGACAGGGCTTCCCAGCAACCAGGTGATGCTGACAGCAGCTTTAGCACTTCAGTACCAGCTGCATGGGCCTCAGGGGCACACGGGGTGCAGGAGAGCTTGCTGACCCCTTGGGGCAGATTTCCCACCAGCATCAAGCTTCCAGAGCCGAGGTGGCTGCGGGGCAGGGGCGTGCGGGTGCCCCGGCGCTCCAGGCCAACCAAGCACAAGCCCTGAGCAAGCACTGCAGCTTTAGGAGTTCATCGCACCCCATTCCCACTGATACCAGGGCACAATCTTTAAATGGTGGGAAATAAATGTTTAACCTAGCCAGACCTCACTAAAGCGGAGCCTTAAGCCATTTTGCTTGAAGACTTTCTATGTCCTCATAGTAATAAACGTCTCTTCTCTGCGGTCTGCCTGGGATGTAAATTGACTCGTGGGTGATGGCTGGGTCACAACGGGGGGGGCTGGGGCAGGAAAGTCCTGGCATGGGGAGAATCTGAAACCCGTGAGCAGCACAGGAAAGGGGCACAGTAGGTGGAGACACTGGCACACCAGTACAGAGGCCAGCCTGCTGCCTCGCAGGGAGGCTACAAGGAGGCAAGGGCCCCCTGCCCTTCTCCCACCCAGCTGCGCTTCACAGCCCACATTTGCTGGGGGCTTGAGGCCCCGCAGCTACAACCCCACAGCGATGTTTTGGGAACACCACGTGCAAACAGTACCGGCCGTGCCCCAGCAGCATTGTCCTTGGTGGGAAGCCACCCAATGCCACCCCACAGCAGAGCCACTGGGAGCAAACTGCAGGGCACGGGCTGCTGACTAAAGCCTGCTCAGGGCACAGGCAGGGCCAGAAACCCCGGTGCCACTGCGGGGCTGTGCTGCTGGGGAGCTCAGGAAGGAGCAGACGGGCACTCACATGGATCCTGTTCTGCTGCAGCCTCTTCACTGCCTTGAGCTGGAGTCTGCTGGGAGCTGCGGGGAGGCTGGGCAGTGCAAACCCCATTCCTCCCCAGCCCCATCCTGCTCACACCTTGTACTGCCGCAGTCTCAGGTGGGGATGATGCTGCCCAGCTGGGCCATCAGCATCACCCTGCGGGCAGCCAGCGCAGGTCCCTGGGGGCTCCCTCATCCCTGCTGTCTGCACCACGGTTCCCCTCTTCCTAAAGGGTTCAGTGTTCCTCCCCCCAGCCAGAAAGGGAGATTTGAGCTGTGCTCTGAGTACCAGACACAGGCTCCCAGGGGGAAGGAGCTGCCGGGGAGCGGGGATGGCCTCTGCCCTGGGTGCTTTCAGGAGACAGCGCAGTCGGACAGGACATGCCCATCAATAATTAATGATTGCTCATTTACTGCTGCATGACGGCTGTGGCTGAATGCAGGCAGCTGACGGGTGTCCCCAGGGCCCTGCTGCACCTGCGGGTACTGCGCAGGGGACACGGAGCTGTGCGGGGAGCAGTGAGGGGCAGCAGGCGGAGGGGCTTTGCCCCTGCTGTTCGGGGGGGGGGGGTGCCGAGCAGCGCTGCAGCTTTCGGCACCCCAAATTTCCCATCTTGTTTTCATCAGGATAACTCAGCATCATCCCCCACTGCTTCTGCGCCCTCCAGTCCCCCCTCTCCTCTCGGCCCTGCCAGCCCTGGCTGCTTCCCCGCTCCCTCGGCACAGAGCGAGGTGCTGCAGGGGGGGCTCCAGCCCTGGCCCCCAGCGTGCTCCCCCTGCACAGCTGCGCCCTCCTGCCGCCCCCCCGCCGGGACATGCCGCACAGAGGTATTTACATGCAACATTTCCTGGTTCACGCTATAAACCCACATCAAGGCTGTGTGCAGAGCAACGGCATCTCCAGGTCCAGCTCCGCAGCACGGCAAAACATATTTATTTTGGCAGATCTGGTTTGCACAATTGGAAAAAAACAGGTAAGGGCAGGGTTAGCTGCGAGTTAATGTTTGACTGCTTCTGAAGTGCATTTCAGCCTGAAAAGTGTAAGGGTTAAGCAGCTTCACCTTCCCTGTGCAGGGAGCAGAACAGCCGGGAAAACAATTCTGAGCATCTCCCCTGATGGCAGGGTAATTACCTCCCTCTGGTCCTGCATGTCACCACCTCGCCGTTAGGAGAGAATTCCCCAGCTGATGAGGGCTTATCCAGCCGGGCTCTGTCTGGCTGAGGAGTCGGCGGGCTTGGACTAGCTCCTGGGCTTGGGGCTAATCCGTACAAGCCATTGAGATGAGGCTGTGCAACAGCCCCTTGGCATCGCCTCATCTCCCAAGGCACAAGGGGGAGATGCAAATCCTCCTTCCCTCAGTCCCAGGCCCTTTTCCTGGTATAAAGCACCCGAATTACCCCAGCGAGGGGGCTGGAGGGGGCCAGGGCACTGCCCCTGCTCCACTGCTCCTGGCAGGGGTCAGCACTGGGGGGGCAGCACGGGGTCGGGGGCCAGGACAGGGCTGGCGCTCAGCCCGTGCGTCAGAGCCGCCAGTGGAAATCCCCTGCTCGCTGGCGCAGAGACCGGCACGGCTTCCTGCGCTGCTCGGCATCCCCTCCCCGGGTCCCCGAAACGCTGGCCTGGCCGGAGCAGCACCGAGCAGGACGGCTGCATGCTGCCAGTGGGTCCTACCTGCTGCCCCAGCCCCCTCCCCAAACCGCAACCCGCAGCGCTCAGCACCGCTGCCTCCTCTGGGGTGCAGGCAGGGCCTGGGTTAGCCACAGCCCCGAGCACACAGGCAGGGCAGGCAGGGCAGGCAGGCCTCGCTCTGCGGTGGGGAGGCCAAGGGCAGGCTCAGTGAGCAAAACAACCCCTGCCAGCGTGGCCGGCTCACGCACCCTGCGTGGCCCCACGTGCTCTGCGCCATGGGGCCGTGTCCCCGTCCCCGTGCCGTGCGGGAAAGCCCGGGGCTGGGCTCAGGCAGCAGGGGGAGGCCAGAGCCTGGCACTGTGTCACCGCTTATTCATTTTGAGGATTTCAAGCTCAGAGCAGCCTGCGGGCTCTCGGGAGCCTTGTCTGCTTCCTAGCCAAGAGGCAACTTTCTCTTACTCAGAACTGGAAAGGAAACCCACCAGGGCAGCGGTGATGGAGGAGCTACAGAGGCAGCCGCAGCACCGGGCACGCTGCCCCCCACCCTGCCCACACAGCCGTCACACTGGGGTGGGCCAGGGGAGGCTGGGGGCAAAGCGGGGTGAGATCCCCCTTAGAGGAGGCTGAAGGAATTTTAGTAGATAAGATAGGCTAATGAACACGTGAGAGGAAGCCAAAGGAATTTTAGTAAATAAGACAGGCTAAGGGACAGGTACTATATCTTCCCCTACCTATTGTGCAAAGAAACTGAAACAGGAAATTCTGAGATTTCTCACAAAAAAACAGTTCCTGATAGAAACAGGAAACACATTTCCAGAACCAACTGAAACCGAATCTGCAGTTTAAGCAGAAGCTGAGAAGCTTATGAGTCTGCGTTGAGACGAGAGGTCAACCAGTGGTGGCGAGGAAGACTCACTAATCTTCACCCCCATGACCCCCGGCGACCACTACCAGAAAACACTGCGCAAGCGTGGATAGGAGGAATCTATGAAAATGACTCCCTGGAACTAATTTTAATACAAAGCGGGAATAGGTCATGCATCTGTACAGGAGTCTCGAGCAACTTCATGCACGTGTAGCATGTAACCAAGCACATAACCAAGGCAAGTGCCGCGTTGGGGCGCGCACGACTTTGGTGGGACTACCCCTATGCTGCCCAGCGCTGAATAAACGTACCTACTTTACAATTTAACCGATTGTGGAGTTTGCTTTCCGCACGTCACCCCTTCCCCTTCCCGTGGGACGGCCGAGACGGGCTCCTCGCCGCAGGGAGGGACAGGCCCTACTACGGGCAGCGGGGAAAAATGCTCGGGAGCCAGCCGGGAGCGAAGGGGCCGCCTGGGGCCACGTGCCCCCACTCATCTCACCCGCACAAGCACCCGCACGAGAGCCAAAGCCCCCGCGAGGCTGCACGAGCACAGGAGCTGCTGCCCGGCGTGCGGGAAGAGGCACCGCGGCCACGAGCAATGCGCCCACCCGCGGGGCCGCCGGTGCCAGGAACCCCCGGGGAACCGGGCAGGCAGCGTGGGCGCGGGACGGGCCAGGCCCTTCCAACCCGGTTCCCGTCCTGCTTCCCCCCGGTTCCCCCCGGTTCCGCCCGGTCCCCCCCGGCTCAGACCCGGGCCGGGGGGGCAGAGGTGGACGCGGCAACCGGGAGAGGGGCGACCCCGGGGGCGGCGGGGGGAGCGCCGGGGGGGCGCGGGGAGGCGCCCCGGTGCCCAGGGCAGCAGCAGGGGGCGGCGGGCAGGGCTCCCCGCAGCCCGGAGCCCCCGGGCACGGCCCCCGCGGGGGGTCCCCGGTGCTCTCCGGTGTCCCCGGTGCCGCCCCCCCGGCCGGGATCCCGGCGCCGCAGCGAACCGAAAGCGGCGGCCGGGAAAACGAAAGCGAAAGTCCCCGGCCCGCCTTCGCTTTCGCCTCCCCGGCGCGCTCCCGAGGGCACCGCGGGGCCGGGCCGGGCGCGGGGCGCGATGGCGGAGCCGGGGTCGCCCATGCGGCTGAAGGAGTGGCTGATCGCCCAGATCGACAGCGGCCGCTACCCGGGGCTGCGCTGGGAGGACGGCCGCAGGACGCTGTTCCGCATCCCCTGGAAGCACGCGGCCAAGCAGGACTACCGGCAGCAGCAGGACGCGGCGCTCTTCAGGGTACGACCCCCGCAGCCCCCCCGGGCACCCCCTGCCCCGCGCCCCCCGGGGCTCCCCCGGCTCCCCGCCGCCCCCTGGCCCACGGCCGCGACCCCCCCACCCCGGCCGCCCAGCCCAGCCCCGTGGGCTCCCCACGCGTGGGCTCCCCCCTCCCCAGCCACCCTCCGGTCCCCCCCCCCCGCCCCCCAGTCCCGGTGAGCGGAGGGCTGGGGTCCGGGCAGCCCCCGCAGCACCGAGCCCCCCCCCGCCCCCCCGCAGGCTTGGGCCGTGTACAAGGGGAAGTACCACGAGGGCACGGACAAGGCCGACCCGTCCACCTGGAAGACGCGGCTCCGCTGCGCGCTCAACAAGAGCACCGACTTCCAGGAGGTGCCCGAGCGGAGCCAGCTCGACATCTCCGAGCCCTACAAGGTGTACCAGATCGTCTCCGACGGCGCCCGCGACGCAGGTACTGCCCTGACACCCGCCGCCCGCTCAGGCTCGGGGCTCACGCCCGTGCCGTTCCCCTGCCAGCCCCGTATCCCGCAGGGATCGCCCCCCCGGGGCCCTTCCTCCCCGCTCCTCTTCCTCAGCGGTGCCCTGGGCTGCGCTCAGGCAAAGCCCTTCCCGAGGCTGCGCCCTGGCCGCCCGCTGCGGGTCAGGGCTGGGTTTGCTTTCCCTGGGGAGCCAGCGCCTCCCCGGGGGCCGTTCCCGCTGTTTGTGGGGCTCAGTGGTTTTTTTTTCCTCGCTCCTCACAGAGAACGATGGTGGCCCGCAGCCCCTAGCCGGCGAGGACCTGCAGGTGAGCCAGCCCTCACCTAAAAGTGTGCTGGGGGGGCGTCCAGGGCCGGCTCAGGTGCCCCCGCTGCCGGCCTGGCCCTCACCACCGCCGCTCTCATCCCCAGGGCCGTGCCGCAGGGAGCCCGGCCGAGGAGGGCGTGCGGGGCGCCGGGGGGTCCTGGCACGGGTCTGCGCTCCCCCTGCTCTCTGCCCACCCGGCTGAGCGAGGTGAGAAAAGAGCCCTGGGGGTAGGGGGGGTCACGTGGGATGGGGCTGGGGCAGGAGGGCATTGCTGCCCCGCCGGAGGCACCCCGTTTTCCAGAGCCTTGTGCCCATGGGAATGGAGACCGGGGCTGGGACTCCCCTCCTTTGAGTCCCAAAGCGAAGCTGCCTGGTCGTGCACTGACGGCTTTAACGAGGTGCAGCAACGAGCAGCAGCTGTGGGAAGCACCCGCCAGCCCTGGGGGCTGGGGCTGGGACAGGACCCCCGGGGACAGCTGCCCACATCCCTCTGCCATCTCCGTCCTGACCCAGGGTACCACATACGGGGAGTCTTCTACGGCTGGAACCCAACCCACGGCCACTTCCTCCCCAGGCCCCCCTCCTACCTCCCCGTCGAGGATGTCAACCACTCAGGTAGGAGCTGCTCTGGCTGGGCTGCAGCCCCTGGTGACCCCCAACCCCACGCTAACCCCCTCTTCACTGCAGACTGCTGGCTCCACGTCCGCCTCTACTACTGCGATGTGCTGGTGAAGGAGCTCACCACCCGCACGGCCGAGGGCTGCCGCATCGCCTCCCGCGCCGAGTCGGCCGACAGCGAGCGCCTCTACGGCCCCTCGTGCATGGAGCAGATCGAGTTCCCCCCGCCGCGGGCGCTCGGCGGCAGCAGCCGGGTGGCCGGCGTGACCGAGGTGCTGGAGCGGCTCCTGCCCCACCTGGAACGTGGGGTCCTGCTGTGGGTGGCCCCCGAGGGGGTCTTCATGAAGCGCCAGTGCCAGGGCAGGGTGTACTGGAACGGGCCGCTGGCCCCGCACCGGGACTGGCCCAACAAGCTGGAGCGGGAGAAGACCTACAAGCTGCTGGACACGCAGCAGTTCCTGCAGCGTAAGTGCCCGCCCGCGCCACGGGCACGCAGGGTCCTCCGGCCCCTGCCCCGGAGCCCCTGCCACCCCTCGGGGTCCCCAGGGTGCTGGCGACAGGTCCCATCCCCGGCACGGTGTCTTGCAGAGCTGCGGAGGTACCTGAGCCAGGGGCAGCCAGCGCCGCAGTACCAGATCCACCTGTGCTTTGGCGAGGAGTACCCCACCAGCGCCAGCCACCACTTCCAGAAGCTCATCATGGCCCACGTGAGTACGCACGGGGCTGGTGCTCACCACAGCCGCGAGCGGGGGGCCGGGGCGCCCCGGTCCCGGGCGCAGACCCCGTCCTCCCGGCGGCTCTGTGCCTCTGCAGGTGGAGCCGGTGTTCGCGCGGGAGCTCTTCCATCACGCCCAGCGCATCGGCCCCACGCTGCTGCGCGACTGCCCCCAGCCCTGTGCCCCCGGCGCTCCTGGCCACATCGTCCACGTCCTCCAGCAGCTCTGCCAGCCCTGAGCGGGGCAGCCGAGGCGCGACGAAGCCTCGACCGTGCTCACCGCTGCGGAGCAAGGTGCTCAGCCTCCCCGCGGCTGCGCTCCGGCCCTGGGGACAAGCGGCCTCCCAGCAGCGATGCCGCAAGCTGCCGTGCGCGGGGCACTTGGCGCGGCGGGGACGGAGGTGGGTGGATGCTGGCCGGAGCAGGAGCTGTGTTTCTTCCCGAGAACCGCTGGGAACCATCCGGGGGGTGGCTGGGTGCTTGTTTGGTGCGCAGGGCAGCGGTCCAGGCTGGCGGGGGACAGCCAGCTCCGTCCTTGTGCTTTGCACCGCGGGGACTCGCTGTTTGTGGTATGTAGGAATAAAGGTTGTGTTTCATACTGCAGGCTGCAGTGTGGGGCTGGGGCCGTGCCAGCAGCACCGCGGGGTGCCAGGACGAGGTGGGTGCAGGCGGCCGGGGGAGCTGAGCCAGGCAGAGCCTCGTGCCGCAGGGCAGCGGGAGCTGAGCACCCTGCTGGGAGCCACGCTCGCTCAACACCCGTCCTGCCCTCTGGTTCTGGCCTCTCGGTGGGGCTGCAAGCAGAGGCAAGGTGCCCGTGAGCTGCCCTTGCAATGTGGCACCGTGCCCCAAAAGCACTCACTGCCCGTGCCTCAGTTTCCTCTGGTGACGGGTGAGGAGGGGGGGGGGGGTCGTGGCGCACCCTGGAGGCGATGTCCCCAACCAGCTGGGCACGGTGCAGGGACACGGCGCGGCACGGGGATCTGGTGCACAGCGGGGATCCAGCACACTGCAGGGATCCAGCACCACCCCAGGGGCAGGGGGCAGCCGGGGAACCGAGGTGCAGGACAGCCCCATCCTGCACGCTGCAGCCCCCGCACCCTGCCAGCATCACCCGGGGCTCCCGGGGGAGCAGTGACCGGGCAGGATGAGACCCAGGCCCTGGGAACCTCCCGTGGGAAGAAGGGCTGGGGCAGCGGGGCCGTGCCCTGGGGAGGCCGTGGCGGTGCCAACCCATGGCCGCTGGCTCCCGGCCGCAGGGCTGGCCCTGGCGGCGCGTCCGGCTGCAGGGACCGGCGCTGGACGACGGGGCCCCCGCTCCGCCCTGGGCGGCCCCGCGGTCCCGGAGAGGAGGGGCCCGCCGCCCCCTCGCCGGCAGGGCGCGGGAGGCTGGGCCGCCGCGGGGTTTTAATGGGCTTGGCCGGAGCCGGACGGCAGAGCAGGAGCAGCAGCAGCGGAGCAGGACGGCTGCGGCCGGGCAGGAGGATGCAGCCGGACATCCCCGTCGGCAGCGCGGCTCTGCGCGGCCGGCCGGCCCCCGACAGCCCCTTCCCCGGCCCCTCTCCGCCAGCCGTCCCCGAGGCCACCAAGCCGCCCTACAGCTACATCGCCCTCATCACCATGGCCATCCAGAGCACGCCGGAGAAGCGCATCACGCTCAGCGGCATCTACCGCTACATCATGGGCCGCTTCACCTTCTACCGCGAGAACAAGCAGGGCTGGCAGAACAGCATCCGCCACAACCTCTCGCTCAACGAGTGCTTCGTCAAGGTGCCCCGCGACGACAAGAAGCCGGGCAAGGGCAACTACTGGACGCTGGACCCCGACTGCTACAACATGTTCGAGAACGGCAGCTTCTTGCGCCGCCGCCGGCGCTTCACCAGGAAGAGGGGCCTCCGGGACGCGCCGGGCGCCGAGGGGGACGAGGGGCGCAGAAAGCCCCCCAAGCCCCGCTCACGGGGGCCGCCCGCTGCCCTGCCAGCTGAGGAGGGGAAGGCGGAGGGCGGCTTCGCCCCACCGGTGGCCGCCAGACGCCTGCTGGGCCCCCCCGAGCTGGCCGACGATGCTGGTGGAGGAGTGCCGGGGTGCCCCGAGCCCTGCGCCCGGCGGCCCCCCCCTGGGGCCAGGCAGCCCTGCCTGTACCTGCCGGACGCGCCGCAGCCCAAGGGGCCGTTCTTCGCCAAGGAGCCGTGCTGCCCGCCGCATGGGGCCCCCCCGGAGAGCCGGCCACCGGCCCCCCCCCAGCCCAAGGAGACTGCCTTTGGGGGGCTCCCGGCGGCTCTGCAGCTGCCCCGGCCAGGTCAGTACCCGGTGCCCGGCGAGCGCCCGGCGCAGCACCGTGCCCTGCTGCCCGCCGAGCCCAGGGACCCCGCGCAGGACTCCCCGGCCCCCACCGCGTCCCCACGGGGCGAGCTGGAGTGCAAGGAGTCGGCGGCCCCCACCTTGGGGCTGGGCCAGCCCTTCGGGCAGGTGCCCCCCATGTTCCCCAGCGCCCTCCTGGGTGCGGGCAAGCCCCCCGCGCCCTGCTTCCTTGACGGCGATGGCTACAAGCAGCCGCCCGTGCCCGTTTTCGGCTCCTTCGGCCGCTCGGGGCCCGAGGCGCTGGGCGGCAGCTACCAGTGCCGGGTGCAGGCGCTGAGCTTCTGCGTGAACGAGCGGCCCTGCGGCGCGGCGCTGGAGCATCTCCTGGCCGCGGCCCCCGCTGCGGCCCCCCCTGCCCCCCGCCAGACACCCTTCGGGGCCGCGGGGCCACGGGCAGGCGAGCAGAAGGAGTCGTGGGGCGCGGGGGGAGCGATCCCGCTGCAGGGGGGCAGCGGCTACCCCTTGGGGCTGCCCCACTGCCTCTACCGGACACCCGGCATGTTCTTCTTCGAGTGACGGACTGGTTCCCCCCCCCCACAGCCCCCAGCACCGTGCGGGGCCCCAGCGGCGGAATAAAGCACATTCGCCCACGCTGCCTCTGTCATCTCTGCGCCCTGCTCGGGATGGGGAGCGGGCAGGGGCGCAGCGGGGGCTGCTCTGTTCCCACCTGGGCGCTGGCTGTGGGACACGTGTCCTCGAGGCCACCCACGACGGCTCCCACCACGATGGTGCTGCCGTTGGATGGTGAGGCCACGGGGGGCCAGGGTACGGGGAGGGGGTGCCCCCGTCACCCGCCTCCAGGTCCTGCATCCCTGGGAGATGCTGGGGATGAGGCCCCTCTGCGATAAAGCTCCAGGAGCCCCCAAAGCCCCATCCTGGGGGGGACCTCAGCCATGAGGGGCAGGGGGATGTCCTGCGCCCCAAGAGTGATCCCCGTGGCCCCTCATACCCCGCACTGCTCACTTGTGCCCGGCTTCACCCTGTGCTGGTGCCGGCCTTGGTGGGGGCTCCACCTGGAGAGCTGCTGGGGGGGGTGTAGGGGCTCTGTGGGATGGGACGCAGGTGCTTGGCACGGTGCTGGGGGGGGGACGGGGGTCCCTGCTTGGGGCCATCCCACTGCCAGGTCCCGCAGCTCCCCGAGCAGGGGGCCCTGCAGCGCCAGGCTGTGCCAGGGCTGCCCGTGGGCACGTCTGCGGCTGCAGTGGGAACGGCCGAGGAAAGCGGCTGCGTCTCGGCAGGATTCCTCCGACCTGAATCATCCCGGGCGGCTGCCGGTGAGGAGGCACCGGCTGAGTCACTGCTCCCACCAACAGGCTGGGCACGGGCTGGGCTCTGCTGGGGTGGGGTGGGGTGGGGTGGGGTGGGATGGGGTCCCCACGCAGCCCTGGGCCAGGATGTGGCCACCAGCCCCTTTCCGTGGGCTGGGGCTGGCATCTCCACCACGCCGGAATGGAGCCGTCCCACTGCCTTCGCAGCCCTGAGCTGGTCCAGAGCGATGCTGGCAAAGTGGGGACCTGTGCCTGTGCCCCCACCCCCCTGCCCCTGGGAAAGGACCCCCCGGGGGGGGGGGGGCAGTGCCCCCAGGCTGGGGGATGCAGGTGCACAGGG
Source organism: Cygnus atratus (assembly GCF_013377495.2). Lineage (NCBI taxonomy): Eukaryota > Metazoa > Chordata > Aves > Anseriformes > Anatidae > Cygnus > Cygnus atratus. Next base: position 1,079,805 of record NC_066377.1, read on the forward strand.
CTGCCACGGCTGATCCCGTTCCACCTTGGTGGGGCCGTGGGGCACAGCCAGTGCCCGTGGTGGGCACGGGAGGAGGATGCTGAGTCGCTGGGGGGGGGGGGGGCTCTGTGATGTGTGGGGGCTGGCTGTGTGGCCAAGCCCCCGGCTCCCCAAGGCCAGTGGGACACAGCTTGGCCAGGCCCCGGGGTCTCTGTGAGGGCTGGTGCTGGCGTCACTCGGGGACCGGGAGCACCGCCACCGCGTCAGCCCCGTTATCGGCCCAGACGGCCGCTGCCGGGCCATGGCCGCGTCCCAGCCGCGGGCAGGGCAGGAGGGGCTGCTGTTCGTCATCGCTGCAGCAGCGACGGTCACTCGTCCCTGGGCTTTGCTTTTTCTCCCTTTTTTTTTTTTTTTTTTTTCTCCCTCCCCTGTGGAAAACAATATTTGAGCGCCTAGATCATGCTGGCGTCTCCGGAGCCGTCTGCAGCGAGCGCGGCTGACCTCAGCCCCCTCCTTCACGCGGTCCCCGGGGGCGCGGGAGGAAGCGAGCGCCGCGGAGCCGTGCCCAGGGGCCGTCTGGTTCCCACACAGCGCGGCCGGGCCGCTCGCCCGCCCGGGCTCCCAGCCTCCGCCTGGGAACACGCGGCCACGGCCCCGGGCAGAGCCGGGCGCGGGGCCCGGCGCCGGGAGCATGGTGGGACCCAGCCCATCGCTGCCCCCCAGGGCACAGCCCCCGGGATGGGGACCCCTCCCCGACGGACATGGGGTGCGGAGGTGCCCGGTTCAGGGCAGGGAGCTGGGGCTGCAGCAGGACGGGTGCCCCCGTGCAGGACGCACCAGGGCTGGAGCTGGGGCTGTGCGGGGGCCTGGGAGCGTGGCCCCAAGGAGAGCGGAGCCCCAGCTCTGCTGGCTGCAGCCCTCGGCATCGCCGGTCCCTGAGCTCACCAGGGTGGGACTGGGCAGAGCCCAGCCACCTCCTCTGCCGTGCGGGCCACCCACCTCCAGGGCTCCCTTTGCCCATACCGGCCCCGCTCCCCACCACCAGCCCTGGCTCTGGCCGTGGGCCCGCTCCTCTCCCTGCCCTTCCTCCTCCCCGGCTCGCTGCCGGCTCACGGTGGGTGGCCTGGCCCCCAGCCCGCTCACCCACTCCCAGCGTGGGCCATGCCGTGGCTGGGGACCGTGCCGCAACGGGTGCTGGTGCTGGAGCCCGAGCCCCCAGCTCTGGGAGAGGTCCCAGTGCCGGCGGTGGTGGGTGCTGGTGTGCGGCATCGCCCGCTCGCCCTCTCTCCCCTGGGGCTCAGCCCTGCGCTGCTGGTGGGGCCACGGGGATGAGGAACCCCACGTGAGGAATGGCACCGGCTGCCGTGGGCGCGTGCTGGACTGGGACCAGCCCCATCGCCATGCCCACTGCAACGATGGAGGCATGAAGGGGACCCACATGGGGTCCTTGGTTGGAGATGGGGCCGGGGAAGCCAAAGCAGGCTGCAGGGCAGGGTCCCCATCACTTCGGCCTAGGGGTGCCAGTGCCTGCATGCCCCCGTACAGCACCGTGCCCCCAGAGCGGCCACCCCGCAAGGTCCCACCCCGGGGCAGCCGTGGCTCAGCCGTGCTCCCAGCCAGGCGCTGCCGCGGTGGGCTCGCTGCCCGGCTGCTGCGGGGCTGCGGCTGGGAACCGGCACCGGCACCGGGGCCGCCCTGCGCTGGGCTCTGCAGCCCCCGCGGCCCAGGGCAACGCTCGGCTCCTGGGGCCCAGACAGGAAGGAGACGTCACCGCCGCGGAGCGTAACTCAAACCAGATGGGGCCGCGCTGTTTTCCAGGACCGCAGGGTGGTCACCGGCAGGAACTGGTCAAAGGCTGCCGGCAGGAAGCGGGCTGGGAGGGACGCCCTGGGCCGAGCGGTGACCCTGCCTGCGCAGCCTTAACCGCTTCGGGGCCAGCCGCGGCCGGAGGGGCACAGGACCCCGGGGGTGGACCCCACGTGCGTGGGGCTGGGGGCTCCACGTGCAGGCTCAGCCGCTGCGGGGGCAGCGGGACCCCCCAAGCCTTTGCCTGGGCACAGAGCCTTGGGCAGTGCTGAAGCCGTGAGGACACCTCTGTCCTTCTGTCCGTCCACCCATCCGCTCCTCCATCCATCCGCCCACCCGATCCCCCTTTCCTCCAGCTTCCCATCCCCATGTTTAGCTGCAGACCTCAGCTCCTGGCTCCCAGCTGTGCACCCCCTGGGGTTTAATGCCCCCCCCAGCTGGTGCCCAGGATGCGGGGCTGCTCTCAGACCTGTACATTTATTTACAAGAAGCCGAGCGCGCAGGCGGCTCTCCCGCATCGGGCAGGGCCCTGCAAGCCATGCTGCTAGCCCAGGCAGGGGCCGGGGTGCCGAGCCCAAAGCCACATCCACCTGCTGCCGCCAGCGGGGCTGGGGGGCCGCTGCCTGCCCCTGTCTCTGCCCAGGGCCAAGCAGCAAGGGCTCTGCAGCAGCCACAGAGGGCACAGGCAGCCCCGGAGCGTGCACAGCCCTCACTCCATGGGAAAAAACAAAGCTGGGGGGGATCCCGGTGCCAGCCAGCACTGTGCAAGGCTGGAGGCTGCAAAGCTGGGGGCCGCCGTCCCCTGGGCGTGCTGCGAGGAGGGGGCTCACGGGAATGGAAGAGCCACGGGGAGAGGGGGCGAGGGCTGGGCGAGGAGCGGGAGCAGCACCCGCTGCCCCGGCACGGCGGCCCCGGCACGGCCCCGCTGGCGGCGGGGGGACGCTGGCGGCCGGCAGTTCCTGTGTGTTGGTGGTCAGGGCTGAAGCAATCCTTCCAGGAGCCGGGGAGGGGGGAGCGCGGCCCAGCTGGTCTGCATTAGGACGCCTCGCTCGCCTTTATCTGGACGGGGCGGGGGGGGAAACGCGTGAAGGAGAGGCTGCGCTTCTCCCCCGCTGGCAGAGCGGAGGGCAGGGGTGAGGAGGAACACAAAGCCTCCTTCTTCGCTCGCTGGCTCCCAGCTGGGGACGCTCCTGGAAACGTGCTCGGCGCTTCCTCCCTTCCTGTGCGCGCCGCCCTCCCGGCGCGAGCAGCAGCGCGGGGCCGGCTCCAGCTTCCGCGCGGCGGGGAGGCGATGCCGCGGCCCCGGCTCCTGCGCCAAGTCCCCAGGGTGCGGGTCCGCACCTGCCTTCCGCCACCCCTGTGCCACAAACCCGCTCCCCACCGCGGGAGCAGAGCCCGGCACCGCACGGGGCAGGCGGGCGCCTCGGGGTCCGAGAGCTATCACGCGGCAGGGCCGCGGCGTTTACGAGCGGAGCGTGCAAACCTTGTGCCCATGTGGCGGTGAGCGTGCAGGGCTGGCAGCAGCGCCGGCGTCGGGCTGCTGCGAAGTCCCGGGAAAGCAGCGCGAGCGGGGAGCGCTGCCGCAGGCCGGGGAGCGCTGCTGCGTGGTGCTGCCGTGCCAGGAACGAGCGTGGAAACCACCTCGCGGTCCATGGAAATGCAGGCGGGAGCATCGGCTCGCTGGGGACAGGGGTGGCTCAAGCCCCGAGAGCCCAGGAAGGGCGGCTGCGGGTGAGGAGCCCGCGGGGTCCGGGCCCCAAGCAGCCCCGCGGTGCCCGGTGCTGGGGCAGGGCAGCGGCCGCAGGGGACGCGGCGGGGCAGGAGCGAGGCGGTGGCTTCGTGGCGAGGCGCAGCGGGGGCTGAAGCAGCCGGCTGACACGAGCAGAGCTGGGGCTGCGCGGTGCCTGCGGGGCCGCCCCTGCCCAGATCCTGCTCCTGTCCAGGGGTGAGGCCCGGGCACGGCCCTGGGATGGGGCTCGGCAGCCCCCGAGCCCCCTCTCCGAGCGGTTCCTCTGGGCTCACGGTGCTCAGCCCCCGGCCCACGCTCAGACGCCCAGCGCCGTCAGCGACCCCGAGCTGGTGATCTTCTTGAACCGGTTGGCAGCACACACCCCAATGAAGTTTTTCTGTAAAAGGGAAGAGGAGAGGCACGAGTCCGGCTGCAGGCCTCGAGGCTGAGCCCAGCGGCACTCCCAGGGCTGGTTCGGGAGCTGGGCCGGGGAGCTGGCAGCCGCCCAGGCACTGCCTGCACCAGGTTTCACGGGAGAGACGTGCAGGGCTAACGCCAGCCCCAGGAGCTTCCCTCCCCTCCATCCTGACGCCACTTCTGCCACTAAAATGTGCTCTTGGGAAGGGCTCAGGGGAGTCAAAAAGGCACCTGTGTTTGGGGAGATCCCACCCTGGGGGCACCCAAGCTCCCCCAGACAGCAGAGCGGGGCGGTGTTGACCCCCGTCCCATCCCGTCCCGTCCCATCCCGTCCCCACGCACCTTCCAGCGCCGCCGCATGACGTATTTCTTGAGCAGCACCTGGGACTTGAGGCGGCGGTTGCAGCGCTTCGCCTTCTCTGCCAGGTTGTTGAGCCAGGGATGCTTCAGGCACTGCCCTGCGCTCATCCGGCCGCTGGCGGCGAGAGGCAAGCGGGTCACCCTGGGGCCCCCGAAGCCCCTTTCCCCCATCTGACCCCTTCTTGTGCCATCCAAGAGCCCCCCATCTGTGCCCTGGCCATCAGCCCAGGGACCGGTGGGACAAGGAGGGACCGTGAGCGGTCCAGCGCGTCTAGGTTGTGGCCAGTGGCCCTGCAGGGACAGGGGGCTCTGCTTGGGGACAGCCAGCATCCAGGGCAGGGCTTTGGGGACACGGCTGGCACAGGGGGCTGCACGCAGAATGCACGGGCTGGGCAGAGCCGAGAGCATGCAGATGGAAGGTGCCCACCCTGGGGCCACCACGGCCTCCCCCAGCATCGCACCTTTTCTCTTTGATGATGAGGTTTGAGACGAAGTCCTTGGCCTCGTCGGAGATGCCCTCGAAGGTCTCCTCGTCGAAGTACCAGTTGGCAGCCAGGACGTTGTTCAGCGTCTCGGTGTCGTTGTCGCCCAAGAAGGGGGAGAGGCCGCTGAGGCTGGGGGAGCGGAGGGGGACAGATGAGCAGGGGGTGCCCAAACTCCCCCTGCACGGGGCTAACCCAGCTTGGGGACTGCCCTGTGCCGGGGGGAGCAGCGGGGGCTCAGCCCCAGCCCCCAGAAGGGTGCTGCGAGCCCCCCGGGACCCTGACGTACAGCATGTAGGTGATGACGCCCATGCTCCACATGTCCGTGGAGTAGGAGACCTGCTCGTAGTTGACCACCTCGGGGGAGAGGAACTCGGGGGTGCCAAAGTTCACTTTCAGCTTCTCCTGGGGGTTGTACCTGTGGCCGGGGCGGGGGTTCAGCAGCAGGGTGACAGGCTGGCCGCCACCACGAGCAGCCGGCCCCGTGCTCCCTGCATCGCCCCGCATGCAGAAGTGAAGGTGGGAGCGGGAACAGCAGGAGGACGAAGCCGATGGGGACAGGGGGAGCACGGCACCTTCGAGCCAGCCCGAAGTCGATGATCTTCACCATGTGCCCGGTGGCAGCGACGCAGAGGATGTTCTCGGGCTGTGGGGACAGGGACCCCCCAGTCAGAGCCCGGCTCCCAGGGCAAGGGCCCAGAGGGGACGTCCCAGCCACGAGGACGCGAGGAGCTGCAGTGGATCGGGAGCCACCAGCACCCCGGCCCCGCACCTTGAGGTCGAGGTGGAGGACGCGCATGTGGTGCATGAAGCGGATGCCCTCGCAGATCTGCCGGACGAACACCATGCAGTCCACCTCCGTCAGGTGGTAGTCGTCGTCGACGATCCGCTCGAAGAGCTCGCCGCCCTCAATGCTGCACGGGCACGGACGGGTCCCCGGGTCACCCGGGGTTCCCTCCCCACGCCATCCTCCTGCAGAGCCCCCGGCCCTCGGCCCAGCCTCACCGCAGGGAGGCTGCTGCGGAGGCTGCCTCGGAACAGCCACGGCAGAGCCAGGGTGGGACGTGGGCACATTGGGGTCGGACACCCCCGCTCCCCCCCAGGATCGCGGAGCAGAGCAGCCGCGGCCTGCCCAGGCAGGGGGAGCGGGGGCCACATGGGAAGGACCCGGTCAACCCCAGTCTCAACACAGCCGTGGCTGAGCAGATGCTGCCCCAGCCATAGAGAAAGACCAGGAGGTGCCCGAGGGGACGAGCAAGGCTGGGGGCATTCCCCGGGGCCGGCCACCTCTGCTCGGCCAGGGGCTGAGACATCTGCCCCACGGCCGGAGACGGGCGCAGCCCCCCGCGATGGTGCCCCTCGCCTGGGCACTGAGCCCCGCGCAGCGCAGCCCCGGCACTCACAACTCCATGAAGAGGATGATCTCCCGGGGCGTCTCGATGGCGTCGTAGAGCTGGATGAGGTTCCGGTGGTTCAGCTGGTTCATCACGTCGATCTCCAGCAGCACCATCTCCTGCGGCAGCAGCCCCGCCGGGGGGCTGGTGTCAGACCCAGCCGAGCCACCGGCACAGGGCCGGGCTGGGTCACAGCCCCGGGGGGGGGGGACAGCAGCCACCAGGCACACATGAGGGCCCGATGCTGCCACACACGTGGCCACGAGGAGTCCCCCAGCTTGGCACCCTCAAGATCCCCCGCTCCCGCACCCATCGGTCAGACCTTGTCCTTGGCGCCCTGCTTCTTGATGACTTTGGCAGCCAGCTTGAGCCCCGTCTGCTTCTCGGTGCACGTGTGGACTTCGCCAAACTTGCCCCTGCGGAACGGGAGAGGCGTCGATGGCATCACGGCCGCCTGGAGACCCCAGCACCCACGGCAGCAGCTCCCCGCTCCCCCCGCACCCATCCTGCACCAGCCCCTCCGCAGCCAGAGGGTCCTGCTGCAGGCAGGGGCATTGCTCCGAGCCGGGCGCTGGAGGCTCCCCAGGGACCCCTTCACTGCTCAGAGCTGGGGGAGAGCCAGGCATCCTCGGCCCTCCCGCAGCCCAGGACCCCTCCTTACCCCCCCAGGATCTCCTTGGAGCTGAGGCTGAACTGGGAGCTGACGCTGGCCGACCGCAGCGTGACGATGCGGTGCGCAAAGGGCGCGGGCGGCGGGGGGACGTCGTCTGCCGAGAGAGGAGGGGGTGAGAAGGGAGCTGCCCGCCGGGGGACCCCCCTGCCGGGACCCTGGGGTGCCCCGTGCTGGGAGCTCACCCAGTGCCTCCTGCAGGTCAGGGGCCCCCAGCAGCTGCCCGGCACCCCCAGCACTGCCCGCAGCATCGCCCTGCCTTGTGTCACCCTGCCGTGTGTCACCCTGCCGCGTGTCCGCTCGCCACCCGTGGGCCACCAACACGCGTGTCACGCTCGCCCTTTCCAGGCCACGCTGCTGCGTGTCTCCCTCCGTGGCCACCATCCCGCTTGGCACACTCACCCCTCCTTGCCACCCTGCTGCACGTTTCGCTCGCTCCCTCCGTGCCACCCCCTCCGTGCCACCACGTCCTGCTCGCCCACCCAGGACAGACCCACTCCGGGGCACCCCACGCACCCGCGCTCCCCACCTCGGCAGGAGCTGGCCCTTGCGGGGACCCCCCCCCAGCACCCTCCGCTCGAGGGCTTGGCGCAGCCACCCCGCCGTGCCCGCAAGGACGGCGGCGCAGGACACGGGACACGCTGTCCCTCGCCAGCGGCCAGGCGGCGGCTGTCACTCCCGCGGCAGGACAGGCTCCTCGTCCCGCCGGGCAGCCCCGGGCAGCGCCACGTGTGCCAGGCTCGGCTGGGAGAAGCCTGGGGAGGGGACACGCCGCATTTAGCCCTGTTTACAGTGAAACCGGAGCTCGAAGGCTGCCGGTGGGCGACGAGCCAGGAGCATGAGCTGGCATCCCGGGAGGGCAGCGGCGGAGACATGGCAGACCCCTGGGCTGCTTCCCCGTGCAGGGTCCCGGGGTGCCACTGCCACCGGGCTGAGGAAAAAGCACAGAGCACAGGGCTAGGGGGAGGCGCAGCCTTACCCAGTATCTCAAAAGGGTCTTCCTTCCCAAAATCGGGGGTGAGGTAGGGGCTGGGGGGTGGCTCTCCCTCCGTCGAGGACGGCTGCCCCGCGGCACCGGGGCCAGGCTGCTCCGCGTCGCCGGGAGGCTCCGAAGCGGGCTGGGGCTGCCCTGCGGCACCGGGCAATGTCCTCTCCTGCGGGATGCCAGCGCTGCCCGCGGGGTCAGGCTGCTTGGGGGGCCGCAGGTCCCCCTGGGCCAGGGCGGGCTCCACCAGACCTTCTGTTGCTGCTGCCACCGCGGTCTCCTCCGGTATCATCTCCATCGCAGCCACCTCCGCCCCGGGCCGCTCCTCCCTGGAAGCAGGAGCAGGAGGTGAGCAGCGCCCCGAGCCCCACGCCCGGCCCCCACCTCTGCCCCGTGGGACCCCAGGGAGGGGACCCCCTCCTCGGAGGGCAGCAGCTCGCTGGGCAGCCCCAGGGGGATGCTTCCCCGGGTACCTTTGGCAGGCGGCTGGGCAGCTCAGGCTCTGCAGCAGAGCCGGGCGCGCGGGCTCGGGGCCCCTCGGTGGCTGCTGCTTGCTCGTCACCTCCGCACCGGCCGCTTTCTCCCCTTCAGGCTGAGCCTCTGCAGCGGCTGGGGCCTCCTCTTTCGTGGGCTCCTTGCCCCCATCCTGGGCCGTTGCTGTTGCTGGGGCCTTTTCCTCCTTTGTGTCTTTCTTCTCTCCATCCTGAGCCTTTGCAGCAGCTGCTGTGGCTTCCTCCTTCGCAGCAGCTGTGGCTCCTTCTTTCGGAGGCTCTCCTTTGCCTCCATCCTGAGCCTTTGTCACAGCTGCACTTTTTTCCACCTTTGCGGGAGCTGCTGTGGCTTTCTCCTTCACAGGAGCTTCTTTGCCTCCATCCTGAGTCGTCTTTGCAGCTGAGGTTTTCTCCACCTTTTCTGCTGTCTTCTCCCCATCCTGTGCCTTTGCCGCAGCTGGGGCCTTCTCCTTTGTGGGCTCTTCTTTGCCCCTGTCTTGAGCCTTTTTTGCAGCTGGGTCTTTTTCTGCCTTTGCTGCCTTCTTCTCTCCATCCTGAGCCTTTACAGCAGCAGGGGCCTTCTCCTTTGCAGGCTTTTTTGCAGCTGGGGTCTTCTCTGCCTTTGCAGCTTTCTTCCCTCCCTCCTGAGCCTTTGCAGCAGCGGGCGCCTTCTCCTTCACAGGCTCTTCCCCCGCTCCATCCCGAGCCTGTGCTGTCCCCTCTGCGGGCTCTGCCTTCCCTCCTTCAGCCTCCACCGCAGCTGGAGCCTTCCCTTCCGTGGGCTCTGTTTTTCCTCCGCCCTCAGCCTCTGGAACACCTCCGGCTTTCTCCGTGGGCTCTTCCTTGCCTCCATCCTGAGCCCCTGCTCCAGCCGGGCCCTTCTCCTGTGCAGGTTGTGCTGCATTCCCTGCCTGGGGCTCTGCTGCAGCCTCAGCCTTCTTGGGGGGCTCTCCCTTCCCTGCACCCCGAGCCTGGGCAGCAGCCGGCACCTTCCCCTCTGCGGGCTCTGCCGTTCCTCCTTGGGGCTCTCCCTCAGGCAGGGCTTTCCCCTTCACGGGCTCTTCCTTTCCTCCGTCCCGAGCCCCAGCAGCAGCCGGGCCCTTCTCCGAGGGCTCTGCCTCCCCTCCCTTGGGCTCCTCCTTGGCAGGCTCCTTTCTCCCCGCATCCCGAGCCTCAGCAGCCGCAGCCTTCTCCTTCCCGGGCTCTTCCTGCCCTGCACCCTGAGCCTGGGCAGCAGCCGGCCCCTTCCCCTCTGCGGGCTCTGCGTCTGGGGGGGCACGCGGGGTTGTGCTGGCCTCTGCTCCGGGGGGGGGCCGTGCTCCCAGCCCCCCCGGCATCGGCCGCGCTGCCCGCCACGCCGTCCTGCTCCATGGGCACTCTGCGGCCAGAGGCGGCTGCCCCGGGTCGGCGAGGCTCCTGCAGGAGAGAAGAGGCGAGCTGGCGGCTCCGGGCACGGCGAGGCTCCCGGGGGGGCTCCTCTCCCGCAGCCCCAAGGGTTCCCTCGCTGGTGGCACGGGGACAGGCCCCGTGTGGGCCCCCCCCCCGGTCCCTGCACCGTCCCGTTGTGCCCCGATATTTGCTGTGCAGTGACTGATCGATGGCCTGACACCGGCACCTGTCGCCGCCACGGCGCCGCGCAGGCAGCCGGCACGGCCGGGGTGCCAAACGAAGGCTGCGTCCCCCCGTGGGGGGCAGGGGACGCCGGGTGCCCACACGGGGGGGGGGCGAGGGGAGCATCCCCAGGAGCTGCCGGCAGAGCACGGCCCCGTCTGCTGGGGGTCCCGGCAGCTCCCACCCAAGTGGTCCCACGCCGAGGGGCTGTAGGGGGTTAGGCAGCACCCGTGGGTGCCCGTGTGCCAGCAGAGCTGCCAGGCCGGCAGCACCAGCCCCCAGCCCAGCACCGCGGCTCTGCCCTGGCCCCTGCAATCCTGACCCTGGTGGGAATAAACCCACTGGCAACCGTTCTGGCAGTGGGGCAGCCGCTTACTGGTTTTACTGGGCTCGGAGCTGCGGGCCGCTGGCAGGGAGCAGCGTGAGGCTGAGCTGTCCCCACTCCCCGCAGCCTCGGCTCCCTGGCTTCAGGGCTTGGCTGTCCCCAGGGCCACCCCACTGCCCCTGGCACGGGACCGGTGCCTACAGGGACCCCGTTGCCCACCCGCACAGCCCCTCCTGGCCCCTTTACCTGGGGTCCCCGGGGCAGAGGGCAGTCAGGAGAGCAGCATCGGCGCTGTGGCAGCGCCTGGCCGGAGCACCCCCTTCTATACTGGGTGTAACGGAGCTGGATTAGTGCGGGCAGAGAGGAGTATCCTTTACACCAGCAGGAGCCGTCCCGCGTCGCCTTTCCCAGCACCTGTCGCTGCTGGAGCCCGTTCAAAGGACACGCCACTCTTCGTGCTCCTGCCGGCCGGCAGCGCGCACAAGCAGCGAGCGGTGCCGGAGCTGCCCGGGCACGGCTCACCGCTCACCGCCCCACCAGCACGGCAGGGAGGGCACGAGGCAGCCCCACACGGGCACCCCCAGCTCTGCGCAGGGTCCCACGCTGCTGGGGACAGCCCCTGGGGCAGCGGCTCCAGGGGACCTTCGGCTCCCCCAGCGCCACGCGGTGCCCGCGGGCACAGCCAGCACCGGGCAGCGCTGCCGGGGGCCCAAAGCAAAAGGGGCGTCAGCAGGGAGCCGCAGCACCAGCCCCTGTCGCTGCTGCAGCTGCCTTTGGGAACCAGCTGAGAGGCAGTAATGGGAGTCTAAATGAACATTTTGGAGGATCAGGAAGAGAAAAAAAGGACCCGGGGGTGCTGCTGGACGGGTCGGGCTGTGTGCAGGCGCACGGGCACCGAGAGCCCCTGCCAGAGGTGCAGAGCAGGGCTTTGGGGCCTGAAGATGGTTCAGTCCCAAAGGCTGCACCAGGTTTTCACCTCACTCCCCCAGCCAGCAGAGCCTTGTTTACTTTAAATCTTTGAAACTTAAGGTGAGGAAAGCATTGCTCAAGGGCACGCAGACTCTGTCTCTCGGGTTTCTGCTGGGGGTGGAGGTGGTCATTTGAGGTTTGCAGGAGGAACCCCAGGGTAACTGGACCCAGCCCTCCCCTGCCAGCCCTGCTGGCTGAAAGCACTCCAGTAATACCAACTATTAAAAACCCAGCACACCGATTTATCACACAGTGGCCGCAGGAATGCCAGGGCAGCCTGGAGGAGGAAGGGCTCAGCCCTCTCCGCCTGCATCTGTTGCTCCTTTGAGGGGGGACAGCAGAGGTCTCGGCTTGGTGACGGGCAATAAAACAGCGAGAGCAGCTCACAGCAGGACAGCAGAGATGCCCCAGGGCACCCAGGGTCAGGCATCTGCTCTCGGAGCTGCCCGGGGCTCCTGGCCGCCCTGCAGCTGCTCGGCTCCTCGCCTCCCCTGCCAGGGAGCCCTGCTCCTGGGGGGCACCATCCCACAGCACGGGGCCGGCCGAGCGCTGGCCTCACTGCCCCACGGGCAGGCTCGGGGCCAAGAGCACCGCAGGGATCCCCTGCCACGGCCAAACGCCTCCCCCTGAGCTCCACAGCGGGGGCATCACCAAGGCTCGGGTCCTGCCGACGCCAGACCCCAGCTGCTCCGCACAGGGCTCGGCGCAGCACGGTGCGGGGTGTGGGGATGGAGCTGGGCTGAGGCCCCCACGGGGTGACCGGGAGCCGTGCTCATCTCGTCCAGGGCACCCCAGAGAGGATGCAAGGAGTCCCTGCAGAGCACAAGGCACAGCAGGGGGAAGGGGTTTGGGTGATGATGGGGGGCAACACGAGGGGATGGTGCTTCTGCTAAGCTCTGCCTCCTGTGGGAAGGGGCCTCAGCCGCATGGGGGTTTGTGATCGTTGCACAAACCCCACTGCCAAATAAAAGCCTTAAAGCAAACCTGGACGGGGAAAGCTCCAGGATCAGCCTTGTAAAGGACCTGGCCCATCCTCTTTCCTAATCAGCTGCAGCGGAAAACAAGAGGTGAAGCACGACCTGCCCACCCACCCCGCTGCCAGCTGACCCTGTGCCCTGCTTCTTAACGGAGGAACCGGGGGCCAGGCTGGAGCCCTGGGGCCGTTTCTCTTCCCGCTGCACCCAGCCCTGGAGGGGGATGCGGAGCTCCGGGTAGGGCAGAGAGGTGCCCGAGGTGCCTCCCCACGTTGTCCCCAGCCGGTGTGGTCGTGGGCTGGGGTGAAGCCGGGCTGCCGTGGCCCTGCTCCAGCAGCTGCACGACCCCAGCAAGGTGCTCAGCTGGGAGGCAGCCTCCTGGCAGCAGCCTAAGGAAGTGATTATCTAGAAGAACAAACCTGGAGGGCTGGGGCTGTTGCTATTTCTGCCTCCAAACTGGCCCTGCTGTCAGGGCTGGGCCCTGGGAATGCTCCTGGCAGGGCCCCATCCGAGCTCGGCCGTAACCTTTTCCTTTGTGCTCCGGCTATGAGCAGAACCAGCTGGTTTGTACAATGGAGACTTCTTTTTAAACTATTACCTACCTCCATCATGTGAGCAGCACGCCCAGGGCTGCAACTGCAGCACAGGGACTCGGAAAGGGAAGAGCAGCCCCGTGCTCCCTGGAGGCAGCCCCACTGGGAAGCCTCCCCCAGCAGCACCCAAAGCCCGAGGCTGGGCGCGCATCCTGCATGGGAGAGACGTGGCACTTGCTGGGGGCTGCAGCTGGAAAGCCTCAGGAAGGGGCTGGTGCTGCCATACCCTGCCCCAGCTGTGGTGCTGGACAAGCCCCTTTCCACCCGCTCCCAAGGGATTTTCCTCCCTGCTCCCCCTAGGAGCAGCCACAGCCCCTGCAGGGGCTCAGTCCCGTCACACAAGGAGCTCAGAAGGAGCTCAGGGTGAGGTTTAAGCCAAGGAGAAAATGAAACGTGGGGGAAACATGGGGCTGGAGCTACTTCCCCACGGAGCCTGCCTGGTTCTGAAGGCAAACGCGGCAGCTGCTCGGCAGCAGCAGCTCAGGCAGATCCGTCAGGATCACACCACAAAAAAGCAGGGGTTGCTCTGAAGGATGCAGCGTGGGGCTCCTGAACAGCCCCTGGGCATCCCCTGCCCCCTGCAGCTCAGATCCGTGGCCTCAGCAAGCCTGGCTCAGCTCTCACGGGTCTCTGCAGCCATCAAAGGCAGGGGCAGGCATTTAGCAGAGAACCAACAGGGGTCACAAAGGAGCGGATAAGCCGCTTCCACCACCCCACAAAGTGGTGACTGGGGTGCTGGTGCAGCCGCGTACGTAGGGGTGGAGGTTGGAGAACCGCAGGTATGCGGGGCAATCAGGGAAGGGCTCCTTCACACCACGGCTGCCAGGCACCCGGAGGCCACCTCTCCATCATTTCACCACCTCTTTGCCAGCCTTCTCCTCCCTGCCCTCACGGTAAGAAAGCGCCTCCAGCCCTCGGTGAGAGAGAAGCAGCCCACACGCCACAGCCCGTAGCTCGGCAGGCCTCTGGGAGCGACAAAAGCCACCAAGAGCACCCCCTGGAGCCCAGCGGGCTTTTCTCTGGCACTTCCAGTCTTAGACTCTTGTAAGAAGCCGCCTGAGGACGAGGTGAGGAAGCAGAGCTCCAAGAGCAGGCACGGCAGAGCTGGGAAGCCAGGAGAGGGTTCTTCTAAAGGAGGGTGAAGGAAGAGGCAGGTTGGTGCTATTAGGGGAAAACAGTTGCAGGCGAAGGGAAACGAGCTGGACGAAGTCAGTCCTCTCACAAGGAAGAGCTGTAGCACTGCAGGAAGGCAGCAGCTGCCCGCACACCGGGATTTGGGACACGCTGGCTCAAAAAGCCGCCAGATGACCAGCCCAGAGCTCCAGCTCCCTGGGGAGCATGGAAGCAAACCAGCCCCCACAGAGGCTGAGTAAGGCTGTGGGGTGTTTTCCCTCCCCATTCAGCAGTTTGAGCCAGAGCCTGCGTTGCCTGCAGCTGGAAAACAGGCTGTCCTGGGGCGATCTGGCACAGCATCAAGCACGCCCGTTCCCTGGCTACGCGGTTGTCACAACTCCGGCAGCACACTTTAACCTTTACGCTCTTCATGGGTAAGGAAGGTTCTGCGCTGGGCCAAGGCCCGTCCGTTCTCCAGGAAACTCTACACCTCGGCTAAATCGAGCAGATGGGGGCCAGGCGAGAGCGACGTCCCCACCTGAGCCCCGGCCACAGGCTGTAACACAAGCCGGGCGCCCCGGCCCCACGGGGCCAACCCAGACACACAGTCAACGGCTTAACTGCTTCCATCAGCACTCCAGACTTCCCTGGGCAAGATGTGATCCTGGGTGACAAGTCCAATCAAGGTGATGGGGAAAAGTCCTAGCAGTTAAAAGAAAACCTTCCCGGAGCAACGCAGCAGCTCGAGAGCTGGCGCTGCCCACAGCATCCCAGGCAGCAGCAGCACCAGGACATACCGAGCACAGACCCGTGGAGATGGAAAGAGCAGGAATGAGTCCTGCAGCCACTCTGCCCCTGCGCACGGAGGCAGAGACAGGGTGCTTGGTGCCTGCAGAGGGCCAGCCACCAGGCCAGTGCCGACAGCCGATGAGTTACCCCGCGGAGAAGTGAATGAGAACTGAGGCTGAGGTTGAGAGTGTAATCAAGCCTTTTAATAACAATCCCGTTCACCAGCTAACAGCTTCCAGTTCTCAGCTACCCTTCAAGATGAAGTCCAGGAAATACTGCGGCTTAATTCCTGTTCTAGTCCGAGTTCAGCAAGTTACTTCACAGAAACAGAACTTAGAAGAACAGCAGAGAGTTTATATTAGAAGTGAAGCTGGGCAGGGTAAAGTTCCATTTGACTATACCTGGTCCCATTCATCAGCTTTATGAGCATGCCTTGGTGACGAGTTTTGAATATATTTAAAAAAATATTTAAAAAACAAATATAACAAAATACACACAGAAAGAACACAGATTTTACATCACTTTGTCAACCTACCCCAACTCTAAAGGCACGTGCTAAAACTTGGTTAAATCCTGATCTACTGCTCCGTTCCTGTAACTTGATTCTCCCACTTCCACTCTAGTGGGACAAGCTGTCATCTGCCCATTTCATTCCTGAAGCCTTAACCAAACCCCTTTGTGACCAACATTCAGCTCCAAGACACCCCTTATTTACACATTTCCTACATTAAAGCAGTTTTTCCAAGCATGACAATGCTTCCCTCCTAGTTAAGAGGGCAGCTTACACTAGGCACACACCACCCAGCTTGTGAGAAGCTGCAGGGTGGCTGCCACCAGCCTTGCCAGAAGCCCCATACCACACACAGCATGGCTGCTTGAGGCCATCTTTCACCAAGTTTGCAGCGTATGGGGAATATAAGAGGCCCTGGCTGCAGGAAGAGGTAATATCTTTTATTAGACCCAATGATATAGCTGGAAAAAACTGACAAGCTGTCAGGCATATGAACCCTTCCTCAAGGCTGAAGCAGGAGCCATGTAAGGCCATCACGGAAATCCAGTTGCTCCATCATTCACGGATCGATATCTGCTCCAGCTCAGCAGCCTTGTTATCTTGCTTGCCTGTACATTCTTCCACTGCTCAACAGCATTCAGGCTTTCCTCTGCCTTGCCATGAATATTTACAGCTCCTGCTGCCCACACGCTGCCTGCTTCACAGGAACTGGCATTTAAGGCTGCAGAAGTTTCTTTGACTGCACATTCAGGGTCCCGATTTCTCTGTCTAGCAGATCAGATGGAATAGCTCCACTGAGACAGCAACAAGTTTAAGGCAGACTGAGAAAAAAATCCACGCACCTTTGGTCAGACCCATGCAAATCTGAGCAGTTTCCATCAGGAAAAGGATACTTACAAGTTCTTCTTGCTCCTGTCATTCTTGTAAGCTGTATGCCAGCAGAGCTGGCAGTAGCTACTTGTGACGGCCTCTTTGGCCATGCTGTTGACAGCATCACTCCAACAAAGCTACCCTCAGTTCAGCGACACGGGGCTACTGGCAAAGTCAGTAAAAAAAAAAAAATGACTTAAGCCATCCTGTACAACTAAGTCAATCTTTCAGGCTCAGTTCTGTTGCATACATAAGAAAGTCCTCAGGAGAGAGGGAAAAGCTAAAGCTTAGGCTAGAAGGAGCCTTGCCTTTTAGCTCTCCGCTTTGAAGAAGCTCTGCTGCTTCACCACCACTCACTTTATAGTACTAACATGCTTATACAAAATCCCTTGTTCTTGAGTTCCTTAGTCACTCACTCTCTAACTGCACAATACTTAAAGCTATACAACCAAACAAGAATCCTCATGTCCTTACACTTTAAATTTTCTTTTCCTCCTTTTTGAGGCTGGTGTTCTTTCATAGGATATCATAGAATGGTTTGAGTTGGAAGGGACCTTATAGATCATCTGGCTCCAATCCCCCTGCCAAGGGCAGGGAAACCTTCCATTAGAAGAGCTGAAGTTTAATATACTCCTACAAAACACTTTCTCACTGCTGGCAGTAGATTGCAGCTGCTGTACCGCCCCCCCCCCCCAGCATTTCACTTTTCAGGGGAAATCCTGCCAAAAAAAAATCTTCAGGTACAGTAAATGTTCATCTTTCAATTTAGCTCGTAAAGGGCGTTCTGCCTTTATCATCTCTTAAGATGAGGGAAAACCCTACACAAAGTCTTGAAAGCCTATTACGATGCTAAGGGAAGAAATTCTTAGTGAAGTTTAATCTAGATTTGATCACCTCTTTAACAATACTGGAAGTTTTGCCCTCTAGCCCATTAGAGCATTTGACCTATATTTAGCTCTACTAGCCACACTAGACTGGCTGGGAGACAATGCATCTCTAGCCAGGATAATGGTGCTAGCATGAGCCAGGGAGGCAGTGAGCAGTCATTTGCCAGTTAACTGATTCCCCAAATAGAATGACTTCAGCTGTAAAACAGCTGAAGGTTTAATGCTCTAATATACACATGGAACTACTTTAAAGTGTGGGCAAGATTAATATTAGCATTCATCTGAACATCAACAAGACAGACCTGCAATATGCTGGCTTGTGGAAGCCTCAAGTTACTCAGCACAACTCAAACTTGATATATACACTAAATGCCTAAGGGACCAACTTGAAGTCAATACTTCAATGTACAGAGACAAGGCAGCTCTTCCAGATGTGCACATCCTTGTAGCTTCAGAGCGCCTTTTACCAAAAACTCTTTTGCAGGAAGGGGATTGAAGCTGCTATCAATAGACAGCAATCAGATTATGAATTTTTATTTAGTTCAAGTACACAATGTTTGTATACAATATCAAAACCTAGCTTACCTAGTTTAGTCTTTAGAGACCAAGGTGTCTAGATGTGAAACGAGGCCACGGAGACTGTATGGCACTCTCTGTATGCTGTGCCTCAGCCACCTGTCTCAGATGGAGTTAAACCACTCAATATAACAATAATGGAGCCAAGTGTAAGAGTTGAGACTGAGAAGTCACTAAAAACAACTGTTCCCTCTCTGCCTGTCAAGAGTGTGGAGCAGGATGTGCTCTCCCTCCTACTATCACAGGGATGCACATCAGCACCGGAACCTATCTGAAAAGTTTGGAGACTTCGGCATAGTTAGCGGCTGGTCACTGGCCTTCACTTCTACGTTGCGGTATCTGCGTATGGGGTTTGCCTTGTGGACCTGTGAAAACCAAGGACAAAATGAAACAAAATGGTTGCAGCTGAGATGAAGCTGAAACATGCAGGCCAGCCATCAGTGGGATGCAGGCAGACATCCATCTGCAAGACCACCACTCTGCCCCAGGCACTGGAGTCAGCCACAAGGAGCTCACAAGACACTTTGGGGTTGTGGGTTTTACTAGGATTATTCTACTCCAACAACTATGTGTTTACAGCTGAGGCAGCCGATGATTTTCAGAGCTTTTTTTTTTTTTAAAAAAGAACTGCTATGACATTAGTGAGGAGTCAGTTTGTGACAGGGAAACTTGAGAATACCATCTTAAAAGCAGCTCAACATTGACATTAGCTCACTTAGTACATTCACACATCCCTTTGGGTCCCTGTTTAGAAATAGCTCACTTACCAGTTCTTGTCTTAGCTTAGCAACTTCTTCCTTTTCACGCTCTTCTTCTCGCTGTCTGGCCTCTTCTTGAAGTCTCTCCCTTCTGGCTTCTATGTTTGCCAATCGTTTTTCAAATTCCTGTCGCTCCTTAGCTCTTCTTTCTGTTGCCAGCTCAAAACTTTCAGGAACTACAGAACCAGAAAGGCTCTCTAAGTTTAGAAATAGAGGGGATAACATTGGTGCAAAGGCAGTCAGGTAAAGCAGAGCATTACTAATATCAAATTGAAGCCTCACTCTGGAGCGCTTCACCTCACAAGGGTGGTTAGTAGACACATTTGGGATTCATTTGGGGTTCTGGGGAAAAGAAAAGCTTACGGCCAAATGCGAGCACTGTTAATGCAGATGTTACCCCTGCCACAGGTGTCCTCATAGGAGGGAGTAAGCACACAATTGTTAGTACAAACAAGTTTTTAGCTAGTTCTATACCCTATGAAGTTTCTAGCTCCACACAAACTAAGCTGGAGATGCCTTCATCTTATTACAAATGGGAGGAAAAGACTGACAGCTGCTGCAGAAATACCATCTGTCTCTACAGGGAGCTCCTTGCATATTATATACCCTTATCGCAAGCTAGAGCACATCAACCATTTGCCAGTTGTAGCATAGCTGTTAAATACAGCTGCTGTGTTAGTGCAGGACAGTGGGGCAGTGGAGAGGAAACTCTTCCACTCCTCGGGGATACAAGCTGTTAGGGAATTAGTTGATTAAGTGCACAGCAATATTGGCTGTGCTGATAAAGAACGGCATCAGCAACTCTAAGCATCATTTAATGACATCAGTTCCGAGTTACCAACCAAGCACTTTAACTCTACCTGATACTGGCTTATTTTCCTTTTTAGGCACAAAAGGCTCCTGGTGCACCACTACATTGGGACGAGCTTTAAAACACGCTGCCTCTTTCTGCCTTTTCAAGTCTTCTTTAAGCTGCATGAGAAGAAAAGTCATCAAGTGCCAGGCATGACAAAAACACCATCTTCCCCCACCCAGAATTCAGCTCTCCTGACACTGGAAAAGCCAGTTTGACTTCTGATCAAGTCACTTGCATAGAAAATATTACCATGGAAAATATTAAAGACAAAACAATGCATTAATTCTTGCCTGCCAGATCCTAATTAAACTCAAGCAGGACACTTGCTGCAGTTGAGCTCAACCAGCTACGTTAAGTCTGTTCATACCTGTTATCTTTGTTCTCCTACCTGCTGTTTCCAGCTCTGTAGCTTAGCAGCTCCCCTTTCATCAATCTGTAGATGGAATGGTTCAGGCTGAGTTGGAGTTTTGACCTTCTTTTCTGGCAGCTTAACACGGTCAAAATAAGGCAGAGGTAGCGCCTTGAACTTCGGCACCTGAAATAAAGAGCTTGAAAAATTCCTTGCCATTTCCTCAAAGGCACAAAGCTTTGGGTATTTAACAGCCAACAGCAGAAGGCAAGTCCTGCAACACCCTTTTCACTTAAGGAGTGGAATACAAGGTAATTTTTAGCTCTTACCTCTTCCTTCTGCAATTCCTCTATTTTTTTCTCTTTTTGTATTAGCCGCTCTCTGTCACGGGAATCAAAAGAGAAAGGGCAAACTTCCACATGCCTCTGTTCTGGCATTTTAGGTTTGAAGGGCACTCCGTAATGTGGCATAGGGTTAGCTTTGATCACAGGCACCACTTCCTTTTCCTAAACAGATATTAGTGTTAGGATCTGACACACACAGCACTAGACTTTGTATTTTTGCAGAAAAAGACTACAATTCCTACCACAAAGGCTAGAATTCCTGTAAAATAGTCACAACAGCATCAATAAAACACTATCTTCTTGCAGTATCCAACCAAGTACCAATAATTTATAGGCATCCTGAACCAGAGGCAAGATTTTTCTCTTTCTAAAGAGCTACTACTTCTAGTAGTCAACCAAAATTAGACTAATTTTTAGCCTCGTCTTCACAAGAGGGAAGGGAAGAAAAGCATGAAGTATTCTGAATCCTGCACCCTACCTCTAGGGTGCTAGAGTGACTGAGGTAAGAAAGGTCACACGCAATATCTGCCCTTCTCAGCAACAAACAGAGGGCCAATGTCCTTTTATCATCTAGAAACCTAAGCAGGGTTTACTTCCCTCATTTGCAGCAGCAACACCTCAGCCTGGTCAGTGGCCTCATGCTTAAAAAAGTTACTTTATAAGAGAATTCATTTTTGCAAAGCAAGTAGCAGCAGCTAAGTCTTTAGCAGGGAACTGCACAGAGAAAGGTGACCACTGGGGAACTGCCCAACAGGAGGGCAGGGGCTAGCCAAACCAGAGCATCGCACCCAACTGGCAAATGCAGGACCGGCTGAGGCAGTCACCACGGTGGGAGAGGAAGGCTTGACTACAGCACACTCACAATTACCTTCTCTTCATCTCTGCTAGACATTCGGGTTCTGCTTTTCAAGGCAAAGACAGGAGACTTGGGGACTGTAACTGGAAGCACCTTCTTCTCTGGAACACCCTGTTCAGAGAAGTCAGTAAGTGGTCACCCAAGTCAACAAGAAGTGCAACAGAGAAACCATCTGATATAGCACTAGGTACAAACTGCAGTTCTTACCTGATGACAGACAACATTTACTGAAAGTTAAATGCATAATGCAACATAGCTAAGGACATTTTGAAGCTAATTGCCACCTCAGTCTGAATTCCTGGGCTGGGGTATTACTAAGCTTCTTACCACAACGTCCTCCAGGATTTTAGTTGGACACGGCCTGGAATGGAATTCGAAGTGCTCTTCTTCCTGCTGCTTCTTACTCTCACGCTCCTGAATCCTTTTCTCTATTTCCAAATCAAAGCCGACAGGCTGTGTGAGTTCCTTCACAGGGGGTTTCTTGGGCAGGACTGGTCCACCCTCTAAGATTTTGTGATCAAGCTCCCGTGCTTTGAATTTGTACCTACGCAGGAATAATAGAGAGAGTCACCTAAGCGTTTTCGTTTTGTGTGACAAGATGCAGCTTCTAGCTACTGGCTTCTCAGTATAGGACAGCAGTAGTCAGGTACAGAAGCAGTTGTGTTGTACTGCGTCCAGCTCTTGTTAGTAACTCCTTTGCTTTTGAAACAGCAAGACTTAAGGACCACCTTACAGGTTGCTTTCTTAGAAATCCAAAACTTTGGCTACAGGAGAGTTTTGAGTTGTACACAGGCTGTGCTACTATACTGCGTTTGCTTTACTAATCATAAGCTAAGCTCAAAGATCAGCTTCTCGTTTTAATTTAAGACTACCTTCTGCAAAACTGGCTACCTTTACATCCCTACATTCATTGCCACAGGCTTATGCACAAAAAAACCGTGTTCCTCAGAAGCAGCATTACAGATGTTATTTACAGTGCAGTACAATTCTTAGAAGACTACAGTCAACCTTTACTTACTGTTGAATTTTCTCTATTTCCTCTGCTTCCAACTCCACTGCACTCTTGCAGGTGACAGGTCTGAAGCGGTGCTTTGTTTGAAGCAGCGGTGTTTTAGGGTTTGTAAGCCGAGCCTTCACTGGCTTTCCTGAGACTGGGCCTAGAAATTCAAGGTACAGAGATGAGCAGTTAATGGCAAGGCCTGCAACAGACAGATTATTTGCTCAGCACAGTAACCGAAGCATCTTTTTCTACTACCACCTCTGCAGATAGCATCCTGGCTGGACATAGCTGAGACTGCTCACCTTCATCAGATTTCCTGCTCCTCAAATGGTAACGAGAGGGTGTGCGTTTCTGGAATGCTTCGACCTGCTCAGCAAGGGACACATATTCTGACGTGGTTTCTTCAAGTTTTCTTTTGTTTCCCTGGGACAGATTGAAGGGTTTGGGGATAGTGGGTCCCTTTGGCAGTCGCACCTGGAAACAAAAAAACAGTCATTATGGCCATTTAACAGAAGGATGATTCAATAACACTTCCTTACCTCTCTGATACACAATATCTGTCCCTTCACTATAAAAAAGAAGGCAATGCTTCACATTAGACAGACATGACTCAACTGTCTGAACTTGCACGTGACTAGTCATATCAAGAAACTGTATGAGGTAGAAGACTAAAGCATATGTGGTGACCAGTAGATCTGACATTAAAGGGACTTTTTTTCCCCAAAAGTGTCCTTTAGTATCTTGTGGCAGTGCAGACATGCAGTAAACTAACAGTTACATCTGCACAACGCTTGCCTCTATGTATCTACCAGCTAAGAGGGTTACCAGCAGCATGTGCTAAAGGAGAAAGGTGGTGGTGTGAAGAATCAGTCAGCTGACTGCTGGCAATACTGGTTCTTACCGGAGAAGGAGGATGCTTCCTCAGTACTGCTGCAAAATCCACTTCCTTGTACTCATTCTCAGGCTGGCTTTCCCCGTGTTGTTTAATTCTACTATCCGTGCAGAAGTGAAAGTCAATTGGCTTTGTTACTTGACCAACAGTTCTCTTCACAGGTTGTCCTAAGGAAGGAAGAATATGTAAGGTCTGGAAGCCTTTTAGGGTAGGATCAGGGGAGGACTTTGCAGAAGAGGCATTTATTTCTAATAACTTGAGCAGTTTTTGGAGAACTCATCTATTACATTTTAAGACATGACAAAATAAGACTACTCCCAGGCAGTTTAGGGGCAGGTCTACATTGAAAGCTTCCTAAATCCTAATATGTAGTACAAAGCCTGAAAGGTTTTCTTTTCAGAGGTACTTGTACAGCTCCACGCAGCACTCTCCTTGTGTTCCTGTGTACATGAGCCCAGTACAGCTTCAGCTTGCAGTTCAGCTAGAGCTCACCTGCTCCAGCAATAGCTGCTTTCAGGGACTCCTCGTTCTTCTTCCGCAGCTCCATAACCTCTCGCTGCAACTGCTGCATCTTTTCCAACTCCTGCTCTTCTGTACTCTTCAGCTTGCCAGCAAGATTAGTCCTCCTGCAGAAGCACATTGAAGACTGAGATGCGCCTTCCCGTTTCACTGGTTATGGGCATATAGGAACATGCTTATTTCTGACTTCACTGCAGAAGCACCACTCTTTATAAAAAATATATTCTTCAGAAAAGAGCTGCTGGGTTTTGTTTCCTCGGGGAAGCTGGCAGTAACGGCCATCCTACATATCCAGTTGTTGTATGCATGCTTAGTCGTTAGAGAGGAGAACTTTTTCCTCAAGTCAAGAGGAAAAGTTTTTCTTTGCACAAGAAAAGTCAAAGTGCATTTCATCCTAATATTGTTGCCTTGATTTAGTGTTTACTAAGTGCAATACCATCACATGCTAAATTGACATTGAGAACATTCTAGCCAGGGCTGTCAGCTAAAGCACCCATCATTAGCAAAGACAAGCTTCAGTCACAAAAAAGGTACGTACTTCAACATCGTTGGTGTGGAGGGCATGGTCAGTTTGCTTTTTCCTCTTCCTGGGGAATGGTCAGGATGATGCAACGGCTCTTCCTTTGGAGATACTTCTGTCAGCTTCTCTTTGCTGCCAGAGCTAAGGTATTAAATTACAACAAACCACTCAAATTAACTGCTGTGCTCTAAGTGAAAAATCACCTGCAGCTCTCACCACCATGCATGACATCCCAACACCTGGTGAGTTCTAAGGTATGCCAGACTGGCCTTACCTCACCAAGGGCCCAGGTAAGGACCGTCTAGCTTTCCCTGGTACTCTAAGGCTGTAGAAGGGAAGATTAATTACTGAGTTTGGGAACTTCAGCTTTTTCCTCAGAGAGGGTAGGAATACTGTAGTTCATCCATGTACAACAGTATTTGAAAGATTGCCTTTTTTCATAAAATTCCTGACCTTAAGCTTATCACCGTACAGTATCTTAGTGGTTAAGCTAATTTGAGAAATGTTTCAGCTGCAACTCCTTCATAGCTTATGACTGCCTGATGACCTCCTGATGGACAAGTTAAGCCTGATTTAAGCTAGCTGACAGACACCAAGTATGTAATAAGAAGCTTCAGAAACCCAAGCCTGTTCCATTCACACCTCCACACAGAGCACTGCCTTCACGTCTTACAGCCACTCTCTCTCGTTTATGAAACCAGTATCTGGAATCAGGTTGAGGTCACCTGCCTCTAAACCTTCTGCACTGTTCTCTGTGAGAACCTTCAGCAAAATGGAAATCCTTTCAAAAGAAAGGGTTGTATCCCCCTTCTCAGTCCCCAACAGAAGGGCTCTGACATACATTCTCATTTTTTTCAGGGGTGGAACCTCTTCCTTGTTAGCCAATGCAGGAGCATTTTTGTCCGCTTTGACTCGTGCTGGCTGTTTGCGCTGTTGTGTTTTTCTCTGCTTCATAGCCGGTCTTCTGCCCGCTCTAGAGTGGAACAGAAAATGGAGGTTTAGCCTTCCCACGGGGTCTGAGAGTACACAATCAGTGTAACACTGTCAGAGCATCATCCAACCCCAACATGCTCTACGCGAGCTGTGTGCTTAACCTAAAGATCCAAATGCAGCACAAATTACTTCAGCTTTACAATCCACAAGCTTAATATTCTTTGGTGTATGAGTGTAGAGAGCCCCTTGCATTCATATCAAGAATGAGTTCTGCCCAACTCAGATATAAACAAAGAAACTTTATAAGCCGCTTCAGTTTCAGATATCCCCACATTCCAGAAGCTCCCAGTGCTACCAAGTCTCATTTGACAAGTATGTGAGACGCTGCATTACATTTCCACCCCTAGAGATTGCCCCTCGTGGTCAGCAAGCAGCTCAGCTATACCAATACATGATCTGTGCTGGAGAGCTCCAGTCCCTTAGGATGACCCCAGAACAGCTAGAACTGCAAATGCTGAGAGCGAGGACCTGCTTAGTTACGCCACCAGCCTGCACACAAAGTGAACACAAGTATTTCACCTTTGAGATGCCTCTGCAGGGGCAGCAGCTCTCCAGCTTGTCAGGGACCCAACAATATTCTGAGGAACCACGTTGGACTGCACATTTTCTGCTTTACCATCCTCTTCACCACAGTTTTCAGCTGAAAAGTGACAAAGGTCAGCTCATATATACGCAAAGACATGTGCTAACGTGAAGCCGCAAGGGACCTTGCTGGACAACAGTATAAGAAAATGGTCCCAAAAGAGCCAGACTGAGGCCTTTTCACTACCCTAGTGAAAAACAAGTAAAGTTTACCCCCTCCTACCCATCCCATGCCAGCTTACCCATTGTTATTTCTTGTGATGTGGCAGAAGAACAAACAGTATCAGGCTTCGAAAAAGCAGGGCTGTTCTGCAAGATCTTGGCCTGATTTTCTGCAGGAGGGACATTCTCCAGATTTGCTTGTTGGTCTGCGAGGAAAGAGGCTTTCACTATACAGCCCACATTAGGCGTTTATAACAATACCTCTGGATACCATTACGATGTTTAACAAAGTCATCCATCAAATTACAGATGACAAAGTTTAAATACAGAAGCAAAACAAAAACCAAGCATGATGAATGATGCAGTCAACAATTTGACTAATCCACTGGCACAGAAGCCAAGCCCTCATCCAAAGAGAACTCAAATCAAGGAGCAGCAAACAACTTACCAAACCAGGAGTCTGCATTGTATACGTCATCATCGCTCAAAGTCGCAAAGTTGAGGCAAGGGTTTGGGACATCGAAGGAATAGCGAGATTCTGGGTGAGACATCTTTGCCTCCACGCTGTCCCTGGGAATCCTCCACTCGCACCGTTACAGTCCTTCAGAGAACAAGCATTGGTGAGCTGCTACAGCAAATCCCAGCAGAGGTGTCACCTACCCACCCCGTTCTCCACCTCTTTCCCTCTTCATTGTTTCTAGAGACAGATACAGAGACCGTCTTTGGCACGTTCTCCTGTACCAAGATTCACAGCCTTTGGACAGAAGGGCTCACGAGCAATGCAGGTTCAAAACCCTCAGAAAGGCCATATGTTGGAGGTTTTCTTTGTACCTGTAGGTACTAGAAGTATATTTTCAGCAGGAAGCAAAATACAAAGCTTTTCCAAGTGACTGATTTGCCCTTCCCTCCCTGAGGGCACGCAGCCAAGAGGAGTTCTTACTGTTACAGAGCGCAGATTTATAGAGCAAGCGCCTGACAACGAGGTGGATTCCAGAGCACTGCAAAGCTCCGTCTTTCTCTCCCTCAAAGGGCTACAAACAAGAACTAATAACACAAGCGTGCTCTTCTGCAGAGAATATCGATTTCCAAAACAGAAGAGTTCTGCGTAGCATTGTTACCGCAAGAAGTAGGAAGGCAGCAGCACGGGGTCCTTGGCGAGTCCCCGGGCACTGCCCTGAGAGGCTGGCCAGGCTATAAACAAGCCGCGTACTACGAGAGTGTCAAGAACAGTCCCTGCAGTTAATTAGTGGAGCACTGACAGCAGAAGGAATCCCGATGTCAACAGGTGTTTTTAAACACGAGGGAACAGGAACAAAGCCAGCAGCTACGTTATAAATCTGCAAACTGCAACAAAAGCTTTCTGCAAAGGTGTTTCCACGATGCCTCACGCAGCTGCGAGGCAGAGCCCAGGAGGACATTATACAGCCCTCCTAAATGAGATCACCTGAACACTGCGTTTGAGTCTGAACAATTGTAAAGCAGCACATTTGTGATGCACGAAGTCTTAGACCTCTGCCATTGGGCTAGCAGAGCATGCGTGGTTCAGCTTGGACGCCATGCGCCGTAAATAAGAACACGTTTAGGAGTAAATCCGAGCAGCGTTTGGGAGGCACCGCTGCTGGTTGCAGCCGTCAGCCCTACCTCCTGAAGGTGGCCGCACAGAGAAGCCCCCAGAGCCCCAGCCCAGCAGCGCTGCTGGTAGGGGGAAGAACGCCACCACAGAAGCATCATCCGCACGGCTGAAGATGGCAGGGTAAGACCCAAAGAAGGCAAACGGAAGAATCAGAGCCAAAACCAACTGTAACCGAGCTCAAGACATGGCTGGAATCGAATGCTTTCCTACCACCCTCAATCAAGATAAGGTTTCTGTCAACACTATCCACTTTTTTAAAATCAAATGCGTCATCTGCATTCTGCCCTCGCCCTGCCCAGTCGGGCCACCGAGCCGGGGCTCCGGGCATCGTGTTTCACAGCGACTCGTGTCGCTGCCGGACTGCTGCAGAGCTGGAACGCTTCGCGTCAGCCAAATCACTTCCAACTCGTCACCGTGTAAAGTCCCTGTCCTGCCCTGGCGCGGGCAGCCCAGGTGGGACGCCTGTCGCTGAGCCCCTCGGACTGAGCTGAGGAGGCGGCCACGAGAACAGCAGGAGCGCATCGAGACCACGCTTCCACACGCCACGTTTCTCGTGGGATGGTAGAAGTTATTCCGAATGAACCCCAGAGCCTGTTTCAGCCAGACGAACTCACGGCTTCCCCTCTGCAACTCCTTACCTGTCCCCCAGGTCCTGCGCTGAAGGGGGAGCGGCTGGGAGGCAGCTCAGTGCTCAGCCATCGGCTGCCTGGGACGGGGCTGCCACAGGCTGGGAGAGCCCAGTGATCTGTTGCTGATACACTCGCTGCTACGGAGCCCGAAATCAAAACGGGCTCAGCCAAGCTCAGCTGCGCGCTCCCTTAACACAGTCTAAAACACCCGACCGCAATTTGATGGCGGAATCACCGTCGTCCCGGTCTCTGCTTTGAAGACGGGAGGCAAAACTCTGCTCCCCTGTGGCACTCTTCCACAGGAGGCGAGGTGCAAGCATTTCTCCTCGTTAATAGGTATTTCACCTCATTAGCAGGCACAGACGGCGGTTACCAGACGGTGGCTGCAGGCACGCTGTAATCCCGCGTTAAACCATGCCGCAACGAAGGGAACCCTGCTCCCCCCATCCCTCACCTCCCGCAGTGACACCGGCGCTCGCAGAGTGGGGAGCCCACGGCCCCCTCCTGCGGCGGGCTCAGCAGGATCAGCTCCCAGCCGGGTCGCAGCTGGCTCAAGGGGAGCACGGAGGAAGGAGCATCAAGTCCCCTCGCTTTGAGGAGCGGCCCAAATTAACGTGATGAAGGCAACCACACGGCTAACACCTTAGTTCTCCTCACCGAGCCAGGCAGGCCGCAGACACGGCCCCTTCGGCAGCGCCCAGCCCAGGGCTCCCCGCACACCGAGTTTCCTTTGAGCAACTCCACCGGCACGTTCCAGAAGAGTGCCTTGGCCTGGTTTAGGTCAGTTGGCTTTGAGAAAGGATTGAGCTGAACTGGAACAAGCATTCCTATCCCAGAATAAGACTGATCCAACAGCAAGCGCAGGAGGTATTTTGGAATAACTTCGCACCTCGCTCCACTCCAAACGGGCTTTAAAACACTGACGTGATTCCACCCAGATCTGCTCGGCCTCTTTGTTTCGATGTAGTAGCCAATTTCCTGCCAAAAACGTTTCGGCTGGACAAGGCCCGAGAGGAATAACTCCAACAAGACCCAGCACAGTCCTGGCCTAGCTGCAACACGTGAAACTCAGCACCGAGCATGTGGCGAGGGAACGCTTCAGCGTAAATGTGATCTAATCAAGAGAGCCTCTTATTTTAGATCATCAGCCCAGCGGTCATCGAGCAACAGTGACAGCACCGCTGCGTGGGACAAAGGAGCCTCCCAGCCCTCGTGTCGCAGAGAGGAAGCGGAGCTGCGGGGGGAAGAAAACTGATGTCTGAAGGAGAGGGTGCGGAGGAGATCGGCGTTGGGGGAACAGCAAGGGCCTGAGGGAAGATCTGCTCTTTCTTGCAATGTAGTCGGACGTGCCCCTGGTCAACCACCGTACCACCATGTCCTGCAGGAGCTCCATAAACTACGGATGTTACTTCCTTTAAGACCCTACCAGGTTTGGAAAGGGGAAAAGAATAGCACCAGATGCACAAGAAGGACATCCTGAGTTCCATCAGGAGACGGATCCGAAGCCAGGGGAATCGTGTGCCTGAAGACCCACGAGGGACGAGCAGGAGCGAGCAAGAGAAGACCTCCCTGGTGCTGAGGGAGCCGCACGGCACCCTGCTGCAGCAATTCCAATGCCTCCTGCCACTGCCCTCAGCGCTGGCTGCCGTGTGAGCAAGGAACGCCGCAGCAACAAGGCGGCTCGTTTAGTTCAGCCCAGCAGCTTCTTCATCCTCCTGCAGCAGGGGCTTTCCTCCCCTCTTACAGGGCAGATGATCCGAAGTTCCCAGACGCTTTCCACTGGCTAATATATGAAGAGGACTGCTATGAAGGGCTGCAGGCTGCCTCTCCAGAGACACGGCCCTGCCGAAGCCTCATAGAAGCTGTCCCACCCCGAAGCTGCCCCGTGAGCTTCTCCCGCACGACGCCAGCGGCATCCTCGCTTTTTCCCCCGCTGGGGTTAAGCGAACGCCTGTAACCATTCTGCGTCCGCAGCTTCTCTTTCTTCTCTGGTTCTCCTCTCCCAGTGCTCAAACACAAGCTTCTGCAGCGCAGAACCGATGCTAATTCATCACCTGAGACGCAGCAAAGCTCCCACCCCACCGTGCGATGCCCAAACCCAGGCTGGCAGACTGCCTACGGCCAGGCAAGAGAGGAGCACGCAGAGCTCCCCGCACCACCCCGACCCGCCAGCGTTTTCCTACGCCAGACGAGGAGCGAGGTGAGGAGCGAGGTGCCTGCGGCGCAGCCCCCCACGAGCGGCCTTTGTCCTGCGGAGCGGCCCCCAGAGCTGCCAGCCCGGAACAAACGGCCCCGACACCTCGCCGAGCGCACCGAGCTCCGGGAGGCGCGGGGATGGCGGGGGCTAAGAACGGCCGCGGGGGGCACCGCGGGCTGCTTGGAGCTGGTGCAGCCTCGGCTCGTTATTACCGAGACCAGCGCTCCTCTCGTTCAGCCAAGCGCCGTGTAGCACCGGTGAGCCCGGCGGCCTTGCCGTTCCCCCGGGTACCTTCCTCCGTCCCTTCCGTCCTCGGGGCGCTCGGTAGGAGCACGGGGCCGGCTCCCCGCAGCCCGGCCCGCCGCGAAGCCCCGGCCCGCCGGGAGTCGCCCGCCCCAGACCTCCGTCCACGGTCCCAGGGCTGGCTTCGACTCCACAGGCCCAGCTCCAGGACCCCACGGGCAACCACCGGGCCGGACCGCGGCCGGAACGGCGCGCACCGGGGCTCCCGGCCCCGTTCCTCCCGCACCACCGGGGCGCTCCCGGTCCTGCTACGGCCGGCGGCGGGGGAGAAGCTGGGGCCGGAGCCGCGTTACCGAGGCCCGAGCTCGGAACAGGGCCCAGGACCCGGGGCCAGAAGAGAGCAGCGACCTGTGAACGGGTACCGGAGACGGCACCGGTACCGGGAAGCGGGGAGAGCCAAGGGAAGGTTGGGAGAGCCCCGGTCCGAGGTTCCGAGGTGGCCCCGGCCCCGGCCCCGCCGAGCCCCGCAGCCGCCACTCACCTCAGCGCCGCGGCCGCCCTGCGCGGCGCCCCCGCCCGCCGCCGTTAACGGATTTCAAACGGGGCTCGGCCGTCCGAACCAGCCAATCAGCGCCCGCCGCACGCCCTCGCCGTCCGCCGATTGGGCAATCCGCTGCCAGGCCGCGGGGAACCCGGATGTACCGGCCCGCCGCGCGGAGGGTGACGGGAAGCGCAGGGCCCAAGCGCACAGCGTTGCAGGCAGGAGGCGGGAAGCAAACTACAACCCCCATAATGCACGGGGAGAGAGGAGTTTAACCAATCCGGAGGGGCGGCGCTTTGAGTGATGTCCCGAGGCAGCCTATCAGCTGCCTGGGGGCGGGCCTCCCCGCCAGGCCCCGCTCGGGGCCCGCGGCCGCCCCCTGCGGGCTCGGCAGGGTCCGGGGCGTCCGCCCGGCGGCACCGAGGACCCAGGGCGCTCCGTTGTGAGCCCAGCTCTGCCCGCAGAGCTGCCGGGACAGAGCCAGCTCCTTGCCCCGAGTGCCCCAGCTGCCGGTACCGGGGCTGCACGGCCGCGATCTCCCAACGCCCGGCTCCGGGCTCGGGGCAGACACCCGCCTGCCTCCCGCTACGGAGCCTGGCGGCGCTTCCTCCTGCTCTGCCCACGGCCGCTCATCCTTGACGAGGCGATCGGCTCGTTGGAGCGCCTGAGCGAGGCAGAAAGCTGCTGTCACCCAGCCCACTGCCTCCCGAGCCAAGGCACGCAGGCCTCCCGCCTGTGAGGAACCGAGCCAGGCCTCCGGCCCCCCGGGGAGAGCCCCTTCGGAACCCTCACGCACTTCAGAGCCACGGGCCCACCCGTGGCTGCAGCCCTACAGAGGCCACGCAGCAGGCAGCGGGGCGTCGAGGACCCGCAGGGCCACGCCGCCTCCTCCCGCCGCCTGCGGCCCACACGGCCCTCAGCTGGTCAGGGGCACGGGGACCACCTCGGGCCACGTTAGGGCCCGAACGGTTGCTCGGGGGGTGGGGCACGGGAGAGGCGCTGCGGGGCTGCGGGAGGGCCGGGGCTGGATCCCGGTACACCGGCACCGCGGCCCTGCTGCCACCAGGGGGCGCTCCCGCCCCGCCCTCCCGCGGCCCCGCCGCGCCTGCGCAGCGCCGCGCCCGCCCCGCCCCTCCCGCCCCCTCCCCTTCGGCGCATGCGCGCTGCTCCGCACCGGGCCCCGCGCCGCCGCGCGCATGCGCACCGCCCCCGCCCGCCCCCTCCCGCCCCGTCGCACCCCCCCGGAGCGCGGCGGCCGCTGGGCGGTGATGCGGAGCGGGGCCGGGCTCTGTTGAGCGGGCCGAGGCCCGGCGGGGCTCCCGGCGGCTCCCCGCGTCGCTGCCGGCCGGCCGACCCGCGGGGCTGGGGGGGGGGGGAGGGGGCGCTACCGGCCCGGAGCCTCCGGCGAGCGCTGAGGTGAGGGGCGGAGCGGGGCGGGCCGTGAGCGACAAGCGGCTCAGCCAATGGGAGCGGCCGGGCGCTGGCCACGCCCACGCGGCGCGATCCCGGCGGGTGATTGGCTGCGGGGGGGTGGGCAGGGGGCGGGACTAGTGGCCGGCCTCGTGCGGGGGCCCCGTGCTCGCCGCCCCGCCCCGGCACCGGGGGGACGGCGGGGGGAGGGGGGGGGGCACGGAGAGGGCCGGGCCGGGCCAGGCCGAGCCCCGGGCCCCTCGTTGTAGTCCCGAGCCCCCGGGGGGTCCCCATCGCTACCCCCCCGGGCCCGTGCCACCGGCTCGTTACTGGCCCGGTGCCCACCGGAGCCGCTCCCGAGGCCGGGCCCGGCCCCGCCGCGTGCCCAGGGCTCGCCCCGGGCCCTCCGTTCACCCCCCGGTGTTGCTGCCCCCGGTGCTTGGCCCTCCCCCCAGGGCCCCGGTGACCCCGGGCTCGTTCGTCCCGGTGAATCCGGGAGTCCCGGGGCCGGAGCCCGGCCGCGTCCGGTTTTCAGCTGGCACCGGGGCCGAGCCGCCCGGCTCCACGCACCGGGCGTTACCCGCGGCCGAGCCGTGCCCGGCGCTGAGTCACGGCCCCGGTTTGGGCAGCAAGGCCCCAGGCCGCACGCAGACGCCGTTTGCCCGGCGCACAAAGCACCGGGCGCCTCGCACGGCGCCGCTGCCAGCAGAGGAGCAGCTCCCGGCTCCTTCGTAGCCCCCCGCGCCTCGTCGTAGCCGTCCTCGGAGACACAAACCGAGTCCCGGCGCGGGGATCCGCCGTGAAGCCGGGCCCCGGGGAAGGCTGACGGGACTTGGCGGAGCTCGGGGGGCACCGGAGCGGGGCACGGAGCCGCCTGGAAGCCCCGAGCAGGGTGGGCGGCCGCGGGCAGGGGCCGGGAGAAGGGCGAGGGTGGGGTGGGAGCGCCGTGGGAGGGCCGGGAGTCGCCTCCTGGCAGCGTCACGCTGCTCTAACCCAAACTCTCTCGAACGCAGCTGGTCCCGGAGCCGAGGCGAGCTGAGATTTGCCAGCCCTGAGCTTTTTTCTTTTTCTTTTTTTTTTTTTTTTACTCTCTCATTCTCCGCAGCTCTCCTCCGGGGGTGAGTACAGCAGCACCGCCGCGCTCTCCCTGCAGCCCGCGTCCTGCCCGTGGTTGGGATCCCTGCGAGAGGGGAGGCGGGGGGGGGGGGGGGGGAGTGGAGCTGGGGGAAGCTGACTCCCGGTAAAAACGAGCACAGAATAAACGCCCGGAACGGAGGGTGCTGGGGCACGCGTGGGTCCTGTCGGTGGCTGAAATAGCTGGTGCCTTCGTGGGCAGAGGGAGGGCTGGCTGGGGCCTTTGCTTGAGAAGCAGAACGTTCAAAATGTGGCTGTGGAGACCTCTGGCAATTTAAATAACGCTACAAATCTTATTTCCACAGCAGCGGCGGTTTCGTCTGCGCGCAGTAGCAGGAAGCGTTTAAAAGACCTTTCCGGGGGTTGTTTCTGTTCCTGCCTTATTGCTAGGTAGGCGTTTTAGGCTGCGCTGGAAGCCCCGCAGCGTGGCCCCGGCCCGTAACCCCCTGCGTTCCTCCTCCCCCTGCAGCCGCAGCGCCGGAGCTCCCCGGGAGGCTCCCGCTTCTTACCTGCGGCTTTTAAGGGACGCTTTGACCCCTTTCCCCCTGCCCCTTCCCTTTGCGGGGGCAGAGGGACGCTGCCCTTTTGGGGCCTGGCAGGGGGACGGGGACAGGGACCGGGGGGGGGGGGGGGGGGGGGGGGGGGGGGGCTGCCCCGCGCCCCGCTCGAGCCGCTGCAGCCGTTGGGCGGCTTCCGCCGGGCCCGTTGGGCAATCCCGGGAAGGGGGGGTGGGGGGGCAAAGAACCGGGCCCTTTAACGGGCGGGGCCGGGGGCGGCGCTGCCTCCGCCTCCGCGGCTCTCCGGGACTGGCGGAGCGGGGCCGGGGCCTCCCGCAGCTCCCGCACAGCCGCGGCCGCCCGCAGCCGGTGAGCCCCCGGGGCTGCGGGGAGCGGGGGCCGGGGGAGGGCCCCCGGGGGAGGGGGGGGGCGCCGCGGTGGGATCGGGGCGGCTTTGGGGCTGGGCGGGGAGCTGAGCGGCGATAATAAGCTGTTGATGCGTGCGGGGCGGGGGGGGGGCTGCAGCGTTAACCGTTTCTGTGCCTCCTTCCCCCGGCGTTTGTCCGTGCAAAGGTCGGATGCTGTCGCCACCCTGAGGGAGCGCGGAGGCAGGAGTCTGCCGGGGGGGCTGATCCGCTTGTGCTCCGGACCATGGACTCATTGAGGGCGGCCCAGGTGTGAAAATGTCCAGCAGCAACCGGGACTTGGTGATTGACTTTGTTTCCTACAAGCTGTCGCAGAAGGGCTACAGCTGGAGCCAGCTGGAGGAGGAGGATGAGAACAGGACTGACCTCGCGGCGGAGGCCGGCACGGACGGGGTGCTCAACGGGAGCCCGTCCTGGCACCCGCCCGCCAGCCAGGTAGTGAACGGCGCCGCCGTGCACCGGAGCAGCCTCGAGGTCCACGAAATCGTTCGGTCAGCCGCCGTGAGGCAGGCGCTGCGAGAAGCGGGGGACGAGTTTGAGCTGAGGTACCGCCGGGCCTTCAGCGACCTCACCTCCCAGCTCCACATCACCCCCGGCACGGCGTACCAGAGCTTCGAGCAGGTGGTGAACGAACTCTTCCGCGATGGAGTGAACTGGGGGCGCATCGTGGCTTTCTTCTCCTTCGGAGGGGCGCTGTGCGTGGAGAGCGTCGACAAGGAGATGCGGGTACTGGTGGGGCGCATTGTGGCGTGGATGACCACGTACTTGACCGACCATCTAGACCCCTGGATCCAGGAGAACGGCGGATGGGTAAGAGCTGCTCTCCGCGGGGGGGTTGGCTCCCTGCGGCCCCCTGGCTCAAGGCCGGGCGGCGTTGGTCGAACCCAGCTCCCTGGGGTGTTTGTGTTAGCGCCTGCCCGAGGCCTTGCAGGGTGATAAATGGGTGCGCGGCCTCTCCCTCTGTGTTCTTAGCGCTCTGCCACGAGAGCGCCAGCCCGCCGCGATGGAACAAAGAGTTTGTGCTCAGATCCGTCCTTCCTCACCCTTTTTTCCCCTCCTTCTCCCTGCCTGTTACGTAAGAGACCCATTTTCCGAGAGCCTTTGGAAACGTCATGTCACCCAAGCTCGTTCTTCAAGCGGCAGCCCTTGCTCTCGGCACGTTCCTCGTGTCATTTAGCAGCGGGGAGCGGCGCTTCCTCCTCCTCCTCCTCCCTGAGCTGCTGCTCGGGGCTGGCCTTGCGGCCTGCTGGGGTAACAGCCGCTTCTGCGTTCTGGAGACGGGACGTTCCTCCTCCTCCGCTGCGGTCGCCGTGAGGCGAATCCTCCGGCAGGTCCCCGGGGGCGGCGCCGGGGCAGCTCCACCCGAGCCGGTGGGGTTGCGAGGCACAGCTCCGTGCCCGGGAGCCGCCTCATCCTCAGCTGCTTCTCGCCCGGCTCGGAGCGGTGCTCCCGGCTGCCCCCGCAGCGCTTTCGGCAGCGAGGCATTCAGGTGGATGAGCGCTTCTCCAGGAAGCGTTCCTGAGATGCCTGCTCTGGCTGCGCGCGGGGCTGCCGGCGGGAGGCTTAGGGCCCGCAGGTGTTGGGAGCTGTCTCTCTGCTTCCACTTCTGCATCTTAGGGGTTCCCTGCGGGGGCGACCGTCACTGGTGCCCGCTGGGAGGAGCTCCCGCTGTCAGCCGTTAGCGTCTAAACGGTGGGGAATCGGTGGGGAATCGCCCCCCGAGCGCTGGGAGCTGAGGCCTTTCCGCCCCTTTCATCCCTGCAGCCCACCCCTGCGCTGCGAGGAGGGGGCAGGAGCCCCGGAGCGCCCCTTTGGCGTTGGGGAACCCCAGGAGCCCCTCGGGGCTCCCCAGCTCCCTGTGCCGGACCCCCGGGAGCACCCAGGGCGGAGCGGGAGCACCCAGGGCTCAGGAATTCCTGGAATGTGGCCGGCCTGGGGCACTGCCTGGGTGGGGCTGCTCAGGCAGCCTCGGGAGGTTTCGATTCCTAACCTGGGACCCGCCGGCCGCTGGATCTGGCCCATTAGCGCTCTGTGGTCGCGCAGATAACCCCTGGCCAAACGCTGCCGAGTTCCTTCCCCCCCCCCCCTCCCTCCGGCTTTGGCTTTTAAAGCCCCAGATTAGTCTTGGAATTGAGTGATCAAATTGAGGTTTCCAAGCGAGCGTGGCTGTTGCTGTTAGTGACGGGCTGGGTTGTATCCTGGAGACCTAGGCGATAATGCAACCCGATTTTTTGTAAATGAACTCTCGGGGGGGATTTAGATTAAATCACTGGTGGAAAATCACTGGTCCCTGCTTGCGGGGAATGCAATACCTCCTCCCTCCCTTCCCCACCCCCAACCAGCTATCGCAGTTAAGACTCCGCATTTTTTTTGTGCGCGCACGCGTCTGCCTCTAAATTCATTGTTTGTAGCAAACATTTGCTCAGCAGATTGCGGGAGGGTCAGGACTGCTCCCTCGCCGACCCGCCCACCCGCTCGGGCTTTGAAGATCTCCGTGAGCTGCGCTTCCCTCCCGGGGGAGCAGCCCTGCTCCCGACCTTGAGCGGGGCTCCTGGCTTCGCTGCCCGGGCCGTGCCGTGGCCGAAGCGGAGCCGGGTGCCGCAGCTGGGGGGGGGGGATTGGATCCAAACGGGGTGGGCGGCGTGGCTGCCGCCAGCCTGCTGCAATCCCTGCGCCCCCAACCTGCTGCTTTCTGACAGCCCGGCTGCAGCGTTCGGCCGCGCTCCTTTCGGTGGGGCTCCAGGCGCAGGGGTGACGTGTCCGGGGGACGCTCTGCTTGGCTCTCGCGGGACTCCAGCTGCAGGGACGAGCCGTGGTTTGGGAGCGCGGCCGCCCTGCGCCTCCTGGGCGGCGCGTGTGGTGGGGAAGGAGCGCGGCTCCATCGCAGGTGTCGCCCGGGCGGCACGCGGAGGAAGCTCGGTTTCGTCCTGCACCGGCGGAACAAAGGAGAGCGCAGCGTGGCCGTGGGGGCGCCGGCTTGCCTTTGGGGAGGGCAGAACTGGAGAAACCGTTTTTTGAGGGAGGAGGAGCGGTAAATCTCACGGCGCGGCGTTAACGTGGGTATATCTTGTCGTGTCGTCTGGCCCTGCCTTGCTTTCCCCTTCTCTCCACAGTCTGCCGCCGAGAAAGCGAAGAGGAGAGGAACCTGAGGGGGGTTTCATGATCAGCCCTGGGCTGCAGGGAGCTGCTGCCCCGTGAGCTATCAAAACCAAGTAGGACGCTTTCTGGAGGCGGATACTTTGACCTGGACCGAGTCCCACCGGCTGTAAACTTTAAACAGGAAGGCCAGCGGCGACCGGAGGCGTCACGGGGTGTGGAGAGCCCCAGGGAGAGGGAACGCAGGAGGCGGAAACCCAAGGTGCACGGGAGAGCGCGTGGCAGGCGGAGGTGTGCTGCCCGTGCGTCGTGTGCTCGAGGAAGGGAACCGGGCAGGAGTCCTCGCCTGGCTGTGACAGCCCCGGGTGTGCTCCTGCCTTTCCCTCCAGGCTGCGTCTGCCTTCAGAGCGGGGCTAAAAGCCGGTGTTCTGGGGCCTTGGGGCAGGTCTGTGAACGTAGAGGCGAGGGCTTTCCCCTCTGCAGAGAGGAAGAGCGAAGGCTTTGTGTCGGGCCAGGACTGAAAGCGTGCAGGACCCCAGCGGGCAGCCTGCAAGGCCTGAATCCCGGCGGTCTGGGCTGGCCGAGGGGCAGGGACCCCTCAGGGGGTCCCCGGGGCTGGCCGAGGGGCAGGGACCGTCCCCAGGGCTGGCCCTGGGAGCCGCAGGCTGCCGGTGGTCCCGCGTGCCGGGACGGACGTGTCGCGTTGCTCTGCGGCGAGCTGGAAGCTTGCGGTTCTGTTTGGGGAAAACCCTTCGAAGATGTCAGTACAGCAAACCCCTGTAGTATCTTTTTAATTTTTTTTTCGTGAATGGTAGGAAATGACTCAGCCTGTGTCATATGACAGAACGCAGCTGGGATTTCGTCCTCCGCTCTGGCTCCAGCCGTCTCAATGGTTTCAGGTTGAGAGCTAGACTTCAGCCTCCAGCTCTTGAGAAGAGCTTTCTGGCCTTGCGCGGCTTGCCCAGGTAAATGGCACGCGCCTCCCCCTGCAGCCACCTCGCTCTGCTGAGCCTGCCCGCCCCGAGATCCTCGCCAGCCCGAGCTCGTCGGGCTGCGCGCCTCTAGGTCTGAATCGTGCTGCTGGGCGCAGGCGTGGCGAGGGGCCCTGGCACGAGGCGCGCACGGCACGCGTGGCGGAGGCTCAGCTGCGCCTTGTGCTCCGTGGGGGACGCGGCCGCCTCCGGCTGACGGCTGCCTCCGAAGCCCTGCTCCCCTGCCGCCGCCCGAGTGTTCACACACAGCTTTCGGGGTGGCCAGGCACTGCTGCGCCCCCGTGAGCTCTCAGCCGGCCGTCAGCGCCCTGTGTCGGCCAGCGCCTGGCGAAACTGGCTGCGGGAGGGGACTGGGGGCAGCCGGAGATGCTCTTTGCTTTCCGCTTTGTCCCCTGGTTATTTTCACGGTCCGGACCCCTTGCTGCTGGGACCGTGCCCCCGTTGCCGTCACCCGCCTTGGGGTGGCAAAGCGCTCTGCCCGTGTCCCTCGCCCCGTTACCGGCTGCCCGGGGGGGGAGGACAGCCCGGTGCGCCCCGGCGTCCCCAGCGGCTGCTGGAGGTCCCTGCGGATTGCTGGCAGCTCCTCAAGCTGGCTGGGAACCGGGAGGCTTTTCCGCAGCCCTCCAGGAAATGCCATTGGAATGACTTCCACGGCCGCTTCCTGCCCGGCCGCGGCAGCGTTCCTGCCGCTAGGCCACGGGGGCTGGAAGGACGCCTTTCCAGAGCTCTGCCTCTCGCCCCCTTCGCTTGCTTCTCCTTCGGCAGGGCCCGGGCTGCTTTCCCCGCTGCCCCTGGGGGCGCGTGGTGGGCTTCGCTCGGGCTCCTCGGGTCTGCCATTAGAGCTGCCGGGAGGCAGCGCTGAGCTCTGGGGCTGGCGCTGGCTGTGACCCCGAGCGCTGGGGGGGGCGGGGGGGGCGTTTCCTCCCCCTCCCAGGGGAGGCTGTGGGAACCGGGGCTCGTAAAGCACCCCGAGATGCTTTAATCCCAAGAGCCGCGGTGCTTAAAAGACACCTGTGAAAGTCCTAACGATCTGGTTCTCGCCGCTCTGCCTTCCCGGCCGCTCTGGGCGGCGTTCATCCTGCTCGTCCTGCTCCCCTTCAGAAGGGAGCCAGCGGCGTCCCGGAGGGGGAGCGGGGGGGCGGCAGCAGCGGGCTCTTGGCCCTGCGGAGCTGCAGCTTTCTGTGTCTGGGCGCTGGTGTCTGGGTGAAAAGGCCGCGCGGCTCCTGCGTGTGCGTGCGGTGATACGCGCGCAGCCCGCCCGCGCCCGGCGTTCGCCTGGTCGATGCTTGGAGGCCTCCGCTCCTCGGTTTTTTTACCAAGCTGCTGGAGGCCGGCAGTGCGGTCCCCAGCGCGAGGAGCGTGTCCCCAGCCGCTCTTTATCCCACCAGCTGCGAGCCGGAGCAGTCCCGGGAGGAGCCGGGAGGAGGGGAGGGATGGGTCTCGGCTGTGGGAGCGCAGCGGGCCGGCTGAGCACGGAGCCAGGGGACCGGCGGTGCTTTCTGACGGGGGAGGGAATCAGGGAATCAGGGAATCACAGAACTGTAGGGGTCGGAAGGGGCAGGGGGAGGCGGCTCTCTGCCTGCTGACCCCGCAGCGGGCGAGGGCGATTCCCTCCCGGCTGACTCAGGGCGAAGGCACGCGCCCCGCGCCCCGCTCCCCGCTCCCTGCTCCGGGCCGTGGTCTCCTCCCTCCCGGAGGGATGTCACCCTCAGACGCCGTTGTTCCCGGTGACTAAAGACGACTGATAACAGAGGCATGAAAGGGAAGCGGTGTCCCTCTGTGCCGGGGCACTCCTTGGCCGGCTGCTCCGGCCTTGGACGGGGGAAACCCAGCTCCTCCTCGCCGTCCCCACCTGGGGGGCCCTGCGGAGAGGCGCCTGCTGCTGCAGGAGCTCCGAGGCCGTGCTGCCGAACGCCCTGGGGATGCCCAGGACTGGGGTTTGGGGACGCACTCGTAGCCACGCGTGAGAGCTTCCCCTCCGGGGGGCTGCGGGGTGGCCCCGGGGGGTTGGTGGGAGCGCTCGGCCGGGGAGAGGGGTCACGCTCCGCGGCACGGGGCGAGGGCACGGGGGGCTGGCGGAGGCAGAGCCGTTAGCAGATGGCTCCAGCTGGGGTTACGGGGAGCAGGTGTGGGTTTCGGGAGGCGGCGTTTTAAGAGCGATGTTCAGTTTTGAACCCAGGAGGCTGAGCCGCGGCTCGCGTGCTGGGGAGCCGTGACCTAGTTGCGCTGTCAAAGCGCTCGTTTTTATTTATTTTTAGGTATTTTGCTTATTTCATCCTCGTGTTTAATTTAGCCAGCAAATAAAAATAAAGACGCGGGGGCCGAGCGGTGCCGGGAAGGACTGCCTCCAGGCGCGAACGCCCGACGTGCAGCCCCTCGGTGCAGCCCGCACCCCTCCAGCACCATCCCCTCGGACACGTGCTCCCGTGTACCGGCCCCGCGCCGTCTCCCAGGACCTCTGTAAGGGACACCCAGCGCGCTCAGCTGCCTGCCTGCGGGGCGGCCGGGGCGGGAGGAGCGGACGCGATGC
This sequence comes from Cygnus atratus, assembly GCF_013377495.2. Taxonomy (NCBI): domain Eukaryota; kingdom Metazoa; phylum Chordata; class Aves; order Anseriformes; family Anatidae; genus Cygnus; species Cygnus atratus. The sequence continues at coordinate 1,120,494 of NC_066377.1, forward strand.
GGAGCATTAAGCAGAGAGCTCCCCGCGGCCGCTGGGACCGCGGGAAGGCCGTGCCATGCCCTGCCGAGGGGAGCTGGGGGAGCGGGGGGTTGAATCTTGTGTCGGCTCTGCAGCAGGAGCCGTGCTGGTCGCTGTCCCGGCAGCCGTTTGCCCGGCGTGCCTGCGGCAGGGCGATCCAGCTGCGTTTTGAGCAGGGCGAAGTTTCGGGGGGCCGTGCGATTCCCCCGGGGAGAGCTGCTCGAGCTCGTCGCCTTACCCTCCTTCCTGCTCAAGCCTGCGCCTCGGCTGTGCCTGCGGACGCAGCCCCTGCTTCAAGCAGATCCAATTAGCGGCAGGCTGCTGGCAGCAGCTCGCGGAGGTCGCCCCTGGGACGAGGAGCCCTGGGGCAGGGAGGGCGGGCGGGCGGGCTCCCCCCGCGCCCTGGGCTGCCTGACCCGGGGTGGGGTCCCACTGGCTGCTGCCGGCCCCGTGCTCCCAAAAACTCCGAAGTGGGGCCACTTGGCAGCACGCGGGGGCTCCGAGAGCCTTGCAGGGCCGAGGCAGGGGGTGCTGCAGGGCCGCGTGCCCACGTGGAGGCAGCCGCTGGAGCTGGCGTCGAGCTGGTGGCTGCTCTCCGAAGGAGAACGGAGGGATTTGGGGGATTTCTCCCCCCTCTGGAGGGCAGAGGGCTCCGTGGATGGCCACGAGGCTGCCCTGGTCTGGTCCGTACGCAGCTAGCGCTGCGTTTCGTTCGTTCTCCGAGGCGATGCTGGTCCCAGCTGCACGTCGCTGGGCTTCTCTCACGGCTTGGGCTGCCGAAGGCTGGGGCCCTACGAGCGCCGTGTGCGGCTGCTGCACGTGCCACTCGTGGCCAGCTGGCTCGCGGCCTGGGCCGGGACCGGGAAGTGGGGGGTGGCCCGGGGCAGTTCCTGGGCGATGCCTGAGTTGGGTGTTGAGAAAATGAGGGGGTGCTGCCTCTAAGTCAGCGACCGCAGCAGCGCCGTAAGCGCTTCCGTCCCGTAATGCTGCGGCTCACGAGCGTGTTACGCTCGCCGCAGAGCTGATGTCTTTTATTAGAGCAACCGACCTCATTTAGAAGCTGCCAGTGCACCAGCCGGTGATTATTTCACGCGGCAGCACGGACGGAGGAGCCCAGAGCAGAACACAAAGTCCCCTTCTCCTGCTGCGCTGCTCCGAGCCATTTGCTGCGTCAGCTCCCTCCTCTCCTCCTTCCCCTCGAGTCAGCAAGGATTTGGCTACCAGTGACTTCAGGGCCAGAACCATTTGAGATTTCACGTGGGCTGACGGGAAGTGAAAACGGAATGAGCACATCTTCCTCCCCTTCCTGCCCCTCCGCCCTTTCCCCTTTTTCATTCAAGGGCCGTGTAAATTGCTGCAGCCTGGCGAGGCTCCGGGGCCGAAGCGGGGAGTGGGGGCCTTGGTCGGCGCTCGCCGGGGTGCTGGGGACGGGCGGCTCCCGAGGCAGAGAACCGGGGACCCGACGCCCCAGGGAGCGATCCCGCTCCTGGCCCTGCTCGTCAGGGGAGCAATCCTGCTCCCTGCCCTGCTCAGAAGAGGTCCGGTAACGCCTGCCGTGCCCCGGGAGGTGCTTTGGAGTAGGGCTCGGTGCGGTTAAAGGCTGAGGGCTGTGGGGGCCACGCTCAGCCCTGCCTAGGAGCGTGGCTGTGCGCCCGGGCACGTGTGAGCGCAGAGCATCGCCCCCTCGGCGCAGGTTTCCCCGTGCCTACACAGGTGCTGCGACGTTCGGGAGGAGCAGTGACGAGGCGGAAGGGAGCTTTGCTCCCAGGGCGCTGCAGGACCCCGCGGAGGTCTCGGGACCGCTCGGGCTCCCGGCGGCGCAGGCGGCCGACGACCGTGAAATTGCAGCGAGAGCTTCCCCTGCCCCCGCCGAGCGCGCCCCCCGCACAAAAGGCAGGCGGGCCGCGCCGCCCGCGGGGGCTCAGACACCATCTGTCCGCTGGGGAGAAGCATCAGAGAGACCGTCTTTCCTCGGCCTCTTCCCCTTAATGCCCTTCGGAAAACGATCCCGTTCCCAGCAGGTGCTAATCCCTCGAGCGGACCCGGCTCTGCCCACGCGCTCGGGGCTGCGCCTTTGTGCCGGGAGCTCGCCGCCGGCCGCGGTCCCTGGTGGGGGACCCGGTGCGGGCCTGGGCTGCGGCACTTCTGGGAGCCCCCGGCCCGGTTCTGGGAGCGGCTCTGACGAAAGCCGGCCGCAAGCAGATCCGTGCTTCGCGCCGTCTCCTGCCTCGGTACCCACGAATGTTTCAGCAGGTTTGGGAAGCAGCGCGGTTCCCCTCTCCCCGCCTCTTGCTGCGCGCAGCAGTCTCCGGGGGCAGGGAGAGGGGCCACAGCTGCCTTCCGAGCCCCTTCCGTGCGTTTGGAGAGCGCTGAAATGGTGCTGAACGGTGCGGGCTTCTCGCAGGCTCCCCGGAGCTGCTGATGGAGCAGGGGTGACAAGAGGCTGCCCTGCTGGCGAGGGTTTCCGGGCTGCAAGGAGGTGGCTGCAGCCCTCACGTACGCCGCAGCCCTGCGGGGTTTGTCAGGCTGCGGGCTAACCCCGGGGCAGCTCGGTGTGGGGCCGGGCAGGGGGGAGAGGCAGGGACGGGCCTGTTTAATGACCCCTTTGGAGTTTAACGACCCCTTTGGAGCTTACGGCCGCATCCGGGAGAGGCAGGTTGTGCCTGGGCAGCGGCAGCACCCAGGGGAGCAGAGCCGGGGTGAGGCAGGCCCGGCCTTTGTCACGGGGATGTGCCGCTGCCTCCCCGCCGGTCCCCGTTAGCGTAACAGAGCTGGGTCCCTGCAGCATCCAGCTGTGGAGCTGCGGGTCCCCGCCGCCCCTTCCCCGCCCCGATGGCCCCATCTGCCATCCCGATGGCCCCGCGTCCCGTCCCCAGCCTGCCCAGGGCCGCTGGCAGGGACCAGCACGGCCTCAGCACCGAAGCCGGGGGCTGCAGAAGCTCGGAGAGCGGCGCGGGTCCCTGCCCCGGACGGCACAGCTCCTCGGCGAGGTGAGCCTGGGTCGGGGCTCCCGCTGAGCTCCAGCCGCAGGGCCCCAGGCTCTCAGGGCTGTCGCTGCTGCCCTCCCGAGGGTCCTGGCTTGAGACCCCGCGGGGTCAGGGCCACCCACACGCGCAGCAGCCCGGGGTTGTGCTCCCGGGGGGAGCAGGGCACGGGGGGCGATTCGGAGCTGCGCGGGGACCCGCCGAGCCGTGGGCACGGGATCCCAGCAGCAGCCTTTGGCAGCGCTCGTGTTTTCAGTTCTTCTGAAAGCTCTCGGCTCTGCCTTTTCCCCCCCTCCCCGACCCCGCGCTTCCTTCACCTGCAGGTTTGCACATGCCAGCGCCGTGTGGGGAGCTGGCAGCCCGCAGGGGCCCCGGGAACAGGCTGCTGCCGGCGCGCGGCTTTGTTCTGCTCGGCGCTGGGCTGCTGCCGGGCTTTCTGCGTGCCTCCCCCTCCCGGCGCAGCACCCGGCCCCGCAGCTCCCCAACAAACGCCTGCCTGCCTGTCCTGATGACTCTGCTCCCGGCCGGTGGTGGTGTTGGGCCTCTCAGCTGTGACACAGCTGTACTCACAGCTCAGGTAAACCGGGAACGGCGAGCTTTGTTTTCGAGTGAGACATCGCCTCGTGACGAGGACGCGTGGACGGGGAGCCAGGTGCTGTGGCTCACGCTGCGGGCAGGCCACGTAACCCCGCCGCACGTCTGGGAACGGCACGGCCTTGTCCCCAGGGAGGCTCTGGGGAGCCGGCTCCTTTTTCTGGTGGAGCGCGACAAGATTCTGGGGTGGGAAGCGAAAGCCTTTCGTACGTGCCGAGCTGCTTGCGTGGGTGCCTTGTCTCCAAAGGCGCTCGCTCCCGGAGGACAGCGCGCTCCCCGAGCGGCGCGCAGGTGGCGGAGGTGGCGTGGGGCCGGGGCGCTCGGCAGCAGGGTCTGCTCTCCTCCCCGCACACACGTCCCTGGCTCGCGGTGAGCAGGCCGTAGGCAGAGCCCCGCTCATCTCTGCTGGCCTCCCGAGCCTCGTGCCGGCGCCCCGGTGCCTCCCGCGCGAGGGACACCCGGGGTGCCCAAACCGCTGCCGCCCCCCAGCTGCCTGTCGGGAGAGCAGATGGGGATTAGCTGCTCGCATCTGCTCCCGTCACCTGCCTCGGGGCCCGGCGTCACTCACTGAATCCTCTTTCCCAAAGCCTCGCAGCTTATCGTGAAAGAGGAACCCGCTCTGCTCCGCCTGCCCCGAGCGGGATGCGGCGGCTCGGCCGGGGTCCAGGCGGTGCCGCTGAGCGGAGGCGGCTGGCCCGGGGCAGGGGGCTCAAACGTTGGCTCTTCCCCTTCCCGCTTTCAGGCCGGGCCACGAGGCGCCGTCTGCAGCCGGACCTCGCGGCCGCTTGACCTTGCTCTCATCCCCCCGAGACGGCGAGCCACCCCGAGACGCCTCGGGTCGGCCCTCGGCGTGCCGCGAGGCGGCCGCTCGGCGCGCACCGGGCTGCCGCTCCCCTGGCAGGGGCTGCAGGCCGAGGCGGGCGGGTGACGGGATGGGTCCTGGCAGCCCCGGGGCTGCTGGCACGCAGGGTCGGGGCTTGGGAGGGCCCCGGGGGGTGCCCGGAGCAGGAGCCCCCAGCCTTGGGGCTGCGGCGAGGAAACCTCGTGTCCTGCCCCCGGCGCCGGGCGGGGAGAGGCGCCGCCGGGGCTCGGCCTCTGGGTAGGCGCAGCCTCCTGCCGCTTCCTCCTCGCCTCGCCAGGGCACCCTCCTCTCGGTCCGTCAGCGGGCGGGGAGGGGATGTGACGGGGCTGGGAGCGGTGGCAGAACAGCCTGTCCTCTGGGGCGGGGGCGGCCCCGGGGCGATGGAGACACCGACGTGCTGTTGCTACCATAGCCCTCCTTCGGAGCGACTCAGGAATTCCAAATATTTCCTCCCAGATAAAGGTGACCGGGGGAGGCCAGAAATATCTGGACGTGCCCGGGCAAGCCTGGGAGCCCCGAAGACGGGGCAGAACGGGGCAGAACGGGCGGAATCGGTACTCGGCGTGCTGCACGCCGGGCGCTGTGGGAACCGGCAAGCTGCCTCCCCTAACCTCCAACCCACCCCAGGCCTGGCTGCCCGCTCCCAGGGGCCACACCTGGGATCGTGCTCGTGGGGGCCCCGCTCCGGGACGGCTCCCTGCAGGGCTGCTCCCTCCCCAGGGAAGGAGAGGGGCTCCCTCCCTCCCTCCCTCGGCTCCTGCCCCGCTCCTCTCCACCTGTGGCACCCGATAGCTCCCGGTCCACCGCCTGCGTTTATCTCTCGTTCAGCAAACGCTTACTTTTCTTAGAAACAGAGGCTCCGAACGCGCTTCTTGGAACCGCCTTTCCCCAAGCTCCGGGGCACGTACCGAAGAAGAGGTAGCGCGGAGGGACGAGGTGCTGCCCCCCCCCCCCCCAGCCGCCCCGGCCCCTCTCCTGGTGCCCACCCCACCGCGGGACCCCGGGCGGAGGCGCTGGGTGCCGGGGAGCCCCTGCTCTCCTCCGGGGACCCCCCCGCTCAACTCCGCGTGCTCCGTGCTGCTGAGGAGCCCCGGGGGAGGCGTTGCCCCCTCCAGAAACCTCAGCCCTGTGGGAGGGATGGGGGCGCTTGGGAAGGGTCTGGCAGGAGCGGGGCTGTTTGACCCCGGCACAGCCCTCCAGGCGCAGGTGGAGGTACGGGCAAGGTGACCTTCCCCTGCCCACCCCGCTCCCTCCCCCTCTAGGAGCAAAACTCTGTGTCTCGGGTGCGTCTGGAGCAGGGGACGCCCCTGGGCTCCGCAGGGGATGCTCCTGGGCTCTGTTCCCTGCTGGCAGCACTGCCCAGGAGCCGCCGACGCCTGCGCGGCTCCGGCCGCGCCTCGGGAGGAGCCTGCGGAGCGGGGACAGGCGGGTGCCCGGCCCTCGGCTCGGTCGGGCAGGCCCCGGGGAGCAGGGAGCGAGGGGGCTTTTTGCAGGGAGAACGTTGATCTCGATGGGCACGGCATCCTTCCTCCGCCCTGAGCACGGCCACGGCATCGGGTGCTGTGGGGGCCCTGCCTGGGAGCCCCCAGCGCGGGGCCGCGCTGCGGTGTGGAGCTGCTCCGCCGGGGGCGAGCCCGTGCCTCGTGTCCCGGCTCCCCCAGCCCTCCGTCCCCGCCGGCCCGCTGTCAGCTGCCTCTCGCCACGCTCCGTCACCACCTGGCAGCAGAGGGATTCCCCGTGCCCTAATTCAAAATACCGCCCCCCCCCCCCCGCCTTGGCTTTGGGCTCGCCTCCCGCAGCGCGGCGCTGGTTGTTTCTGTGGCCTCCCTCCTGGAGCGGTGGGAGCAGAGCGGGCGGCAGCGGGCAGGAGCCTCACCCGGCCCTGCGGCCGTCACCTCTGCGTGACTGCGTGGCCGCGCTCCGCGGCTGCCTGCGCCCCAGCAACGGGGCCGGGCTGCAACGCAACGGCTCCACGGGGAGTGCGGCGGCCTTCTGCCACCCCCCGGGGCAGCTTCTGTGCCCCGGCGCGAGGCTCTGGGCAGCAGCCTGCCCGCGAGCGAGCGAGGAAGGGGCCCCGTTGTCGCTGCCCCGTGGCCCTGCTGGCGTCGTCACGGTCGAGCAGCGCCTGCGGGAGGTGGAGGGCAGCCAGGGAGGCCGTGAGGTGCTGGAGGACGTTTCCTGGCAGGTCCCGAAACTCGTCGGCCCCTGCCGAGGTGCCTCGTGCCCTGCTGGGCACCTGGGGCCGTTGGCCAAGGAGGGGAGGGGAGCCAAGCCGGGCGCCTTGCTGGGCAGCGCCGCCTGTGAGCTTGCACGCGCGTGTGGCAGGGCGAGGGGGTGCCCCGCGAGCCGTGGCCACGCGGGGGTGTCCGGTGGGTTCCCCTGTGGGAGCCAGGGGACTGGGGCGGCATTCCCCGGAGGGATGGAGTGCAAGTGCCTCAAGAGCAGGGATCGGGGCGCCCGCGGGTGCTGGGGCAGCTCCGGACCCAGCCGGGGGTGCTGCCCCTGCCCCGGGAGCCGTGGTAGGGCGTGACATCAAGGCAGCTCCAGCCTGGCTTATCTCTGCTTTCCCAGAGCAGGCGGCTTACTGGAACTGTGTCCGCTTATCAGGGAGCACGGGACCTCGCCGGGAACACGGCTCGAGGCCGGAGCCCCGCTGAAGCCGAGCTGCCGGCTCTCGAGCTGCAGGAGCTCCCCAAGGCCGGAGCTGCCGGCGCCAGCCCCCTGCAACCTTGGTGCTGCTGCTGGGCTCTGATAAACGGGGGCAGCGAAGCTCCCGGCCTCCTGCAGCCTGCCCTGGTGCTGGCCGCGGGGCCCTGCAGCGATCCTCGGGGCGGCCCGTGGCTGGGGGTGATGGGGGGGGGGGCTAACCAGGTCCTGGGAGTTCGGCTTTCCTCGTAGCTCTGTGGGGCCAGGTGTGTACGTGACACCCTTGCTGTAGGGCCGGGTGAGCTTTCTGTGCGGGACCAGCACCAAACCTCCTGGGCCACCCGGCCGCGTTGGAAGGACGCGAAGCAGCGAGCAGCCGGCCTCGTGCTCCGCTCCCAGAGCTTGGCCCCGCAGGGCTCCGGCCGTGAGGGTCCCCTGAGGGAGCGGGGAAGCCGCACGGCACCACGGAGCTGCTGGGGACCCTGCGGGGCTGCGTGGGGGCAGGCGGCTCTCTGAGAGCCGGCTCTGAGGCATGGAATGGTCCGGACCCGGGCTCGCTGCTCTCCCGCGGTCCAGGCCATGGCCATCTGCTGTCGAGCGGGCGAGGGGCCGGGAGTTTGCTGCCCGCTGACACCGTGGCAATCCGCCCGGCTCCTGCCGTCGGCGGCGGCGATGTGGGGCCGGGGAGGCCGGCCGGGCCGGGCCGGAGCGGCTGCATTCCTGGCCGGGCTGCTGCTCGGCCCGTGTTCACCCCGGGGCAGGCTGGGGATCTCGGCCGGCGTCGCAGCGGTGACGCAAAACCCCGGCACAAAACGCAGAGCCCGCACCGGCACCGTGCACCAGCCCTGCTGCTGCTGCTCCTTCGGACCTCGGCAGCAGGCTGCGGCCCGGCCTTCCTCCTGCTGCGAGGATTTCGATGGCGCTTCGATGCTAATTTTAGAGAGCCTCGGGCACGTGGTGCGCTGCCTGCCCTGCCCTCGTGGTGTTCTTCTTGCGAATCCTTCCTGGCATCGGCTTCTCTCATGACCGGTCCCTGTGCTTCCCCCCTTGCCCTGTGTGCGTGATTCAGAGCAGGGAAGCGCCAGGCGTCTGCCGTCCGCCCTGTCCCCACCGCCACTTTCCTGCCTGCAGGAGCCCTCCCGCTCCTTCCTGCCGTCCCCTCCCCGGGCCGTGCGAAGGAAGGCGCCCAGGGAGCAGCATCCCGGCCGTGTGGGGCTCTGCAGGGCCCCCCCGGCACAGCCCCCAGGTGCTGGGAGCACCTCGCAGATCCCTGTGCACCACGTGTGGGACGTCTCAGCCCTCGCGGCCTCGTGTAGGAGAGCGTGAAGCCCCCCAGGAGGGCCTCTACCACGGCGGGGGGGGGTGGCTAGCAGAGACGAAGGAGGCCTGTGAGATTTGGGATTGAGGGGAGGGCGTTCAGGGACCGTTACTGCAGCTAGATCTGGGAGGTGAGCGAGCCTCGCTGCAGGCAGGGGCCATCCCCTCCTGCCCTGCTGTGCTCCCTCCCCTGTCCCGTAGGGAGAAAAGAGAGGAGCAGGCACGACCCGAGCACCTGCTGGGCCCCGGGGGAGCAGCCCCCACCGTCCTGCTGCTTGCTGCTGGGCGCCGTGGCCCCGCTTCTCTCCCTCCCTGTGCTCACTGCTCTCCTCTCCCCCCAGGAGCGGTTTGTGGACCTCTACGGGAACGATGCTGCTGCGGAGATGAGGAAGGGCCAGGAGACCTTCAACAAATGGCTCCTGACCGGGGCGACGGTGGCCGGAGTGCTCCTGCTGGGATCCCTGCTGAGCCGCAAGTGACCCGCCGTCCCGTCCCGTCCCGTCCCGTCCCGTCCCGTCCCGCCCTGCCCCGTCCATCCCGTCCCGTCCCCAGGACGGCTGCGCCTTCACCGCCACATCCACTACACGGCTCCCGAGCACCGCCGCTGTGGGGGCAGACCCCCCGCGCCTCCCGGGCAAGCGCCCTGCTCGGCGGAGCTCCCTCCCTCGCGCCGCCAGCTCCTTTTCTCGTAGCTCCTCTTATTTGACCGTTCCGTTGTGTTTGAAAGGCGCTGAGACCGATGCAGCACTTCAGCCGACAGCTCCCAGCGCTGGGGAGATCCAGGCAGCCGGGGGCGGGGGGGGGGGGAGCGCTGGCTAGAAGGCGTCCCAGCCCTGCGGGGTCCTTTAGATCACTTTGAAGAGAATAAACAGACTTATTTTTGCATGTGTGAGTGCGTGCGTGTGTGTAGATGTGTCACTAAGGTAAGGTTCCCCAGCCAGAGCGAGGGTCTGGGCTCCGGCCTGCGGCGTGCTCCGCTCCTGCGCCCCAGCCCTGCCCCGCTGCAGCAGCCGGGGGGGGGCACAGAGCTGAGCTTTGCCGTCCCCGCAGCGTCCCTCCCCGTCCCCTCCTCGCCCGGCGCTGCAGGAGGGTGCCTGCCCGCCGGGAGGAGGAGGAGGCTGAGGCTGAAGCCGAGGGCGAGGGGCTCCGAGCTTGCCCGCCAGCCCCCTGCTCCCCCCCCCCCCGGGGGGGGCAGCTGCTGGGAGCTGAGGCCGCCCCGCGGGTGCTGAGGATGGCGCACCAGGCCCAGGGCTGTGCCGGGGGGAAGGGGCCTTCTCTTCCTCTCCTCCTCCTCCTCCTCCTCCTCCTCTTCTCTCCTCTCCCTCTGCGCCGCTCGGGGTTGCTGTGTGGCACTGCATGGCCTCCCTTGTCCCCCCCCCCCGTGTCCATCCCTCCCCACGCTCGCTCCACGGCCCCGCTCTTCGCTTTGCTGTCGGATTCGGGCCAGGACGGAGGCAGGCGAGGGGGCAGAGCTCTCCCCCCGCCCGCAGGGCAGGGCAGCACGAGGGGCCGCAGCGCCCCAGCACCTTCCGGCACCTTCCGGCAAGCGCAGGAACAGAGCGGGGATGTGGAAGGGGCAGGGGGAGCAGGACCCCGCGGGGGGGCTGCCGGGACAGGACGGCGCTCCCAGCGCCGTGGCGGGGAAGGGCTGGAGCAGGCGAGGAGCCGGGAGCAGCAGCCACGGGACCAACGCGGGATCCAACGCGAGGGGTGGCAGCGGGGGCAGCGCCGGGGCCGAGGGCTGGTGGCTGCTGCCCCCCGCCGCCCCCCCCCCCCCCCCCCCCCCCGTAGCGCAGGCAGAGGGGTCCCCGCCCCGCGGCGTGGCTGTGACGGGTGCGTGCGGTGCTCGAGGCGCCTGGCTTCTCCCCGCGCTGCTCCTGCCGCGGGCGTCGAGCTGCCCCGCAGGCCTCGAAGCAACCCCCGGTGCTCGGGAGACCACGGGGAGGCCCGGCTGTCCCCGCGGGCTGCTCTGTGTACGTAGCGCCCGCGCTCTGCTGTACATATCCGAGTAGTTTTTATTCCTTTGTGAAGACTCTAATGCTATTTTTGTTATCTGTGCGTCTGTATTTATGTGTGGTGCCGTGCTCTGCGGAGGCCCGGGCGGGCTGGGGCCGGAGGCCGGGCTCCTCCGCTAACGGAGCACCCGAGAGAGAGTGGGGTGAGAGCAGCGGGGGGGGGGGCCCTTCCCCACCCCACCCCCCCCCCCCCGCGCCCCGGCCCCGGCCCCGGGGCGCTCCCCGCACGCCGCAGGGCGAGCGCCGAACGCTTCGGTTTGCAGGTGGAGGTGAGTCCACAAATAAACTCTGTCGTTGGAGCTGCTGCTGGTGCTGTGGTTTTTGGGGGCGCCGCGCTGCGGGGGTCTTCGGGGGAGGCTGAGCAGGAGCGGGACCCTCCTGTCCCCTCCCGGGGGGGGGGGAGGGGGGGGTCACAGCTGTCCAAGGGGGCCGGGATGGCGCTGGGCAGCAGGGTTGGGGGCAGCCAGCTCCCCATCCCCATGGCTCCACCACGACAACCCCCTGCCCGTCCCCTTCACTTCACGCCGGGACCGGGCTCCTGTGCCTGTCCTCGCCCCAAATCTTCGCTCCTGTGCCCGTCCCCACGCGGGGACGCGGGGACGCGGGGACAGGGCGCTGCGCCAGGCTCCGGGCTGGGGCAGGCGTTGGGTTTTGGGGCCGCAGGAAGGGGACCCCCGGGGCTCAGCAGGGGCAGGGGGCTGCGGCTGGGCCGGGCGGGTGCGGAGCCCCCTCCCACAGCAGAACCCCCCCCCCCCCCCCCCCCCCCCCACCCGGCACCACCGTCCCTGGGGGGCTCATCCTGGGGAAGGGCTGGGCACGGGGACGGGGACGGGGACGGGGACAAGGACAGGGACAGGGACACCCCCTCTGGGGATCCTGCAAGCCCCGGGGGTTTCGGGGGGGCTCCGAGGCCGTTCCCCGCCCGCTGCCTCCAGCTCGGGCTCCCGCTGCCGGTCCCGGGGGGCAGCGGCCGGTGCCGGCGCGGCGGAGCCGTGGCCACGGGCTCCATCCCGCGGGCGAGGCGGGAGCTGCCGCGGAACCGCAGCGGGTGCCGGGACACGGGGGGGGGGGGGGGGGGGGGGCTGCGGGACCCCCGGCCCTGACACCCCCCTGCCCCCAGCCTCCAGCCCACGCAGCCCCCAGCCCGTGGGGTGGCCCCGAGCCCCGGCACCGCAGAAGCCCCCCGGGGATGTCCCCGCGTGGAGCTGGGGGGGGGGGGGGGGGGGGGGGGGGGAACCTCGCCTGGAGCGTGGGGACAAGGACACGGCTGCAGGGGCTGCAGGGGCTGCAGGCTGAGCCCCGGGCAGGGTGTGACCCCCGCCGGACCCCCCCCAAAAGGGGGGATGGGGACGGGGACAGGGATGGGGTCAGCGGGTTCCCACGCAGCAGCGGGTCTCAGGGCTCGTACCGCAGGTCCGTGGCGAGGAGCATGAAGCCCTGCGTGGAAAACGGGGTGAGGGGGGGACACAGCGGCACGGGGGGGCAGGGGTGAGGAGACGGGGGTGGCACCCACCTCGTGCAGCGAGAGGCGTGGGTGCACCAGGCTGAGGCCGCGGGGGGTGGGCAGCGCGACGCCGGAACGGAGCCGCTCTGTGGGGGGACAGCGGGGCCGTGAGCGGGACGGACCCGGGACAGCCCATGGGGCAGCCGGGGTTTGGTGGAGGTGGCGGGGGGGGGGGGGGGGGGGGGGCGCAGCACTCACTGTTTGCCCAGGGCACCCCGAAAAGCCACAGCCCGAACTTCAGCACGTTCTCCAGCTTCTTCACCTGCGGGACACGGAGCGCCCTGAGCCCAGCGGGGGGCCTTGCGCCGAGCTGTCCCCCCCCCCCCCCCCCAGCTCCCCCAGCCCCCAGCTGTGCTGGGGTCACCCCCCCTCGCCAGCAGCCCCCCCCCCCGTGGTCCCATCACGGCCGCTCACCTGCAGCGGGCCCACGTGCGAGGTCACCTGCGCCACGCTGAGGCTGGAGGAGAGAGCGGGGTCAGCAGCGGGCACAGGGGTGGGGGCTGTGTTCCCCCTCCCCCCCCCCCCCCCAGGGCAGGGACAGGCTGAACCCGGCAGGGCCGGGAGCCCCATCCCCGCAGAGTGGCTCCAGCTGAGGACCTGGCCAGGGTCTGAGCACCAGGACGGTGGGCACGGATGAGAGCCAGGGGCAGGATGGGGACTGAGGAGGTGAAACGGCCCCAGGGAGGGAAATGGCTGGAGGTGGAGGACGGGGGCGGCTTCCCGGGGGTGTCCCAGGGGAGCCCGGACCCAGCGCGGGGCTGGGGTCTCACCTCGTCAGCCGCACGGTGCCCCCCAGCCTGTTCCCAGTGATGGTCGGCTTCCCCGTCACGTTGGCGTCCTGCAGCGAGAGGGGGACGTCGGGGAGGCCGGGGCAGTGCCTGCATCACCCGGCAGGGCCCAGCACCACCCAGCAGGGCCCCAGTAAGGCCCCAGCACCCCAGTTCGGCCCCCTGGGGCCAGGCACTCACGATGTCCAGCAGGAAGGCAGGCACGCGGGTGGCGTTGGGCAGCACCACGAAGGCCTCGGCGGAGCCGAAGAGGGTCCCGTGCAGGGCGTCGGGGTGGCAGGAGAGCAGGGGCTGCTGGCGGGCCGAGAGGTGCAGCTCCATGGGCAGGTCGGGGAAGTGCTCCTGCAGCTGGGGGGGGGGGGGGGGGGCGAGGGCTGGGCTGGCACCGAGCCCCGCAGGCACCCAGCACCGCCCCGGCCAGGGCACCCCGGCACCACCCTGCCCTGGGGGGACAACGCTCCGTCCTGCCCACGTCCATCCTGCCCGTGTCCCATCCCGCCCGTGTCCCATCCCGCCCGTGTCCCATCCCGCCCGTGTCCCATCCTGCCCACATCCATCCTGCCCGTGTCCCATCCCGCCCGTGTCCCATCCTGCCCGTGTCCCATCCTGCCCGTGTCCCATCCTGCCCACAATCATCCTGCCATGTCCCGTCCCACCTACGTCCCCTCCGATGTCTCCTCTGCCTCCATCTCACCCCACCCACGTCCCACCCCTCTCGTGCCCTGCCCCGTCCCATCCCACGTGCTTGACCCCCGCGTCCAAACCCTCCTGCAGCCCGCCCTGTCCCCTGTCCCTCCCCACCCCGCGCCCACCTGCGGGGAGAAGACCCCCAGGCTCTTGGTCCTCAGCTGGAGGGGGAAGCGCCGCGGGAGCTGGAAGGCAGCAGAGGGGTCGGGTGCTGGGGGAGCGGGGTAGGGGTGGGTGCAGGACCCCCCCGGCCGGGGTTCTGCGGGGCAGCAGCGCCGTGCGGTGCCGGACCCCCCCCCCGTACCGCCTCGCCGGAGAAGTTCCTGCGCAGGGCCCCGGCCGTGAAGTACACGAAGGCGGCGGAGTTGGCGACGGACTCGGTGACGGCCAGCAGCAGCATGGGCTCGCGCGCCTCGGGCAGCCCCACCGGCTTGGGCGAGAAGGGGCTCTGCCAGCGCCGGTCCACCCCAAAGAACTCGCCCTGCACAGATGGACGGACGGACAGATGGACACCAGGATCAGCCTGGCCCCCCCCCCCCAAGCACTGCCCCCCCCCGCCAGCCCCGGGCTGGCACCACCTTGAGGCTGACGTCCCCGTGCTCCGCTGTGATCGCCGGGCGGCCCAGCAAGGAGAGGTCGATGGCAGCAAAGGGGTCGAGCTGGGGGGACACTGCAGGTGGCAGGGACGTGTTGGGGACACGTTGGGGACGGGACGTCCTCCTGCCACCCCGGCCCCGCAGACACGGGGCTGAAGGGGTCCCACAGACCCCACCAGCCACCAGTCCCCAGCCCTGCTCCCCACCTCGCATGCGCTTCAGGGAGGCCTCCAGCCTGCTGATGCTCTTCTCAAGCTCGACGCAGAGCTGGAAGCGGAGCAGGGCATCAGGGAGCACCCCCAGATAGGGGGCCCCAAGCTCCTGGCTGGGCCGGGGGCACGGCGACGGGGCCACCAGCACCAGCACCAGCAGGGCAGCGCTCACCTGCTTGTTCAGCTGCTGCCGCAGGGTTCTCTGGAGCAGCGGCACCAGGAGGTTGTAGAGCCAGCTGAGGGGCACAGAGCGGGGTCCTCAGCTCGCCCCCCAGCCTCCCCAAACCACCACCCCCTCCCAGGGGCACGGGGGTGTCCCCGTGATGGGAGCAGGGCGCCCGGCATCACCTCTGTCCCCGGTGAAACTCCACGTGCAGGTCGGTGCCGCGGGCATCGCAGCCGGCGGCCCACACGGCGGGGCGGCCGCCCTCGTCCACGCTCAGCCCCAGCACCACCGCCACGGCCAGGTCGCCCACGCGCAGCCGCACCACGCCGCTGTCCTGGCTGGGGAACGCGGGGTGAGGACAGGGGCAGGGGCGGCCCCGTCCTCGTCCCCGCGCCCCGGCCGGGTGAGGACTCACAAGGTGCCCAGCTGCGCTCCCCAGTCGGCGCTGAGCTGGATGCGGGCGCGCTGCACCGCCAGCCGCACGCCCACGTCCTCGGCGAAGTCCACGGAGGAGTCGTTCATCTGCAGCTCGTGGATGTGGATCCTGCGCACAACGGGCAGCCGGGGCTCGTGGCAGGGCGCAGCAGGGACGGGGATGGGATGGGGATGGGGATGGGGATGGGGACGGGGACGGGATGGGAATGGGGATGGGGATGGGGATGGGGACGGGGACGGGATGGGAATGGGAATGGGGATGGGGATGGGGATGGGGACAGGGACAGGGATGGGGATGGGGATGGGGATGGGGATGGGATGGGGATGGGGATGGGGATGGGATGGGGATGGGGATGGGGATGGGATGGGGATGGGGACGGGGATGGGGACAGGGACGGGGATGGGGATGGGGACGGGGATGGGGACAGGGACGGGATGGGAATGGGGATGGGGATGGGGATGGGATGGGGATGGGGACGGGGATGGGGACAGGGACGGGGATGGGGATGGGGACGGGGATGGGGACAGGGACGGGATGGGGATGGGGATGGGGACGGGGACGGGATGGGGATGGGGATGGGGATGGGGACAGGGACGGGGATGGGGACAGGGATGGGATGGGGACGGAGATGAGGTCAAAGCTGGGGCTGCAGTGGTGGCTCTTACCGGGGCACGGTGTACTGGAGCTCCCCCAGGAAGGGGGGCCGGTAGGAGCCCTGCAGGTTCAGCTCATGCTCCTTCTGCAGCAGCGACCGGAGCAGCTCCAGCCCAAAGTGCCGGCCTGGGGCAGAGCAGGGCGGCTCAGGGCTGGTGCCAGAGCATCCAGGGGTGCTGCTGGGCTCAGGACATCCCCAGGATCTGGACATGGTCGCTGGGGTGCCCCACAAGCCCCCCCATCTCCCCTTCCCACCCCAGCCTGGGCAGGGGCAAGCACCCACCGTACTCCAGGGCCCTCTGGGTCACCCGGCCCTTGATGCCGGGGCTGGAGCCGGTGGCAGGCGAGCAGGCGGCCAGCAGGAGCAGGAGGCAGAGCAGCACCGGGGCTGCACCGCTCGGTGGGCGGCCGGGGGCCGAGAGCCCCTCCTCAGCCCTGGGGCAGCTGCGTGACCTGGGGGCTGGAGCAGAGGACATGGCTGAGCCCCCGACCCGCTCCCCGGCCTTATATCGGGGCGCCCCGGCTGACATCAGCCTCCTGTGCGCACGCCGGGGACACCGCGGTGCACCGGCCGCTGAAAGCCCGACCTTGCCCAACGCGTGACTCAGAGGGGAAGCCGTTCCCCCGTTGTTCCCCGTTCGCGCCCGTCCTGGGAGCGGAGGAAGGAGAGGGTCCCCCACGGCGTCACAGCCGGCCGCAGGCTGCGTGGGACCGGGGACGCCGAGCACGGCCGCGGCTCTGCCCTCGTGTCCCAGCGGGAGGGGACAGCGCGGGGCCGGCGGTACGTGGGGGGGCTTGGTGGTGCCACAGCCCCCCCGGGGCTCCCGCTGTGCCCAGCCTGGGGACAGCAGCGCATGGGGACAGGACGATGGCAGAGCAAGAGGATGGGACAAAGCGGAGCAGGGGGACGCGGTGGGGCTGTGTCAGGGGAGGGGGCTCAGCCCCTGTGGAGATGTTCCCACTTGGAAAGGGCTCTGGGGCCCTGTGGGGTCACACAAAGCCTCTGGGGGTAGGGGAGCGCTGGGACACGGCCGGCAGCCCCAGACCACAGGCTGACGAGAAGGCAGGGGCAGGCAGAGCAAGAGCAGAACTCTGCGGTCCCTCCAAAAGCCCCGTCCGGCGGGAAGGAGCCGTGCGGGCTGACGGCAGCCCCTGGGCTGGGGAAACCCCCAGCAGGGCCGGGCAGGGGCTGCCTGGGGAGCGGGGTCATGGGCTGTGAGCTCAGCTGCCCGCCTGGGGACAGCCCCTGGCCAGGAACGCAGGCACGTGCCCACAGCCCTGCTCCAGGGCACGCAAGGCACCCTCCCCGGGGACCAGGGTCCCATCCCAGCACCACGGGGGACACAGGACCCACGGCCATCCCCACTGCAAGGACCACAGCCCCACACAATGAACCTTACGGACCCCTCAGGAGCAGCTGCCCACTTGCCCCAGACCCCCATGGCAGCAGCGATGTCCCCAGCGCCCAGCAGCGTCCCAAAAGCCGGCACAGCCACCAGCGCTGTCCCAGCCCCGTGCCCACCCTGACCCCTCCACCCCCGGGTGCCCCGTCCCGGGCCCAGCCTCACCGTGGCAGGCGGTGGCGGTGCCCCCCGGCGCGGGGGACGCGGGTCCCATCGCGGGTCCCGTTTCCGTCATCTCCCCCAGGGCTGCGAGTGGCAGCAGGGCCCCGTGCCGCCGATGGCCATCCCGGGGCAGACGGGCTGGTCGGACCAGAACGTCACCCAGGTCCCCGTGTCCCTAATCCCTTCCGGGATGAGTCAGGTCCTCGCCGCAGCAACCAGGGACCTGTTGGGGCGCGGGTGCCTGCAGGGACCCGGCCTTCCCCGGGGCTTTCCCGCAGATGCTGGCACGGCCGCATCCGGCACACCGGCACGTGGCAGAGCTCAGCCCAGCCCCACCGGCCCCATCCTCTGCTCTCCGACCACCCACAGTGGTGCCAGGCTCCTGCCACAGCCTCCATACACGGACCCCCTGGGATGGAGGGCAGCGGTGCCACGTGGCGAGGGCACTGAGCTGGGGTGGGAGTAGAGATGTGGGGCAGCGGGACACGGTGCTACGCAGGGAGCCCTGCTCCCCAGGGTGCCACACAGAGCCCTGCTCCCCTGGGTGCCACACACAGAGCCCTGCTCCCCTGGGTGCCACGCACAGAGCCCTGCTCCCCTGGGTGCCACACACGGAGCCCTGCTCCCCAGGGTGCCACACACAGAGCCCTGCTCCCCAGGGTGCCACGCACAGAGCCCTGCTCCCCTGGGTGCCACACACAGAGCCCTGCTCCCCTGGGTGCCACGCACAGAGCCCTGCTCCCCTGGGTGCCACACACAGAGCCCTGCTCCCCTGGGTGCCATGCAGGGATCCCTGCTCCCCTGGGTGCCACACACAGAGCCCTGCTCCCCTGGGTGCCCCACACAGAGCCCTGCTCCCCTGGGTGCCACACACAGAGCCCTGCTCCCCTGGGTGCCACGCACAGAGCCCTGCTCCCCTGGGTGCCACACACAGAGCCCTGCTCCCCTGGGTGCCACGCACAGAGCCCTGCTCCCCTGGGTGCCCCACACAGAGCCCTGCTCCCCTGGGTGCCACACACAGAGCCCTGCTCCCCAGGGTGCCACGCACAGAGCCCTGCTCCCCGGGGTGTCCCACACAGAGCCCTGCTCCCCTGGGTGCCATGCAGGGATCCCTGCTCCCCTGGGTGCCACACACAGAGCCCTGCTCCCCGGGGTGCCACGCACGGAGCCCTGCTCCCCGTGGCTCCATCCCCAGGCCCCGCAACCCCCAGCGGCCCAGCCCAAGCCTGGCACGGCTGCGGCTGCTCTGCTGGAGCCCGGCACGGCCCCGCTGCCCCTTCCAGCCCCCCGGACCCCCCCGGTGAGGCCGGGCCGGGCCGTGCCCCCCCTCCCCGGGCCCGGCCGTGCAGTGCGGGCGGACACCGGGAGGGGGACCCAGCGGCACGGCCACGGCAGCGCCGCGCTGCCGGGGCTGGGACGGAGCCTGGCGGGGCTGGGGCGGCGATGGAGGGGTCCGGGGGTGCTGGGGGGGGGTCCCGGTGGGGTGCTGAAGGGGAGCCAGGGGATGACGGGGGGGGGGCGCCGGGCCGACGGATGGGTTCATCCGCAGGGGTCCGGAGCCCCCGGCACCCCCCCGGTGTGTCCCTGCTGCTACCCCAGCCGGGACAGGGCCGGGGGGGTGCTGAGCCGGGCCGTGCCCCCACGTACCCGGCTGGGGGGGGACCGGTCCGGATGGGAGCGGCGAGCACAGGCGGAGCCGTGCCCGTGCCGTGCCCGCTGGCACCGTGCAGACGCCCCCCGGGAGGGGAACCCTGCGGGACCCCCACGGCTCCCACCTCGGCCGGGAGCCCCCAGCCCGGGCAGACCCCGACCCGCTGCCACCCCCATCCCCGGGCACGCAGCACCCGGGGGGGCCGTGGCAGGAGGCCTCGGAGGCGTGCTGGCCTGGGGGGCGCAGGCAGAGCCCCCAGACCCCGCTTTGTCCCCTCGGCCCCGCGGGAAGGGCCGGGCACGGTGGCTCCGAGGAGGGCTCCTGAGTCACGGGGCAGCCTCCTGGGTGCCTCCACGGCCGCGGGGCACCCACAGCTGCGGGCTTGCACAACCCCGGCCGTGCAACTTCCTTCTGCCGCGGGCTGCTCCGTGTCCCCAGGGCCGGCACCGGCACCCCGGGGCCCTCAGGCGCTGCTGCTCTGGGCAGCCCACGGGGGGACTGTCCCGCAGGGCTGCCCACGGGGGGGGCTGTCCCACACCGTGTCCCCTGCCCAGCCGCAGCAGCGCCTGGCCGGTGGCCGTGTGCGAGTTACGGGAGGCCACGGGCAGCCCTGCGGGGAAGTGGGGCGAGGGCAGGCCCCAGAGCTGCCTCTGCGGTGGCCAGGGCTGCAGCTTGCCCCTGCACCCCCCAGCCAGGCACGGAGCCTCACGCCCGGCCCTGTGCCCCCCCCCCCCCTTGGCACCCACTCGTGGAGACACGTCCCAGCACCGGGTGGGAGCCAGGTGGGAAGCAGCTGCCCCCCCGTGCCTGCCCTGGGGTCCGCTCTCAGCCTCAGACCACACCGGAGCCCGGGGAGCTGGAGCTGGCTGCACCCCCCCAGTGCCTGCTGGGGGGCAGCAAGGGCACAGCCACTGGCTCCAGGAGCAGCCCCGTGGGCAGGGTGCTGGGACGGGGAAGCGTTACCTGCGCCCCCCCCGCCACATCAGCTCACTGCAGGGAACCCCAACCAGCCCCATCCCTGCTCCCTGAGCCCCCCGGTGCCCTACAGGGGGCGTGAGGAGACCCCCCCCCGGAGCCCCCAGGACCAGAGGGGAAGCACAGGGAGATGCCAGGGCATGTCCGCACCCAGGTGTGCCCCCCCCCGGGGCTCAGTGCGCACTGCCCCATCCGGGGGGGGTCACACACACACAGCCTCTGCCCCACAGCACCCCAGTACAGGGGCCGGGCCAGCCCCAGCGCTCCCTCACCGCACCCCCCCCCCAGCCCAGGACGGGCTCCCACCGGACTCCTGCTGCCTGCCCAGGCTGGGGGGGGCACGCCAGGGGGATCCACCCACCCCTCAAGCCCCGTGCAATGCAGCCACGAAGACGACGCGTGCCTGGTAATCAGGGCTTGTTTAATAACAAAACTCCAGCTATTGTAGAACAATATTCTCCAGCATCATTGTAATATACAATACAGGGAATGCTCTCAGCAATCTGAGAAGGTTACGAGCCGCAGCCGCCGGGCCCTGGGGGGGGCCCTGGCTGCAGCCCCGCAGCCGCGGGCCCCATCCGTGCCCGGGGGTCCCATCCGGGGCGCGGCGCTGGGGGTCCCGGCAGGTCCGTGGAGGTCTCAGCGGCACAGGATGCGGTCGGCAGCGGGCATGCACGGAGCCTGCGGGAAGGGGAACGAAGCGGGCGGTCAGTGCTGCTCGGGGACCGCGGCGGGGACCGGGGACGGGACAGGGGGGTGACGGGGGGAGGCCGCCCCGGGAAGGGGGCAGCGGAGGGGGGCGGCCGGGCCGCAGCCCGGGGGGAGAAGGGGGAGAAGGGCCCGGGGCCGCCGAGGAAGGGGCGCGGGGGGCCCGGTGCAGCCCGGGGCCGGGCAGGGCTCGGAGCAGCCCCGGCGCCGCACTCACCTCGGGGGGCTCGGCGGCGGCGGGGGGCCGGGGGGGCCCGGGCTGCAGCGCGAGCTGCAGGTCCCAGATGTAGTCGATGACATGCTGCAGCAGCTCCACCTTGGAGACCCGCCGGTGCCGCGGCAGGGTGGGCACCAGCGCCCGCAGCCGCGAGTAGCAGCCCTTCATGTCGTACAGCAGCGCGGCCGCCGCCTGCTCCGCCGCGATCGCCCCCGGGCCCGGCCCCGGCCCGCAGCGGGCGGCCTCCCCGGGCCGCACCGCCTTCAGCGCCCCGCCGGGACCGGCGGGCAGCGGCGACGGGGCGACGGCGGCGACCTTCATGGCGAGGGGCGGCGGAGCGGAGAGCGGCGGGCGGCGTTAGGACCCTGCGGGCGGCCGTGGGAGCGCTGCGCCCCGCCGAGCCGCGCCGCGCCAATTATAGAGCGCCGCCGACGGGGGGCGGGGCCGCGGGGCGAGCGGCGGCCAATGGCGGCGCCGCGGGGGCGGGGCCGGCGACGCCCGTCCCATTCATGCGCCCCGAAGGGCAGAGCCTTAAAGGGGCCGCGGGGGGGGAGAGCGGGCAGGAGGCTTGGGATACGGGGAGGGGGCCGGCGGGGTGCGGGGGCCGGCGGGGTGCGGGGGCGTCCGTCCCGCCGCGGACCCGCAAATGGGGTTCCCCGCAGCCCCCCGGGCTCCCCGCAGCCCCCCGGCTCCCCGCGGCCCCCGAGCTCCCCGCACCCCTCGGGGTCCCTCCACCGCCGGGCTCTCGCAGCCCAGCCGCCCTCGTTGCCCCCCCGGGCCCTGCAGCCCCCGCAGCCCAGCTCGCCCCTCACTTCCCCCCCCCAGCCCTCCCAGGCCCCCCGCGCCCCCCGGCCCCGCTGCCGCCCCCCGCCGCCCCCCCCCGCCTCCCCGGCGGCTCAGACCGTTAGACGCCAGGGCCGTGACGTCACCCATTCATAAAACCCCGCGCGCTGTCAGCGCGGCGCCTCGCGGGCGGTGCCCATGGCGACGGGGGCGGGGCGGGGGGGGGCACCTGCGGCCACCGGGGCACGGCCACGGGGCACCGGCACCCCACGGGGACACGGGGACAAGGGGACACCCCGCGGGGACCCCGCAGCCCCGGCCCTGCTCGCCAGGGCCCGGTGAGCGGCACCCTCGGGCCGCCTCCCCCCCCCCCCGGACCTCCCCGGTGTGCGCGGAGCTGCGCGGCTGCGGCCCCGGGGGGGTCCCGGCTGCGAGACGGGGACGGGGACGGGGACGGGGACGGGGACGGGGACGGGCAGGTCCCGCATGGGCGGCTGCAGCCTCCGTGCGGACTCGAGCCGAAACCAAACCAGGCCCTGCCCAGAAGGGCTTCCGATCCGAGCGCTAATTAGCGGTAATGATCGTTACCGGGTCCCCGCACCTGCAGGGAGGCGCAGCCGCGGCTCGGCGGGGGCCTCGGGCAGGATCCGACCCGCAGCTGCGGGCAGGGTCCCGGCGGCAGGAGCAGAGCGGCCGCGAGCGGCCTTCTGAGGCCACCTGCAGCCTCCTCGGCCACCCGCACGCTCAGGGATGTGTGTGTGTGTGTGTGTGTGTGTGCGCGCGTGCAGCGTGGCCACGGGCACGGGGGCACGCACGGGGGCACGCACACGTCCGTGCATGCATGCACACGCACAGGCGTGCACAAGGAAACGCACACGTGCACAGCCCCGTAGATGCGCAGACGTGCACAAACACGGGTGCGCACAGGGGCGGTGCACGCGTGCACACAGCGGCTGCAGAAGCAGGGCTGGACACAGGCACACCGCGGGTGTGCCCGGTGTGGGTGCACCAGGCCGTGCTCCCCCGGCCTCGTGGCAGGGATGGGCCGGGGGCCAGACCCCCCCATGCCTGCACCTGGCTCTGCGCAGAGCTGCAGCGTCTCCCCAGGCATGGAGTGAGCCGAAGGCCTCTCCTCATCTTCCTCTGCAGGGTGGGGGCAACCCTGGAGCCCGCTGCACATGGAGGGGCTTTAACCCAACACCTCTGGGCTCTGCCCTGCCAGGGACAGCTGCATCCCTCCGTCCTCCCACCCCTCGGCCCCTCCATCCCTCTGGCTTTGTGAGCACATCCGTCCCTCTGTCCCTCCCTCTGTCCCTCTGTCCCTTCATCCCCGAGCGGTTCCCAGGGTGGGCACGGCGCTGGGGTCGCCCCCTCCATTCAGGGCCCCGCGGAGGGCCTGGTGCTGCCCGGTTCCCACCGCGGCTCTCAAAGCCGCTAATTAGCCCCCATCTGGCGGTGGCGGCCCGGCCGCGGCGGGGAGGCCGGGGACATTGTGCGCAGGAATGCCTTTCAGTGCCGCCGGCCGGCCGGGCGCCCGCCAGCTGCGCCGCCAACAATGCGCCGCGGCCGGGACGAGCCAGCCCCGCAGCCCCGAGCACCCCGGGTGGCGTGGGGACAGGGACGGGTTTCCCCCCCCCAGGTCCCGCGGGGTGCCCCAGGTTGTGGGACCCCCCCCCTTGGCACGTTGGGGTGCTGGAGCTGCCGGCATGTCCCGGTGACGCTGCCCTGGCCGTAGCCGGGTGCCGGTGTCGGCCGGCAAGACGGATGGCTTCATTTCCATCTCAATTCTGGGAACGGGGAGCGCGGCGCGGTAACAGCGGCATCGGCCATATGGCGCTGGCGGGGCGCAGCCCGGCCGGGAGAGCGGCTGCTTTGCGCCGAGCAGGGGTTGCCCAGCAGCCGAGCACATCAAAGCCCCCGGCCGTTCCTCCCCCCCCCCCCCACCCAGCACCGGCGGGACCACACAGGGCACGGCCACACCGGGCCGCCGAGGGGGCTGCCTGTGCCGTGGGGACGATGGGGACAGAGCAGGGCTGCCCTGCGTGCGTGGCTCTGCAACTCAGAGCCGGGCTGCCCAGTGGGCACTGCTGCTACGGGCATTTGGGGGGGGGGCTCAGGATGGGCTTTGCAGCCCCCAAAAGCAGCAGCAATGGGACGGGCTCAGCAGGACCCCGCGTCCCAGCAGCACGGAGCCAGATGCGGACGCGTGGCCGAGCGCAGGAGGGGAGCCCGTGGACCTGCAGACGCCAGGGTGCAGGCTGGGTGCCCCCCACCTGAATGGGGCCCCCCCCAAATTTTGTCGACTCAGCCTTGTGCATTGCCTCCAGCCCAGCCATCCCCGTGCCTATTGGGAGCCCCAACGCTGCCTGGGGCCACCAGCGCCCGTTGCACAGCTGGAGCAGGGCCGAGGCCTGAGAAAGCCCCCGCGCGTTCCCCTCCCGCCTGCTCCCTTCCCGTTCCCGGCTCCATCCGCTGCAGCCCAGACCAGCTGGAGCCAGGCGGCCCTTCCTGGGATTTATTCCAGCTTCCTGCCCCTCCTCGCCGGCAGGCCGGGGATGGGGCTGCTCTCGCCTGCTTCCTCTCCCTGCTCGCAGCCGACGGCCGGGCGCCGGCGCTCCGTGGGACCCCAGCTCTCATCAGCGGCCCCCCCACTGTGGCCGGGCGTCCCCGGCTCCAGGTGCTGCCAGCCGGGCTGGGGCACGGCACCAGGGGACAGGGCAGAAGCAGCGGGGTGCTGCCCCCAGCACCCGTCCCTTGTGGGGAGGCTCTGCAGGGCTCCGGGGACCAGCAGTCCCCACGTGCCCCCCCAGGCACCAGCACTTCCCACCCCACGCTCAGCGTTTGCACCCGCGGGTGCTCCCTGTGCGCCCACAGCCCACCCTACCGGGGCTGCGGGGCTGAGCTGCAGCCCCTGGCACAAGGGGAAGGTGCCCGGGGTGCCTGCGCGGCTCTCTGCGGTGCCGCAGGCAGTGCTTGGGGGGGGGATCACCCCAAACCCCACAACTGGGGCAGCGGGGATGGAGCCGTCCCCCGGCCCCGCGGACGGAGGGCTCATGCTGGAGCCGGGGTGTTTTTTTCCGTGTCCCCCGCGAGCTGGAGGGGACCCCGCGGCGGGGGGAAGGTGGCCCAGACAGAGCGGAGCCGCGCTGCAGGACCCAGGTGCAGCAGGGGCAGGCGAGCCCCGGGGGCCGCCCAGGCGCTGGCTGCGCTCCCAGCTCCTTGCAGGGCCCGAGCGCTTCCTTCCTCCGGGCTCTGCCCCGCTTATCGGCCGGGCAGGGCCGGGGTGACCCCGCTCTCCCCTCTCCATGCCTTCCGCTCCCCGTGGCGCCGCCGCGGGCCCTCGGAAAGCTCCCAGCTCGCTGCCACGCTCCCGCTGCCCTGAGCTCCGCGGGCAGGAGCAGGGAGCGAGGCGGCAGAGGGCGATGCGAGGGGCGCAGCTGGGGTACCGCCTGCACCCCAACACGCCGGAGGCTGAGCAGGGAGAGGCGTGAGACCCCCGGGGCTGCCCCCAGCCGAAGCTCGGGAGGACGCGGAGCCTGGCGGGACGCGGTGCCGGACCCGCAGCCTCGGGGCAGGGCGCTGCGCCCCGCGGCGCGGCCCGTGTCATTTTCCACGGGGCACTGGAGCCTGGTGGAAGCACATCTGGAGTCTAGACTCAGCGACTCTGTGGGCTGGGCCTGGCGGCCGCACCGTGCCCAGACCCTGCTGCACACTGTTTGCTTAGCTGGAGGTATTTAATTGGAATTAAAGTGGCCCCTCTTGTTTTTGCGGACAGGGCTGTTGGAAAAGGAGCTGTAAGTCATAGAAAACATCTGTAGGAGACTGCGAAGGGTCATTAGATGGCAGAATGCGAGGCGCCACTTTTAGTGCTCACAGCCGACGCGGGGAATAATAGCTCAATACGGCTTTTGTGGAGGGGCTGCCAAGCCAGCAAACACTTTCTATTTATTCTGGCAGTGGGCACGGCCCGAGGGATGCGGGATCCTCTGCGCGCCTGCCCCGAGGCGGGCAGGGAGGACACTGCGGGTGCCCCGAGGCACATGGCAGACGGCCCCAGCAGGAACCAGGAAGGGTGCTGGGGCTGCCCCTGCCCGCAGCACCCTGGCCCCAGACCCGGGCGCAGTGGCCACGGCCCTAAATCTGGGTGCTGCAGCACCGAGGCCAGGTTGGGGCTGGGCCTGGGCAAGGCAGAGCGCGGCAGGAGGGGAAGGGGACGGTCACCTGGGTGCAGAGACAAGGATCCCAGACCCCAAGGTGGGAATAAAGCTGCTGGAAGGGCCGGGACACCCACCCGTGGCTCACGCACCAGGCTCGAGCAGCCCCGATAGCCCCCCGGCACGGCCCGACCCCTCCTTCCTTTGAGATGGTTTAATATGAGAGAAAGCAAATGCACAATACAAAATTTAAAAACCGGCCTGTGGTTTGCCGCCCGCCCGCTTTGCGCCCACGCAGGAGCCAAAGCGAAAAGGGAGCGCGGCTGCACGGCCCCGGGGGGCCGGCGGGAGGGGGGTGGACACGCAGCGTACATCGATGCCCCACCCGGGCGGCTGCTCCGACACACACAACACGATGCTCTGGCACAATTGTTTCGTCGTCTGTCACTTGAGGGAGGTCTGGAAGGGCCCCAGCCCAGCAGCGCCGGGCCTGGCCCACGGGCAAGGTCACTTCTCCTTCTTGTCAGCTGCTGTCAGCTCCTCTTTGGAGGCCCCCGGCGCCTCCTTGGGGGTAGAGCTCTCCTCGTAGCTGGGGACAGAGGGACAGGAGGGGCGCAATTAGCAGGGGTGAGCCCTGCTCTGGGGACAAGCACGCGCTGAGACCAGCCTGGAGCACCGGGACAGCCTGGCACGGGGGGCTAGGCCAGGTCTGTGCCTGGGAGCCCGTCCCTCCATACCGACCCTTGTTCCCAAATGCACTGCCGGGCCCCCCAGACAGCGCCGGGCTCCCCACGCGGGGCTGAGCACTGATTTGCAAGGGGGGGGGGGGGGGGGGGAGGCTGCAGGAAAATCAGCAGCAACACCCCCAGGGCCCCGCTGCTCTGGCTGCAAAACCCCCACAGCACCGCCCTGGGCCCTAACGGAGGAAATCTGGGAGCACAGAGAGCAGAGACGTCAGCTCCTCGCCCCCTCCAGTCCCCCCAGAGGAGGAGAAGCCAGCGCAGAGCAGCGAGGTGAAGGCTGCTGCTGCTGCTGCTCGGGGAAAGGGGAGAGCCGGGACGAGCCCCTACCTGGCCAGAGCGACAGACAAAGAAAGGGCACCGTGCGCGATTGCTACATGGCACTGGGGCTTTGCTGCCGGCGTCGGCGGGGGCAGGACAATTTCTGCTGCATGGAATCAGCAAGGCTGGCCGGCGAGCCGGACACGGTGGGGAAGTGGGTAAGTCGCGGCGTGTGCGGCAAGATTTCAGCAGAGGACTCATAGCTGCAGGAGACAGGAAGCAGGAAGGGAAAGGGGGAAGGACAGGGCAGAAGGGAGAGGGGGAGAAAGAGAGAGAGAGAGAAAAAAGCAGAAGAGTTTCCAAGTGAGGCAGCTGCAACCCCAGCACCCTGCGCAGGCAGCCCGCTGCCCCCTCCGCCGGCCCCGGCGCTGTGCCGCAGGGCAGGGGGGCGAGGGCTGAGACCCGGGGAGAAGGCAGCCCCTGGGGGCACGAGGAGGCAGCCGGCTGGAGGCCCCCGGGGGGAACAGAGAGTCTCTGGTGCAGCTGGAGGACAGGAGGGCCACGGCAGGTGGGAGCAGCAGAGAGGGTTTCCCACTCCCGGCAGCTGAAGGCTTTGGAGCAGCTCGGAGCCAAGGTTACAGCCCCGGGAGGCTGGGAGCCGCGGACCCGGTGGCAGCCAGCCCTGCTCCACCAGCTCCCCATCCCCGGGCTGCGGCACCGAGCTCTGCCCACCCCGCGGCACCGAGCTGCCCGCAGACCGAAGCCCCACGCGTGCGCAGGGCCCTGCACTCGGCAGCGAGCCCAGGGAGCGACCGGGAGGAGTGGAAGCGCTGCAGAGGTGCAGGGGAGCTACACCAGGGCGGGGGGGGGGGAAATTCCTTGCAGTGAGGGACTCCGGCCTGCGGGCAGGAGCCCTGCCACGTCCTGCTTCCTCCGACAGCACCTGGAGCGATTTCAAGGCGAGCCCAAGGCTCGCTGAGGGCCCCACAGCCGACCAGCCCCGCCGTTTGCTCTGGCAGAGCTCGGCTACCAGCAGCAGGCAGGACTTTGGGGGCATTTTTCCCCCAGAGCCGGCTGCCAGGCTCCCCAGGGGGTGGGGATTGCTGACCCAGGGCCGGACCCGCAGCTCATCTCCCCCCCCCCCCGTCCGCTTGGTGGGGCAGGAGCAGGGAGGTGCCGCTGCGGGCGGGCGGGTGAGTCACGGCGCAGGGGAGAGCGGCTGCAGGATCCCAGGTGCACAGGAAGGACGATCCCAGGACGCTCGGTGCCTGCAGCGGCAATCGTCAGAAGCCGACATCAAAGCAGGGGCAGGTGCCGCAGGGCTGGGGAGCCGGCCCAGCTGACGGCCCGGTGGGAACACGCATAGCTGCGGCTCCCAGGGGAGGGGAGGGGGCCAGGGCAGCCCCGCTCCCCGCTGCCCCACGGCCTGCACAGCGCTCAGGCGCTGGTTTTCCTCCGGGCAGGCTGGGGGCTCGAGCTGAGCGGCCACGGGAAGCCCAGCAGCCCCGGACGGATGCTCCCTTCCCTGCTCTGCTTCGGGTGTCCCCAGCCACGATCAGCGAACAAACGGCCCCCGGCAGCCCGGGGCTGTGCTCTGCGTGGAGCAGGAGGGGACAGCCCAGCAGCAAAAGCCTTTTTTTTTTTTTTTTTTTTACTGCCAGCGGGCAATGCCCGGAGCACGGCAGGGTGAGAAGGGCCGGAGCACAGCAACGACTCCCTTTTCCAGCCCCCTTTTTTCCACAGCTGCAGTCCCAGGGGAGACAGCTGCAAACCGTCTCCTCTACCCCAGCGGGGAAGCCGGGATGTGCTCGAACCAGCCCCGGCTGCTCCTGCAGCTGGCTCCAGTTCCATTCTCCCCCACCCACGGGCGCTGGGACACAATGACCAAGTATCTCCGCACCAGGTGCGCGGTCCCACCCTCCCCTGCCCGCCAGCGCACGGGAAGAGCTCGTCACCCGGGCGTGCAGCGATCCCAGATGCCGCCCCGCCTGTCGGTACGGCACCGACGCTCCCAGGAGGTGGCAGGAGCCAGGGCCGGCGTGTACAAGCACAGACCCACTCCCTCCGCCTCCACACGCGCGCGTGCACGCACACCCAGGGCATGCCCAGATGAACCTGTCCCTCCAGCTGTGCCCGGGCGTGGGAACATCTGCGCGCTCCGTGCGCTCCAGCGCCGTGGGCAAAACAGCTCCGACCCCCGCCGAGGCCCACCTGAACATCTCAGTTACTTCTCCCTTTGCCAAGGCCACAAGCAGCGGGAATCCGATGCACGCGGGGACCAGGTACAGCAGAGCAGGCTGCCAGCGAGAAAAACAACAGTTAAACCCGAGCACGGATCGCCCCTCGGGAGGGCATGGCCCTGTCCCCCCCCGCGCCCACCACATCGCGGCACCGCACAGAGGGGTGAAAGCCCCAGAAAGCTGCTCCGAGAGCCAAGCTGCAGCTGCAGCAGGACAAAACCCCTGCCACCAGGTCCCAAACCGGCACGCAGGCTGCCTGGCAGAGGGGTGCAAACCTCCAGGCTCGTGGTGGGGACGTGGCACCGGTGGAGGCGAGCACTGGGGTCCCGGACAGCGCCCAACCACCACCCGTGAGCCAGGCTGCCTGCAAGGAGCAAGGGTGGCCGTGCTCACCCACGGCTCAGCGCTTTCCTGGGCACCTCCTCGAGCCCCAGGAGCATCTGGGCACCTTCTTCCCACTGCGGGCTGTGAACACGCCGAGAGCCCCCCCCGCAGAGCGGCAACAGCGCCCGCAGCGTGCTCCTGGAGCCCCCCTGCTGTGCTCCTCGGGTGCTGAGGTGCTGCTCTTGGCCTGAAGCAGCCTCCCCCGGGCAGGGCTCGGCTCCAGCCAGACCCATGGGGCTTTGGGGGAGGGCGAGGCACAGGCAGGCACTGGGAAAGCGAAGCCGAAGGAACGCAGCTGCTTTTTCCCGGCGTGCTTGGGACACTTGCGGCCAGGCCGGCGCGTCCGGCTGCGTGCCTCTGCGGGGCAGCGGGGCAGGGCTTACCTGGGCGTGCTTGAAGATGTGCATGATGAATATGGTCAGGCCCAGCCCGAAGATGTAGGCCACGAAGCTGGTGTAGAAATACGTGTGCGTGTTCTTCTTCAGGCTGTAGGGAAGGGGGCAGAGCAGACTTAGCTCGGGGTGTGGGGATGCCAGTGGCTGAAACGGAGCCGGCCCAGCTACCTGGGACATCTCCCACCGGGTCGGGGTGCGGGGAGCAGAGCTCTGCCCGGGCCCAGGGCCAGCACAGACACCGCCACCAGCACAGCACAGGGCCGGACGGGGTCACACCCATGTCAGGTGGGGAAGGGGCTGTCAGATCCCGCTGCTGGGCGGCTGTGGGGTGCAGGAGTCAGCGCTGGGACCCGGGGAGAGGATTCCCTCCCCCCCCACCCCGCTGTCCTCCCCTGGCCGCCTGCTCACTGCACGTGGTGTTTGATCGCGGGGCAGGCCGCGGGAGCTGGGATTCCCAGCAGGTGCAGGCAGGATGTGGGTGGAAACACCTGGAAGCGCTGGCACGGAGCGGAGGGGCTGTGCAACGGCGACAGGAGCGGGGCCGCGCCGCCGCAGCTGCACGAGGCGGCCCGTTCCCAGCAGCTCCCAAGCCAGAGACTGCTGGTGTGGGGCGACTGCCGGGAGCTGCGCCCTGGCAGCAGGTGCAGCCCTGCGTGGGAAGGAGCTGCCTTCCCCGACGGCCGCCCGGAGGCGGACGTGCTGCCGGGCCTCCCTCGGCCTCCACGCGAGCAGCACCCCCAGGTGCCAGCACCCCAGCTCTGTCTCACGCTGTCTCCACTTCCCCTTCCCCACCACAGCAGCGCGATCCCTGCTCCTTGGGGTCAGTGAGCCTGCGAGGCCGTTAGGTGCTGCCGCCCCCTCCCAAGGCCGGCCCCTCTCCCCACGTTGCTCCCCTGAGCAACGCTCAGGAGCTCAGGACTTCCCCCCACACCCAGCCCTGCTCATCTCCGCTCTGCCAGGAGCTGCTTCTTCCAGCTGCTCTCCTGCATCCCCACCCCAAGCCCCCGATGAGAGCACACAACCGTGCTCCTGGCTTCCCCTTCCCCTTTTTTTTCCCCCCTCCAACAACTGGAGCACGCTGCAAGACCCAGCCTGTCCGGGACCCTTCCCGACCGCCCCCCTCACCTGATGTCAAAGCGCAGCAGCAAGGCGATGAAGATCCCTGCAGGGAGAAGGAGAGGATGGAGGCAGGGGAAGGCAGAGCCTCCAGCCACCCGCGGCCGTGCCTGGGCTCACAGTGCCCTCTCGTGGCACCGGGACGGCACCGGCACACGGCACCGGCCCCGGCGGGAGACCCGCGGGGCTCTGGCACCCAGCCCACGCAGCTCCCAGCCCCGGTGTGAGGCTGCGGGGCTCCGGCAGGGCCAAAAGCACAGCAGGGCGAGTGAGCCCCCTGCCTGGCACCCCACGGCTGCCTCAGACACGGTCCTGGTGACATTCTCCCCCTTGTGTCCTCACCTGGAATGACAATGTCTCCCAGACCCAGCATGGCGAAGTTGTCGGCCTCCAGACCCTTCTCCAGCAGGTCCTGAGGGAAAACCACTGCAAGGAGAGAGAGGCAGTGAGGGGGAGCAGAGCTCAGCACCACTGTGCCTGGTGAAATGGGACCGGAGCAAGGCAGGACCCCAGCCCCATCCCAGGCCCCCTCCTGCTCCTTCCTGGGCCAGCCCCGGGCACCGGAGTGGGAAACCCGAGGGATTTGGGGCCTGCCCCCTGCACAGGTCTCAGCCGCAGCTCCCAGGACCCAAGCCACCGCCCGCTCCACCCCCCACAAATTCACACCTCTTCCTTTTTCTTTTTTTTTTTTTTTTTTTTTTTAAAGCAGCTGCAACTGCACCCCTGCTGGGGGGAGCGCGGGAGCGTCCACTCACGTTTTATCGGAGCCTCGAACGATTTGGCAACCGTCACCATCACGTTGGTGCCAAAGACCTAGGGGCAAGCAGAGGAGCGCGGGTTGACGACGGCTGCACGGGGACACGCACGCCGCAGCGTTTCCCTCCCCCAGCAGCACCCAGAGGCCGCGGGCAGGGGAGCCCGGCGGTGCTCGGAGAACCCCCTGAGCACTGAGCAGGCTGCCTTCAGCCCCGGTGAGCCACCGGTACAGAGTCTGAACGGGTGCAGGGAGCTGCCTGCGGGTCCCAGGCAGCCTAAAGCGCCAGGGACGGAGCAGTTGTCAGACGGTGACGTTTGCTCCAAGGTCATCCGCGTATTGTGCTATCAGCTCCAAACACCGGCGCCTCTGGGGACGGACTGTAAACACGTAGGTCAAACCCCCCTCTCTGGTCCTTTCCAGCTCCAAGCCTCCAGTCCCGGCTGCCCAGCAGAAGGCAGATCAGCCACACGCTGGTTAGCGCCTACAGCTCTCAGCTCCTTCGTTAAGAAAGTCCTTAAAGCAAGCAGCTGGGCGTCAGCTCAACTCGCACGCGGTGCAGCAAGCTCCGGCCTTTGCCACGGAGCCACAACGCTCCGTGCTGGCACCAGGTGAAAGAACCCGGTACAATTTCTCCCCAAGACCACACGGGGGAACGGTACCGTCGGTGCGCCAAGCAATTCCACTTCCTTTCTGAAATTCGCCTTGGATCTCTCTGTGGTTAAATCCACGCTAAGAGCCAAGCGCCTGGTCCCTGCGGGGAGCGGCTCCACGTGGGGAAGAGCGACCTGCGGGGGAAGCCGACCTGGATGGGCAGCAGCAGAACACCAAATAGCGAGGGCTGTGCCCTGCAAAGCTCCGTGGGGACGCTCACACCCCAAACACAATGCAAGGCGCTGCGTACGTGAGGTCTGAAGGCTTGCTGCTCTCCAGCCAGGAGCACCGGAGGTGGCACACAGACCAAAAAAGCACAGCCGAAATCCATGAAACGGGGAGCCCTGGCCAAACACAAAGACACCGCAGCCAGGCTTAAACAGGGCAGGATTCCTCAGGCATCTGCAGCGCTGCTGGACACACCTCAAGCTACACAAGCTCTAAGATACTCTGAAACAGTAGTTGAGAAGGTGGAGGCAGACAGGAAAGACTGAGGAATACAGACATCACATAGGACTCAGGAGAAAAGGAACCAGAGCCATTGTAGAAAGATAAGGAAAACCTCGGAATAAAGGCATCGGAGAGCTGTGCTAGCTGAGGGACAACGCCTGGAGGCGCTCCAGCATTTGGTTCTCGGTGCAGAACAGAAGGACGCTAAGGAAGCCAGCCGATGACAGAGCTGAGGCACCGATACAAGCAGGATCGGCACGGCCCAGAACAGCCTCAGCCTCCAGCCAGGCACCGGGCAGCTCCTAGGAATGCAGGTCACCAGGACGGGATGCGCTCGACACACGGGGAGCCTACAACAGCCAGGCTCCCCGACGAGATCCCCGCCAGCCCCGAGCACTCTGAGCCAGAAATTAAAAGACACAGCCGCTTGCTGCGCCACGTTCTGCCTCCGTTTGATTCCGTCCTCATCCCCGCCGCACCCCTCTGGGCTGAGGAAGTGGAAATCCTGACTGCGAGCGTGTGTGCAGCCAGCGCGCTGCCTCCGAAGAGGCACGAGGCCACGCACATGCCTTCCGCCAACGGCTGCAACTCGCGTCCGCCCTGGGGAGCGCTCCCGTTTACCCAGAAGACGTCGTAGATGAAGAGGCCCCCAAGCAAGATGCAGCCGGTGCTGACATTGTTCAAGTGCAGCAGCTCCACCCCGTTGAGGGAAAACGCCAGCCCAAAGAGATTGTTGGCAATCCAGTGCTGAGGAGGACACAAAAGGGAGAGGTGGGTTCCACGGCACGTGCAGAGCCACACCGCAGGTGCCCGGCGAGGGAAGGGGGCCCCGGTCTGACCTAGCCCAGTCCCTGCCCCCCCCCCCCCAGCAGAGCTGCGGCTCGCTCACCTTCCTCAGCAGGTACCAGACCCCGACAACACTGCTCAGGGCCAGACATACGAGGTCCTTGGTGTCGAACTCGTAATTCACTATTTCTGCAACCAAACAGAGAAGTGAGACGTGGGGCAGGCCCGGCAGCCTCCCTTCCCGCGCGGGGCGGAGGAGGGCGAGTTCACGGCGGAGCAGCACCGCAGAGCACAGCGCTCGCGCCCCAGAAAGGGGAATCCTCCCGTGCAAACGGCCGCGCCCACAGCCAAACGACACGCGAGCGGCCTGCACTGCAAGCCAGACCTTCTCCTTCAGCCAGACCCCGCCACAAGGACAGCATCTGCGAGCCTTCTGTCAATACGGAAATTGGATTCAGGCTCTCTCCTAGGGCAAGGAGGGGCAGACCTGCTCCCTCTTCCTGCACCCGGTTAACTCTTGGTGGTATCGTTACAAGGTAAGGCATTTAATACCAGCCACGAGCCCCGCTCTGTAACGCTCCGGGTTTGGGAATTCCCTGACAGGCAGGGGCAACAGGCAGGGAGAGTGCCGGTGTAAGACAACACACGTCCGCGCAGAGCTGGCAGCGCTTACGCTGGCTACGGAGGCACGGCAAGGAGCAAGAGGCAAGTCTTTGGGAAGGTTGTTCAGAAGGGCTGAAAGTCAAAACGGGTAAACGAGGAACAGAACCGTGAAGGGAGAAGACGTTCGAGAACCTAGAAGGACTGGCAGGCTAACGTACCTTCCTTGCTCTCCCCGGAGCCCTGGGTGAAGAGGAGCTGGTACTGTTTATTGGGGAAGTTTGCAGGGAAGAATCTGTTCATCATGGGGCTGGGAAAAGGGGAAAAAAAAGCTGCAGAGAAGGGCAGTTCTACAGAAACCCCACACGAGGCACTGCCCAGCACCTCCGCATGGACATCGGTCCCCTCACAGGGCAGGGAAATCCCAGGTTTTGCCATGTCAGGGACTGGACTGAGCCACAGCTCGTCACCAAGCCTGGGAGCTCGTCCTCCCCCAGGGGAGGATCCACTGGCACGTGACAGTCCCCAAAAAGCCCTAGGGCAACAGGCACAAAGCGCCTTGTATGGGAAGGGAGAACCCAGCCCTGATGCCAACACTTGCACTGCGCCCCCCCCAAAAAACCCTCTGGGCACCCAGAACTGGCCGGGCCACCAGGACACAGCTCTGCGAGGCCGAGCTGGGAGCAGGGCCGGAGCCCAGGCGGAACGGCAGCGCTGCTCTAGGGAAGGCATCTGGTCCCCAGCGCCCCGGAGCTCAGGAAACAGGAAACCAGTTTTCCTTTTCAGTTACTGAAACTGCCTGAGCTTTCAGCACCTCGCACCGACCACGAGTGCGAGGTGTCGAGGACGTTAGGGCGAGCTCCAGCTGCCCGTGCCAGCTGCTGCGGCAAGGGAACAGCGGTGCCGGGGAGCTCTGCCCTCCTCGAGGCAGTGAGGACGGCGCCAGGCCGGAGCAGCTCCTTGGGGCGGGGTGCTGGCGGCCACCTGCTGCGAGCTCGGAGCACGGGACCACCGGGACTGCGGAGCCTCGGCTCTGCCCCAGCTCCTGCAGCAGGACGGGCTCACAGCACGCCCCCGTCCTGCCTCCCCTCCAGATCCGCCGAGGGAAAACACCGCAGGAGCTGGGATTTGGCTCTGCCACGCGGCGACGGTGCTTTACGCTGCCGTGCAATCAGCTCGGCACCCCGCTGCCGCTCAGCTCTCCTCCCTACCTGATGGTGTGGGACAGGGCGAGGATCCCCAGCACGAAGAAATACATGGACAGCAGGAGGTTGATGTACTCTTGAGAGAATATCTGCAAGAGAAAAACCACGGGGGGGGGGGGTCACCGCTGTGTTCCCCTCGCTGACACCGACGGGAAGCGCCTCGCTCCGTGACCGACAGCCGCCGTGGCGGTGCCCCACGGGGACGGGAAGGAGAGCTGCAATAACCCAAATTCTTGCCCTGCCGATATAAAACGCGTTGGAAATAGCTGCCTGCTTGCAGAGCGGCCCTGCGAGCCGTGGCGCACCCCTGAGCTGCTCGGCTCAAAAAATAACTCCTGCGCTGCAGAAAGGAGGGCACAGCTTCCCCGGCAGGTCCCCGCAGAGCAGCCAGCGAGGCAGCAACGCCGCTCATGGGGCGGCGCCACCTCCCCCTGCCCCACGCTGGCAGCACCCGAGCGCTCCCTGCCCCTGTTTTGTGGGGTGTTATGAGAGCTCCAGCCCCCCAACGCGCACAGCTGCCCTTCGGTTCAACCCCACCCCGTGATTCAGAGCTCGCTGCACCCCTGCAGAAGTGCGCTGCCACCTCCGGAGAGCCGTGGGCCCTCGTGCTCTCCTGGGAGGAAGGACGCCGGGGCAGCAGAGCTTAGGGCACAGCGCACATGCTAAAAAGGGAAAACCACAGACCACGGGGGCACACTGCACGTTCCTAAGCTCTTTCCTGGCACCTAAAGAGGGGGCTGGTGGATCGGGGGGCTGCCCTACTGCCCCCTCCAGCAGAGGCTTGGCAGATTTATTCCTTCGCTGCTTTCCTACCGTTAGCCTGAAGGAGGAGCTGCAAGCCCGTTACCCCACCGGCAGCTCCGGGCAGAACTCAGCTGCCAGGGGAGCAGGGCGCACCGCTGGGGAGGCCGAATCCTGCCCACCCTGCTGGCCGCTGCAGAGCCGGTCCCCACGCAGCCCCGGTGACCTCCACGCGGGCCTTCCCCGTGGCACGGACCCGTGCACACCGGGGCACGGAGCTGCCCGGTGCGGCCGCCAGCCCGCAGAGGCTCAGGCAGGCCGGAAGCCACCTGGGCTGGCTGCTGTACGGTGCCCGCTATCAGCGGAGATAAGGCTGTAAATTCAAATGTTCCCAGCTTTGCACATTAAACCCTGCCTCCCGAGCAGCAGGCCAGGAGCAGGGCGAGGTGCCTCTCTGTGGCCCCAAACTACCCAAAGGCTGCACAGCTCGGGGAGAACGCACGTCCCCTGCTCGGTGACACCGGGTGCCTTCTGTCCCAGCGCCAGGGAACCCAGCCCCGTAAGCCAAAACGCACAGCAGCCCCGTTCCTGGAGCGTACTCACTTTAAAGAAGAGGTAGAGCCCCAGAAGGGTGCAACTGGCAACAATGGGAAATCGAGCAGCGTCTCGGCTGGTGATGGTCTCCGGCATCTCCGAGGAGTTCTGGGGAGGGAAGGAGAGGACCCGAGCGGGTTACGGTGACCCCTGCTCCGGCCTCGTACCTGGCAGACCCAACGAGGGCCCCACAGGGCTCAGCGGCAGCACCGCGGTGGCTTCGGGGAGGAGAAGCGCAGCGGCTGGCCCCCAGTCGTCCCCAGAGGTGGGGCTGTGTCACAGGCAGAGCCCAGGACGGGAAAAGCAAACCTGCCTGCATCTGTCCTTCCTGGGGCTGCTCCAACCCCCTGCGCTTTTCCCCTTGGAAAGGGAGAAGCCCTGCCTCCTGCACTGTGTTTGTCCCTCTTCTGCCCAGGGCAGAGCCGGGCACCTCGGGGCTCGTGCCCGCCCGCCTCCATCAGCCTCCCCATCTGCGCGCGCCGTATGGCGACCGCGCTCCCAACGCCGCTGCCCTCCAGTCAGCCTCTTGGTCCTCACCTCGCTCCCGGGACGCTCCTGGGGCTCGGCAGCCCCAGATTCACAAAACGTTTCATCTTCGGAAACAGCTCCGCACAGCGCCGCC
The DNA here is from genome assembly GCF_013377495.2 of Cygnus atratus. Lineage (NCBI taxonomy): Eukaryota > Metazoa > Chordata > Aves > Anseriformes > Anatidae > Cygnus > Cygnus atratus. The sequence continues at coordinate 1,157,568 of NC_066377.1, forward strand.
AGCCCCCTTTTAAGCCCTCTCCCAAGGGAGACCCGCAGCGCTCACCGGGACAACTGTCCCCTCCCGCTGTCGCCTCCCGCCCCAGGGCTCCCCCCCGGAAGGACCGGGGGCCGCGGCCGCTCTGCCCCCAGCCCCGCTCCGTGCTCCCTGCGGGCAAACACCCGCAGGCAGCGCCGGTCGGGGCGCCCGGCCGCAGGAGCCGTTCTGCAAAGTGGCTCCACGGAGGCACCTCGGCGAGGGCACAGCTGCTGGGAAGGGAAACCCGCAGAGGACCGCGGGGCGGCCCCGCTCACGGCCCCGCTCACCGGGCTGCTGGGAGCTCCGCGGGCACCGCCGGGAACCCCGGGGCACAGCAGCAGAGACAAATAACAGCGAGAAGCCGGGCTGGGGACGCAGCCCCCTCCCCGAGACGCTGCGGTGCCAGCCCCAGCTGCGGCCCGGGGCACCGGGGGGGGACCGGGAGGGGACCCGGGGCGCCGGGGGAGGCACCGGGGGGGGACCGGGAGGGGACCAGGCCACCGGGCGGGGGTGGCGGCGGCGGCAGCTCCCCGGTGCCGTCCCCGAACCCCTCGCAGGGCACGGCCCCCCCCGGGCCGCGAGGAACCGGGGCAAGGCGCCCCCCCCCCGGGCCCGCCTCCCCCTCCCCGGTGCCCCCCCGGCGCGGGGCCGTTCCCGGGGCCGCTGCCGGCAGGCCCGCGGGTACCTTGCTCTTGGCGCAGCTGACGGAGCGCAGCGCCCCGAAGAAGATGGGCAGCAGCGCCATGAGGACGAGGCTGCCGTAGGCCAGCGCCATGCCCTCGGGGGTGGCGGGCGGCCGGGCGGGGGGGGAGGAGGCCCCGGGCCCGGCGCTGCCGTTCTGCGCCGCCGCCTCCTCCATGGCGCCCCGACACGTCCCCGTACCGGCCGGAAGTGCGTCACGCGCCGCGCGCGTCACGGGCACGGCAACCCGCCGCGCGTTGCTAGGAGGCCGGGAGCCGCCGCCTCCCCGCCCGCCATTTTCGACTCCGCCATGCCTCCGAGGGGACCTGCAAAACGCCTCCAATACAGCTCCGCGTACCTCCAAATAACTCCGGACGGGCCTCCAAACTTGCCTCTAATAAACCGCCAAATTTACCTCCAAATAGCTCCATTTTACCTCCAAATATACCTCAAAATACACCTCCAAACGGACCTCCAAACACACCTCGAAGACACCGAATATACCTCGAATACACCTCCAAATTTACCTCCAAATTTTTCTCCAAATGCACCTTCAATACATCTCCAAATATCCCTCCAAATACACCTCCAAATGGACCTCCAAATAACTCCAAATGTACCTCCAAACTCGCCTCTAATAAACCTCCAAATTTACCTCCAAATAGCTCCATTTTACCTCCAAATACTTCCAAATGTACCTCCAATACACCTCCAGATGGACCTCCAAACTTCCCTCGAATACACCTCCAAATTTATCTCCAAATGTACCTTCAATACATCTCCAAATACACCTCCAAATACATCTCCAAATGTATCTCCAAATACACCTCCAAGTGGACCTCCAAACTTACCTCGAATACACCTCCAAATTTACCTCCAAATTTATCTCCAAATGTACCTCCAATACATCTCCGAATATACCTCCAAATACCTCAGTGTACCTCCAAATACCTCCGAATTTACTTCCAATACACCTCCAAATACACCTCCAAATACCTTCAAATGTACCTCCAAATACTTCCAAATTTACCTCCAAATACACCTCCAAAATACCAAATACCCCAAATACACCTCCAAATGGACCTCCAAACTTACTTCGAATACACCTCCAAATTTACCACCAAATTTCTCTCTAAATGTACCTCCAACACATCTCCAAATATACCTCCAAATACATCTCCAGACGGACCTCCAAATACCTCCAAATGTACCTCAAAATACCTTCAAATTTACCTCCAATACACCTCCAAATACACCTCCGAATTTACCTCCATTTACCTCCTCGCTGGGGGGCAGAGGAGGCCATCGCAGCCTCTGCGGGGTGGAGGGACGGGGAGGAAGATGAGGGGCACGGGGTGGGTTGGACGCTGCGTGTGCGGGGTCCGCGGGATCCCGGGCGATGCCGGTGCCCTCCCGAGGCCGGCGGGACGGAGGGGTCGGACTCAGCCATCTCGTGGGTCCCTTCGAGCAGACAGTCCGTGATTCCGTGGCGGTTCTGGGGCTGCAGGACCCACGGCGCGAGGCGGATCCCGCTGATGGATGGCACGCGCCTGCTGGTGCTCGGACGCTGCGCTGTGTCAGCCGGGCGTTGTTTACCCCGCCGCTGAGGATCTGTGCTGACATTTTGCCTGGGAAGGGGAGAGCAGCGGTGGCTGCCTAAGTATGGACAGCATTTTTTTTGAAAGGAGAGAGAGGGACGGGACACGGGACAGAGCCGAGCAGCTCTGCAGTCCGTACCACGTGTGGCTCAGGTCTGGGGCTCGGGCTTCTCGTCCAGCCCCGGGTCTGTTGTGCTTCGTGCTTCCCGCAGAGCGCGTCCCCTGCAAGGGACTGTGCTTCTGCCCTGTTGTGCCGTCCCCTGTCCAGTCCCAGCCCACCTGCACTCAGCAAACACCCCTCCTGTAAAAATGCCTCGTAAATGAAAAAGCAAACTTTCCGCGCTGCTGGAGGGGGGCCAGGGCTCTGCTGGAAAATTGGCTGAAACGCGTGGTCCTTGTGAATATGCCTTCCCCCCAAGCTGCCGGCAGCCCGGCCGTGTCACCGAGCCTCCTCCAACTTGGTGCCCCCACGGCGGTGCTGCGCCACCGCGTCTCCTTCACCCCATACAGGACTGTGGGAGCTGGCGGCCATGTCCTGTGGTCCATCCTGGTGCCTGTGCCCATCACCGAGGCCCCTGGCTCGCTCTGTGGATCGTGGGGCTGCTCGGGGTGGGAGAAGAGGCTGGTGCTCAGGCCTGGTACAAATGGGTTTACCTGCACGTGTCCTTTCCATCTGGCAGGAGAGGCTGCTCGGCAGCAAAGGCTAAAACACGAAGGTTAAGCGGTGCTGCCCCTGCCTTTCAGCAGGAGGAGGTCTCTCATAGTGAGTCACTGTGGGAAATGGGGTTTTACCCAGCGCAAAGCAGCAGCTCCGGGCTGTGTGCGGCAGGGTTTCACTCTTCCCGCAGCCTGTAAATTCTGTAAATTCAGCCGTTTCTGACAGTTGCATGTTTTTACGTGGTGAAATCAACCTGAACCTGCGGCGTGTCCTTGTGCCACCGCTGGGGTCCCGCCATGTCCCCACTTTCCTGCCTGCTCCCCAGGTCTCCCCTGGGGTGGCAGCAAGGGGTCCCCAGCACGGCTGGTGCAGGCATGGCCCCCCCTCGGCCAACGCCTCTGCTGGCCCGGGGACTGGCTTGGAGCCGAGCCGTGGGCAGGGGAAGGGAGCACAGCAGGGAGACAAGGCACGCTTTAACATTTTTTTTTTTAATATATTTTTCTCTTTAAAAAAAAAAAAATCTATTTCAGGACCTGGGGTGATTCATAGTTTCGTATTTCAGGCAGCGGGGAGATGAAAAGGCCTCTGGGGAGCACCGATGTGCCTTGCTCCGGGGCTGGCCTCCTGCCCGGGGTGCTGTCCTCTCGGTGTCACCGATGCTCCCACAAGGAGAAGGACGAGCACCGGGGTCAGCAGCACACAGCCACAGGGACAGTGCGCCCCGCTACGTCCCACCCTGCGGCATGGCACGGGAGGCAGTCCCCAGGTGGCCACAGCAAAGCCAGAAGCCCCCGTACCAGCCCCTCACCGATGCCTACAGGTGCCTACTCGTCCCCTAAATCAGTCCCCGCACGCCCTGGTGTCTCTCTGGGCGCTGCACGTTTTGGGGACAGCTCCCGCTGCTACCTGGAGCCCTCTGCAGGAACCCCCTCACGTCTCTCCTTCGAATCTGGTTTCTGTCAAGGAGCACAGGCAGCATCTCCACTTCTGTTCCCTGTCATCCCGGGAAGCAGTAACGTGCCCCTGCTGCTCGGATGTGTCCCCGTTGTTGAAGACTCTTTGAGCATCCCATGAGATCCCACCCAGCCGGGCACGGCCCCGGGCGCTGGTGCGGGAGGGCAGGGAGGCAAGGTGTCAAATTCTGCTCCTTTTGCGCCAAACTCTGGGGATGCCTCCTTGGGGATACCCCGAGAGGAGGCAGGGAAGGTGCTGTGCCCTGTGCCCAGGAGGCCTCCGCAAGCCCCTCTTTGCAGGAAAATCTCTGCTCGTGCTATCAGATGGGCTGCAAGCTTGGTGCTGGCTCCGGGCAGGGCTGAGGTTAACGGGGGCAGCCTCTGAGCCCGGGGAGAGCCCGAACCGAAGGCTGCAGGGCCGGGAGCTGCTCCTGTCCTTCCAGCACGTTGTTAGACCAGAACCCAAAATAGCAGCAGAAATGCTAACGCTCTGGTGTATTCCACTGCTGAGCCTTTTATCAAAAAAACCTTCAAAAGACCTTTACGGCCCCGCTCCAAAGCAGCCCTGAGGTTGCGAGCTTCTGCTGCGGACGCCTCAGCTCCCCGCTGGGTGCCCTCGGTCTGGTGCTGGGGCTGCAAGTGCCGGGCTCGGGGCTGGGGTCTCGGCACGGAGGCAGGGACCTGGCTGAGGGGCTGCTCCCCATGAAGCGGCCGTGGGGCTTTCCTGCGCGAGCGGCTCCGGCTGGGAAAGCAGGAGGGACTTCCCAGCCGTCCTGCGGGGACCAAGGGCAGGACCTGGCCCTGTGGTGCGCGGGGAAGCGGCCGCCCTCCTCCCTTGTGCTTTTCTTGGCAGCTCCCCATGAGAAGATGCGCTGCGGCACGCTCGAGCCAGCCTTTAACTCGCCCCGTGCCGGGGAGGCTGCTCCGGCCCCGGCCCCGTGGTGGCAGCAGATGGGGGCACCGGGGGGGGGGAAAACGCTTTGGGTGCGGGCCCTTGATCCTAAAACATCCCCGGCAGCAGACCCTGGAGAAGTGGGAGATGAGCAAGAGGGCTGGTGGTCAGGCCACCGGGCACCCCGTGTGCCCCAGGGGCTGGGGACCGGCACAGGACCTGGTCCCACCGCGGCCACGTGTCGGCCACCAGCCACCGGGGTCCCCCGGCACGGGGAGGCAGCGAGCAGAGTGGCGTGCGCTGGGACGGACGGCTCTCCGGGGTGGCACCGGGGGCATGGCGCGGGGACAAACGGGGAGCAGCTCGGGCCGGGCGAGGTGGCACCGGGGACAGCGGCCATGCAGGGATGGGTGGCACTGGGACCGATGGCGCTGTGCCGGCCGGCAGGGAGGTGGCAGCCCCGAGAGCTCTTGCTGGAGGGGCCGGAGCTGCCGAGCCCTGGCAGTACCTGGCCCAGGTGGGGGCCCAGCTGGGGGCCGCAGGCAGCCCCTGGCCCCCCGCCAGCGCCTCCTTCCTTCCTTCCTCCCTTTCCCAGCTCCTCGCCGTGGCCCCCCCCCTTGGCCTCTCCTCCCACCCTCCAGCGCGGCCGCATTTTTCTGGGTTTGAGCTCATTCTTTCCACTCCCCTCGCCGCCGGCTGCCAACTTTCCATCCCGCAGCCCCCCCTCCCCTACCCCCCCCCCGCTTGCCTCCCGCTGCAGGAAATGCCGGCTGCAGCTGCAGGACGGACGGACAGCCACCGTGCAGCCCCGGAGCCCAGCATCACCCACAGCACCGCGTCCAGCAGCACCAGGGGCTGGGGCACGGGGAGCTCCAGGGCAGCGCCCGGGCAGAGGAGCCAGAGCCAGAGCAGCAGCAAGGAGAGAGCATCAGCACCGCCGTCACTGCTGGGGCGAGGAGGAGAGACAAATTTCTCACAAGCACGGGCACAGCCCCATCCTCGTGACCCCTCGGTTCCTCCCCAGCCGCACCGTGCCCGCCACCAGCGGCTCCCCACGCTCGGGATGTGGAACGAGTGGAAACTCCTGACCCGAGCCAGGCAGGGAGGGCACCGCGGAGCCTCCCTGGCGCCGGGCCCGGGGCTGCCGAGCTGGCTCCCCCGCGGCGTCCCATCCAAAAACAACCGGCTCCGGCGTCGCCTCCCCGGGTGCCCGGGGTCGCTCGCTGCTTGCTGCACCCCAGCACGTCCCCTCTGGTGCCTCTGCCCCTTCCCAGGGCACCGAGGGCTGCCCGGGGCCTGGCTCCCAGCCCAGGCTGTGGCTCCCGCAGGGGGTTTGAATCCTGCACAGGGGCTCAAAACCTGCACCTCAGCAATGGGAGCTGGTGCTGAGCCCTTCCCAGAGGCTTTTCTGGAGCTGGCCCGGAGCAGGGAGGTGCAGGGGGCCAGGGGCTTCTGCCATTGCCGGGGGTGGTGCTGTGACCACTGGGTGAGGGACTGAGACTTGGCCAAATGGTGGCTGGAGGAAGCCTGGCCGGAGGCTGAGGCTCTCCCTGCCCCGAGCTGTTCGGGCTGACGAAGCCAGAGCTGCCCAGACCCAGCCACAGCAGCAGGCAGGGCCCCGGCCCCGGAACCGTGCTCAGCTCTGGCCACGCATCCCCAGCCCGCAGCTCCCCACGGCAGGGACCCAGCAGAGACCAGAGCGGCACATCCCAGATGGTGTTTATTCTGTGGATCCAGGGGTTTCCCCATCGCACCAGTACAAAGACAGCAGAAAAACCTCAGTCAGAAGAACGCCAGTGCTAGGGAGACGCAGCGCAAAACCCAGGCGCAGAGGGGCCGGGGGTGCCGCTGCGGTGCCCTCGCCACCCCCTGCCGCCCCACGAAGGACGGGTGCCACGACCACGACCGGCAGAGCTGCCGGCAGCCTCCAGCACGGCTCCGGCCCTGCAGGGACACGGCCTGGCCCCCCGGAGCACGGGGCAGCCAGGCTCCCACCCCCAAGGCACAGGTGCCCGTCCCACACGTGCAGCTCGGGGGACCCAGCCCCACTCAGCCCCTCTCCTGGAGGGGTAGCGGCCGGATCCAGAGCACCCCGTGTGTCCATCAGCACCGGTTAAAACAGCTCCGTGTCCTCAGCATCGCTCTGACCCCTGCGGTCTCTCCTTGCACCCGCGGAGCTGCTGGCCACGCTGATGGCAGAGGGGAGCCCCCAGCCTCCAAGTCCGGTGGGACGGGTACGCGGCGGCTCTCAGAGCACGGACAGGTCGTGGCAGGACTTGGAGCGGACTTTGAGGGCCACCTTGCTGCTGTTCCTGGCCACCAGCCTGTCGAGGAAGCGCCGGGCCCTCTTGGTGAGGCTCTCCTTGCGCTTGTGGACAGACGCGGGGTGCGCGCCAGCCTCCTTGCCCTCGCGGCGCAGGCGCAGCTGCCGCACCACCCCCTCGAAGAGCTCGGCCACGTTGTGCTGCAGGGCCGCCGACGTCTCGATGAACTTGCAGTCGAACATCATGGCGCAGGCACGGCCCTCTGCAAGGGGAGGGCAGGGAGGGGGCACGGCCCCGCTGGCACCCCCTGGTCCGGGGACGCAGTAGAAGCCGTGGCACGGGACACGGGGATGGGACAAGGGGACAGAGGTGGGATACAGGGACGGGGACGGGACACGGGGACAGGACACGGGGATAGAGGTGGGACACAGGGACGGGGACGGGACACGGGGACGGGACACGGGGACGGGACACGGGGACGGGACACGGGGACGGGACACGGGGACGGGACACGGGGATAGAGGTGGGACACGGGGACGGGGACGGGACACGGGGACGGGACACGCTCACCTTCAACGGAGACCTCGCGGCACCGCACCAGGTCGGATTTGTTCCCCACCAGGATGATGGGGATGTCCTCGGCCTGCCGCATGCTGCGCAGCTGGATGCGCAGCTCCGAGGCGCTCTCAAAGCTGCCGTGGTCCGTGATGGAGTAGACGATGACGTACGCGTTCCCCACCTGCAGGCAGTGGCTGCGGTGCCAGCTCTCCTCACCCTGCCACCACATGGGGAAGGGGATGTCACCGCGCTGCGGGGGCCAGTGGCATCCCCAACTGCTCTGGGGGGGCCAGCAAGGCACCCCGGCACAGATGGGACCTGCCAGCGCACCTCAACAGCCCCCGCATCATGGGCAGCAGACGTGTGGCCCCGTTACTAAAACAGCTTAAAAGCTCCTGGCTTTTGGGGTGGTTCAGTTTCCTCCTCTATCAGCAAGAAACTGGGGCCGTGGGCTCAGCTTGGCTCAGGGGGCTGAGGCTGCACCTCCTGGAGCTGCTTTTGGCCGCGCAATGCCAGTGTCATGGGCACAGCGCTGCGAGCCCTGCACTGGTCCTGGCTGGGCAAGCTGGGATTGAGCAACGGTGGAAATAAAAAGGCTGATCTCAGGGCGCTGTGGGGCTGGGCATCTCCGGGCAGCGCAGGCATCCACGGAAAACGCAGCCCCAGCCCACGGGGGTGCAGTGCCTGCGTGCAGCCTGGGTGCTGGCTCCCTCCCCGCTCCCAGGGACCGATCCCGACTCCCGTGGAAACCCACAGCCCCGGGGTGGCCCTCGGGGAGGAGGGCACAGGGGCGCTGGGAGGAGGCAGCGATGCTGCGCTGGGACTGCTGGCAGGGAGAAGCCTGCGCTGCGCGGGGCAGAGGGAACGCCCCGTGCCAGGCTCTCGGGGGCCGCGGCTCTGCCTGCTAAGCACGTGCCCTGGCTGGCAGCGCCGCCTCACGTGGATTTGCCCGGTTGGCTCCTTCAGCCCCGCTTCCAAACCGTTTCCTTGCATTTCGCAGCGGGCTGGCACTGCGCTCCCTCCCGCAGCCCCTTCCTCCCCCCGAGGGACCCGCACGGCTCCTGCCACGCTCGGCTGCTCCTGCGCTCACGGTGCCTCGTGGGAGCCCCCGGAGATGGGTGACGATGTGCTGGGCACCCTCCTAGGCCTGGGCACGGCAAGCGGAGGCAGTTAGAGGCTGTCGCTTTGGCCAGAGGGCTGACCTCAGGCTGCATCCTTCCCAGACCGAGGGGTGCCCCCATCGGGGGGTCCCTCGACCCCAGCAATTTGCTTTATGGCTGCTGACTGGGGACCCTGAGCCCCATCCTGCCCACTGGGCTTGTCCCGCTCTGCGAGCCCCGGACGCAGCCAGAAGAGCCCCAGGGAGACCTTTGCAGACCCCAGAGGCCCCGAAGCAGCAGCTGTACGCGCACGGCGTCCCCCACACCCTCCGCAGCCCCTCCAGCCACCCCAGCAGCAGGGGCTCGCGTGGTTCCCAGCCCGGGGAAGCGGCCCCAGCCCCGCGCACCCGCCGCTCCGGCTCCCAGGCGTCTATCACCAGCAGCGTGGTCTCCTCGCCATCCACGGACAGCGTGCGCTCGTACGCCACTTCTGCAAGACACCAGGAGAGCCGGGTCGGTGCGGAATTCCCCGGGCAGCCGAGACCCGGCGCTGGCCCCTGACCCCGCCAGGCTCCCCCGGGCCTCGCACGGGGCTCCCTCCGAGCACGGGGCGCAGCCGCACGCCGCCTCCCCTCCTCCCGGCCCCGTGGCGGGCGACCGCGCTGCAGGGGGTCCCCGCCACGCCGTGGGGCACCCACCTCCGTGCTGCTCCAGCAGGTCCCGCTCCTGGAGGCCGGCGAAGGCGTTGGCCAGGCTGGTTTTGCCCACGCCGGGGTCTCCCAGCAGCACCACGCGGTACTGGGGCTCCCAGCAGCCCGACGAGCCCGAGGACTCGGAGGACCAGCTGCCCCGGGGTGCCGCAGCCCTGCCGCCCGGCTCCGACGACGAGTGGCCGAGCTGGGGGTGCCCGGGCTCGGTCCGTGGCGTCGCACCCGGTGCCCCGGGCCGCGGCAGAGGGGTGCTGGCCCTCCTCCGCAGCGGGCTCTTGCTCCCGCGCTGCGTGTTCAGGGTCATCGGTGGCGCGGGGGGCAGCGGGGTCGGGAGAGGGAGCCCCGAGGGGTCCCCGGCTCCCTGCGGTCCCCGGCAGCCCCTCTGCTCCGCCGGAGCCCCCCGGCCGTGCAGCCCCGAGGCCACGGGCACGGCCTCGCCGGTCCCGGTCTCCCGTCCCGGTCCGGTCCGGTCCCAACTTTCCCCGGGCCGGGCTGACCTCCGCCGAGCTCCCGGGCACCGCCGCCCGGTCCCGGAGCGGCGAAGCTTTAAAGACCGGGAGGTGGAGCCCCCGCCGCGGCCGGTCCCTCCCCTGCCCGACCCCCCCCGCCGCCCGCCCCGGCCCCCGCCGCCCGCACCCCCGGGGCTCTGCCCGGTCCCCGAGGCCCCCGCGGGGCTCCCGGTGCCGGAGCTCGGCGAGGTGCCCCCGGCCGCCTCCCCTCGGTCCCCGGGGAGCAGCGGGGGGAAAAGCGGCACCGGGGCTGCCCGGGAGCCCCGTCCCGTCCCGTCCCGTCCCGTCCTCGCGGCTCGGGGGCTCCGCCACGCTCCGGTCCCACCCGGGGCAGGGCCCCCCCCTGCCCCCGAGCCCCCCGCCCGGTCCCCTCCCGGCTCCATCTCGCGGCGGCCCGGGGCAGCGCACGGCCCGGCCGCTTCGCCAAGTAAGGAGCGAGCCGAGCCCGGTCCTGCCCCGGTGCCTGCCCCCCGGAGCGGGGCTGAGCCCTGCCGGGGGCTGCGGAGGCTCCGCTGCCCCTGTTTGGCAGCCGCGGCAGCGCCGTCACCCCCAGCCGGTAACGGACGGGGCCAGAGGCGTGTTTCGAACAGGGCAGCACGAGGGCTGTTTTTTATTTGAACCTGAGGCAGGCCCTGGCACCCGCACCGGCGCTGGGCTGGCTCCGTGCTGGGTCCCCAGGCTGCTCTGCACCGGGATGTGCCCACCTCGGAGCACCCCAGGGCACCCCTCACGGTCGCAGCACTGGGATGGAGAGACCCCGCCTGACTTCGTCTGTGCCCCGACGGCACAGGGGGGAAGCTGTCGTGCTGGGGTGTGAGGAGGGCCGGGGAGGTCTCCCGGGAAGCCGTCACCACGGGGCTTGCACCTTCCAAAAGGCCGCAGCCTGATGGTCACAGCCGTGAGGTCAGGAATGATGCAGCTCCTTTCCTGAACCTTGTAACCGGGAGTCCTCGGTAAGTGGGGCTGGGATGAAGAAGCGCCGCCGGGGAAGGCTGTGCCAGCTCAGCACCGCACCCGAGCCCGGCGAGGGGCCTGCGAGCGTTAGGGGAGCGGCGCCTCCTCCGCGGGGATGCTGAGGACCACCTCGGTGTCCGGTGTGCACCTGAGCAGAGAGAGGAGAGAGATGAGGCGCGAAGGAAAGAGCAGCGATCAGCAGCCGTGCTCCGACTGGCGTACAGGAGCCCGGCACGAGGAGGGGAAGAAGCTCCTGTGCGGCCGGGGCGAGAGGCGGGTGACTCCTCCGATGCTCTGTGCAGCCCACCCGGAGCTCAGAGGCTTCCTGCGCGCCCTACAATGGCCCCACTGTTAGAGGGCTGGAGGTGGCTGGCAGGGACGCCTGCCCGGCGTTAGCTGCGCCAGCCCTGCCCCGTGTCCCTGGGGCCCAGGACTGGTGTCAGTGGTGACGGACCAGGTACTCGCTTGGGGACACAGCAGGACACAGCAGGCAGCTGGGGGAGCAGCGGACAAAAGCCCTTTAGCACGAGGCGAGGGTTCTGGTGCTCAGCCCCTGCTCAGCTCAAACCAGAGCGCAGCTCGACTTCCCAGCAAACGCCAGCCAGATCTTACCCTTGGGACTCTGAGAAAGAACGGAATTAGCTGCCCCTCATTGTCAGTCCTGAACGACAAACAGAAGCAGAGAAAGCCCATCAGGCAGCCAGGCACATCTGCTTTCTCGCAGAGAAAGGACAAACACAGCAAGCTGGGCTCGCTCAGAGGTGCGCTCAGCAGCCTGCGTCAGTCCGGGACAAACTGTGCGTCCGGAGCGACTCCAATGCAGGGCTCAGAGCTGCTGGTGAAATCCACCCGGGGGCCCTTGAGAAAGGAGTTTTAAAGAGGGAGAACAGAAATGCAGATACACGCGGGCGTGCAGGGGCCTCGCAGCTCCTCCGTGCTACACAGGTGCCGCGCACGGGGAGCCCAAGGAGGGCCTGCAACAATCCTGCGCTCCTGCGTGCCCTCGTACTTCCAAGCTGAGCACAGCGTACGCCTGGTTCTGCTTTCAAGAAGCCAAGGCAACGTCTGGAACCAGAGGGTTAACTGGAAAAATGAACGGCTGGTGAAGTCGTGTGAAAAGTTGCAGGGAGGTCAGTGGGGAATCGGCGGGGAGATGGCGGCGAGGGCTCTGGCACAGCCTCCTGCCTGTCAGGGCGGGTAAGCACCAAATGCCTGACTTGTGATGTTACAGAAACTTTCCACTTGGGCCTTCCTGCTATTTTTAACTCCTCTCCCAGCCACCCTCAGTAACCCCAGCCCCACCAGCTGTCGAGGCTAATTAATTCCCCTTTTTATCATTCTTTTATCGGAAAAAAATAAGTTGCGCTAATCCATCACGCAGCCACTCGCCTCCCCCACAGTCTCCTGACGCGTTCCAGGCTTTCCTCCTGCTTCGGATCACGCCTCCGCAGCGCTGCAGCCCTACCTGGCTTGCCGTTAAAAACCCCTGGCAGCCCAGCACGGGAGATCCAGCCCCTTCTGCTGTTTGCAGCACCGCCGGTTTGCTGGGTGAGCATCTGCTCACGCAAGGGACTGTATTTTCACGCCACGGGAATAACCCTGTGCGCGTGTGAAGTGCGGAGAGCTGAGGGCTGGCCCACACCTGCAGCAGTGGGACCTGCTGGAACGGAAAGCCTCCGTTAACTGATATCTGTGGGCCGTGAATAACTTGTATATAGGCAGCTGCAGCAAATAAACGTGCATATGCACGCAGCTCTGCACAAAACGGTGGGTTTCGGGCTACACCGCACTCGAGATTTAAACATATTTGACCAACTTTTTTGTAGGTTTGTTCCCCTGGTCAGCGGACAGCTCAGGAAGCGGAGGCACCTCAGCAGCTTTAAAGCATTTGTGTTCTGGGCAGGAGCCCTCTGCCAGGGGCCTGCCGCTCGGTGGGGCGGGCTCCCCGCTGTGGGTATGGTGGAAAATAACTCGTCACAGCGGGCTGCTGGTATGCCTCAGCCTACAGACTTGGCCAGTGTGTCCCCTGTCCCTGGAGAGGAGAGCCCAGCGTTCCCGTGAGCGAGCTGGCAGGGCCTTCTCCCCATCGATGCGCGCTGGGGATTCTCCTTGCACTTCATAACGACGTCCAGTACGAGCACGGCGCGCTGGGAAGTGGGAGCGGGGATTCACCGCAACCTCTGCTCCGGGAGTCGTTAGCTACCGATGGGCTTGGGCAGAGAAAGAGTGGTAGAAAGAGAAAGTTTTGCCTTTTTGCTGCCAACCCATTCCTCTGAGACATTTTTTTTACATATTAGGGAACTGGCTGCCCGTCTTTGTTCTCGCCGAGTGCCCGTGCCGTTTCACACAGGCAGCAAAGCAGCTTGAGACGGGTGGGACCTGCCCCGACAAGGATGCTCCACAGGAGCCTGGCCACCTCCCCTCAGTTTGGTTTCCCAGCCAGTGAGGGAAAAGAACAATAAAGTAAGACTCATCATAGTCACAAGGGCCTTGAAAAGCTCTGCTGCTCCTGCCCCTTCCTGCAGTCGATAATTATCCCCATTTACAGGACGGACAAAAGGAAGCCCAGAAGAGAGACGTGACGTGACCGGGGCTGACAGCACACTGCTGTTAGAGAGGCTATTTCCCAGCTGCACTTAGGCAAGACCAGGAGACCTGGCAGCCATCTTCCAAGGCAGGACCCCTGTCAGCTGCGAGTTTCTATCCTGGACTGCGTGTAGGTTTGACGGTGAGATCTGCGGCAGTGCTCGGGCTGAGGTTATTCGCGCTCAGTTCCACAGACTTCCGCAGGTCAAGGCCGTAGAGAACGGCCCGTGCATGCCCGCTGACCAGCCCTACTTACTTTGGTCTGCGGAGAAAAACATCAGCAAAGATCACCTCTCTCGGGTCTCTTGCACGCTGGCGGAGCGTCTGGATGCTTCTTTGCAGCTCGCTGATCTCCTCTTCCAGGTCCTTAATAATCTGAATGAATTACATTTTTAAGTGTTCTTCATTTTGCAACAGAAGCAGTGATTAAAGTTTTTGCAACCAGCAGAGCTTGAAACCAGCCCTCATACAAGAAAGCCCCTAACAGGACACACTGAGGGCGAGCAGTCCAGCAGGCGTTTCAGGAAGCCTAACAGCTCACTGGCTCCAGTGGAAGCAGAAAGCAACACGCGCCACCAAGATGCACAAAACCCTCACTAAAGGCAAGGGCTGAGGGTGGCTGGCTCTGCTTCACCGTGGTGGTTCTCCCCCCGCCCACTCACCTCTCTTTGCCTTGTTATTTCACACCGAAGAACGTGGTTGTTTATGACCAGCTGCTTCAGGCCATCCTGGTGCAGCAACACCTCCTGTGTGGGGGAAGAGAAGAAAACCGCAGTAACTGCCAGCGTGAGACCCTGCCACTGTCAGATGCCAACTCTGGTCACGTCTAGATGCATCGCTCTTCAAGGAAATAATTCCTGCTTGGATAAGGTTTTGGTTCCAGCTCATCCCATTGGGCTGATGATAGAACAAGAGAGAGGAACTCAATAAATCCAGTCCAGTTTCCCTGAGAAGGCTCATTAATATTGCTTGGGTTACTTGTAGCACCTGTGCGTACAGATTCACCTGTAAAATTTTCTGCAGACTGAGAGCAGCCCCTGCTCTGTCGTGCTGCACACAGTTTAGTTTCCTCATGAATTTACAAACATACGTGCGTTGCCTCAGCAGTGTCACAGCTGAGCAGCTAAGTACCTACCTAAATAATGTAATAAAGCAGGGAGCATAACAGCAGGGTGAACGTTGGGTCACAGCGCACTCACCTCCACGCAGCAAGCTCTCAGGAGCGAGTCTGAGGACATTTCGTCACATCAGACTAGAGCAGCAACACAGAAGTGCTTCTCGTGTACCCTTCCAGCTCGTCAGGCAGCTCCCGTTCGTCAGCCAGCGGGAGCAGCGATGCTCTGTTATTCTGTGTGTGCTGACTGCACGCTGCTGTTGCCAGTGGGCAAGAAGCCCCCGCCTTGTCCACAGCTCCCACAAACCGACTCCCCCTGCCGAGGAGTCACAGTGATTCCACGTACCTCCACGACTTTCTGCAACAGCTCCTCTCGTTCTAGCTGTGCTTTCTCTTCCAGTTCCTCCAGGACGGCCTTCCCCATTTCTTCTGTCTTGTCTATCTCATCCTGAGGGTGGCAGGAGGCAGCGCACAGAAACAGCAGGAGCATTAAGCAAGACAAACATTGCGTTCCTTCCTCCCCTGCCCTCTCCAGCCTCCCGAACAACGCTGCAGGGAAGGAGAGGTCTCAGCACCTGCTGCTGCTCCTTCAGGTTCTGGATGTCGGACAGCAGGAGGACTATCCGGAGAGCCTGTTTGGGATAATGCACGTCCATGTAGGTCCGCAGGACGCCGAGCTCGTCCTGGAGAACCTGTACTTTTGATGTGGCTTCATCCAGCTGCTGCTGGAGCTCTGAGGGAAAGTCAAAGCAGAAAACGTCAGCCCAAGGCTTCCAGAACTTCACTTCTTAACCGAGCCGATGAGCCTGTCCTGCGTTTGGCTGAGCACACCATGTGGGAAGTGATGTGGATTACAGATCACCACGTGAGCAGTGGGAATGGCCACCCCAAATCAGACCACCTTGACCAGAACCTGCCCCAGTGGAACAGTGCAAACAGCTGCCAAGGAGGAGACTCTTCCCAGCCTCTTAGACACAGGCTGATGGGCGTCACGGGGTTCTGCCCCTCCTGACAGGAGGATTATCCCCATGCAGGAAAGGGGATTAATTTCAGAAATGGAATAGTTTGGCATTTATAACATTGACAAAATGCCTTTGACCTACCGCACTGGAAAGCAAAGGTAACGCGGTTATATAGGCCGTATTTCACTGTAATGACAGCAACTCACTTCCAGATTCTTTTCCATTGCTTTTTCCATTTCCTGGAGCTCTGCCCTCGCCGTGTCCAGTCTGCTCTGACTGAAGGTCTGTGTCATTGCCTGGACCATCTGCGCAGAGAGAAATCCAGTCACTGATCAGTCTACAGAGCTCTGAAACGTCCCCCTGCAGCATCCCTAACGTTCCTCTCATGCTACTGCTTCTATTAGCAGCACAGATGAGTCCATTGCTGTGGCCGGTGCCAGCTCCTGCATGGAAGCTGCTCATGGGAATGTTTCAGTGCTTCCAGGAGCCAACTTCCCCATGGAGGGATGTATTTGGGCTGTTACAGGGGTGGCTACTGCTGCGTGGGACAGTAGCCAGTCAAGAAACTCTCGTGGCTTTAAAACACAGGCACAAAACAAGAGCACCTCACGGGGTCTTTGGGTGCCTGAGAGCTCCCCCAGCACCGGCGATGCTGCAGTGACGCTCGTTGCAGTGGAAGTGCCCACGCAGTGCCTGGCCATTCCCGAGTACTGACAGGAACAGCGGGAAGTTTTGCGTTCTGCTGGACTGGGCCTGCTAGCCAACCCTAAAACCTCACCTGAAATTGTTCGTACTGCTGCAGCAGGTCTCTGGCTTGCTCGGCAGTGCTGGCATCGGTGTGCTGGATGTCCTTCATCAGCCGGCAGTTGGCCTCTGCCAGGTGGGCGCTGCGCTGCTTCAGCTCCTCTATGGCATTTATCTTCTGCTTGGTCAGATCCTACAGCAATTTGTGGATTAAAGGGTTGCAGATTCCATCAGTCCCACCCGCCTCAAGTTTTCTCACCATCATCTGCCATTCCCAGGACGTTCCTGTCCCATGGTAACAGCACCAACAAGGCCCTGACCGTCCCAGCACCACGTACCAAGCCTCGGTCTCATTGCCAAGGCACTGACTTCCCCCCCACAGCACAGTCCTGCTCCCACACTCCTCACCACCAGCTGCATGATCACTTGTAACCATCTTTTGCCTACTAAAAACCTGCGGTCACGTCCTCCACCTCAGCCTTCCCTTTGCTAGAATAAGAAACACTGACGTTGACAGTCTTTTCTAACGGGTCACGTTTCCTAAATCTCATTCCTCCTACTGCCACAGTCTGGGCTCTCTCTTGGTTTCTCTTCAGTTTTCTTAATAGGCAACATCAAGGTTACATTTCACCAGCACTGAGCAGAGCAGCATAATTACCTCTAGTTTATTAATAAATAAACATGTGCCATTTTGCAAGAGTGACTCAGACTGCTAGAATTTCCTCCATAAAGGCAACCTGGGTAACTGTATGGATTCGCTACCTCCATCCCAGCACCTGCTATTTGTTGCATGTACCGTGGTAATTTTGATCTCTTCCAGTGTTTTAGCTAATTCAGCCTCCTTGAGCGCTGACTTCCTCTCAGTAAAACTTCTGTATTTCTCTCGGGATGACGATGTCTTCGAAGGCAAGGGTGTTTTTTTACTCAACATAAATGTAACTGGTGAAACAAAAAATAAAAAAAGCCCTGTACTTATTTCACAGTCCGGTTTCAATGCTTTCCATCTACCCTCTCCTGTTACGTGTTGCTGAGGGAAACATGAAGAACAACTGAGAGAACCGAATTCAAACCTTCTGCAGCCCCAGCACGAGCAGCGTGCAGTTACAGCCCAGGCGCAGAACCTACAAACCCTTCCCTGGTCTTTTCTAGCTCTCCCTCTTTATTCTCAGCCACCTTTCCTTTTTGTGGCTCCCAGCAGCAAGCACCGAGTTCACGCAGCAGGGGAGCCGGGGGGGCAGTGAACCAGGGGAATCTCTCCCAACCTGGCTTCTTCTTCTCCCCTTTCTTCTTGTCCTCGCTGGGGATCGGTGGCAGAGTCAGCTCGCGGGCCGCAGCTCTCCTCTCCTCCGCTTTTGCCTTGTGCCGTTTGCTGCGCCCCTGAACTCGACGTAAGGGAAAAGACTGGGGGTGAGGGAAGGTTTGTGGGCAGGGAGCTCTCCAGCCCGACCCACACCGCTCCCATCTCCGGTTCCTCCCGGGCTCTGAGGTTTCCTTTAGTGCCCTTTCCAACACCTCTGAGGGCACATTTGGGAGATGTCACGGTAACGGCCGCAGCGCCACAGCCCCGGCACCGGGCACCGGGCACGGACACGTACCGCTCCCCTCAGCTCCCCCGGGACCAGGCCCCTCGCGTCCATCCCGGGATGGGACACGCGTGCCCCCAGCACGGAGGCCGGGCCCCGCGGCCCTGCCTGTCCCCGCGGGAGGCTCCGTGCCCCGCACCGGGAGCCCCGCACCGGGAGCCCCCCTCCCGTTACCGGGCCGGCTCTATGGTGCCAGCAGGCGGGGTACCGAGGCCGGGCAGCGCCCAGGCACACGGAGCGGGGCCGGTTTCACCGGGCCGGGGCAGCGGCTCCCCCCGCGGGGCTCCCCGAGCCCCCCGTGCCCGGTGCCCAGCGCTCGCCCCCGGGCCAGGCCTCGGGGCTCGGGGCCGGGCCTAGGCCGCGCTCGGGCCCTGTCGCCACGGCAACTGCGGGCGGCGCCGCAGCCAATGGGAACGCGCCCTGCGGCGGGCCCGCGCCGAGGCGGCAGCCAATGGGCGCGGCCCCCGGCGGACAGCCCGCGGTCTCCAGGGCAACAGGGCCGCGGAGCCCTGCCATTGGTGCGCGCGGCCCCGCCCCGCCCCGCCCCCGGACCGGGACCGGAACCGGGATCGGGACCGGGACCGGGACCGGCCCGGGGCGGGTCGGGCCCCACCGGGCCTGGACGGGCCCCACCAGGCCGGGGTCCGCTGGGCCTGGCTGTGAGGGGCCGCCCCCGTGCCCCCCCTGCGGCCCGGTCCCGGTTCGGTGCCGGGCCCCGTCCCCTCCGCCGTCCCCACCGGAGGGAGGCGGCCCCGGGCCCGAGCCAGGCCCGTTGCCCTCGGCCCGTGTGGGGCGTCTCGGGCGGGGCCTGTTCACCCCTCGCTGCTGCCTCCCGCTGCCGGTGGGGCGGCTCCGGGTCCCCGGGGGTGTGTGTGGGGGTCCCGGTGTGTGTGTGGGGGGGTCCCGGGGGGTGTAGGAGGGTCCCGGGGGGGTCCCGGGGGGCCCCGACGGGGGCTGCAGGTGGTGCCGGCAGGGCACGGGGAGGTACCGGGGGCCCGGGTTGGAGGGCGAAAGAGCATCGGGGACCCCGGTGATCCCGGGTGGGGGTACCGGAGGGAACCGGGGATCCCGGGTGGGGCTACCGGAGGGCTGCGGGGGGCACCGGGGGCACTGGGACGCCCGTGCGGAGGCACCGGCGGTCACCGGGCAGAGCCGGGGACGTCAGCCCTGCCCATCCCGAGGCACCGGCAGGTGTCCGGGCGTGCCCGGGGGGGCACCGGGCCGTGCCCCCGGGCCGTTCTCGCCAGCAACCCCTCTCCGGTGGGCGCCCATTGGCGGCTGCCGCCGTTTCCCCCCCGCCCCTCGGCCAATGGCCCGGGGGGGGCGGCGCCCGCCATTGACAGCACCGGCGCGGCCGTGTTTACCGGGGGCGGCGCGGGGGCGGGGCGGGGCGGCGGCGGCGGCGGCTATAAGAGCGGCACCGGGGGGCACGGGGCGGGCGGTTCCCGGGGCTGCCCGCACCGCCCCCGCGCACCCCCGGACCCTCCGCCGCCACCGCAGCGTCACCGGAGCATCCGCGGAACCGAGCGGCGCAGCATCCCCGGTCGGCGGGGCCGGTGCGGAGCATCCCGGAGCATTCCCGGTCCGCTCCCGGAGCATCCCGGGGCCGGTCCGGAGCATCCCGGGACCAGTGCGGAGCATCCCCGGTCGGCGGTGCCGAGCAACCGGGAGCATCCCGGGGCCGGTACGAAGCATCCCCGGCCGGTGCGGCGCCTCCCGGAGCATCCCCGAGCCGCCGCCTCCCCGTCCCGGCGCGCAGCAATTCCGGCCCCGCGGCTCCCCGGGCTCCCACCGTCTCCGGTCCCTCCCCGCCGCCCCCGCCGTGCGCCCCCGGGCCCCTCCGCGGCCCCCTGCGCCCCGCCCCGCCGCCGCCGCCCGTTCGGCACAATGGGGGCGTAGCGGCCGGCGGGGGGGCGGCGGCGGCGGCGGCGGCGGGCGGGGAAGCAGCAGCGGCGGCGGCGGCGGAGCACCGGGGAGCCCGGTGGCGGTGCCGGTGGGCGGCATGGTGCAGCGAGCCGCGCGGGGCCGGGGAGCGGAGGGTCGGCGGGAGCCGTGCCCCCCGGTGCCCGGCGGAGCGGCGGAGCCGGGGTGGTGCAAGACGCCCAGCGGGCACATCAAGCGGCCCATGAACGCCTTCATGGTGTGGTCGCAGCACGAGCGCCGCAAGATCATGGACCAGTGGCCCGACATGCACAACGCCGAGATCTCCAAGCGCCTGGGCCGCCGCTGGCAGCTCCTGCACGACTCCGAGAAGATCCCCTTTGTCCGCGAGGCCGAGCGCCTGCGCCTCAAGCACATGGCCGACTACCCCGACTACAAGTACCGGCCGCGGAAAAAGGGCAAGGTGGGCGCCGCCGCCGCTCGCCCGCGCCTCCCGGTCAAGATCAAGCCCTCGGTGCTGGGCCGCGTCCCCGCCGGGCGAAGGCAGCACGCCAAACCGTCCGCCGGCCCCGAACCGGGCGCACCGCAGGAATCGGCCGCCGAGGTGCCCGCCGAGGACTGCCCCGCGGCTCCCGGCACGGCCGCCCGGCCCCCGGTGCCCGCCGGTGAGCGCAGCCCCACGGAGCCCCCCGAGCCCCCCAGCCCCGCCGCCGCATCCGCCGCCGCCGCCGGTCCTGAGCCGGGGACGTCCCCGGAGAGCGGGACGCCCTCGCCCGTGTCGGCCGGGTCGCCGCCCTCCTCCTTCAGCTCCTCCGACGAGGAGCTGGAGGAAGAGCTGCTGGGTGTCGCGCCCGGCCGGGCCCCCGCCAGCACGGCCTGCGGCGCCCTGGACTGGTGCGGCTTCGACAAGGACCTCGACCTCTTCCCGCGGGGAGGCTCCTCGCACTTCGAGTTCCCGGACTATTGCACGCCCGAGGTGACGGAGATGATCGCGGGGGACTGGCTCATGTCCAGCATCTCGGACTTGGTCTTTACCTACTGAGTCCCGCGCTCTGCAGGTAACTCTCCTTTTTTTGTTTTTTGTTTCCCCCCCCCCCCCCCCCCCCCAATCAGGTCGTATCAAAAAAAAAAAAAAAAAAAAAAAAAAACAGGAAAAAAAAAAAAAAACCAACGAAACCAGCTGTTTACATGCAGGAATCAGGTATTTTGCCTTGAAGCTGCTGGAAGGCAGAGCTCCCTGCTCCCCCCATCCCCCCCCGGCACACACCCACTCCTCTTCCTCCCTCTCCTCCCTCTCCTCCTCCTCCTCCGCCCGCCGCGGTGCAGGGCTGCAGCCCCGCTGCTCCTCGCCCCGCGGCCCCTCGCCGTGTGGCCGTGCGGCTCGTCGCCGCGTCCGCCTGCCCGCGAAAGGCGAGGGCCCGACGGGGGTTTCATTGTCAGCGGCTGCCGCGGCGCCGGCCATGGCTGCTCCCGGTGCTCCCGGCATCCCCGCCTCGCTGCCCCGTCTCCCTCCCGCTCTCGGGCAGCAGGAGCACCCACGCCAGCCTCGGTCCTCCCTGCCCACCTTTCCTCGACCCCCGCCGTGCACCTCGGGGAACAGCCGATTTTTATTTTTATTTTATTTTAATTTTTGTTTTGCTTTTTGGCTGCATTTAAAGCATGTCTTCAATTTTCTCCTCCTCCTTGTAGCGGCCCTTGGGGAGGGCTCCCGCTGGCCACGCCGCGCCCAGGGCTTTCCGGCGTGGCAGAGCCCATGCAGGGCAGGGCCCTCCCTGGGGTGCCCCGTTCCGGGGGGGTCCCCAGCTTTGGGGTTTGGGGGGGGGTCCCGCGGGACCGGCGCTCTCTCTGCGATTTTGCTGCGGCGCGCGCGCTCCCCGCCACTCAGTTTGGGGAAGAGCGAAGTTGCACGCACGTGATCCGCACGTGGAGCGGGGAGGCTGAGTTATTCCTCTCTCCAGACATTCGTGCGGGGGAGCCCGTGCCCGGAGCCACCCCGTGCCCTGGTGCCAGCGGCGAGCCCGGGCCGGGGCCGAGCCGTGCCCGGGGCAGCCCAGCTGGGATTTAGCGCCCGTGGGGCACCCTTGGAGCCTGCAACCGTGCCAGACTCGCTCCCTGTGGCCAAGCAGAGCCGGGTCCCGCCGTGCCCAGCTGCCGTGTGCCGTGCCAGCAGGGAGCGTGCAGGCAGGGCTCTGGAAGGGCTGCTGCAGGGGATCTGCCTTGAGCAAGCACCCGAACGGGGCCGCCGGCAGCGATGCTGGCGCGTTTGCGGGGTGCGTGCGGGCAGCGCTCCGGCACGGCGATGCTCCCCGATGCGCCCCGGTGTCGGCCATGCCGCCAGCACGGGCTTCACCGCAGAGCACCGCCGCGGAGCTTCCCAGCAGGGCAGGTCCTGCCGCAGAGGCTCCCCCAGCCGGGTTTTTCTTTGCTTTTCCTAATGGCTCCTTCTGCAGCGATCCGCCTCCCGCCGCTGCCTGCGAGCACGTGGCCGCGGTGCCGGCTGGCGGCAGGGTGGGCTGCGCAGGGGGCTGCGCGGGCAGGGGGCTGCGCTCAGGTAGGGCTGGGCTGCTCGGGGTGGCGGTGAGGGCCCCGGGCGTTCAAACCCCAGGGACAAGGGCTGGCAGCGCCCAGAGGAGCTGCACTGGGCTCAGCGCCCTGTCCCACATCGGCACGGCAGGGACCGCGGCGTGAAGCCACCTCTCAGGTCCCCAGTTCCCAAGTGGGGCTCTGGGGCGCCTGGGAGCCCCCCTGGCCCTATCCAGGCAGCGGCGTGCCAGGGGCAGTGGGGCTCCCTCCCCGTTTTGGGGCTCCCTCCCCGTTTTGGGGCTGCCCCTTCCTCCGGCTGTGTGCTTTGTGCCCACCTGTTGCAGCTCAGCCCCCCGGCATCCCCCTCCATGGGGAGCGACGGGGGGCTGCTCGGAGGGGACCCCCCCCCCCGTCCCCGGTGCCGGTGGGCACGGGCACGGCCCCGCGGCGCTGGGAGGAGCTGCAGGGAGCGCCGCGTCCCCGTCCCTGCTCAAGGGCGCCCGGTGTCCTCCAGCCCCGGTGCCCGGTGGCCGCGGGGGGCTCTGCTCCAGCCTCCTCCCGTGAGCCCGCCGGCCATCAGCATTCTCGATGTGTAGGTGTGTAGAGGTAGCCGTGCGTGTGTGTGTGTGTCTGGCGTCGCGTTACCCACGGTGTTTTAAGTAAGCCCCGGTGTGGGTGTGAGCCTGCCGAGGCAGGCGGGCACCGCGCACCAGCCGCGTGTTCCCCGTGTAGAGCGCGTCCCTGTCCCCCCCCCTCACCCCCCCCCCCAGCCCAGGGCACCCCCTCCAGGCCGTTCCCACCAAACCCAGTAAAGCCAAATACCGGGGGGCAGCGGTGCCACCAGCCCGCTCCTGCCCGCCCCGGGGCTCCCCGTCACGAGCCGGGTTTGGGGTTCGCGGGCGCCCGCGGCTCCGCTCAAGGGCTTCCCGGCGCACAGCTCTCGCCCAGCACCTCGCTGCCTTCTCAGGGTGCTCGTGCCCTGCCCGGAGCCCCCCCAGTGCCCCTCCCGTGGTGGAGCTGAAGCCCCCCCCCCGGTACCGTCAGGGCCCGAGGGCACGGTGAGGGGCTGGCATCCTGCGTCTGCTCGGCCCGGGGTGGGGGGGGGCCGTGTCCCCGGGGCGCTGCCGGGCGTTTCCTCAGGAGCAGGCTCTGGCTCAGCACCGCGAGCCGGAGCCCGGCCTCAAGCACAACACCATTTGCTTCGTCCCCGTCTCCCCCCTTCCCCTGCCTCGCGGGGTGCGTCCGGCGGGGCGAGCGCGTCGTGGCCGTGGTGGATTTTTTTCTGTGCCGTGTGGTTGTAGTGCTTAGAGCCCCCGCGTCCGTCCCGCCGAGCCCCCCCGCTGCCCGGTGCTGGCTGGCGCGCGTGTGCGAGCGAGTGTGCCTGCGCCATCCCTCATCACTAGCGACAAATAATAATAATAAATTAATAATAAAAATTAAAAAAAAGAAAAAAAAAAAAAAAAAGAAAAAAAACCAAACCTCTCTCAGGAAGAAGCCGCCCGGGCGGCGGCCGAGCGGGCCGGAGCCGCGGCGAGCGCTCGGGGTTTCCGTTGGTGCTGTGTTCGTGAGGGGTCCTGTACCTGGTGTCCTGGGGCGCCGGCCTGGCGGAGCGGGGCACGGCCCGAGCCGCGGCCAGGGCCGGTTATGTGGAAGCTCGGCTAATGGTTATCCTGGTGTTGTGACTATGGAATAAAGTGTGGTGGTCTGCTCCGCGCGCCTCCGGCTCCTGCTGCGCCGCCTCGCGCCTCCCTGCCCGCGCCGGGGGTACCGGGGGCCAGCACCCGGGGCCCGGGCACAGCGGCTCCCCCAGCACCCTGTGGGATTCCCCACGCGGCCCCATGGCCCCGCGCCCACCCAGGGGCCCCCAAAATGACCCCCAGCGCCCCTCTGTTCCCACCCTGACCCACCGGAGCCCACAGGCTCAGGAGCTTCACCCTGCCCGGACACAGGCAGAGGGGGAGCGTGTGTGTGGGGTGTGTGTGTGTGCGTGTGTGTGTGTGCACGTGTGTGTGTGTGCACGTGTGTTTATGCATGTGTGTGTGTGCACACGTGTGTGTTCACGCATGTGAGCGTGCGTTCACGCCTGCTCTGTGTGTGCGCTCCATGCCCCCAGCTACCCACACAACCCCCGTAGGGTCCCCACCCGTCCGGGCGGGCCCTGATCTGGCCCCAAAAGGGGTCCACGGGGGGGGGGGGGCACACGGTGCTTGTGTCACCCCCCCAGCAGTTGCCATGGTAACAAGGGAGAGCCCGGAGCATCCCTGGGTACCGCCTGCCCTCCCCTCCCATCCCTGCCCATCCCCTCCCCACCCAGGGCTGATGGCAGCGGGCTGGTACCGGGGGGGGGGGGGGGGGCCATGCTGCTGTGCCCCCCCCGACCCATGGGGCAGCACCCGCTGTGGGACTGCACCAGCACCGGGGGCCTCCAGCCGTGATCCCGGTGGCACCGGGGCCCTGGCACGGCAGCCCCTTCCCCTCCTTTCCCTCATCCCCCCCCCCCCCCCCCCCCCCCCAGCCCACGGGTCCGGGTTCCTGCGTGGGGGGGTCCGGGTTCCTGCGTGGGGTCCGGGGCCAGCACAGGGGGGGAGCCGGGTGCCCGTGGGCCCGTCCTGGCCTCGCCGAGCGGCCGGTGCTGCCGCGCAGCCACGTGCCCCCGCCGCCGGCCCTGCTCTGACTCACGCGGCGGTGGCGGCTCGCTGGCGGTGGCGGCAGCTCCCGGCCACGCAGCAGGGACCCGTGCTCCCTGCCCCCCCCTCCCCGACACCCCAACCCCCCCCCCGGGAGCCGTGCGGTGCCCGGCGCTGCCTCGAAGCCCTGGGTCCAGCTGCGGGGTCCCTGCCGGCCACGGGGACAGCAGGGCGAGCGCTGCTGGTGACGGCACCGGGACGGGGAAGGATGTGCTGAAGCCCCCCCCAGAGGTAAGAGGGGAGCGGGGGGGGGGGGGGGGGTGGGCAGGGGTGAGGCTATGTGGGGGTGCATGGGAGGGGTGCAGGACGAGGGTAACCCCCCCCCCAACCCAGGCAGCACCCCCTGCATGCACGAAGGACCCCACTGCTGCATGGGGACGGTGGCACCAGAAGGTCCCCAGCGATGGGGGCAGCCGGGCCCCCCCCCCCCCCCCAGCCCTCTCCAGCTCAGGGCTTTGTTCAGCTCGCAGCCGGCACCGAAAGGGTCCCAGCGTCCCCCCCCCACCCCCCCCCTCCCCGCACACGCTGCGGGGACGCGGTGACGAAGGGCTGAGCAGGCAGTTCCCATGGCAATGCCCCACTGGGGTGGCGGGAGGGACGCGGTGGCCGTGTCCCTGCGAGGTGGCAGCGCTCCGGTCACCCCAAAGGGGCTGCCGTGCCTTTTGGGGGCACAGCGGTGGCCGTGTCCCCCCCCTGTCCCCCCCTGCCACCGCCCCTCCTTCCCCATCACCAGCGATTGGGTGGCTGCCGATGGCCTGATGCAGGGCCTGATCCTGCCGGCACGGGGCTGTGCCAGGGCTGGAGCCACCCCAGGACGGGGCAGGGGACAGTCATCAGTCACCCCCCACCCCCCACCTCCCCCCAAACTCCATCCCTTGGGAAAGCCCCGTGGGGATAAGCGCGAGGATGCTCCCGGTACCGCCGAGGATGTGGTCTTGCAGTCCTGAGCATGGACAGGAGGCTTTTGGGGGTCCCCTCTTGGTGCTCCCCGAAATGAGCCAGGAGCACGCATCCGTCACCGGCACCCCGTCCCCTGCCCGGTGCCCCAGGTGGGGGCAGGACCTGGCTCAGCCCCGCGGGTGCCGTGGCTGCGGGGAGGGCTCTGGCTGCGGGTTGCCCCCCCCCCCGCCCCCCCTTTGCCCCCCCCCAGGCCCGATGCCCGCCTGTGGGGCTGCCTGCAGCTGCGGCCGCGGACCCAGCGTGGCGCAGGGGCGGTGGTACGGGGTGCGCTCCTACCTCCACCTCTTCTACGAGGACTGCACCAGGGCCAGCCCTGATGGGGATGGGGCCGAGTCCTCATCTGCCCGGCCCCCCGGCACCTGGCCCTCCATTATCTGGAAGGTAAGAGACCCCCCCCTACACCCCCACATCCTTCTTCCCACCCTGTCCTGCGTGGGGTGCATCCATCCCCGGCACCCCGCGCCCTTTTGGGTGTCCCGTCCCCATCCCGCACCGACCCCGAGCCCTGTGCCCCTGTCCCCAGGTGAGCCTCTCCACGGGGACCCTGTTCCTGCTGGCGGGGGCGGCCGCCCTGGCCACCGGCTCGCTGGTGCCCCCCAGGCTGGAGGGCATCGGGGAGGAGGACTTCGTGGTGCTGGACCTGCAGGCAGCGCGCTACAACCGGGCGCTGGGCGCCTGCCGGCTGCTGGGCCTGGCGCTGTGCGCGGCCGCCGGGGTGCTGAGCGCCGTGGGGCTCCTCTCGTGCCTGCTGGGCCGTGCCGGGGGGGCCCCGCGACGCCCCCAGGAAGAGGAGCAGCAGCTCTCGCCCATCCTGCGCGACAGCCCCGCGGCGCCGTTCGGTGTCTCCTGCATCCACGGCGTCCAGCCCCGGCGGGAGGCGTGAGGCTGGGGGGCAGCAGGGGACGCCCCCCCCCCCCCATCCCAGCTGCTGAAGCGCCCAGTAAAGATGCTGAGAAACCCCCTCGCTCGGGTGCCGTGGCTGTGGCTGTGTCAAACCCCGCAGCAGGGGAGGGAGCGGGGAGGCTGCTTGGGGTGGGATGGGACGGGGACGGGATGGAAGCAGCCCCCCAGCACAGACCGGATCCCGGCTGGGCCCAATCCCCATCAGGTCCCACCCTTGAGCCGTGGCAGCCCCAGCCTGGATCCCAGCCAGGCCCCGGGGGCTCGCTGCGCCCAGCGCCATCCCCTGCCTGCGAGGGTTGGAGCCACCTGAACCCCAGCCCCTCGCTGCTCAGCGCCAGAGGGGCGTTTTTCTTTTTCTCAAAGACAAGCGAGTCCATCTCCTCCTCCACCAGGTCGCGGTCGGGCCGGGAGCGGCCCCTCTGCAAGCACCAAGGACCGAGCCCACCGAGGGGTCCCCACCCTGGGGCCCCCAACGCGTCCCCCCAGCCCTGGGGGAAGGGGCAGCGGGGCAGCCAGCGCCGTGGGGCCTCTGCCAGCCCCTCCTCCACCAGGACCGCGAGCACTATTAAGAAAATCGCTTCTCGAGAGGAAGTCGGAGCAAGATAAAAATAACCCCGGCCTCGCTGGTAAACACGGCCCCGGCCCCGCGGCGACGCCGAGGGGCACCGTGCCCGGGCAGCGCCGGGATCTCCTCCTGCCCCGGCTGCACGGGGGCTGCTGGGCCAGGCTACTTCCAGCCCCGTGGCACCACTGGCATGGGGACGGCGGGGACGGAGAGCCCACGGCATGAGCGGGACCTGGCGTCCCCCCAGCCCTGGCAGCAGCACAAAAGCCGCCTTTGGCTCTGCTGCTCCTGCTCCTCCTCCCACGCGCTGCAGGGTCGGCGCTGCCCGAGGAGAGGGAAACGCGTTTAGCAAGTGTTTATTTTACAGTTAGAGGGTTTGTACAAATCTGCATTTACACAGGTATGTATAATCTGTACAGAGTAACTGAAGCACCCCAAGAGACCACCTCCCGGCCCCGGACAACGCAGGAACTAAAGTGCAGGGTGGGCGGCGCGCGGGGCTGCCCGAGCTGCCCCTCAGCTGGGGGCAGGGGGGTCCTGAACTGCCCCGGGTGGGGGACAGGACCCCCAGCAGCACCCCCGGCTCATGGCACGGCCACCACAAACTCTCCTGTACCACGAATTTCTAAAGTGCTAAGTCACAGCCTGCCCCCCTCACCGGTGCTGCCCGGCTGGCCCCGGTGCGCGCAGGATCGCAGCCTGCTGCCCTCGGCCGCGGGACCGGAGAGCCCCCCGGGCTGCCCCCAGCCCTCAGGAGCAGCAGGGACAGCCCCAGCACGAGCCAGCCACGGGCACAGCGAGCGGCACGGCCACCAGACACCGCCACGGGTGAGGGAACAGGTCCTGCTTCCCCAACCTGCACCAGGTGAGCCCCCAGAGCAACCCGACGCACGGCGTGGTGATGAATTCCCGCACGGGTGGCTGGGGACGGGAGGGTGCTGAGCCTCGCAGGGCGTGAGGTTTTCCTCCATAACCAGAAATCTGCAACTCTTTAAACCAACACTGACTGCCTTTTCAGGCGTGCAGCCCCTGGGCACGGCGCGGACGGCTTTGGGCACGAGGCAGGGGGGGCAGGCAGCCGGGGGGGGAAGCGGCACGGGGCAGGTAAGGGCACTTGCGGGAGGGTTTAGCAGCTCGGGGGAGAGGTAGAGGCAGATAGTGTCTGTTGGCTTTGAGTCAGGGGGGCAGGGAGCTCTTTAGGAGAGTGCTGCTGAGCTTCCCCGGCGGGCAGGGAGCAGCCAGGCTGTTAGGGGACAGGCAGGGGTCGGGGGATGCAGGGGTCGGGGTGGTCTCCCCGGGAAATCCCTCACCCCATCACCCGGTGGGTGATGCTGGTCTGATCAGTTCGTGGGGGAGAACTGTGACGGGCTCCTACACCAACGACTTCTGTCCTGCGCAAACTGTTTCAAAAGGTGTAAAAAGGCCTTTCTCCACTTCAGAACCCGCTCCCAGAGCTGTGAGAGTCTGCAGCGAGTGCTAGTGGACGAGGGACACTCGTCTCACCTGGTGCAGGACCCCGCTCCCTCCAGCGGTCCCGCGGATGTGCCCCCGCCCCCTGCCCCCTGCCATTCTGCCCCGCAAACTGACCAGACCACAAGGATGAGGAAGCAAACGGAAGTCACGGAGTGTGAGGCATGGGAGACGGCCTCATGGCAGGGTGCTGGGAAAGGTTTGCCTCTACTCAGAGGTGCCTAAAGGAAAGAGAAAGGTCAGAGCGCTGGCGGATGTGAGAGAAGGCAGGAGCACAGGCAGCGGGAGGTGAGGTGGAGCCAGAGGGCTCCTCAGGAGTGTAACAGCCCCTCGCCCCTGCACACACACACACACACACACACACACACACAACATAACCCTGCTGCGACGCCCTCCTCCAGGCGAGCATCTGCCCTCACTCCCACCGAGCAACCCCGACAGAGGCCGTGGGATCGCTTCGGCAAAGCCCAGGCGCAGCTCCCCGCTCGTGGTCACCTGCGCAGAGCCGGAGGAGCCGGACGAGGCGAGTGTCGGCGCGGGGAGCAATCCTCCCGGGCTGGTTCCCACCAGTCTCTTGCGAAGGCCAAGAATAGAAAACTTGAGACAGGTCGCTTCCAGACACGTCCTTTCAGCAAACATCACCCCGTATCGGCGTGGGACGCGGAGACGGGGAAAGGACGTCCTCCGGCTTCAGGGGAAAATCTGCAGTTCGAACTTGGGCGCCCACTCCAGCGCGCTCTTCACCACGGCCAGGGCGGCTGCTCCCAGCGCGACCGTCAGCCCCATCACCGCCAGCTTGACAAAGCGGTTGGTCCTGGGCTTTGTCAAGACGGATTTTGTCCGCTCCTCCCCTCGGAGCCGCTCCCTGAAGCGCTGTCTCAACACAGTGTCCGGTCTCTGCTGCACTGACGCCAACTCAAAGTCCTTAAAAGTGGAAGCCGCGGTTCTGCAAGAGAAGGAGAGGGTCGAGGAGTGCCCAAGGAGGACGAGGAGTGCTCCCTCCACCAAGGAGAGCTGGGGGAACGCGCGGGACACAGAGGCTCCTGTGCCCCCTGCACTCACCGTTCAGCCTGCTGCTGCGCTGCCTCCCTGGCAAGCTCGGATGGAGGGAACTGGACAAAGAGGTCCCCAGCTCTGCTGATCAGAGTCTCGTAAGGAAGGTCCTGTGGGATCTGGGACAGGAGGTGGTGGACAGAGGCCATGTCGCACTCGCAGTCCAGAACTTCTTGCTCCCGGTACAGCACGATCTGCAGAGAGGACCGAGAGCCCTGAGTGCAGCCAGGGAAGCAGGGATGACTCCTTGTCACCCGCCGGCACACGCTTCAGAGCCAGAAGAGAAAAGAATTTCACTCCTGTCTGGAAGACCTGCCCTTCCTCGAGGGGGATGCACTGCCCCGCCGGGACAGGGCACAGCAGGGCAGTGGTTTTACCCTCGGCAGCCCCCCAGCGCCCCGCAGTGGTGCGGTTAACCCACCCCCGTCCCTCCAGCCAGCACCTACCACAGCAGCAAAATAAATGGGCATCAGGGGGTGGCAAGCCAGGAAGAAGTCGTATAATCGCACGACGTGCCTGAAGTCGGACAAAACGTGCCCGAACCAGGTGATCAGCCAGCTGAGCGCAAAGATGGTTCCCACTTCGGCACTGCGGGGAGAGAACACTGTTAGGGCAGCCCCAAGGCAGCGCTGAAACCGTCCCGGGAGGTCCCTGCCCGGTGCCTCCGCTCCCAGGAGACAGCCCTGGCTGTCAGCGCAGCATCTGGAGCTCAGCGCAGATCCACCGGCCTCTGCCAGCCCAAGGCAAAGTGCTTCCACTGCTCGTCTCACGTCCAGCCTAGGACAGCCCCACCAGGGCAGGGTGCACCCCTGGTGAAGGACCGAACTGTCTGCTTTCGGGAGCACCCTGATGTGTCCCTGACATCGTTATCTGGCACCCTGGCCTGGTGACACCCGACATCCAGAAGCACGGTCGACTTTTCAGATTCTTTTCCAGCCTAAAACTTAACCAGTTTCTGGGAATTTGCAATCCAACTTGGTCATTCTGGCCACGAAACGTAACAGAGCCTTGCCCAGAAAATGACTCTGGGCTGAACCTTCCAACTTACCTTCCTGCTTCTGCTTTACTCGGCCCAGACTACACTCCTGTGTCCCTGCTGCACAACCTGGGAACCGGCCCCAGAACTATAACAAACTACAAAAAGGCAACAGCAGTCACAAACCCGGGCAGATGAAGCAGCCGCGGCAGCTTTGTATGGCACGATCTGCAGCCCCCAGCTTTCTCAGCAGGGACCGCTGGGGTGAAGATGCTGCCATTTAAAAGCCCTCAGTACAGGCAGGATACGTTTGGGTCTGCTGGGGAGCAGAGCACCACGTGGCTTTGGCCTGTTCCACCAGCTGTGGGCCAGCTGTTAACTCCCTCTGAAGCCACGGCGGTGCTGGGGTTTGCTGGTGCAGTACTGGGGTTTGCTGGGGTTTACTGGCCCTGGGAGCAGTACCGGGAGGGCGGCAGGGCAGAGCTGGGAGGCTCTGCGGGAAGATCTGCGTACCTCTGCATGAAGTCGTGCACCTCGGGGTTCACCTGGTCTATGATGGGCATCAGGTAATTCAAAATGTGCTTGGTGTTATCCATCGTTGGGTCCATAAAATCCCTGGGGAAAGATTTAAAAAAGAACTCTTGTCAAGCGATGAGGTCAGCGAGCTCTCCTCCGGGGAGGAAGCCAGAAAGTAAATAAACGTACTTGCAATAAACAGCTCTGCTGGTGGGGTGGCCTCCAGTCCCGGGAAATTCTCTGTATTTGGGACTGCCCCCTTCCTACTGATATTGGCACAAAGATCTGGGATCCAAAGGTCTGGTGTGCACAGATCTGCACCCAGATTTTCGCAGTGGTGCCAGCTGACACTTCTTCCTCTGCGGTATGCACGAGCCCTAAAGCCTTTCCAGCACCCAAAACCCAACCGGCCACCTGGGAGAAGGGGGAGGATGCCTCCAGAGCACTCCCTGGCTGAGGGCCCTTCCCGTTTCAGCGCACAGACAGGAGAAGCACCAACCCCGGGGCTCGGGACGCCGGCTGGACAGACCACACGTTCAGCACAGAACTGCCCAGGGCTCTGAGTGGGAAGCACTGCCCTGAGCCCTGGGAGCCAGAGAGGCCCTGACAGGAGAGAGAGCCGGGGAACTATGAATAATTCATGTGCGCTGGCTGCTTCATCTTCAAGAGATGATATATATTAACTGACAGCCCTCAATTATCCCTTCCCCAGAGCACAGCTCCCTGCAAGTCCATGTGCTCTCACGTGGCCACGCTGCTCCACACAGCACCCCGCTGGGGACGGACACGACGGGTGCTGGCCCCAGCCCGGGGCTGTGCCTCGCAGGCTCCTGTGCCACGCTCCAGGACAGCCCCCTCTGCCCCCACGGCCCCCCGTGAGGCTCGCAGCAGCTCCTCACCCCCTCCGGTACCTGAGGTGGTGCGTCGAGAGCTTCTCCACCAGAGCCGTGGCCAGCCTGTCGCCGACCACCAGGAGGAAGGTGACCACGATGTCGTGGTAGCCCTGGTAGTAGTGCAGCTGGGGGTTGCGCTTGAGGACGTGGAGGATGATATCGATGAGCTCCTCCTGCAGCCCTTCCCTCTGGTCATCCGGCATCCCTGCGGGGACAGCAACGGGGTGACGGGCTGCGGCACCTGCTGCGGGGCACGAGGAGAGGACCCGCAGCACGTTTATCTGCCTGCCTATCACGAAGGTTGTGGTACAACAGGGAGGGGGGGGGTGTGTGAAACAAGCACAAAGAGATCCAGATTCCTAATCCCGCTCCCAAAACTCCGCCGGCCGGTCGTCGGCCTGGGTAATCCCAGGAGCTGCAGGGCCCCTACCTGCGGAGATGTCACCCTGCAAGACGGGAGGGTTCACAGATGTTTGTGCAGTGCTGTGAGGAGCGAATTGCACGGCACAGCCAGCACTGCTGAGGACATTTTAATCATTTTTAATTTCCCAGGGGCTCTAGAAAAAATTAAACAGGACCCATTTTCACAGAAACCGTGCCAGCTGCCTCAGATTGCGAGGCCTCAATCATCACGGTTTTATATTGGTCTTCTGCTAACAACATGTGTTTAGGGACAGGATGTCACGGGAAAAACGTTGTTCCTGCCATGCACAGCTGCAGCCGGTTTCTGGCAGCCCCCGTCAACAGATAAAATGCCCAAAGGCCAAGCAGAAAGTCCCAGCGGAGATCCCGCAATGACAAAGTTCTCCTTTTCCCCCACTTCACTGATGCTTCTAAAAATAGGCAGGAGGTTGCCATTCAAGGGCAAAAAAAAATAAATACCAGCAGACCCTTCAGCAGTCGGGCTCGCACGCAGTATCTGCGCTCGGAGAATCGCAGTGAATCAACTGTTTATGCAAAATAAAGGCAGCAGAAGGGGGAAGCAGATTCTGGCCAGAAATAACGACTGCTCTGCAGTCAGATAGCTGCTGGATTACAGGTTTTATAAATAGCGCAGCAGGGCACCCAGCAGAACTGAACAGCTGCAGAGGCATTCTGCTTCCGAAGGTTAGGGGCTCGCTTTGATCTGGTGCATGAGGCACGGAGGGAAACCTGACTTTGAGACCGCTTTAAACCAGAATTTGCTCTGATCACCAACAACCAAGGCTTCCTAGGAGCTCTAAACCAGAATTTGCTCTGATCGCCAACCACCACGGCTGTCTGCAGTCAGCCTCTCTGGCCCCCCGCGGGCCCCTCTCACCTGGGGGGAAGCGGCGCAGGGAGCGCCGCACGTCCAGTAACACCTGCTGGTAATCTTTGTTGTCCTCTCGCAGCTCCTTTCCTGCTGGAAAGAGAGGAAGGTGGTTAACCCAGAGCGGTGCAGAGGTGCCAGGATGGGCGCTGGGAGAAGCCTGCGCGAGCCAGGAGGACGAGGCCGTACACATCCCCTTCTCCCTGCATCACGCCAGCCCCGGGCCCTCACTTTCACCGCTGCACGAGCAGCGCTCAGCGTGAGGAAACCAAGCCCTTATTTCTTGAAACGACGCACGCTGGAACACTTCAACCGACGCCGCTCCCAGAGCCCCTGGAAGCATCTTAGCTCCAGCCTTGCTGCGAGGTTCACAGCGGCTCAGCAGCGAGGCACACCGCGCTGCGGAGACGACGAAGAATGGTTCACTGAAAGAAGAAATCCAGGGGAAAAAAAACCCGCCCTTGGTAGCTGCGATGGCTAAAACAGAAGGGAAAAGAATTTGCTGGAGTACTAAGCTACCTCTGCTGGCACATGAAATGAAATACAATGAAATGAAATGAAATGAAATGCCGTCTTGCAGCAGCTCTGATCAGTGAGCATCACCCAGCTGCTGACGGGGGCCGCACGCTTCTGCACGGCCTCAGGCTCAGCGCTAACAGCGAGGTCTGGCCCCGGGGACAGCGACTGTGGGAGCTGCGGGGCTTCACCTCGAGCTCCTGCACGAGGGCTGGGGAGGCCACGCAGACGTCCCATCGGGAAGGACGGTTTCCCTGCTTCTCTTCTGACCAAACACCACGCGAGCTTCGTGCAAACTCTTTCAGCTACGCCCGGCAGGGACACCGCAGGGTATTCCAGCCCGCCAGGCCACGGCACGGCTGCCTCAGCGCTGGAAGGACAGAAATTAAGTTTGATACTTTGCTACTGATTAACGAGCGCACGCCAGCCAGCTGCACGAGGCCACAAGAACCACATCGAGAGCAAATTTGTTTCTAGCACCGTCCCTCCAGATAACAACGCCCCTGCAGCACAATGGGAACGTTGTTTTAGGAAGCTGTGCGCTTCCTGCTCTGCCGCTTAGGTAGGACACGGAGCGTGTGAGGCTGCGGTGCTCGTTCTGCAGCACAAGTCCCCTTCCCCTGTGGGCTGGGGGGGGGGGGAAACGTGCACAGGGAGAAGGCGAGGCAGAGCCTCCAAGCCCTGCCGGGCTGCTCCGTACCTGGGAGGGGGGGGCAGGTCGTCCGTGTTGACGCTCAGCAGCTTTGGCCACACTTTGCAGCGAATCTCGTCCGTCAGGAGCCCCCCTTCGCTGATCGCCATCCGCCTGAGCGCAGCCACGTCGATGGGGTCGCTGTTCAGAGCCTGGTAGATCTCCGCCACTTTCCTTTTCTTCTTCGCGTCGAAGTCTGCGGGGAGAGCACGGGGAGGCGGTCACGGACACGTGAAACGGGGAGCGGCTGGGGCCAGCGGGGGAACGCCCGCTCGCGGCAGCGAGGGGACAGGGGAGAGGTGGCACAGGGACACAGCAGGACAGCCCTGCTGCCAGCAGCGCGGGCTCAGCACGCCGGGTGCTGCGCTGCCTCCCGGCCACCCAGCGCCTCCCCCGGGATGCCACCACGGCCGCTCGCCCTCGCCCCCGGCAGACCTCCGGGCCGTGAGGGCAGCAGGAGCCCCCGGTGCAGCTCCCTGCGCCCCACACGAGGCTGGCTCAGCCGCCGGCTCGGGTGCCAGGCGTTGCCTAAGAGCGGAACCCGGCGTCCCTGCCGAGTCCCAGCCGGGTGCTGCCGGACGGGGAGAAGCCTGAGAATCGCCACCGACGGCGGCAGGCACGCAGAGGGAAGTTCGCGGCAGCTACGGGCATCACCAGCCCGCTGACTTCCCTCCCAGCGCGCACCGAGCCGCCGGCTGTCGGTAGAGGCGCAGCACCGCCAGGATGACACGGAGCAGCACCGCCGTCCCGTGCAGCGCGTGAGCACCGGGGCGGGCAGGGGAGCGGTGAGCACGCACAGAGCACACCCCGGGCGGGTGCCCCACGGGTTCCCCGGGAGTTAGGTGCCCGTACGGCACACGGGAGCGTGTCCTGGGGGGCTGCAGAAGGAGGCCGCTTCACGCTGCCCCCGGTACCTGTCACCGCAGCCTCGTGCAGCCGGGAGCCTCCTGGCGCCCCGAGCTCAGGAGCTTCCCCCAAGCCTCGTGAGGAGGAACGCCGCCGCCGCCGGTACCGGGGCCTTTTCCGGCGGACCCAGCTCAGGCCGCTCCCGGGACCCCCGAAGGGACGAGGAGAAGGAACTCATCTGGGGGGTGCGGGGCGGGGGGATTGGGACGAGCCCCCCGGGGGGGGGCGGGAGGGAGGGGATCGAGTCCGTGCCCGCTGCCGCCGGGCGTTCAGGGCACCTCCGGGGGCTGCGCGCCGGGCGGCACCGGGGGCAGGATCCAAGGCTGCCGCCCTGCCCCAAAACGCCGCTTTTTAGGTGCTTTTTGGGTGAAAACAACCCAGAGCAGCGTGCTCCTGCCCGGTGACACTACAGCCTCAGGGACACCCCCACCCCCACCCCCCCCGTGTTCCCTCCCAGCCGCTCCGCAGAAGCCCCGGGAGCAGAAATCGGCCCGGCCGGACCCCGGGGGGGGGGGGGGGAGGCACGTTACCGGGCTGGGGGCAGCCCCGCGGGGGTCCCCCGGCAGAACGGCGCCCCGGTTCTGGCCGCCTGCCCTCACAGCCCGTTACCGGCAGCCGGTACGCACCTCCCGGCCTCGGGGAGTGCCTCGGGCCCCGTGTCCCGGAGCTCGGGGGGCTCAGCGGGGTTCAGCGGGGCCGGGCCCCGAGCTGGGGGCGGCGGCGGCAGGGGCCGGGCCCGGTCCTGCCCCCGGTACCGGGCGCTGCCCGCGGCGGGGCGCGACGGACCCCCCCCCCGTACCCCCTCATCCCGGTCCCGCCCCTCCCGGGAGGCTCCGCGCGCCCCCCTCACACACCGGGGCCGGCCCCCCCCGCCCCCGAGGGGCCCGATGCCGGTGTTACCGGCGCTACCGGGCGTTACCGGTGCCGCCAGGCCCGGCCCGTACCGTGGCCGCCGACGCCGTTGCGGGGCGGGCTCCGCCGGGCCATGTCCCCGGGCGCATACCGGGCCGGGCCCAGCACCGGGACCGGGACAGGGCCGCGGCCGCTCCCGGTGCTCCCGTCCGCCCCCGCCCCCGCCCCTCCGCCGGCGGCGCGCGGCCGCACGTCACGGGGCAGCAGCGCGCAGGCGCGGCCGCGTGGCGCCGCGGTCACGCGGGCGGAACGGGGCGCGCAAGCGCAATACCCCGCAAGCCCCCGCCCCTCTCCCCCCCCCTCCGCACGCCGTGACGAGACCGCGCCCGCCTCCCCCCCCCCCCCCCCGGTGCGCGTGTGTGTGACAGAACCCGCCCGGTGCGCCCCCGAGACAGGGAGCCGCCAATCTAACCTCGATAAATAAAACCAAATGTTTATTTACACCAAAATTCCAACACTGGATCTTTCACATATGAAGGACAAAGGATATATATACACAGCGGGGCTGGAACGGGGGGCTCGCGGGGCGCTGAGGGACCGCCGCGGGCACCGGCGGCTGCTGGCTCCTTCCCCGGGGCACCGTGAGGGGACCGGGAGGGGACCGAGGGGGGACCGAGGGCACCGGCGTCCTCCGCACATGGCACGCGAGGGAGGGGACCGGGCCGGGCCGGGGCGAAGAGGTGGCTGGCTTGTATCTGACTTGGCGCAGCCCTGGGGTTTTCCAGCTCTTAAGTAGCCAGGGGCTCGGAACCTATATAAACGATTTAAAAACAAGATAGCCGAGAACAAACTGAGATCCAAGCCGAGCAAGGGCAGGAAAAGGCCTCGGTGAGAAAGGAGCTGAGCAGAGCCCAGCCTCCTCCCCGGGAGCACCTTCGCCAGGAGGTGGAGATCAGTTAACTTCAAGTCGGATCAGTAACTTCGTGTTTTAGCAACTTCGTGTTTTAGCAACTTCATGGTTTAAGACTAAAATTACATGCAAGGGGGTGAGTCGGCATTGTGGCTGGCTCCCGAGGAGACATGATTCAATCGAAAGAGGGTTTTAGACATTATCTGCGCTTCTTTTAAATTTAGACCACCTCTCCCTACTGGGGGCATCTCCTCAGCGTGCCCCGGCTGAGGCGAACGCAGGCTGTGGGGTGCGTTAAGAATCCCCCTTCCCTGCCTCATGGAGACCTGGGGTGGTGGTCTCTGGAGAACAGCACGATCCCCCCAGGGCGTAGGCTCATGGAGGAGTAACAATGGTGGGAACGTGAAGAGATTTCCAGCAGGATGCAAGAGCTTGGAAATGCTGTTGATTCGTCTTTGTTCTTAAATGAAGAGTACTTTTTTTTTTTTTGTGGGGTGGGGGGGGTGGGAAACTGTCCAAGAAATATTCCATCTGTAGGTATTTTCAGGGAATCCCCTGAGTTACGAAAAGTTCAAGTAAAAAAAAAAAAAGAAAAAAATCAGCCTATAATAATTTTGTATATAATGACTGAACTACTATAAATCCACAAGCAACAGTTCAGACACGGTGCCTCCAAAGCGTTCATCCCCTCCCTTCCCCTGCCAGGCACGAGCTGCGTCCTGAGGAGAGGCGGAGGGGGAAACCTCTTCCCCACCTGACTCAGCTCAGGCAGCAGGAGACAGAGCCCGTCACTACTGCTGAGCGCCGGCAGCAGCTGGAACAGGCATCCCCAGCGTGGTGGTGGCAGAAATGACGGGTGAGCCTGCTAGAGGTCCAAGGGGTGAAGGTGTTGGCACTGAAGAAATCCCTGAAACAGAGACAGGTAAGCAAGAATTAGAGGGAAAGCGGTGCATCGCTACTGAGGACGGCTCAGTACTCAGTCCCTCATCGCTACTGAGGGACGGCTTCCCAGAGGCTGCTAGCTTTGTAGGTCAGTTTGGTGGCACTTTGTTTTATTTTCAGAGCTTCCAAAATAAGCTGAGATGAAAGATCTTTTACTGCTCTCTGCAGCTCGGATTTGTATATGGTCAAGTGTCACAAAGGGCAGACGTGGCCCTGTGCGGCAGGATTGCTGTCCTTCACACTACTGCCAGAACATCCACCTGCAAAGCACTTTTTACAAGCAAGACCAGAAAAGCAGGTCAGGCTGCAGCGAGGCCTCATTTCTCTCTCCCACCTGCTTCTTCATGGCCCTCCTTGCCCTCATCACCAGTCCCAGGAGAAGACCGAATGCTCCACCTGCAGAACTCACCCTCTTGGATCCTTACAGCCACACAGCTCGTACAAACGCTTTAACACACCACGCACCAGGAAGAGTCAATGGCAGAACTGACCTGACATCATACTCGCACTGCTGACAGGAGTGCTGCCACCCGGCATGTTGGAGGAGCTCATCCGAGCCTGGTCTTTCACAATGGGATCTAGGAAGAGCACACTACCCTTAGGTGCCGCGTTGACAGACAGCAGCTGAAGCACACCGCCCGTGAGCTCAGCGCACAGCCGGTGCTGGCAAGCTGCCTACATCAAATAACACCAACCATCATCAACCCCTTCCCACCTCCCAAAACTACTGGAGCAGATGAGGGAATTTCAGGTGTGTCCTTCCCCATACTGAGTTCAGCACAACCTGCATCTGTACTTAGACAAATTTAGCTGTTCCTCCAACTCTCACTTTAAAAGCTTTCAGCTGAACTGAGCAAGTGTTCATATTTGCATTGTTATGCAGCTGTTCC
Source organism: Cygnus atratus (assembly GCF_013377495.2). Classification (NCBI taxonomy): domain Eukaryota; kingdom Metazoa; phylum Chordata; class Aves; order Anseriformes; family Anatidae; genus Cygnus; species Cygnus atratus. The sequence goes on from NC_066377.1 coordinate 1,196,877, forward strand.
CAGAAACCTACATCTTGAGATTTGTGAGAAATCGGCAAACATTTAAACACCTTTACTAGTGAAAGTTTCATTTTCGCATGCAAAAGCAAGACCTCGATACACCATTCACTAAGATACATATTTAGCAACAAAACAAGTTAAAAGGGCCTGTTTTTCAAACCAGAGCTACCTGGTTTTATCAAACACAGGAGTCGGTATACCAGACACCTGCTGAAATCAGCATGGGTTTAGCACCAGAGTTTTTAAACACCGTGCTGCTGATTCACTGGCCTGACACAGACACATCACAGTTTCCGCAGCAGCTGCAGGTGGCAGCGGCCTACTTTACCCACCACAGAAACAAGTAGTTTCAGCTCCATCACAATTATTTGCAAAGACCAGGCTTATCATGTTGCCCTTCTTCGCTCTTATCTGCGCAACCTACTGGAATGGAGATTTCCCAGAGGCAGAGGAAGACCTGTTTGGACAGCAGATGACCGTAAGAGTGGGTACTTACAGAAGTAGGGGTGTTCCATGGCTTCTCTTGCTGTGAGTCGTGACTGGTGATCATATCGCAACAGCTTATCTAAGAAATCCAGAGCTTCTGGACTCACCAGATGCTGGTTCTCACTATGAACAAAGCGCTCCCATCGCTTACGGGAGTGCCTGCGGAAAATAAAAAAGCAGATACGCAAATGAAAGCGGGCAGAGGACATCAACGCCAGCCTTCACTTTTGAAAAGCAAGGACTGCAATAGATGCCCATCTCCCAGCTGGGGTGCTGCTTGGTGTGGCAGCAAGGGGGCAGAGCCACGCAAAGGCAGAGCAGCAGTACGCTGTGTCACCACGCGGCGGCACAGCTGCCACAGCTGTGGCAGCACAGGAAGCCAAGTTTAGAATGAATTTATAAGCCTGAACTCTCAGGTTCCGCCCTTCTCTTACACCCCCCAACATTCGTTCCTTGTAGTTTTCGCACGTGTCGCAAGTGAAATAACTCTGAGGAAAAAGATATAGAAATGCTAGCGGCAGCAACTGGTTTTCTGTACTGCAGCCCTGAGAAACATGAGTTTCTCTTATTTTTCTGCTACAATTCTGAAGGTAGCGTTTGCTCGTCACGCTTTATACTCTGGCAGTTCATTTATTACCTAGATGATATTTAAAAATCTTTCCTCAAGTGCAGCTGCAGCTAAAGGCCCATAGGAAGCACTGGCAAAAGGAATTGAAGGCACAAAGTAACAGGCCTTTAGAGTCCTGGCTCCAAGTTCTCCCTTAAGCAGAAGGTTTTTTTGGTTACTTCAAGCTCTGCTGACAAAGCAGTACATGTCCAGGTCTAATTAAGAACTCACAAGCATTTAGGCTACTTCAGAATTTGGCTCACCTGCCCAGGATGTCATTGAAACGTGGATCCAGTTCGACGTTGTATTTGTCAATGTAGTCGTAGAGGTCTTCTGTTCCCAGCACTTTGGCTATCCTCACCAGCTAGGAACAAACAGAAAAGTAAGTCACTGCTGTGAGGGAATGGCAATGCCACAGCCAGCATAAAGACACTGCAGCACATTCCCCTGGAGCTTGAATGTGGTCTCAGTGGTCCCAGCCAGCAGCCACGGGGTCATCTCATGGCTCCGACTGCTCCAGCAAAGCAGTCACAGGCACCAGAAACACGTCTCCGCTCAGCCGGGGCTCAGTAAGCCAAGGCAGCCTGGAGGGAGCTGCGTACTCTGAACACTAAAGCTTAGAAGATGGATAGGGAAGGGGCTTTCCACATATTACATATCCTCAGGAAGAGCAGATCTACGTACCAGCACGCACCAGCCTTAACATAACTAAGGTTATAACTTTTCCAGATACCTACTGAGTTCATAAATACAAAGCACTATAAATCTATTTCTATTTACTGGGTCAGATAATATCGCACGCTTTTAAGAAGGAATGTGGCTTCAAACCGAGCAAAGAAGTCATTAGAGAAATACTTAAATTCTTCTTTGGATCCCTTGATAGAAGCATGAACAGAAAACCTTCCTCGTGTTAAGAGAACAGAGATTGTGTATGACCAGCTCTCACCTGATCATAGTTGTCATGGCCATGGAAAAATGGCTCCTTTCGGAATATCATACTAGCCAACATGCAACCCAAGCTCCACATATCCAGACTGTAATCATACATCTGTACAAAACCAGAAGGACAATTCAATTTCTAATGAATTAAGCAGAAAAGACTTCCAATACTAACAGCACCCCCCTTCCTCCCTCCCCAGTGGTACAAACATGGCCACATTACACTGGGAACAGACTGAAACATGTTCATCGCTAGACCTCTGCTCAGCTCACTTTTCCCGTCGCTCAAACTGGGATTACAGCAATTAGCAGAACCACAGGTATCCTATTTCCATCCTTCTCCATGAAGATATCGAAGACCCAGTGCCTCTTTCTACTTTCACTGCAGCCTTCAATGTTATCAATCACGGAGAGACACGGGTTGAGAAGGGAAGCCTAATGGCAAGCAACAGAAAGTGCTGACTCCACAAGGTCCGCGAGCAGACAGCGAAGTGCCTCCATTCAGCACCAGCACGATCTGAAGCCTGCACTAACACTGACATTTCCAGCCCACAGCATTTCCATAATGCAAACTGCCATCAGATTATGGGATGTTTTTACAGCTTTAGAAGTTCACACAGCACTAGCTATTCTCACGAGGACTTTGTTTGATTTCTGTAACTTGCTGCAAAAGCAGCCTTGATAAAAAAAAATCCAACAATTGTATTCCAGGATCCATGACAACAGTTCTGCAGCTCTTCCTCAGGTCCTCACATAACTCACTGGTTTCTTTAATCAGTGGCTTTAAAGCCACTGCTTTTTAGATGTATTTTAGAATAGACCATATTTAGTTTCAGGTCTCTAAATACCTGAATTTCTCGTTCACTACCTTGAAATGGCACGGGCTTTCTGTACACACAGTGATAAATGCTGGTAACTCTTACCTGATAATCTACCAGGAGTTCAGGTCCTTTGAAATATCTGGAAGCCACTCTGACATTATACTCTTGGCCAGGGTGATAGAATTCAGCCAAACCCCAGTCTATTAGTCTAAGCTAGAAACAGTAGAAAACAAACAAAAAAACGGCTTAAGGGATGCACCAGCTCTCCATTTGCTGAACCACACTACAAGTGGGTTTAGCTGGAGGCTTCATTTACAAGCGTTCTATTTTCGGTCACTTTGAAGCAGATTGGAATCTCTCTTTAGGTATTCTCCCCACACGAACATCAACTGGTCTAAATAAAATTCCTCTCCTTACCAACCCTCTTGAAACACATAACCCATTACAGGATTTCATTTATTTTTTTTTTTCACATGATAGAAACGCAGTTTCCCTCGAATTTGTCTGTTAGTACCTCCACACAGCAGTACCCAAAACGAATCCCTGGTCTCCCAAGGGAAAAAGCAGGACCCCTCCCTGCCCTGTTACCTTTCTGTGCTCATGGTCAATCATGACGTTGTGAGGTTTCACATCTCTGTGCATGATTCCCATGCTATGGCAGTAATCTAGAGCCTGTAAGTGAAAGCAGCGTACTCTGGAATAGCAAGAACCTTGCAAGTTCAATCATATTCAGAAGTGAATGTTCCGCATATATCAAGGCTAACTAGGTAGCAAGACTCTGCTGCCCAGTGTTACATCCTTGACTAGACTCACAGACCACAGGCAACACCCCTAGAGCCCCCTCTCAAAATTAAGCACCAGGAACAGAAGTGTTTGGCTTCACCTCATGCACTTCCTCATAAAAATGGAATTCCAGAGTCTCTAAGAGCAGAGTTACTAGGCCCTACTGATCAAAACAAGCATCCCCTTCCCCAGACTCCTAAGAGGAAAATAATTGCTTCAGAAGAACAAATATACCTGACTCACGCGACATTAAAGCAAAAAAAAAAACACGAACCAGCCAGTTACAGATTACAGTTTTCAGGGGCTTTTGATTTAGGATCCAGAGTTATCTCAGTGTATCCAAACAAGAGTTTCCTATCCTCAAAAGAGGACTAGAATTTGTTGCAGAAACAAGGCTAAACAATTGATATTTGACTCGATGTAGATTTTTCCATGCAATTCTTCCATAGGCTTTCTCTTCCCTTTCCCCCATTAGTGTGACAAGACAACCATCTCTATAGGATTTGCTGAGTACAAATCCTCAAAACAAACTGTTGAAGCAGCAAAACACCAACTTACCTTCAAAATCTCATACATGTAGAATCGAATATCATAATCTGTTAATGTCTGATATAATTGCTGTGGGAAACAAACATATTACATCAGCGTTCAGCACTGAAGACAAACATCACATCCGTGCCAATCCAGAAAAACCCAGCCCTGTTCTCTGCTGCTGCAGTCCTCCAAACCCACTTGAATGACCAGTAAACATTTCCCAAGCTACCCTGATCCCACAGACGTTCAGTCTGTTCCTCTCTCTTTACAAATCACATACGCAGCTTACTTCCCACTGCGCACAGGACGTGCACTCTGCTCCAGTTCCTGTCACCACCTCCCTCGGGTTGCACTTGCCCACCAGCAGCATGAGGCACTACGCCTGCAGACTGGGGCTCAAAAAGACCAAGGGTGCTCTCAGCTGCAGTAAAGCTACGACAGGCACCGATGGGCCGTGAGGTAACAGGAATTTGCTCCAAAGGTTACAATACCACTTGGAATCTGGATTCTCATCTTGTAACTTCTGTGGCAAAACGGTGCTACGGGACTAATTACAAACTTACTTTACTTCCCAAGTAAATTCATCTTTAAAGACAGCTGGTATGTCGGAAGGAAGTGAACAAATAACTTCCCTGCCCACTATGTACTTGCCTCTTCCCAGAACAAGATTACAAGTGGCTTTCGAATGGAAAACATTAGAAGTGCACAACCCATACCGTACCTTAAAGTCTGTGTTGTTTACATGTTCAAAAACCAAAGCAGGGGTCCGAGACTGAAACAGAAAAAAGTGTTAAGTCTTGTTGAGAGAAATTGCTTTCATTTAGGATAATTAAATCATTTTTACTTTAAAACCCCCCCTGCCTCAGACATGGTTGCAACTGCCCTCAGATAGGGGGGAACAGAGCCAAAGCCTGCAGCCCGCTGCAGTACTCCTGTAGAGCAAATTAACATGTCTCAGTTCCGTGGTACCTCCTCCTCACAAAGCAGGGGGCTGAAGTGACCTGCAGGGGAGGGGCCTCTACAAGAAGTTAATCAGATTAAGAGGTGATCTGATTACGGGATTCAAAAGCACGATTTAAGAGCAGGAGAAAACAAAAAGCCGAATCAGAGCTGAAGCCAAACACAGCAACTTCACCCATCACCCCAAGGAACCCGTTGAGTTCCTTCCATACTCACCACAGGGTCTTTTACTATATCTGCAAGAGTGATTATATTGGGACCGCCTCGCAAGTTTTCTAAGATCTTGATTTCACGCTTGATTTTCTTCTTTTTAACAGGCTGAAGAATAAAAACCCAAAGCATAAGACAAAGCATCCCAGTAAAGCGAGGCAAATAGCTCAACATCTAGATGGCAAAGGTATGGGGCTGCAAGTTAGCAAAGTACATCAGAAGCTTTGCAAATTAAGTTCAAACAGTTGGACTTGCTTGTTACGGGACTATGCATCATTCCAGTACGGGCTCACGCATCTGCAGTCTCTAATGATACATTCTTGACAGCCACAAGCATCGGTTTCATGTGAAAAAGGGTTATGAATTTGGCTTTTTTTTTTAAATAAAGAAAAGTTGTCTGAACATTATCCAATAGTCAAAAACTTGTTAAGTGGCGTGTGGTAAACGTGTAACTCTGAGAAGTCCACCAGCTATCTGAGGGCCACTAAACAAAGGCATTTCACCAATCACATCTGTGGAACAACCAGTTTCCAGGAGACCCTAACTCAGTCTGGAAAGATATTACAACTACAGCGGAACATGCAAAGCAGAAATGAAAAATTTAAGGTTAGCAGTCAGTGAATTTAATCGCTGGCTTTAAAGGACAACGATCCCGTTAGCTCAGAGGCCTCCATCCACCTGAAAGCACGCCAGGGCGCTGGTGGTTAGAGGAGGTGAGAATTCTCTAGTCAGCTGTTGAAGTCTTTTCTAGCTCCAAGTAAAAATGTGTTCCACATCAGGGCTTCTTTACGATAAAGGGTAATTCCTTGCAGGCAGAAATTTAACTCGGTAACGAAGCACAGGGTTTCTTATTAGGAGGTTCAAATAACAGCCCGTTTCACCGAATGAGGCTCCAAAGCCAGACTTTAAGGATTTCAGTTTTAGAAACATAAAAGCATTTTAGACTAAATGCTGCGTTTTCTGACCTCCCGATCACCTCAAGACAGATTCTGTGTTTTGCCCAAATCCCTGCTCACCTTAAGAATTTTAACAACTACTTTTTCATTATTTGTAATGTTGATGGCTTCAAATACTTCACTGTATTTGCCTCGGCCTAATTTTCGAACTAGCTGGTAGTCATCTTGATTTCTGTGGAGACAAAAAGGTAGAGTTCGGTCATTTCCATCAGAGTTTACACGGCACTCCTCAACGCTACATCACTGACTCACCTTGCAGACAAGGTGGCCTAACTAGCACCTGAAATCTGAATGTGATGATTAAGAATTAAGAAACAGGGAGCTTCTCTTTGCCCAAGTCAGATTCGATCCCGAAACTGTTTTTTGCAGTAAGCGACACGAGCCCATCTGCATTTCAGCAAACGTGAGCCATGCCTTTCGATCTATAGATTTGGGAGCTACGTTTTCCCTAACATGACGTTAAAATATCAATAAAGCCATTAAGACCAAAACTTCAGGGCTAGCCCACTTAAAAAGAGACTAGGCACGAGGCACCACTTACGCTCAGACGACAGCACGCATTTCAGGAAACTGGAACTGCAGCAAAGCTGAGGACAGGCCTCAGCCTGAGCCCTGCTATACAAAGCAGGAACACAGAGCTATGAAGCTGGCACCGCTGCCATCTGATTTTTGGATGGTTTAGTCATGAGATCAATTTAGACATCTCCTTCCTTCAAGGAGGAGCGTACGCGTCTTTTGTAGTCACTTGCAGAGAGCAGAGCAACAAGTCACAAAACGACATGTACCTACTTCAGTTTGCTGCGTCTCTTCACCCCTCCAAGTCAGAAACATCTTTTCACTTCTTTTTGGCCCTGCACCCAGAACCATTTAGCATGTTTCAGGTAAAAAAAGATTTTCTTCCCTCTGGAAGGAGAAGTTTCCCGGCTACCTGGCAAAAACTCCTCAAACCAAACTCTTAAGGGAGACACTAAAAATGTTCCTGCACTGCTGGGGATTTAAAATTTTGACAAGAAACGCTTTCAGGTACACAACAGGTTATTCTACCATTTCTGTGATCCCAAAGCTGTGATCCGAACACGTGCCACGTGCACACAACATCTGCCAAAGAGCACGGAAGAGCCTAATGCAGCATAGGCGTCAGGGCTCCCCTGGCACCACGACGGCAGATGCCACCAGGATCCATCCCAGCCCCGGGACTTACCCCCACTCAACAACATGCGACTCGTAGTCCCAGTACTCCCGGGGTCTGTGTGTGTTCACATCCGTGTAAACCCTGGCCCTGCTCGGCACGGGTCCCGACATATCAGACAGGTTGGCAGGTGGAAGGGAGGAGATGTCTGAAATCAGAGGCTACCCGAACTCCAAGGTTGGACAGAGGATAAAGGCCTCGGGCAGGCCTCAGATTCTTCCAACTGCAGAGAGAAAATAAACCAAAGGTTAAAATCTCAAGATACTATAAAAATACTTAAGTTAATCATTAAAAGCTGTTGAAAAGGAGAAGCTGGAGCCTAGCCCCAGGACCGGGATCGTTTGTCAGGCCCTGGAAGCCGTTTGCCTGCTCTCCCTCACACAGCACAGGACCACTTGGCCCGCCTCAGAGAAGTCACACCCCACGCACACCTCGCGGCTTTCGGTACCGAGTTTCTAGCTTATGGCTGCAGAGATAACTTCCCACAGGGGAAGGAACGCGGCGTGCTCCGTATCAGCAGAGGGCCTCCTCCCCTCGGCTCCGCAGCGAGGGCAGCTCCTCCCGCAGCCTCTGCCACCAGCGCGTGGAGCAGAACCTCCGCGACCCGCGCCTCTTGCAAGGCGCTAAGCGTCGACGCTGCGAACAGCTGACAGATTTACAAGGTCACCTGTGCGACCTAAATTAAGCACATCCCGAAGTTTCAATTTCTGGAAGCACCAGTTCTCATTTAAAGCAGAACCCTGGGACTCGCAACTCAGAAGGACCTCATCAGAGCAGTTTTAGCGCTCTGCCTCACATACACGAAACCAGCTTCAGAAACACCAACTTCGCTTCCCTGCTGTCCCCATGTCCAGTTTTTGTTGAAATTCAGTCAACAATCGGAGCTCAGGACGCTGGGAAGATGTCACCGAGGCCAGTCGTTACAAACCATTCGGGGCCTGAAGATGCTCGGCGGACTTTTTGGCAGAGGCAGCCAGGAGCTGTGCTGGTGCTGGGCACCAACCGTGGTCCCAGCCTCCCGCGTTCGAGGAAATCCAACCGTCCAAGAGGACGGCAGCCCCTGGGCTGGGTTCCGAAGCTTTAGCCAAACACTGGAAGAATTCTGCTGCAAACGTCTGATGGTGTCTCTCTACACTCCGCTTGTCCAAAGGGCTCAGCAAGCTCCTCCACTTCTTCCTTCAGACATGATTTTAGCAAGTCTCCTGTTAAGCTTTACCATTACTGTGACTAATCGAAATAACTAAGAAGGAAGTCCCTGTATGTCAAAGAAACACTCCAGTTCGTGGCTATTTTAGACAACGGGAACGCACTGTAAGGACACCAGTCACAGACCAGCTCTCTGCTGGGCCTCCCCAACACCGGGCTGGTATCGATTCCCTCACCCAATGATCTTGGGAAGCTTACTTAAACTTTTACTTCCCTTAAAGAGGAATCATGGTCAACAACTGGGTTCCTCAGTAAAAACAAACTCATCGATGCAGGGATGAAGCTCCTCCACGGAGCACGCCGCGTTCTCAGGGCCTGGTGAAGGCCGCAGAGAACCTCGGCAGGACCCAAATCTCCGGGAACGTCATCACCCCCCAGCCAGGCTCAGGGCACGCTTCCAGCACTGCCAACACACACACACTGCGAGGGTACACTGCCCCGAGGCGAGGAGTGAAAGACACCTACTGGTGACCCTGCTAATACTACCCAACACTAGAAAGCACAGACATTGTGGTGGCGTAACAGTATTCAGTCAAGAATCACGGCTCCCGTATCAAAACCCAGTTGCTGAGACTCTGGCCGTGCCATTTAAGCCTCCTAGTTTTTATAAATCCAGCCTACCTACCAAAAGCACACCTGCCATCACCGGTAGTCAATAAAGCCCGCTGAAAACCTCATGCAAGAGGTCTGAGTTTTTTTTTTTACTAGGTCGTAAGCAGGCAGCAGACAGCCCCGCATTTCGACAAACGCTGCTGAGCGCTCTGACCTCATACCAGAGGCACTGCCCTGCCTAAAAGCAGGGCCTTCGCACCCCATAAATCCTCCACCGCAAGTGAAAGCTGACAAACTCGTAAAACATTTAAATACAAGAACGTCAGCTTCCAAATTCACTCATGAGGAAGGAAGCCGTGCTGCGGCGTGGAAGAGCTCCGGTTGCTGCGTCTTGCAGGGCCTACAGGGCCGTGCCTGGAGGAGGGCGCGCAGGGGGCAGCGCTGGAACTGAAAGAAGCGGGGATGATTTGCTGTGCCGATCCCATCCCCTCGCAGAAACACGCAGCCGCTACCCTGCGGGAGGAAGTAATAGCACCATTAATCAGAAATTAATCAGAAAGACCTAGAAATCTACTCGGAGCGGTTCGTTTAGGCTGTCGGGACGCATTGCGCAAGAAAATTCCAGAAGGAGAATCCTGCTGGCGGCAGCTTCCTGATGTTCCCTTTAGTGCCTGCTGCAAGGACCCCAGCGAGAGCTGCTGCCTACAAGGGCGGGGGGCGACCCGGGGGCACGACTCTGACGTCCTCCCCCATTTCACACTGCTCCCCCAGCAGCCGGTCCCACATTCGGACGCAGAACCATTCGCATTTCTCTTTGTGGCGTGGACTAAGCCTCCTCTAGAGGCACGAACGCTGCTAACACGGGTCATTTTTTGACCTAGCGACACGCAAATCTTTCGAGGGCGGCTGCAGGTGGGCAGGGCAGCAGGAATCCAGCCCCGGGGGCACGAAGGGACCCGGCGCTGCTCCCCAGTCCGCAGCAGGGACGGGACCGGCCTCAGCGCAGCAACGCACGGGACGTTTCAGCCAGGTGTTGGGTAAGCACGGAACATGAAATATTACTAAAAAAAAATCAACTCCCAAAGCGTTATTCCCCTAACAAAACACACGTTTCCAAAGATCAGGCAGCAATCGCCCAAGACCTCACACCACGTGTCCGTGACTCGGACACCCAGGAGGCAGCCGCACACCCACAGCCGCCCGCGGAGGGCAGCAGAAGGGGCACCTTTACCAGAACGGGCTCAGCACCACGCGGCCCGATTTCCACATCTCATCGTGTTTTCGTTTCTCCCCATTCCTTGTGCTTCCAGCAGGACACCCACCTGCTAACTTCACCTGCCCAGTACTCCTCGTGGGGGAATTAACAGAGGCCATGCACGCCCAAGATGACTTGGCAGTTTTAACTTCTAAGCGTGATTCGGTACCAAGAAAGCACACGACTGCTCCACATCATTCAGCTGAAAGAGATCATTGTTTCAGCAGGGAAAAAAAAAAGAGAAAGAGAAATCAATCTCATTATCTAAAGATAGATCAAACTTCAGAGTGGATATTTTCTTGTCATGTAGCTGCAGCCTAGCACAAGCTCCGTGCTGTAACAGACAGCTCAGAGAGGTTTTTTTCAGGAAATCATCGACTGGAGCTTCTAAGAATGGCACACAACGCCCGTGAAGGCAGGTATCGTCGTCTGCTGCTCCTGACGTGGAAAGAGGAAAGAATCTGCAGAGAGAACTTGGTTTCAAAGCAGTTACTTACACGCACAAACTTCCTCACCTGAGAACTTTTCACTCCGTCTACTCAAACCGCTAAGGAACCGATTCGCATTTTGCTTTCACTGCCCCTAGAGAGGGATGATGTTGTAGTGGATCCAAGCTCTTTGAGACAAAGGACAAACGAGGACAAACGACAGGTATAGGTGTGGTCACGCGATGCCCGGTTAGCTCGCAGCTTTCAGGCCGAAAATCTACAGTACGAGTGGCAATCACACCTAAACGAAACGAGCGTCCTGAGCACATCACCGGGTAAGTTGTGCTACTGCGGTCAGAGGCCAAAGAGAAGAGGCCACTTCTTAATTCCCGCATAAACGACAGCATCACAGGATAACTTACGGTGGGAGGGACTGCCCCAGGCAGTCCAGGCACAGCAGATCGGGTTGCCACGTCCAGCACACTACTGAGCACCTCCAAGGATGGAGGCTCCGCAGCCTCCCTGGGCAACCCGCTGCAGGATGCGACCGCGCTCACCAGGGAAAATACAAAACCCCGCGTCTGATCTGAATTCCTGCGGCACTCCCGCGCCGTGCTGCGAAGCGCTGCCGCCAGGTCCCACCGCCACCACTAGCTGTGCTCTCCAGGCGGAGGCATTCCTTTCAGAAGCAAAGAACCGGCGACAAAACCAGCCCGAATGCTCCCCCCGCAGCACCGGGCCCAGCTCTGTGCCGGCCCCACGGCAGTTGCAGCGCTGGGGAGCGACTCCAGCAGCTCGGTACCCGCTGCACCTGGCCGGGAGCCGTCCTGCCACCAGCCCTGTGCTGCACCCACACGCAGCCCAAGCGCCACCAGCCGGCTGCCTGCAGCTGGCATCGCTGCCACCAGGAGACGCCCCAACATTTGGGGTGACACGGAGAAGCACCCAAGGCTCAGGAGAATACAATGCGCCTCCGAAAAACGTCCTCTCTCTGGCAAAGCTGAAGCGCTCAGCTAAGAAACAGGACCACGAGCGCTAAGGCCACACGGCAGGGAGCAGCGAGGAGGACAAAGCCCTCAGTCACCCGCCTGGCACCCGCCGCTCGATGCCAGGGTGTGCCTGCCCCGGGGCAGAGGGCAGGTCCTCTGCTCGGGGCGATTCCCCCGAACACAGCGAACACACCGCCGGGCGGCGTCCTGGCGGCAGCTCTGCTGCACGAGCCCGTGCAGGAGGTGCGGTGGCTGGTCTAACGCTCAGACCTGCCCTTAGAAATGCCTCTAAGTATCAGCGTGAGCTCGTCACCGGCTGCAGCCGTGGCAGACAGACCACGGACAGACAGCGGCCGGTTCATTTTGAGCAGAACTACAGCAGGCAGCCCGGAACCAAGGGGGCGTTCCTGCCCTCCGTCCCCAGCTACGGCGAGACCTCGCCTTTCGCAGAAACGGCCCAAACCCGACCTCTGAAATCACAAGCGCACAACGTGCTTTGTTAGCGGGGGAACGTTCCAGTCGTCAGCTACGCTGCCTGCGGTTTCCTTCACGCAGCCCCGCCGATCCCCTGCCTACGAAGCCGCGCAGGGATGGCGCGCTCGCTTCCGCAGCGTTCGCAGAACATCTCGTGCCGGGCAGGTGCTACTGAAATTAAAAGCTCAGGACATGCTTCAACACTACAGTGCAGCCGACTGGCAGCCAGCATCAAGCAAATCCCGCGTTAACTCTAAAGGAAGAGGCAACAGTAACCGACTTCACAAAAAACATGTGCTCTACCTCGCAACAGAAACCTAATTCCTGCGTTTTCCTAATACTGGAACTGCAGCAATACGAGCATGGAGCAGATGACCTCCAGAAGTCCCTCGCAGCCTATATTTTTCTATGATTTTATAGCTGAAATAGAAACAAGCCTGGATTAACAGAACTGACATTTTACATCCTTTCCCGAAACCCATTTACCTACTAAAGGGACAGCATCAATTGAGAAGCAGATTTTAAAACCTAATGGAGTTGAAAAAAAGCTGAGGTTTGAAACCAAACTTTTCTCTTGATATTTTCTGGAACACTGCTGTCTGCTCAAACTGCATTTTTCCACCAAAATTATTTTCCAGATTTCTTTTAAATAGCTGGCTGTGTCCGGCTGCGGAGAAATAATAAAGGCTGATGCATAAAGACCTCGAACGTTCCCTTAAAAAGGAAACAGAAAGAGTTGTTACTGAATTCAAAATAAGACATGACCAGCCATTGGGGAAAAGAGCTGACAGGCTGAGAAACATCTTGGAGTAATTCTGTACTAGCGAGCTCCTAAAATTGAGCGCGGCGCTTCCTTTACCCGCGTTTCTAATTCCTCCCCCGAATTCCCCGCAGCGCCTGCCAGAAGAAGTCATCCCTTGCAAGGGGGGGGCCACGAGCTAATGGGAGTCACAGGACCACAAAACCATTTTCACTTTAACTCCACACTTGACGGTAAGGCCACAGTCCTGGGCAAAACTCAACTCTGCCGCTTCACAAACCTCGCAAGCGGCGCCCGTCGTGCCCGACGCGCTGCGGGCTGCCCCGGCAGCGGCTCCGTGCCCGCGCTGTCCCCGCAGCAGCTCGGCCACAGCCTTCCTTCCCGCTCCGAGCTCTAACAGCTCCGCTTCAGAGGGGCTCACACGGATCCTCCACCGGTTCCCAGAATCCCAGCCTAGCTGGGCAACCATCCTTACATTTACAGAGCTCCAGTGCTGGCAGCTGCTCGAGTACCTGGGCCAGGCAGCCGGGATTTCCTCCAGCAACAGGAGGCTGCCAGGGACTGGAACGTTCCTCGCCGCATCTCCTAGGGGTTACACAGAATAGCTGGTCAGCTCTGAAACTCCTCTCTTCCCGCCCTCCCATAAAATCACGGCCTCTCCCTCGTATCCGAGCAGCCAACCTAGCCCTCAGGCCCAGGGAAAGCTTTCCCTGACACACCACCGCCGAGGCTCGTCTGGAACGAGCCGCAGCAGCCGGTGACGCCGGCGGGACACCCAGGCCCTTGCGGCTCCCAGCCCCCTCAGAGCAGGGGGTATTGGCAGTGCCACCACGTCAGATTCGTGCCGCAATCAGAGAAACGGCTGAAACGCCAACCGGGAACAGCCAACAAATAAAAATGGCACAGCCACGAGCGGCCAAATCGTGCCGCCGGCAATCCTCTGCCCTCGGGGGCTCCACCCGGGGCAGGCAGAGCCGCGCTCCGTCCCCTCCGGGTGAGAGCCAGGGTGCTGCGCCCCGCAGGGAGCACGGCGAAGGCGGCAAGGCAGGGCACGGGGCTCCTGAGAGCAGCCCCGACAGACGTCTCTTTAGCCTCGACCACGCCAAAGCAGGACGGCTCGCGAGGACTTGAGCGTGGAGCCACGTGAGCCTCTTTCTTCTCAGCACAGTGCTGAAAACCAGAGCTCCCACCGCTGGGGCTCGGGACAGCATTTCCCAAGCAGAATTACCGAGCCCACCCTTCGCGGGATGCCAGCAGCACCGGGCAGCTCCTCCTGAAAGCTCAGGACGGGGAAACGTTGCAGCGTCACCGCAGGCTCTTCGCAGCTGACGTCGGGTCAACCGGCAGCACCCTCTGGAAAGTTCTACCTCCGTAATTAGTGCTAAGCGAGGCGGTTGTTTTCCTCCCTAATTAGCACGCGGAGTCCCGACAGCCCCATCGCTCAGCTGACTGACCCCCCGTGGTTGGCGTGCGGTGCGACGGAGCTGGAACGCAAAACTGAGCCGGGTCGCTCGTCTTTAACCGCCCCCTGACCGTGCAACTCGCGGAGGCCGGAGAGGTTCTGGAGGCCGGAGGATAAACCTGGCTGCGGCGCGTGGAACTTCTTCAGGAAATCCTGGGATCGGCTGTCCCCAGCACGCAGGCAGCGCTTTGTGAAGCGTCTCCGCGGCTCAGCCGGCCTCTGACAGGCTCAGGATGAGACGCGCGGGGCAGCCCCTGTCCGAGGGCAGAGCCGCCGCCATCGGGCTCCGGGAACTCGGAGCCGTGAAGGCGAGGCGTACCTGGCTACGGCTGCTCCCAAAATCCGCTGGGGAACACTTCTCCAAGGGCGGAAACCTCCCTCCATCACGCACTGGCTCTGAGGCAGCACGCCGTTCACCGCTCAGCAGGGACACGAGAGCCGAACCCACCCTGGCCGTGCCAAGCCGAAGCGCGGCCAGCCCGCGCAGGACGAGGCTGTCCGCCTCCGCCCGCCGGTCTTCGCCCCTTGGAATCGCCCGGAGAAGCCGCCGGGCGGCGTTAAGAGGCGGCTTAGGGAGAGGATGCGTCTCTGCGCCCTGCTGGACGCGCCCGCACCTTCCGAAATGCCCAAGCTTGCAGCTTTTAATTTGTAAGTCGGTTGATGCCGATGTAGACTCTGCCCAACTTGATCAGCGGGCAAGGAGAGCTCCTTTCCTCCCGGCAGGTAACGGGGGCGGCGTAACCTGCACGAGGTGAGGCTGAGGCGTCACAGCCCGCCGGTCACAGCCAGAGAGAGAAACCTCTGTCAAAGCCCGCAAGAAAACGGGCGGCGCGGGAGCTCTTCCTTTTCCGTACAGGAGGTTCCTTTGTGCTGACCCACCTCCGGCACACGAAGAACCAAGGCGCCCCGGCGGCTCCGCACGCAGGAGGATTTCTGGAGGGACCTCTCCCACCCCGCGGGGGCGGGATGCCGCACAGAATTCCGTGCTGACGCTGCGCGGCACGCCGGGCCCTGCCTGCGCTTAAAACCGAGCCGGCTGCCTGGCCCCTGGGCGCTCTGCAGGCGTGCGCGCAGAGGTCTGCTCCTCCACAAACACAACAGCGCCGGTTTTCCAGGCCCGCTGCAGTACCCGAGGGCGCAGCCACCTCCCACCCCAGCCCGCGACTTCCCACCTCCGTCCGTGCACCTTTACCGGCCGCTACTGGCGAGCAACAGCCCGAACGTAACCCGGGCGTCGGGTTAAGCACCTCCGCAGCCTGCTTTACAGAGCACCTACCTGCAGGTGGTAATGTTTCATTAAAAAAAATGAGAAATCAGGCCCTAAGGTCATAATCCGCCTCTCAAAACGAATCAATCCTGTGGAAAATTACTGAAACCCTACCCTTCCCAGTACGAGCCTGGCCCAGTGCCGCTCTGTGCCTGCACAGAGCTCCGAGGTGTCCCCTCTGCTCCCCGAAGCAGCGGCACCACAGGGACAACGAAGTCACCTGTGCGAACGAAACTGCCCAGAGCGGCCTGGGCAAGGGAGCAGGCACAGGGCGGGCTCGCTTCGGGGCTCCTCTGACCGACAGCGGAGATCCTCGACCCGCTGCCCCTACGGCCGCATCGACCACCCCGTTTCTCCTCGATCCTTCTGCTGACGGACGGGTCTGGCACCTCGACGGAGTCCGAGACCCGGGCTGGGAAACGCTCTGCTCCCAGCGCCAGAACCGACGGCTCCGGCGGCCGCCGTCTCCTCTTCAAAGCAGGTTTCCGGGATCCAGAGGAGATGGCCCGTGCTGCAATCAGGCTCTGTCGATTCCAGGCAAGCTCTTGGAAACCCCTGGAAGGAGATGTCCAAGCTCAGAAGGATTATCCAAGAGTCGCCTTGCAACCAAAAGCAGAGAAGGTTTGCAGCCAGCCCAAGGCACAGCAGCCCCCGCGCATCCTAAAACCCGTGGGGTTACTCTCTCAGGACCCTCACAGGACAAGAAGACCCAAGCTGGTTTGGGTTTTCTCACCCCTACAGACCCCAAGCGCGATGCCTCAAGGTACGCGGCTCAGAAGAGCCGACCCGCGGAGGCGACGGGTCCGGTAACCCAGAAATAATCCCTGCCTGGCCAGAAACGTGACACAAATTAATCGCACCGCCACAATGTCACCCATCTGCTTGTGTCTTCCTTTCCCTTGTTCCTCAGAGGACGCGAGGAAAGGCAGGAAGAGAAAATGAGTTCTGTGAGGAGAGAACGCAGCAAAACCTCCGGCGGAAGGCAGAAGGCCACCGTCGTTCAACAAAGCTGGGAGAAGTCACCTCCCCGTCCCTCTCACCACCTCAGAAATGGTTTCTTCCTCCGTTACCCCACCAACCTGTTGCCACCTTTCGCTGCCCCGACTTCCCCAAATTCCTCCCACGAACCCGTTCCACACCCCCTCAGCGGCACTACCTAGAAACCACCTGAAATCCCACCACGGCGACGACTCTGCCTCCCCCCCCCTCGGGAAGCAGCGCTCGTACCCCGGCCTTGCGGCGATCCCCGCTCGCTGCTTTCCACCACCCCTGGCTTTCCGTCGCCTCTCATCAAGCAAACGAACATCGCCAGCCCCCCCCCCCCCCCCCCCCCGAGGCCCAACCCCAGGACATTTCACAGAACATCCCCTGGTCCAGTTTCCTTCGCGTTTGCCGGAACCCGGTGCCGACCTCACCGTCCCTCTCGCGCGCAGCCCCCCCGGCGCCCACTTCTCCATCCCTCCCCCAGACCCTGCCCGCCGGCCTCCCGAGCGCAGCCTCCCCTCCCCGAGCACGAACTCCGCCGATTTCTGCACCGTGCCCAGGCCACCGGCACACGGGGCGAGCAGTTCTTCTGCTCCCGCACGCCCTACACCCCAGCCCGCGCTGGCAGCCGCATCCGACACCCGAGGCCGACACGGCACGAACGCCAGCCCCGCGCGAAGCCCGACGTTTTGAGCAAGCGTCGCGCTTCTGAGAGGAGCGAGCCTCCTGAGCACCAGGAGCTGCCGCCTGCCCCGGCGCACAACCGCGGCTGCCTCCGTGCGCCTGGAGACGCCCCCCAAAGCCCCCCCCCCCCCCCCCCCCGACGGTGCTGCCACCCCCAGCGGGGGCCGTCTCCAAAACCGCAGCACGACCGAGCTCCCAGGCAGGTTACAAAGCACGCCGAGGACCAAACTCGCGTGGGCCAGGGGATTGCAGGCGGAGCTCGCAGCGCACCCCCCTTCCAACGGGGCCCCTCCGAGCCCCCCCGGGCCCGGGCACAAGAGGGTGGCTCCGCTCACCAGCACCGCCCCAGGACCCGCAGAAGGGACGCACGGGCCCTCGCGAGCTCTGCCTAGACCAACCGCTGCTGTCAGCGGAAAACGCCGCGGCGGCCGGGTGTTTATAACCCAAACTTTATTGGTCGGACCCGGAGCCCTGGGTAAGGAAGAATAATCTGCCGAACGGCACGCATGGGGTTTCATAATCTTATCTGCCCTTTCGTTTACAAAGCATATTTCCCCAGCTGCCGCACACGGCCTGCTGCCCCGGGGCGCAACGCACTGAATTACAGCGGGGGGGGGCAGGGGGGGACTGACCACCCCCGGGGTATTTAGGAGAGGGGCGAGCAGGAGATCGCCTCCCGCCCAGCAGCCCCAGGCCTCTCCTCGCCTCTCGACTTGGGGAAAAAAGGGGGGGCCCTACCGGGGGCAGACAGGGGAGGGGAAACCCTAAGGGTGAGGAACACCCTCCCCACCTAAGCGGGCCCCCTCGGACGGCCGGGGGAGGGGAAGGCCGCCTGCCCACGGGGCTGGGGCCTCCCTGTGCGGCTGGGGGGAGCCCCGGGATCGGCCCTATGGGTAACCCCATGGCCGGCCCCGTAACCTGCCATATGGGCGGCCCCACGGCTGGCCCTACAACCGCCCCAATAGATTGCCCCACAACCTGCCTCACAGCCCGCCCCACAGGCAGCCCCACGGCCGGCCCCATGGGCAACCCCATCGGCAGCCCCACAGCCGGCCCTACAATCGGCCCCGTGTGCAGCTCCCGGCCGGCCCCGCTCCCCCGGGGCCCTCAGCCCCTCCCGGAGCAGCCCCCTGCCCCCCTCCCCCGTTTCCCCCAGCCCCCTCCCCCCAGCTCCGTGCCGGCCCCACAGCGCGGCCCCGCTCCTCTGAGGGGCGTCCCCGGGCCCGGCCCCACGGCGCGGCCCAAGCGGGGCGTGGAGCTCGGCGGCGGCTCCTACCCCCCCCCCCACCGCCGTGGGGACCCGGGGAAGGTCAGGGGAAGCCGCCGAGCCCCCTCGGGGCCGTGCCGGGCCTCAGCGGGCCCCGCCGGTACCTGCCGGAGCCGCCGCCGCCGCCGCCCGCCGGGCGCACACAGACAATATGGCGGAGGCACAAGGCTCGGCCGCCAGCCGCAGGGACCAGAGCGAGGCGCGCCGGAAGCGGAAACCGCGACGTGCCGCGAGAAGGAGGTGGTGGGGAGGGTGGGGGGGGAGGCGGCGCGCATGCGCGGAGCGGGGGAGGGAGGGCGGCGCGCCGCGGGGGGTTGTGGGGGTTGTAGTTCTGAGGGGGTAAAGGGAGGGGATGGGGGGAACGGGGAGGCCTAGCGGGGAGGCCGGGATGCGGGGCCGAGCCCAGCCGGGGGCAGCCCGGGAGGGGCCGGGGGGGGGGGGGCGGCGGCGGCGGCGGGGCACGGGAGGCCTCGGCCGGAGGAGGAGGAGGAGGAGGAGGTGGAGGAAGAGGAGAGGCGGAGGCCTGGCCGTGAGGCGCGGCCTGTGCGCGGGGCCCGCCGCCAGGGGGCAACTGCGGCCCGTGACGGGGCCGGCGGCGGCCTGAGGGGGGCCCGGGAACGGCCTCGGACCTGCCCCGGTCCCGGCCTCCCGGGCAGCCCCCGGCCGTGCCGGGCGGCGGAGGGAACCGGCGGGAGGCGGCTGCAGGACGCGGGCAGCCGGCTCCGTGCGGCCGCTCCGGGAGCCCCGAGCCCGGCCCGGGTTGGGCCCTGGTGGGGTGCTGGGCCCCGGGCCGCGGCCCTTCCCCGAGGGCTGCCTGGAACCGGGCGTCTGCCGGCCGGTCTGCTGCGGGCTGAGCCGTGGGAAGGCCCTGGGGGGATACAGAGTCCCAGAGTCACAAAATCACAGAGTCACAGAATCCCAAAATCCCAGAATGACAGAATCACAAAATCACGGAATCCCAGAGTCACGGAATCACAGAACCGCAGAAACACAGAATGACAGAATCACAAAATCTCAGAATGCCAGAACCACAGAACCACAGAATCACAGAAACATGGAATGACAGAATCCTAGAATCACAGTCACAGAATCCCAAAATCCCAAAATCCCAGAATCCCAGAACCACAGAATCACAGTCACAGAATCCCAGAATCACAGTGTGACAGAATCACAAAATCCCAGAATCCCAGAACCACCTAGGTCAGAAGAGACCTCCAAGCTCACCCAGTCCAGCTCCGACCTAACGCCACCAACTCCTCCGCACGTTAAAACCCAGCCAGGCCCCCTCCGAAACCACACCGAGACCCCCCCCACACACACACACACCCCTGCCCACGTAGGGCTGCGCCCCAGCTCGTGTCACCCGTGTGGGGACGCGTGGCCTCGTGCTGGCGCACACCCTGCTGTGGAGGCCGGGCTCTGGCCAAGCACCGCAGCCCGCCTGGAACCAGCAGCCATCCCGCAGGGAAGAGGGGCTCGTGCTGAGCCACGTTCATAGCCCCCTGCCCGCAGGAACCTGCCCGGCCCTGCCCGGAGCCCACGTGCCCGAGCCCCCGCGGCCTCGTGGCTGTGCTGCACCCGTGTTTGTCCCTCCCTCCCCGCATGTGTCCCTCCCTGCGTGGGAGCCTCACCCGCGGGAGGAGCCGCCGGCGGCCGCCTGCCCGAGTCCCACAGCCCCCCTCACCCCGGGTCACTCCCATTAGGTAAAGGAGCAGCTCGTCTTGGCGGGGGTATCTCCCTCTTGTGCTTTCCTTGTATTGTACGGGCCTGGGTCATCGAGGAAATCTTACGGGTCCTTCTGCTGCCGAGTGGTCACTGGGGAAGCCCGGCCCCCTTCCCCCCATTGTCAGCGGCCGGGCTGTATCCTCGCTCCGAGCCCCGGCCCCTAAAAATAGCTCTTTGTCAGGCGATTGTTCCGACACCTTCGCGGCTGCATTGACGTGGGCCGGAGCGGGACAGAGATGGGGTAGGTGGAGGGGAAGGGCTGGAGGTCCCCCCTGGGACCGCTCCGAGTATTCGCCACTGATAACAGCTCCTGTTGGGGGGGGAAATGGGCTCCAGGCACGCGTGGCTCCGTGCCGAAGGCCTCCCCGCACGCCGCTGCCCGCTGGTCACCTCTTCCCCACCTGCCCCCGGCCCTGTTTTGGGGCTCACCCCGGGTGCCCCGGTGGCCCCGTGGTGGCCGCAGAGGGGACGCCTTGCTCAGGGTGTGTGGCAGGTCAGAGAGCTCCCATAGCTCCAGCTTAGATCCCATAGCATGGTGCCAGACCCCGGTTGGGGTCCAGCCCAACACCCCCAAAACATCGCCACGATTTGCCCAAGCCGACCCCGGCCCTGCAGCGCTCTCCCTGCCCCTGGCCCCACAAGAAGCCCCTCTTGGGCCGGGGGGTGCGTTCCCCATGGAGCTCCTGGCCCAGCACACTGGACCTGGGGTGCCCACGACTCCTGTGCCTCATCAGAGGGGTCCCTTGCAGCCTGGGGGGACCCCCCCTCTGCTTGTCCCTCCTCGCCCCCTGGCACCCCGCTCGCTGTCAGCTGCAGGTGACCGTGCCCCCGGGGACCTCTCCTGCCCGGCCACCCCAGCTGCAGAAACAGGGCTTTTATTTCCCATGAGCTCGAGCAGGTCTGGATTAAAATAAACCGCTGGCCCGGATCCCTTTTCTCGTGTCACGGGAGACGCTGTGCTTGCACCAGCCCGAGCCTGGACCCTGGGCTCTGCACGGTGCCGGGGCCATGCCTGGGACCCCCGGGACCCCCGAGACCCCCAGGCCTCCTCTACCTGCCCGTTGTGGCTGGCCCCAGGCCCGGCTGAGCCCCTCGGGGCCGTGGGGCAGGGCACGGGGCCAGCCCCGCTCTGATTACCCCCAGCGCTTTTTCCTTTTTCTCCCTTAATTTACCGAGTGCTAAATCCAAATATTACAACTTCCCCTCCACGCCGCTGGTTTACGCAGGCGGCCCCCGGCCGGGCATTGTCTTATTGTTTGTGGAGGGAAGCTCCAGCGGGAGATTAACCTGGCGTTCACCCCGCTGCGGCTTCACACCCTGTCCCTGCTGGGGGGGCTCGCGCCCCGGGGAGCACGGGGTGCACGGGGGGACACGGGGACAGGGATCCGCGGGGCTGCTGCACCGGGGGATTTGGGGGATTTGGGGGACCTGGGGGCTCGGCTGCTCCAGGGCTCTGCTGGTTGTGGTGGGGCGGTGAGGAGCTGGGGGGAGCCCCGGGGTGCTCAGGCAGTGCCTTGGCCCCTTTTCTTCCACAGGGAGCTGGTGGGGTCTGTGCCAGTTTGGGGGACAGGGGCCGTGGGGTGGGTATCCCGTCCCATCCCATCCCCATCCCCATCCCCGTCCCCATCCCCATCCCCGTCCCCATCCCCGTCCCATCCCATCCCCATTTCCATCCCATCCCATCCCCATCCCATCCCATCCCATCCCCATTTCCATCCCATCCCATCCCATCCCATCCCATCCCCATCCCATCCCATCCCATCCCCATTTCCATCCCATCCCATCCCATCCCATCCCATCCCCATCCCATCCCATCCCATCCCCATTTCCATCCCATCCCATCCCATCCCCATCCCATCCCCATCCCATCCCCATCCCATCCCCATCCCATCTCATCCCATCCCTGGTCCTTGCCCCCCGTCCCCCTCCCCACCAACCCCTCGGGACCCTTTCACAGGGCCGTTTGCCTCCAGGCCCCGCAGGCCCTGGACTGATCGGCCCCACTCGGGCAATCGCTGCGGCTCCTGCCACGGGGACGATTTCCCTGGGCACCGAGCGCCCCAGCTTTGCTCTGGTGCCATTTAGGACACGATTGGGGTCTTCATCCTGAGCCTCTGCTCCGGGCAGAGCCCAGAGGGGCTGCCACAGCGCAGGGCATGAGGAGGGCTGGATCCTGGGGATGGATCCTGGGGCTGGATCCCAGGCTGGATGCCAGAGCTGGATCCCAGAGCTGGATCCCAGAGCTGGATCCCCGAGCTGGATCCCAGAGCTGGATCCCAGAGCTGGATCCCCGAGCTGGATCCCAGCCCCTTCCAGCAGCCCCACACCGAGCCCCCTCCGGCAGCTCGGTCCCGACCCCGCCGGGTGCGGGTGCAGCCCCG
Organism: Cygnus atratus; assembly: GCF_013377495.2. Lineage (NCBI taxonomy): Eukaryota > Metazoa > Chordata > Aves > Anseriformes > Anatidae > Cygnus > Cygnus atratus. The sequence goes on from NC_066377.1 coordinate 1,219,796, forward strand.
CTGCATTCCTGCCTCGCTGGCCCGGCAAGGTTAAACAGCGGAGAGGCTGAAATATTTGGGAGGGGAATGGAGAAGGGAAAGGGAAAAAAAAATAATAAAAAAAAAGATCTATAAAAAGACCGTTTAAAAACACAAGTTAAAGAAAAAAAAATACCAGGCGCGGAGTGCAGCTGCGGTTCTGGTTCCAGTTCCCAGGTGATGTCAGGCCTGGAGCGTCTCCAGCCCCGGCCCCTCGGAGACGGTCTTTGTGGGTTCAGCACTGAGTGTTTTTCCTTCCTGAGACTCGGGGACACCTTCCTGTCTCAGAGAAAGCAGCCAAGAGCCATTCCAAGGGTGTCCGTGCGCAGGAAGGGGAGAGGATGGGAGGGGAGCGCGAGAGGCGGCGCGGCACGGCGCGGCACGGGGCTGGCAGCACCCATGGGTGCCCGCTGCCCTGGCCGAGCCCTCTTGGCCCCACGGCGAGCACCCCGCGTGGGGCAGGGGGCACCCGGCTCCCATCAGCCCGGCCCCAGCGCCTCTGAGTCACCGTTTCCCTCTCGCTGCACTGGGAGGGGCTGGAATGCACTGGGACGGACGGGCTGCTGGCACTGGGACGTGCTGGGAGCCGTGGCCTCGGCACTGGGACATGCTGGGGTGCCAGTCCCTGGCACTGAGAGGTGCTGGGACACACTGGGACACATGGCCCTGGCACTGGGACGTGCTGGGATGTGGAGATCCTGCACTGGGACTTTTTGGGACCCAAGGCCCCCGCACTGGGACATGCTGGGATGTGCTGATACTGCACTGGGACTTGCTGGGACCATTGGCCCTGGCACTGGAAATCCTGCACTGGGACACACTGGGGCCCATGGCCCCGGCACTGGGACATGCTGGGATGCGCAGATCCTGCACTGGGACTTGCTGGGACCCAAGGCCCTGGCGCTGGGACATGCTGGGATGCACAAATCCTGCACTGGAACACACTGGGACACATGGCCCTGGCACTGGGACATACTGGTGCCCAAGCCCCAGGCCCCAAGAGCCACTGGGATGCTCGTGCTCAGCCCTGACACGCACCGGGCCCAGTACTGGGGACACACCGGGACCCGTGCTCGTGCTGCTGGGACCCGCTGGGACCCCCACCCTCAGCACGGGGACATGGGGGGGGGGGGGGGGGGGAGGGGGGTACACAGCGGCACCAACACCCCGGCACCGGGACCCGCCGAGCTCAGCACCGGGACCACCAGCACCACAGGGGCCGGGGGGGCGCGCGGGGGCTCCCCGGCAGCCCCGTGGGGACCGAGCCCTTTCATCCGCGGGCCGGGGCTGTTTGCAGAGCGTGCCCCCCGCCCCCCCCCCCCCCCCACCCTTCCCCTGCCCCTGCCCCCCGATAAACCCGAGGGCAGGGATTCTGTGTCCGGGGCTGTTTGGAGAATCTCACGGCTGTTTATTGGGGTCTGGGACACATTAGACACGCTGAGAACAAACCTCTCCCACCCACCCCGGTCCCTGCCTGGGACTCGCTCTCACAGCTGCGCTGCGCTGTCAGCTCCATAAATCAAACCCGGGGGGGGGGGGGGGGGGGGAAAGGGGGGGCCACGGCTGGGCCGGCCCGGCTGCACGGGGGGCCGGGGGGTGCCGGTGGGCTCCTGCCATCGCCCCTAACCCAGAGCAGGCAAAGCGGGACCCTCGGGGGCACTTCTGCTCCCTTTCTGCCCCGGGGTCGTGCCCGGGGGACCCCCGGCGTGTCCAACCCTGCAGCCCTGGGGGGGGGGGGGGGGGGACCGCGCCAGCAGCCCCCGGCTGCCCCATCCGCAGCTGCTTCGGCTCCGTGGGACGCGGGGCCCCTGGGAGCCGCGTGCCCCCGAGCCCGGTGCTTTTCCCAGGCTCAGCTCACCGCAGCGAGCAGGGTCCTGGGGAGGGTCGGGGCGGGGGGGTGTCTGGGAACCCCCCGCGTCCCCGCCTGACCCCGCATAGGTGCTGCTGCTGCAGCCCTGCGGCGGTGGCGGCGGCGGCGGCGGCGGTGGTCATGGTGGTGGTCACGGTGTCCCAGGCAGAGGAAGGGGCAGAAGCAGCGAGATGAGCCCCAACGCGTCGCCTGGGCACCACAGCCACGTGTCCCACGCATCCCAAATGTCCCACGCATCCCAAATGTCCCACGCATCCCATATATCCCACGCATCCCATACGTCCCACGCATCCCACGCGTCCCATGCGCCCCGTATGTCCCATATGTCCCATTCATCCCATGCACCCACTGCATCCCATGCACCCAATGCGTCCCTTGCACCCCATGCATCCCACGCGTCCCGCAGCACAGCCTGGTGTTGACCCCCCTGGGTCTCCCCAGAGCCCAAACCCTTTTGGGACCAGAGCTGTCTGCAGGGTTTAGGCCCACAGGGACATCGTGTGCCGGGGGTCTCACACCCACGCGGCCACGGGGACCACGGCGTGGCTGCGCCCTGCCCGTGGCGCAGAGGCACGGAGCTGCGTTGGGCGCGGGGCCGTGGGGCCGTGACCGTTTCGGGGACCCCGCTCCGTGCCGGGTCAGCAGGCAGGCAGCAGCCCGTCAGAAAAATAAGGTTTTTATTTTCCAAGCGGCTGCGTGTGCACACAGAGCGCCCGCGGGGCCGCGCCGCCGTCCCCCCCCCCGGAGCGCGTCGACGCCGGCCGCGTGCGGGCTGCTCGTCCCAGCCGGGTCCCCCCTACCCCGGGGCGCGGGACCCCCAGTTCCTCCCGGCCACGGCAGCGTCCTCCCGCCGCGGTGCCGGTGCCGGTGCCGGCGTCGGTGCGGTGCCAGCCCGCGGCCCCGCCGGGCTCCGTCGCCTCCGGCTCCCTCCCTCCCCGCTGCGGTCTCTGGGGCTGGCGTGCGCGGGCTGCGGCCGGCTGTGCCGCTGTCTCCGGTGGGGTGCTCGCGGCCCCGGCTCATCTCCGCGACACCCGCAGCGGGGTGACCCCCCGCACCTTCAGGCAGTTGCCCCCGAGGTCCCTCCGGCCGCCCTGCGGAGAGAGGAGGGGAGAGCTGCGGGGCGCCGGGGCAGCGGGGTGCCCGGGTGCCCTTGGGGGGATGTGGGGGGACGCGGGGTGGTGCTGGGTGCGGGATGGCACCGGGGGACAGGGGTGCATGGCCCCGGGCAGGGCAAGCGTGGGCGAACCGTGCCGAAATGGTTGGCGGGGGGGGGGGGGGGGGGTGCAGTGCTGCCTGGGATGGACACGGGCGGACAGACGGACGGACGTGGTGGTGCCCAGTGAGCTGCTGTGGGGTGGGAGTGGGGTCCGGGTCCCAGGTAGGTCCCCACGTCCGCGTCACCCGCAGGGACACGGCCCCGATGGGGGTGGGAGGCTTGGCCCCAGCCACCTTGACCAGCACAGACCAGCATGGCCCAGTATCCTCCAGCACGGCCCAGCATCCCCCAGCACGGCCCAGTGTCACCCAGCATGGCCCAGTGTCACCCAGCGCGACCCATCAGAGCCCAGTATGGCCCCTGCGCAGCTCAGCCCAGCACCACCCAGCATGGCCCAGCCCAGTTCCAGCCCAGCCCAACCCATTTCCAGCCCAGCCCAGTACAGCCCATTTCCAGCCCAGTACAGCCCATTTCCAGCCCAGTACAGCCCATTTCCAGCCCTGCCCCAGGGCCAGGAGGTGCAGCACAGGCCCCAGCCCAGCCCCTGCCCTTGTCCCCAAGGTCCTGGGTGCCACCAGAGCTCCCGGCCCCTGCGGAAGGTCCCAGGACGGTGGGGGGACACCCAGGAAGGGCTGGGGGGGCTGCGGGGTCCAGTGAGCGGGGGAGGGGGGGGGGGTGGAAGGGGAGGGGGACAGAAGCAGGAACAATAATTAAAAATGGAGCAGCAGAAAACGAAAGAGCCCCGACGGCCGGAGCGTGCCCTGCGGCCGCTGCTCCGGGCAACACGAGGGGACAGCGAGGGTCCCGTGGGGACGGTGACAGGTCCGCAGCCCCTGCCCCAGGGCTCAGCACCCCCCCTGCTGCCTGGGGGTGCCCTGGGGGCCGGGGGGCTCCCAGCCCCGTGCCCTGCAGCAGGGGAACGGTGTGGGTGGCAGAATGGGTGCTGCATGGGAACGGCGCCCGGACCCAGGGGTGCCAGCTGGGGACAGTGCTCAGGGTCACCCTGCAGCCCCCGGCCCCATGCTGCCGCCAGCCCCTGTGCTCATGGGGGGGCACCGGGACCCCTGCAGGGGCGTTTGCTGCGCCCTGAGCTCCGCTCCATCACCGCACCGGGCTGCTGCTGTGACCAGGAGGGGCTGGCGGGGCATGGGGACAGGGACGGGGATAAAACGGGGACAGGGACGGGGATGAGATGGGGACAGGGACGGGGATGAGACGGGGACGGGGATGGGGATAAAACGGGGATGGGGACGGGGAGGAGATGGGGATGAGGATGAGGCGGGGATGGGGACTGGGATAAAACAGGGATGGGGACGGGGATGAGACGGGGACGGAGACGAGACGGGGACGGGGATGAGACGGGGACAGCCCGCGAGCTCCGCGCTCCCTCCCATCCCATCCTCATGCCCCCAGCCCCGGGGTGACTTTAACCCCCCGAGACCTCCCGGCCCGGACGGACGTGGGGGAGCAGCCCGGCCCTCTGACGCCAGCGGGAGCTGTGGGCGTGCAGCTCCGAGCAGGATTTGGCCGGGAGCTCCGGCGGGGGCTGGAACCGGAGCCCGCGGCGCTCGCGGGGACGCGCCGAGCCTCCCGCTCCCGCTCGGCCCCACGAGGGGCTGCCGCCCCCCCCAACCCCTCCGGGGCCGTGCCGGGCCCCCCGCCCCGCTCACCCCTTTGCGCTGGTTGCTGAGGCAGAAGGTGCAGATGCTGCGGGGCTGTTTGCTGTCCAGGTCGCCCTTGGCCCCGTAGATGGCACTGAAGCAGGGCTGCCCGTCCTCGCAGCCCTCGCCCAGCAGCAGCACGTTGGCCAGGTGCGAGATGTAGCTGGAGGCCAGGCGGAGGGTCTCGATCTTGGACAGCTTGCGGTCCACGGGCTCGGTGGGGATGAGGGTGCGCAGGGCCGTGAAGGCCGTGTTGACGCTCTGGGTCCGGTCCCGCTCGCGCGCGTTGGCCGCCTGCCTCTGCTTCACCATCACCATGGGCCCCGGCTTGCGGGCCACCTTGCGGCGCGCCTCCACGGCCTCGTAGCAGCCGTACGACTGGTCCGAGGTGTCGCTCTCGCTGCGGTTCTCCTCGTCCTCCGACAGCATGCCCAGGTCCGGGTAGAGCACGCGGGCGGCCACGGGGCGCAGCATGGTGAAGGCCATGGCCGGCGCCCCCCGCCCTGCTGGGGGCAGCCCCCGGGGCCGCGGGGAGCCTTCCCCCGCCGGCACGGCTGCGACGGCCGCCGACGGCCGCCTTCCCACCGCTGCTCCGCTGCTGCGTCCGAGCGGGGCTGGGACGGCTGGCCGCGGGGGGAACCGGGCTTTATACGGCCGGGGAGGGGCCGGAGACGGAGCCCACCCCCAGCCAGCCCCCAGCCGCCGGCCGGACCAGGCAGGAGGCCAGCGTCCTCGCCCCAGCTCGCGGGAGCCAAGCGTCGGCTGCGGCCACTGCGGGCCTGGCCCTGCTCCGTCACACCAAGCTCGGCCACAGGCACCTTGCAGGCAGCCGGTGACGGGTCCCGGTTGTGCCATGGGGGGGGGGGGGCACTGGACCCCCGGTGCTGGCCGCGGCGTGGCGAGCGCTCCCCTGGGCTCTGCGGGGTGACGCCTTGCTCGGGGTCCCCTGCGTGTCCCCAGCCCCGCGTGGCTGTCCCCAGCCACCACCAGGTCCCGCAGGGTGGCTCGTGGGGCACGGGGGCTGGGATGGGGCAGGCGGCTCTACCGGGAGCGGGGTGGCCCCTGGAGAATTGGCACCGGGTTCCTTTACTGGAGGGGACATCGGCCGGGGGACACGGCCCCCTGGGACAGGTCCGTGCCCAGGGGAGCCCTGGGGAGGTGAGGCCAGGCCAAGCCCCGCAGCCCCTCGCTTCTCCGTCCCCGGGGCTGGCACCACGCGTGCCACCGCGGGGCAGGACAGGGACACGGCCCCTGGACCCCGCACCCTGCCAGGGGCACGGGCAGCGGAGCTGGTGGCGCTGCCAGGCTGCCCAGGAGCATTTCCTCCTGCCGGCACTGGGAAAATGAAGTCTTGAGTCCTGGAGCTGCAGAGCTGCAGCGTCCCGGGGCTGCCCCCAGCACCCTCACCCCTCCCCGAGCACCGGCCGCCGCCGGCCCTTCCCCTTCGCCGCAGAGGTTGTGCAGGTCCCGCTCTGCCTTCACCCCTTGGCAATGCTCCGGGGGGCAGCAGAAGGGGGGAGGCAAACGGTGGAAAAGACCCGGCTCCGGGCAAATGGCCCTGGGCTGCTGGGGACGTGGCTGCAGGAGCTGCTGGGACTGGCCCGGGGCCGGTGGTGGCCGCAGGGCTGGCCCCTGCGAGCTGCGATCCCCATCTGGCCCCCAGCCCCGCGGCCGGAGGAGGATGCTCGGAGTAATGAGGCAAAAAGGGGCAGCTCCGGGAGGTGCTGGGGGCTGGGAACGGCGGCTGCAGGGCACAACGGGCACGCTGCGAGCCCCAGGGCAAGGTGGCTGCTGGGGGGACGCGGGGGGGTCCTGGAGCCCAGAGCCTCGGGACGAGGCAGCACCGTGTCCCACTGTGTCCCCCAGCCAAAGCCCTGTGGCTGCAGGACCGGAGCTCGTGGGGCAGCAGGGTCCCCTCCGGGGCTGTCCCCACGTGTACCAGGTCCTGCTGCCGGGGTTGTGCAGGGGGGGCTGCGCTGTGCCCCCCCCCCCCCTTATGGCAGCAAACGGCCCCTCTGCCCCCCGCGGGGCGCGGGCAGCCCCTCGCCGTGGGGCCCCAGCCCTGTTTTCCTTCACCATTTGTCTGCCTGCGCAGAGCCTGTAAATCACACGGCGGGGGGGGGGGGGGGGGGGGCGAGGGCCACGTTGGGGGGCCGGGAGGGCTGGGGGGGGCGTGCAGCCTGCCTTGGGTTTCTGCGGGGGCTCGGGGACGTTTCCCTTGCCAGCTCCATGCCCCACAGCCCCTCACGGCGCATGGGGAGCAGGCAGGTGCCTGCACGGGGCAGGGAGACTGGGGCACATGGATCGGGGGGGGGGGGGGGGGGGGGCTGCGGATGGTCCCTGGGGGGCTGCAGCCTCCTGCAACCGGGGGGGGGACGCAGCTCTGGATGCGGCTCCTCTTGAGCAGAGCAGGGGGAGGAAGGCACCACGGACCCCGCAGGAGCCCCCGTCCCCGCTCCCCCCCCCCCCCCGGCGCCCAGCCTGCACCCCGCTGGGTGTGAGCTGGGGCCCCCCCCCCGCCCCGGCCCTGACAGCGCCAAGACGGATGGCAGGGGCTGTGTACTCAGGTGTGGCCGCCCACACATGGCCACCAGCTGACGGGGGCTGCGGGGGGGGGGGGGGGGTGAGCCCGAGCCCCCCAGCCCTACCGGGTACCCCCGGGGACACGGCCACGCGCGGGGTGCTGGTGGTCGGGAGCGGCCTCGGCGGCTGGGGCACGTGGGGACACGGGTAGGGAGGGAACGGCAGGCTTAGGGGTGGCTGGGCGTGCAACGGGGGCAGTGTGTGAGTGTGCGTGAGTGTGTGTGTGTGTGTGCATGGCATGGATGAGTGGCTGTACGTGTGTGTGTGTGTGTGTGCGCGCGCAATTGTGCTCGTGTGTGTGCATGGATGTGCGTGCCTGGATATGTGAGCACGTGCCTGTGTGTGTGCACTTACATGCCACGCGTGTGCGCGTGTGCAGCCGCGTGGGCGTGCACAGCACCGACCCGCAGCCCCATACACGCTTCCAAGCCCCACATCCTCCAGGCTGCCGGTTTGGGGTGTCCCAGGGGGCCGGGGGCCGGCAGCCCCAAGGGCTGGGTCCCCCCTCCGCTCGCTGGGAAATGCCCCCTGCCCTCCCGCTCAGGGGAGTGTTTATCCGGGAGGTGATACTTAAGTGTAAGAAAATAAACAGGGAGCAGATGGCACGGGGGGCCGGGGCTGCCCCCCGCCCCACCGGGCTGCTCCAGCCCTGCTGGGAAAACACCGCTGCCGGCGAGGCAAATGGATTCCAGACCCTGCGGCCGCGCCGAGCATGTGGCCGCCAGGACGCTGTGCCTGACCCTGCTGAGGTCTGGAGAAGCAGCACCAGCCTGACCCAACCTGTCCCTTCCCATCCCAAACCATCCCACCCCATCCCACCCCATCCCACCCCATCCCATCCCATCCCATCCCACACACACCGAGCACCCCACGAGCCCCCCCCCAGCAGGCGGTGCCCAGGACCGACCCCTCTGCCTGTACCCATGCCCCTTTCCCCGATTTTGGGCCCAAACCGGGCAGTGCAGGGCAGCGAGGGCACGGCCCCACCGAGAAGCTGCTGTGTGCAGCATCCAAGCGCGGCTCCTTGCTGCCCGGCTCAGGCCAGGGTCTCGCCAAGGGGACGCTGCCCCTGCTTGTGAACAGGGGGAGACCTCAGCTGGTGAATCCAGGAGCCCTTGGAGACCCCACGGGTGGGGAAGGACAGCGGGGCGGCTACACGGTGCTGAGCCCTCGGCTTGCCCAGCAGGACTGGGTTTGTGAAACCCTTTGAAATGGAGCGAGGGTTCCCTGCATGAGTTGCCCTTGGTCTGTGCCTGAGCGATTGGGATGGGGACATGGGGATGGGGACAGCGGGACAGGGACGGCAGGATGGGGACAGAGGGAAGGGGACACCAGGATGGGGACACCGGGATGGGGCTGCTGCTGGTGGCAGTGGTTCCCGGCAGGTCCCCATGACCGGCAGCCGTGCCCGGGGCAGCACGGGGTGCCCTGGCCCCCGCCCGCCCTCCGGGGCCGTACCTGCGGGCCGGTCTGGAAGGCATTACACGGCTGTCGCGCGGGGAAGTCTGTCCCAGTTCCGGAGCCGGGACCCTCCCCGGCAAGCCAGCCGGAGCGGGAGGGAGCCCACAAAGCGCCTTTGTTCCTGCCCTGGAACGAATGGATTGGAGGCAGCCGAGATCGGCTGTCAGCCGGCGACACCGGAGCCCTCCTCGCGGGTCAGGCAGAGGGAAGGGGGACAGGTGGAGGGACGGACGGACGCACGGACGGATGGACGGACAGACAGACAGAGCCGCTGCGGAGATGGCCAGATGGGGGTTTCGGTGCTGGAAGCCCCAGGGCCAGCTCATGCTCCCCGCACCATGCCAGCCCCAAGGGACGTGCAGCCAGCCCTGGGGACACCGCACAGCCCCTGGGCCGCAGGGGCCGGTCCTGGCCCCTGGCTGCTGCCACCAAGCCCCTGAGCAGGGCCACAGGGTGCCCGCTGGCCTGGCAGTGACCCAGCACTGTCTGCAGGGGCTGGGATGCTGGGGGAGCAGGTCCTGAGGGGGCTTCCAGCTGGGAGAAGCCTCCGTGGGGTGCAGGATTTGGGCAGCCTCGGTTCATCCCAGCTCATGGGGTCGCAGCTCTGTGGGGCTGCCTCCTGCCCCGCTGCCACTTGTACAGGGCACAACTCCCCACAGTACCGGGTGAGCAGAGCCCCCGGGAGATGCTCGATGCTGGGCTCATGCCCTGGGGCTGGGCGAGGACCCCTCCCCACCCTGGGGGCCCCGTTTCAGCAGGCTGGGGACACCCCGTCCATCTCCCGCGCTGCCAACGGAGCTGCCACCTCGTCCCTCCCCCCGCGCTCTAAGGAGAGGAAACTTTTTAGCACGCCACAATTCTTCGGAGAAATTTATAGCCCATGAGGGAGCCGCAGGCCAGGGCTGCTCTCGGCGCGAGCGCTTGCAGGGCTTCCTCCCGGCGGGGGCGGCTTTGATGCGGCGCATGCAGCCCGGCCGTGCCGCGGCTCCCCCCCCCCCCGGCCCCTGCCCTCGCGCAGCCCCCAGCCCACCCTGCCCTTCCTCCCCAGCGGCTCCTGCGGAAACGCCGCGCTCGCAGGCAGTGCTGAAGCGTGCCCCGTGCCGCACCGCGCACTGCCCTGCCCGTGCGCCCCCCCCTGCCCCCCGCCAGGCCCATTTCTGCCCTTGGGGGACAGGATCCAGCCGGCACGGAGCGTGGCCAAGGGGGCAGAGCGAGGGCAGGAGCGTCCAGACGCGGTTCCTGTCCCAGTGCCGCGGCTGACTCACGGCGTTGGGGGTGACTCAGTGGCCTTTCCCCTCCCTGGACCACGGCTCCCGGCTCGGAGGGATGCCGAGGCGCCCGTGGGATGCTCGCAGTGGTTGCTCCAGCCTGCACGCGGGGCGAAGACGTGGCGCTGCGGAACCGACAGCATCCCGTCCCCCAGCTCAGCACCCGGCCCCCAGCTCAGCACCCGTCCCCGTTCCCCCAGCCCTCAGCTGCCTGCTGACGCCGGTGCCAGGCCTGCCCCGTGTCCCCGCTGCCCCGTGCCATCCCATACCTCCTCCTGCCCCCCGCTGCCCCCTGCACCAGCCCGCAGAGCCGCAGGGCTTCGACCTCCTTTATTCCCGGAGCACGAGTGGGTGTCCCCACAGCGCCGCTCGGAGATGTGCCCCACGGGGAAGGGGGTGCAGGATGCGTCCGAGGATGGGGCAGGCGGCTGTGGGGCAGGCGCAGCGCAGGCTCTCATGGGGCCAGCCTGGAGCTGCAGGGTGAAGCCTGGGGACCCGGCTTGGCTGCGCTCTGGTACAGCTCTGTCCTGGTTCGGTGAAGTCTGGGTTCGGTGAGGTCCTGGTTCGGTGAGGTCCTGGTTCGGTGAGGTCCTGGTTCGGTGGGGTCCTGGTTCGGTGGGGTCCTGGTTCAGTGATGCCCCGGTTTGGTGATGCCCCGGTTTGGTGATGCCCTGGTTCGGAGCTGTCCCGATTCGGAGCTGCCCCGGTTCGGAGCTGCCCCGGTTCGGAGCTGCCCCGGTTCGGAGCTGCCCCGGTTCGGAGCTGTCCCGGTTCGGTGCTATCCCGGTTCGGAGCTGTCCCGGTTGGGCCCCGCCCGGCCCCGTTCCCGCAGCACAACGCCGCCACCTGCCGGCCGCCCACCGGAGCCGGGACCCCCCCGTGCGCCCTACCGGGACTGGGGGGCGCCCACCCCGACCCCATCCCACCCACACCGGCGTGGACAGCACCGGGGATGCTCACCCCGGATCGGGCCCACGGTCGGGGGGGGGGTCCCGCTAGAGCAGCTGGGGCGTGGAGGAGCCCAGGTAGGTGCGGAGGTCGCTGAGCGTGGACGGGACGATCTTGGCGGGGATGGTGTCCCGGCTGAGCTCCCGGTGGGCGGCGTAGCGGTGGCACCCCCCGAAGGAGTAGAAGTAGTCCCCGCCCTGGCTGCCCTTGACCCACAGCACGTCGATGGGGGGCACCCGCTCGGGATCCTCCTGGGGACGGGGGGGGCCGTGAGCTTCCCCAGCAGTGCCCCGGCACCTTCGGGGGGGGGGAGGGGGGCGGCTGCACGGGGCCGTGCGGGACCGCCCGGCCTCATCCTGCCCACCCCAGCCCCTACCTGCAGGGTCTCCACCAGGCTCCGCACCTTGCCCGGGTCCAGCACGGCGGGGATGGGCCGGATGAGGACCCGCATGGGCACGTTGTGCACGGCCGTGATGTGCTGCGTGTGGATGCTCCCGGTCTCGGTCTCTGTCCCGGTCCCGCTCCCGGTCTCGGCCATGGCCCCGCTGTCCCCGGAGCCGCTCCGCCGCTTCCTGCCCCCGCCGCCCCGCCCCGGGCAGCGCCGCGCCCGGCCGCTCCCCTCCGCCCCCCCCGGCGCTTTTGCAGAGTCACCGTGAAGCGGCAGCACCGGAAGCACCGGGGGCACCGGGGGCACCGGGGGCACCGGGGGCACCGGGGGCACCGGGGGCACGGACAGCCCCGGCAGCACCGGCAGCACCGGCCCCCCCCCCGGCTGCTCGTCCTGCTGGGGTCCCGTCCCCCGGGGGGGGCACCGCGGAGCCGTTCCCGGGCTGCGACCCCTGGCACCTCCAAATGGCCCGAGCTGGACCGGGACCCCCAGGATCTCCGGGTCCGGCTCCCGGCCGTGACGTTTGAGGGCGTTTTTGGGGGTTCTGCAGCCCAGTGCCCCCCCGGGAGGGCAGAGACCCCAGGTGCCCCCCGGTTCTGCAGCCCCTGCCCAGCTCCCGGGGGGCACCGGCCCCAGCCCCGACTCGGCAGCACCAAGTGGGGGGGGTCTTCTGCCCCCTGGGGGGGCTGCTGGTGGTGGGGAAGGGGTCGCGAGGCTCTGGGGGGGGGCCCCAACTTCACTGCTTGGGTGCTGCTGGGGTTCCCACCAGGACTCACCCCCTCTCTGCTTTCTGCTGCTCCTCCCCAGCCGGGTGCTGTCGGCTGCCCCTCGGCACGGGGGCGCACACCTCGCCCCCCCCGCTCCCCTGCCACCCCCCAGCCCCGTACAGATGGCCCGAGACACCCCTGGTAGTGGCAGAAATCCCTTTTATATCCCTGAATTGCATTACAAGTAACACTGCGGGCGGCCGCTGCTCGGTCCGGCTCGTCTCGCCGCGGCCGCTCAAATACAAAAACCTGGCAGAAAAAAATCGATCATGCACGGAAAATTATTGCTGTGGTGTCCGCTATGTACACAACACGGACGGGCAGCGCCATCCGAGGGGAACCGTGAAATGCTGTCCCCTGCGTGGGGGACGCGGTGCGTGGCCACGATGCCCACGGGGTGGCCACCACGGTGCCCTCGGGGCTCGCGAGCGTCCCTGGGAGGCGTCGAGCCCGTGGGACCCGCGGCCACGGCGGGAGGAAGACGGTGCAGGAAGACGGCGCGGGGGGCGCGCGAGGTCCAGGCTGAACCCCGAAAGTTTCGGGGGCTGGCACGGGCTGGGGGGGCCGTGGCAGCTCGTGGCCCGAGGTAGGAAGCGGCTCGCTGCGGGGCCGGGGGGGGGGGGAGGTCTGCGGGGAGGTTGCATAGAATCGCTGGGTTGTCCCCGCTGGGGTGGCGCGGGGAGCAGAGCGGGACCCCGCGGCTCCGAGGAAGACGAAGGAGAGCGGCTCTGCCCTCGTGGGGGGCTTGTGGGGTTTGGGGGGGGGGGGGGGGCTGCTCAGCCGCCTCACGTTGCCCCCGCCTCCATGCCTGCTTTTCGGTGGCTCTCGGGGTCCTGTCCCCGTCCTTGTCCCCACGGCTCTGTCCTGGGCACGGCGGCGCCGCTGCAGCTCTGCTGCCTCCTGCGAGCCGTGCGGAAGGGCTGCCGGCCCCGCCAGTCTTGGCAAATAAATAGTGAAAAGGGTAAGTAATAAATAATATAAATAAGAAGAGCAATTAAATAGACTCACCCGAGCTCTGCGGTACCACCGACCCGCTCCTCCTGGGGGGCTGGCGTCTGGCTGGGGGGGCCAGCAGCAGCCCCAGAAGGGTCTGGGGGTGTGGGGGGCCACAATTCGGGTGCGGGTCCTGCCCCGGGGCTGCTCCCATGCAGGTGGGGGGACGGCAGGGGCCTGGGCTGCGGGTCCCAGCCTCCGAGGCAGGTGTCCGTCAGTCCTGCCGAGCCATCAGTCCTGGCTCTTCGGCCCACGGTCCCATCCCTGGTATGGACCAGGGGAGTTTTTGCTCCTGGGGGGGGGGGGAGCAGCGAATGTCTTTCCTCCCCGGCGGTTCCCGGGAGGAGAAGCAGCAACTCTAAATAAATAACAGTAATAAATTAAATAAATATCAGTGAGCGTCACGAGCTGGGGGGAAGGTCTGTGCTGGGTGGGGGAGAGGGTCCCGGGCAAGTCCCCACAGAGAGACCCGCCTGGCTGTGGGGCTGGGGCTGGGGCTGGATCCGTCCCGTCCTGGGGGCACAGGGGCACCCTTCTCCTGGGGGGTTAGAACTGGGAGCTGGGGGCACGCGTCCTGCAGCCACCGCGCAGCCACAGAATGGCCGGCAGCGGCTGCAGGAGCGCCGGCACAGGGACGGGGAGGGACGGGACGGGTGGGGGTGCTGGGTGCGGGGGGGGGGGGGGGGCTGGCGGAGGCTAGTTCCCTATTGCACAGCTGTGTTCGGAGCCCTTGAAGCAGGCGGACTCGTAGTGCTTGTTGAGGTACGACTTGAGGGCGAAGGTCTTCTCGCACTGCTTGCACTTGTAGTGCTTGAAGGCGGAGTGGGTCTGCATGTGGGCGCGCAGGTTGGAGCGGTCGGCGAACGCCTTCCCGCAGTGGGAGCAGCCGAAGGGCTTCTCGCCCGTGTGCGAGCGCATGTGGCCCTGCAGCAGCCAGGGCCGGCTGAAGGCCTTGCCGCAGACGTCGCACTTGTGCTTGAGGTTGTGGGTGAGGACGTGCATGGCCAGGGCGGGCATGGAGACGTACGCCTTGCCGCAGGTCGGGCATTTCCTCGCCATCTTGCTGTCCAGGCTGCGGTGCGTCTGCTTGTGCCGGCTGAGGTTGGAGGAGGTGGCGTAGGTCTTGCCGCACTCGGGGCAGGAGTGGCGGTGGCCGCCGCGGCGCTGGCTCTTGCCGCGCCGGCGCGACCGCCCGTCGGTGATGAAGAAGGCGTCCATGGAGTAGCTGTCCGTCACCGCCGCCTCCCCGTTGAAGTAGCGGGCGGAGAAGGTGGACTGGGGGCTCTCGGGGTCGCTGTACTCCTCCTGGCCGGGCGCGTAGGCTGGGTCCGGAGGCGCCGGCGGCAGCCCCTGCTTCTTGTCGGAGTCGTAGGCGGCAGGAGCCAGGCAGTGCTGGAGGTACCCTGCGGGGACGACGTGGCGGGGTCACCGTCCCCGGGCCAGGCTCTGCCCCTGCACCGGCCCAACCGGGGAAGGGGGGGCGAGCTGTGAGCCAAAAACACCCAACGGGGGTGCAAACTGAGGTGGCCCCCCCAGGTCCCCCTGTCCTCATCTGCACAAGGGCCGAGCCTGCCCTGGCTCCGGTCACAGCACGTGTCTGCTGGCAGGATGGGACCCAGCCCGTGGGGACGCCCGGGGAGCAGGGCTGGTGGGGACTGGGTACCCCGGGATGCTGCAGCCCTGCGCAGCCCCTGGATCCATCAGCCTCTGGGGGCTGTCAGCACCCACATCCTCCCACTGGGGCCGTGGGCGCTGCTCCTTCCTCACCTCTCCTTCTCCAGGGGGAGGCGAGCACAGAAGGGCCTGGGGAGGTCACCCCATCTCCCCCCGTCTCCCCCCATCTCCCCCAGGGAACGTGGCACTCGTGGCACCCAGAGGCTGCGCCCTAACCCTGGGTAACCCTGGGCTCCCACTGGGGACAGGGACCCACAGACCCCAGGGGCAGGGGGGCTCTGATGCCACACGGTCGTGTCGCCCTGTGTGACACTGGTGCACGTCTGCTCGGGGCCAGGCTCTGGGCAGGTGACACTTGGCCCGTGCCCGAGCAGGCACCACGTGGATGTCCCCTTCCTTCCGCTGCCAGCACACGACGGTCACTGCGCCGCGTGCTCCGAGGGGCTCCCTGCTGGGCTGGTGGCTAAGGATGGGGGGGGGGACACAGCTGCCACCCCAGGGTCCCTGTCTTGGTCCTGGCAGTCACCTGCGTTGTGCGCAATGGCCCTGGCCAGCTGCTTCAGAGGATGCAGCCCTGCTGCTGGGGACAGCGTGCTCTGCCAGGGGCAGGGGCTTGGTGCATGGCTGGGGTCCCCAGGGCCGGTGTGTGCCAGCGGGACAGCGTGAACGCCCCCCCCCCGCTGGGGCCCTGCAAACCATCCCTGATCCCAGACCCCTCCTGCCTGTGGGACCCCCCCATCTCAGCTGTCGGGGGCAAGATGCAGCCGGGGCCACCACGGTTTGTCCCCTCGAGGCCGGGGGTCCCTGTGCTACGGTGGGGAGGGGTCCGTGAGGCGGGGGCACAGCCCGGCCCCCCCCCCCCCCTCGCTCCCCGCGCCCTGCTGACAGTGCGCTCGCACGGGCTGTGCAGAAAGCGCTCCGCTCAGCAATTTCTCACGCTGCCTCCGAGCATGCAGCAAGGTTATTTCCAGGAGAGCAGCGTCGGCAGCTTCTGCCCAGCTGCAGCACATCCCTCCCCCACCGGCTTCTGGCTCCAGACCAGGCTGGGGGGAGCTGAGGACCCCCCCCGGCCGGGCGAGCATCGCAGCCCTGCCCTGGTGGCAGAAGCCCCTTTGCTGGGGAGCAGTGTGCAGCAGAAAGTGGTGGTGGGGGGGGGGGGGGGGGCCAGCAACGCAGTGCTCGGTCAGCCCCGGGTCCTGTGTGGCAGGATCAGGCCCATCCGTGCATCCAGCTCGGGCTGAGGGTCCCCGAGCAGCTGGGAGCAGCCAGGCCATGGCCTGGGATGAAAATCCCTGGTCCCTGCTTCCAGGGCAGACCCCCGGGGCTGCCCCGCCGGGGGTCTCTGCCAAGCGCTGGTGGCTCCCAGAGCCCTGCCCGGTGTCACCTCGCAGGTCAGGGCTCTGGGGACCCTCTGGGGACTCAGCACCTTCCTGCCCAGCCCTTCGCACCCCTCCCAGTGCTGGGGGGTGTGTGTGTGCAGCCCCCCCCCCCGCTCCCCCTTCCCGCTGTGCGCGGCTGCTCCCCGCGCCCCGGGAGGTGACAGCCTGCTCCGAGCTCTCCGAGGGGCTCAGGGCACCGCCGCGAACAATGAAAGCCGCAGGCACGGCGAGCAGCCTGCTCCCGGCCCCTGCCCTCGCCCCGGCTGCTTTGTGCCCCCCCAAAATAACTTGCCGTGGGAAGGAGCCAGCCCCATAGCTCCCCAGTCGTGGGGGGACCCGGCTCCAGCCAGGGGTGCCCCCCGGGCTGCCGCTGTCACCGAGGGGACGCGTCCCCAAGGACCAACTTCGGCAGGGGCTGGTGACCCCCGCCGGGGGGGGGGGGGGGGGGGCACAAACCCAACAGGGACGAGCCCCCCGATGCTGTCACACTGCCCCCTGCCCCCCGACCCCCTCCCGGCTCCCACCCGCGGGGCACAGCGGGGGGACCCCCGCCCGTCACGCCCCCGTCGCCCTGACCCTGCCCCGCGTCCCAGCGCCCCGGAGCCCCCCAAACCCCCCCTGTCACCCCCAGCCCCCCCCAGGCTCGCCTTCCCCCGGCCTCCCCGCCCTCTGCCCCGCCGGGCTCACACAATAGCACGGGGTGGGGGGTGGGGGGGGCGGCCCCGGAGCCCCCGGCCCCGCACTCACCATCGCCGGCGGCGGGGCCGGGCAGCGCGTAGGGGGGCTCCAGGGGGGCGTAGGGGGGCGCGGGGACCCCGGCGACCGGGAACGCGTCCGCCTTCAGCTTCTTCACCAGGAAGGAGCGGGGCATGGCGGGGCCGGGCCGGAGCCTTCAGCACTGGACAGCTCCGGTACCGGCACCGGTACCGGTACCGGCACCGGCACCGGGCAGCCCCGGGCGGGCTCCGTGCGCCGTCACCGGCCCCGCTCCGGGCCGGGCGTGCGGGAGGCGAGGAGCGGGGAACCGAGTGCGAGGGGCGGGCGGCGGGAGGAGGAGGAGGAGAGGAGGAGGAAGAGGAGGAGGAGGAGGAGGAGGAGGAGGGGGAGGAAGGCAGGCGGCGGGGGGGGGAGGGGGCCGCTCCGCCCGGCCGCGCCCCGAGCCCCCCCCGAGCTCCCCCGGTAGCGCCGGGCGCTGTGGCACGGGGGGGGGGGTCCCCGCTCCCCGCCTCCCCCCGCCGCGGACAATGGGGACACGCGGGGACGTGGGGGGGGGGGTGGTGGTGGCGGGGGGCGGCTGCCTCCTCCTGCCGCCTTTGTCTCCCCGCCGCCAGCCCCCAGGGCCTGCAAAAGGTGTGTGGGGGGGGTGGGTTACGAGGGCGTCCCCATCGCTGTCCCTGTCCCCGTTCCCTGTCCCGGTTCCCGTCCCCTGTCCCCATGCCTGTTCCCTGCTCCTAACCCTGTTCCCTGTCCCCGTTCCCGTCCCTCTTCCCTGTCCTCATCTCTGCCCCCGTCCCTCCCCGCTGACCCCTTTCCCTTTCCCTCACCCCTTCTCCTGCTCCCCGTCCCCATTCCCCTTCCCAGCCCCTCACCTCTGTCCCATCTGTCCTGCCCCCACCCCGCCCGCTGCCCCCTTCCCCTGTCCCCATCCCTTTTCCCCATCCCTTCCCCACCTTCTGTCCCTTTCCGTGCCCCTGTCCCCATCCCTGTCCCGGGGGAAGCGCCGTGACCTCCGCAGCCCACCGCAGCAGCGGGCTCGTGGCCGTGCATTGTTCCCCACCGAGCCCCCACTCCCCTGCTCGCTGCGCCCCCCCCCGGTGCAGGATGAGGCCCCGTCCCGCTGCGGTCCCAAGCTGCCTCTCCCTGGGGCTCACAGGTGACACCGGGGGACCCTGCTGGAGGGGTTCTGCCCCCCACCGTGCCCCCCCCCAGGCCGTAGGGGACCCCGTCACAGCCACCCTGTGCCCCCCAAGCTGCTCAGCAGAGCTGGGGAGCCCCATTGGGAACCCCGGAGTGTGCCCGGGGCTTCTGCACCAGCTGGAGGTGGCCAAGGGGGCACAGTGAGAGGAGGACCCAGCACAAAGGACCCGCACCCCCAGCACCCCTACCCTGCCACCCCCTTAGGGTCCCCAGCCCCTTTGCAATCCTCCTTGAAGCCGGTGCCCCCCCAAGCATCCCCCTCCCCACGGCCCTGCCAGAGCCCTGCGCTCCGAGTGCGTTGCAGCGCTCAGCAGGAGCGGTCCGTGATCCGTCAGCCGCAGGCAGAGCGCTGGCACGGCCGGTGTGGGGGAACTGGGGCACATCCATGCCCTGCTGATGGCCCCCCCTTAGCCCTTTGGCTAGGGACACGGTGTCGGGGGGGCAAGAGCAGTGCCCCCGGGCGCAGCCTGGTGCTGGAGCTGGGCAGGAGCTGGCAGCCCCGTGCTCCTTTACCTGTGCCAGGAGCTGGGGGCAGCTCTGGATGTGCTGTGTGTGGCACCCCATAGCCCAGGACATCCCCTAGCCTGGCATTGCCCCATATTGTGCAGCATCCCATAGCCCAGGGCACCCCATAACCCACAGCATCCCATAGCTCAGGGCACCCCACAGCACCCCATAGCCCAGGACACCCCGTAGCCTGCCATTGCCCCACATTGTGCAGCATCCCATAGCCCAGGGCACCCCATAGCCCACAGCATCCCATAACCCAGGGCACCCCATACCCTGCAGCATCCCATAGCCCAGGGCACCCCACAGCACCCCATAGCTCAGGACAGTCCAGGGCACCCCGCAGCCCACCCCAGGCTGGGGCTCCCATCCCGCTCCCCCCACAGCTCCAGGGCTCTCTCCCCTTCTCAACCTGACCCCATCTGGCCCCGTGGCACAGCGGGCCCGGCCGTGCCAAGGCCAAGGTCACGTCTCCCCGAGGTGCAGCCCCAGGGCCGCCCCGGCATCGCTCCCGGCCCCGCTGCGCCCCGATTTATTTCTCCGCGTGCGTGCGGCCGCCTTCCTTGAAGGCACGTCTGCAGGACGGGCGATTACTTACGCCCTAGTTGGGCCGGGCCTGCCTGCCCGCCCGCTGCCCTGGGATTTTTTTTTTCCCCTCTCCAGGCTGTGGTGTAATAAGGGAGGTAATTAAGTGTAAAAGACAGGGGGAGGGAGGGCGGTGAGAGAAGCGGGGGGGGGGGGGATAGGAACTGGCTCCTTTCAGAGGCAGGGGACTGAGATAATGTATGTTAATAACCCGCAATCAGGCCTGCGGAGCTGTGCTAATATTGCTGACTGCAGCACGGCTGGGCCCCCCCCGGCCTGCCCCCGCCATGGTTGCGGGGAGGAGAGCCAAGAAGAAAGGCCCGGGCTCTCTCCTGGAGCGCGCCTGGGTGACGGCTGAATCCGTGCCTTCCCGAGCAGCTGTATGGAAATAATTCCCCTCGCTCGCGGGGCTGGGGGGCGATTGTTCCCCCGTGGCGCTGGGGGGGCGGGAGGGAGGGAGGGGGCAGCGGGGGTCCGCTGGGCGAGGGTCTCTGGGGACCCCTGGCTGTGGGGCTGGGGTGGGCAGGAGCATCCCCAGGGGAACCTGGGGTGCAGGGAGGGGGCTGGACCCCCCCCCGTCAGCTCCTTGCAAGGGGTGTGGGACGCATCCGGCTCCCAGGACGGGACAAGCCCCCCCCTCCTCGCAGCGCCCCCACACCTCCTGCTGCTCCTCAGCCCCCTCCTCTCTCCTCACACCTCCCCAAATGCCCACGGGGCCGGATCCTGAAGGACACACGGAGCTGGGAGGGGGCTGAGCCGGGGCTGCGGGACCCCCCGAGCGGGCGGCGGGCGATTATCCATTCCACCCGCGTCCTTCCCGGAGGCGGCCGGGACGCAGCCGGGGCCGGGAGCTGGGATCTGCATGGTTAAGGCACAGCGGCGCGGGGCTGGCGCGGCGGTCCCGAGGGGAGCAGATTGCCAGACAAAGAGCCGGGGACAAAGGCCCGGCTGCCTCGTGCCCCGGGGAAGGGGCGCACGCGCGTGCGGCGACCGGGTGCTGCCCGGCCTGGGGGCTGCCCGGCCCCCCCCCGGTGCCCCCCTCCCTGTGTCCCCCGTTAGCAGGGCCTGGGTGCAGCCGGGTGCCAGGTGGCACGGCCCTGGCACCGGTCCCCTGCTGCCCCTTGCCACGCAGCAGCGTGCCCGGGCAGGGGGCCGTGTGCTGCCGCCCCTCTCCCCCCGTGCTGCCCATCTGGGTGCAGGGGGGCTGCTGGGGGTGCTCTGGGGTGCAGGGCGATGGGGAGAGAGTGGAGAGCACGGCCAGGGCCCCAGCAGAGGATGGAAAACCCTGGGCAGGTCACCCCGACCCACCGTGCCTCGGTGTCCCCCGTTGCTATAAAAGCTGTTGTCTGCCCCCCTGACAGCAAATCTGGTCTCTTTGCCCCCCGGGGGGGAGGGGGGGGGCACATTTGTCCCTGCTTTCCCCAGCCGCCTCCAGCCCCCCCATCCCGGGGGCAGCTGCTGCCCTCTCCCACAGCATGGGAATGGGAATGGGAAGATTATCGGGGGCCAGACGGCGCAGAGGGTGCTGAGGGGGTGCACGGGGTCCTGGGGGGGACACCACGCAAAACGCCACCAAGACCCCCAGGGAAGGGAAGAGCGGTGGCCCCAGCACCGCTTCGCACCCAACACCCCTGTGCTGGTTTGATATGGAGCACCTGGGCAGCCCCGGGGTGGTGGTGGTGGGGGGGGACACAGCACAGGCAACCCCTCTGTGCCCCCAGGGGTGCGGGGCCGCGGTGCCGCGGGGCGTGCTGGGGGGCAGCAGGTCGGTGCGGAGGCCGTAGGGCTGAGCAATCTCCTTCTATTTGTTCGAACGCGAGAGGGACGCGGCGCTCACGCCGGGCACTGCAGGCTGCAGTAGTCGGCGGACGTGAAGAAGCCGTAAATGTTGACGAGGGGGAACATGAGCAGGGCGCCCAGCAGGGAGCCCAGCTGCTCCACCGCCCCGTACCACACCAGCGCGCTGTGGCTGCGGCTCCGCAGGATCACCCCGGCCATCACCTTCACGTAGGAGAGCGTCCCGGTGAAGAGCACCCAGGAGAGGACCTGGTGGCGCAGGGGAGAGCGGTCAGCGGGGCTGCGGGGCCGTGGGGTGGCCCCCGAGACCTCCCCGGGGCTGAGGGACCCCCAAGACTTACGATGACGGCGTCGCCCCACTGGGACTGCTGCAGGAGCGGGCAGGGGCTCATCACCGCGATGGCCATGTTGTAGGCACCAAAGCCTGTCCCTGCCAAGGTGAGGGCGCCCAGCAGGGCCAGGGACCTGCAAGGGACAGGCGGGTGACACTGGGGAATGCCAGCCCAGCCCAGGGAGGAGGTACCTTTTCTCCCCCAGCACCCCAAAATGGGTCTGTTTTGGGGCTCCGTACCCACCTGCCGGGCAGGAACATGGCCACGATGCAGGCGAGGGGGTTGGCCATGGAGCTGAGCGTGGCCGAGAGGTGGTAGGCGGTGTTGCCGTAGGGCAGGCAGGAGTAGGACTGCACCGATGGCAGGACCCCGTTGGTCAGGGAGCTCACCCAGGCGATGAGGAGGTAGATGAAGGTGAGCTTGGCCAGCGGGTAGGAGACCGTCTCCAGGTGGTCTTCCATGGTCCGCTTGGTTTTCTTTGGGCACGGGTAGCCTCCGCCTCGCCCCGAGCCAGGTCCGTCCTCGGGGATCTGGTCAAAGGAACTGAGTATGATGGTGCTGGGAAACAACTGCTGCTGCGACAGCTCCCATACCTTAGGCTGCCTGGCGAGGAAGAAGAAGGCCACCAGGCAGGCCACCATCATCCCAGTCATGAGGAGGAAAAAGAGGAGGGTGGAGAAGTTGGCTGGGAGGTAGCGAGTCTCCATCTGGAAGATAACGCTCTCCACGGTCTTGTTGCCGGAGGTGATGTTGACCAAGCGGGTGACGTTGACGCAGCTGGAGATGCCGGAGCCCTGGCCCAGGGCGATGAGAGCGGGGATCAGCCCGCTGAGCCCTTCCCCGATGAAGAAGGTGGTGAGGTACTGGGGCTCCAGCTGCATCATGAAGGGCAGGAATGTGACGGAGGAGGTGCAGTCCACCAGGGCCAGGAAGAAAGTGAGGATGAGGAATGCAGTGCTGTGGAGCGTCCCTGCGATGAGGGACGTCTGGTTCCAGAGGAAGGCCAGCAGCAGGCAGGCCATGACGCCCAGGGACACGACCACGTAGATAACGGCCACCTCCTTCAGCAGGCCGGGCCAGAAGCGGTGCATGAGGGTGACGAAGAGCGGCCCCACGTTGGCCATCTGGATGATGATGGTGATGTAGGAGGGCAGCTCCCACTGCTCCGGCAGCACCGTCACCAGCAGCGGCAGCTCGACCCACAGCCCGTTGATGGCCACCCAGGAGCCCGTGCCGAAGATGCAAGCGAGGAGGTGGGTGAGCAGCGCCATGGCTCAGGGCCTGGCGCCCCCACCCCGGGGCGACACCGCTGTGCTGTGGGGAGAGGCCTGGCTCAATGACACGGCTCAGCCCCCCCGGACCCCTACCCCGGCCCCCCCTGCCCATCTCACCCCCCTGCAGGCAGCCACAGCCGCTCCTCCCCTATTGCCAGGCAGGCGCAGGACGCAGGGAGTGGCACGGCCCAGCACAGCACCCCCCTGTCCCGGGGGCGAGACGCCCCCCAGCACCGCGGGACCCCCTCCTGCTCCCCGCAGCTGGTGCCGCGGGACCCCCCTTGCCCTGCCTGCGGCACCTGCCCTGCTCTGGGTTGGGCCCCGTCCCGGTGAGCCAAGGCCACGCAGCGCCAGGCACGGAGCCCGGATGGGACCTGGCAGCGCGCTGGACCTGACCCAGCTCACGGCACGGCACGGCCTGGCACGGCCTGGCACGGCCTGGCACGGGAGGCAGGTGGATCTCACCTGGGGGCTGCGGGGCCTGGGCAGCCGCTCTCCTGGGACCCAAGGCCTCGTCCTTCCCACCGCATCCGCGGGCAACGCCAAGCAGCGCCCGTCTCCTCCCCGCCGGTCCCGTGCGATCCCGGCAGCCTCCGGTCACCGCGGGGGGAGAAGGGCCCCGCGGCCCCACCTGCAAAACTGGCCCTGGCTCATACCAGCGAGCTGAGTCAGCCCCACGCCACGTCCCCTGCCCACCCCGGCACCTGCTCCCCTTCCGTGTGCCCAGGCTCCTGCGCCCGCTCCCCACCAGCCTCCCGGGGACGGGGGGGACCCCCAATGTCCTTGTCCCTGAGCCCCGCGGCGGGCAGGGGGTGCAGGACGGGCGGCCACAACTTCAGGGCTGAGCCCTGGCGGAAGGATCCTGGTCTCCTGGGGCTGAACCCGGCCACGGCAACGGCCCACAAATGGCCTCATCCTGCCCCGGGAGGTGTCGGGGACGTTGGGAGGGAGCGGAGGTGAGGAAGAGCCGGGCTCCCGGTCTGAGCGGTCCCCGGGGAACCGCCGGGGCATCTCCCCCTGGGGAAACTCACTGTGCTTTTGGGGGAACCGGCGGCAGCACGCGGGCGGCAGCGAGTCCTTGCTGCCTGCCGGGGCCGTGACGTGAGCCGGGCACGTCACTGCCTCCGGATGCAGATGGGTGGCAGCACGCTGTGCTCCTGCTCCTGGTCCCAGCAGGCACAGTCACCCCGGCCCGGGGAGCAGCTGGCGGGGGTCCCGCGGGTCTCATGCCTCCTGCTCGGCACCGGTGCCGTGTTTCAGGGCACCTGTCCCAGGTCGGGGGGGGGTGCAGGAGGTCCTGGGGGGGCTCACGAGCCGTGGGAACGGCCGGCTGCGGGCGCAGGGCGAGGTGAGACTCAAAGCATAAGAAAGGATTAGGGAGAATCGCGGTGGTCCTTGGAGAGATGAGTGCAGGGGGGGCAGGGGGACCAGCTCCCGTCCTGCCCACCCACCCCAGGGACCCCTGCCCACCCTGCAGGAATGGGAATAGCTGGAGGGGGCTGGGGCTCAGGGTTCCCCTACCTTTCACCCCCCTCCTCCAGCACTCGTGGGTCCCCTGGGTCTGCCAGCACAGCCCACGTCCCTGGGCCAGCATGGGACCAGCCACCGGGTCCCACTCACCTCTCCCTGCCACCGAGCCCAGCTCGCCCCGCGCAGCCTGTTGGGGGCCTTTAAGCTCCAAACCCAGCCCTGGTGGCCAAAGTCCAGCCGTGTCCCCTCCTGCCCTGTCCCTGCCGGCCCGGGGACAGCCCAGCCCTTGTCCTGCCCCTGGGGGCCACGCTCCTCTCGTGTCCCCGCGTGCTGCCAGGGCCAGCCCCGTGCTCGCCGCCTGCCAGGCCGCGATGCCAGGCGTTCCCCGCGGAGCTGCCGCTGTCCCCGCGCACCCTGACTCTGCCGGGTGCCGGTGATTATTCCTGGCCGTGACACAGACTTTGCCCTTGTCCCCAGCTGAATGGTGTCCCACCTATTTCGGGCTGCTTCCTGCGGGTGCAAACGTCACCGAGTGACAGCTTCTGCCGCGGCTGGGATCGCTGCAGGGCCACGGGCTGTGCCGGGTGCCTTGGGGACACCGAGCGCGGCCAGCATGTGGCTGTCCCCCTGTGGGGTGCGTGGCCGGGATGTGACTGTCCCACCGGGCACGTGTCATGCACAAACGCTCCTCTGGCACTGCCGCCAGCCCTGCTGACCCTGCGGGACGTGACCGGGCGCTCAGCCATGCCACGAGCCGGCGGATGAGACGCTCACATCACCCGGGAGCTGGCGGGCTGCGGGGGACAGAGGCCAGCTGGGCTCGGTGGCAGCCTGGCGCTGGCTCGTCCCCGCACCCAGCTCCCCGGGACGCCTCGCTCCGGCTCTTCCCCCAGCACCCACAGGGTGTCGCTGGGCGAGCAGGCTGCAGCAGGCTGCAGCTGCCTTGTGCAACGCCCTGCCTGTCCCCTGCCTGTCCCCTGCCTGTCCCCTGCCTGTCCCCTGCCCGCTCTGCCCATGCTCAGCCCCCCTGGGGTCTGCAGCCAGCCCCTGCACCAGGCGCAATCCTGCCCCCACTGTCCCCATGTGGGGTCCAGGAGTGGTGGGGGCCCATGCTTTGGGGTTCCCGGGGTCTCTGGGCCTCGTGTTCGGGGTGGCAGCTCCAGGATGGTGTGGGGGGGCTTGGGCTGGTGCAGCTGAGCCCCCTGCTCCCAGTGGGGACGCCAATTGTCCTGGGTTAATTCGGCAGCACAAAGGAGCCGTGCAGCCTCCGCGAGCCTTTCCCCAGGGCTAATTGGCTTCGTCGCAGGGGCCGGGGGGGCACAAAGGGGGTGACAGGCGTGGGGCTCAGCTCCGCACCGCTGCTCCGTGCCTCTCGCCCAAATCCTGCCGGCACGTGCCGCCTGCCATGCCTGGGGGAGGCTGTCCCCCCGCCCCGTGTCGTGCAGCAGCTGAGCCCCGGCCCCGGCCCCTCTGCACCCCGGCAGATGCGAGAGAAGGCCCCGGAGGCAGATGGCAACATTTGGTCACCGAGCAGTCTTCCACGGGACTTCACCGGGCAGGCCCACTGGGAAGCCCCTCCATTTCCCCACGTGTCCCCCATGGGTGCAGGGGCACCGGAGGATGCGGCGGGGTCCCCGGGTGGGCATGGTGGGGAGGAGCAGCCAGGGAGAGTTGGGGCTCCGTCCTTGAGCCCCAGGACCCCCCCGCAACCTGGGGACCCCTGGCCCCCCCAGGCAATCGGGTGCAACCCCATCCAGCAGTGCCCCAGTTTTCCCAGTCCAGGGGCCCAGTTGGATGGGCACCACCGGGGAGCCTGGCCAGGGTGCGGGGACCTGCTGGCGGGTCACTGCCCATGGCCCCTTCCTCCCCTCCATCCTCCTCCTCCTCTCAGCTCCCCGTCTCCATTTGCATCCCATTTCCATGTGAATGGAGCAGGTCAAGTTGAAAGTTGAAAGCTGGCCCGGGCGCCTGGGGAAGGGGCCTCTGCCCGAGGTGAGAGCCCAACAAAAGGGGCCGCATCCCCAGGGCATGGCGCTCGCCAGGCCTCGGCCACGGCCCCGGCCCCGGCCCCGCTGCAGCCGCCCCGCCGCCATCTGCGGGTCCGTGCTGCTGCTCAGACAAAGGCCTCGCACCCGGCACGTCCCCATCTGTCGGGGCCCCCGCACCCGGGCACGGCGCGGCTCCAGCCCCGAGCGTGGCTGCTCTCTGCGGGGACATGTGCGGAGAGCTGGGCAGAATCCAGCCCTGAGGGTGATGGGGAGCGAGGCCGTACCCATGAGAGCCCCCCCTGGCAGCCCCACAGCCCCTGGGAAGCTCCCTGCGCCCACCCTGGGCAGAGCCAGCAGTG